>NW_027507685.1:241501566-242234025 GCF_037356315.1 Lithobates pipiens
TATCTATCTATCTATCTATCTATCTATCTATCTATCTATCTATCTTTGTTTCTATCTATCTATCTATCTATCTATCTATCTATCTATCTTTGTTTCTATCTATCTATCTATCTATCTATCTATCTATCTATCTATCTATCTTTGTTTCTATCTATCTATCTTATCTTATCTTATCTTATCTTATCTTATCTTATCTTATCTATCTATCTATCTATCTATCTATCTATCTATCTATCTATCTATCTATCTATCTATCTTTGTTTCTATCTATCTATCTATCTATCTATCTATCTATCTATCTATCTATCTATCTATCTATCTATCTATCTATCTATCTATATCTTATCTATCTATCTATCTATCTATATCTTATCTATCTATGTCTTATCTATCTATTTATCTTATCTTATCTTATCTTATCTATCTATCTACAGTGCCTTGAAAAAGTATTCATATTGTGTTATAGACCAACACAAAGTGGCACATGATTGTGAAGTGGAAGGAAAATGATAAATGGTTTTCAAAATTTGTTACAAATAAATATGTGAAAAGTGCGGCGTGTATTTGTATTCAGCCCCCTTTACTCCGATACCCCTAACTAAAATCGAATCTTAAAAACGAATTGCCTTCAGAAGTCACCTAATTAGTAAATAGAGTCCACCTGTATGTAATTTAATCTCAGTATAAATACAGCTGTTCTGTGAAAGCCCTCAGAGGTTTGTTAGAGAACTTTAGTGAGCAAACAGCATCATGAAGGCCAAGGAACACACCAGACAGGTCAGGGATAAAGTTGTGGAGAAGTATAAAGCAGGGTTAGGTTATAAAAAAAATATCCCAAGCTATGAACATCTCACGGAGCACTGTTCAATCCATCATCGAAAAATGGAAAGAGTATGGCTCAACTGCAAACCTACCAAGACACGGCCATCCACCTAAACAGATTGGGCCGGGCAAGGAGAGCATTCATCAGAGAAGAGCCAAGAGGCCCATGGTAACTCTGGAGGAGCTGCAGAGATCCACAGCTCAGGGGGGAGAATCTGTCCACAGGACAACTATTGGTCATGCTCTCCACAAATCTGCCCTTTATGGAAGAGTGACAAGAAGAAAGACATTGGTGAAAGAAACCCATAAGAAGTCCTGTTTGTAGTTTGTGAGAAGCCATGTGGGCATGGGCGTCCGCAGAACTTTTTTCAGGGGGGGGCATCATCTTAGGGTCACCCATGTATCACCCCTTTTCAACAATGTCATTATCACATTATCATGGTCAGAGACTGCAGACGTAGTACAGTCCCTAGGGTAAGTAATGGATAATGGCCAACAGGCCCTCTTACCAGACCCAGCAAAACTACAGCAGCGATCCCTCCGGCTGGACGATCGCTCACTGTGGGCGACTCTGGTCAGTAGTGTATGTCTGTACCTTGGTAGTGGCTCAGACTTTCTCTCACTGATGGTGCTGGGCAGTGTGGCTCTCTCTGGCTTCTGTCCAGCACACTCCTCATTCTTTGTCCTGTAGCACTCTCTCCTTCAGCTTTTTTCCAGGCTGCAGTCTCTCAATCTCTCTCTTGATCGAGCTGTAGCCTCCTCCCTGTGGAAAATGGGGCCGTCAATCTTTGGGACTACATGTCCCATGATGCTCTCCTCTCCTAGTCTCCTTTGATTGGCCCTCAGTTATGGCCAATAGGGAAGGAAAAGAGCAGGCAGAAAGCTGGGTGGGGAAACTGGCGAGAGCCGCAGTCTCTTCTTGCTGACAGGAGAAAGGGGAGGAGAGCGGGAGAAACCTCTTATAGCCTGCAGCTCGCCTTTCTCCTGTCACAGTGCCGCTGAGTTCTCTGCTGAATTGAGCAGGGAAAAAAACCTGAAGTCACACTACACTGATGGGGGGGCTTCACAGCACCTTGATGGTGTCACCCCACGTGCGGGTGGCACCTGGGTGCGGGCTGCCCCCACCCCGATAGCGACTGTGCTGAATTTAAGATCAGATCCCTGATTCCAGGGGGGGGCACTTGACCCCCCTTGCCCCTACCTGCGGACGCCCATGCATGTGGGGGACACAGCAAACATGTGGAAGAAGGTGATCTGGTCAGATGAGACCAAAATATAACTTTTTGGCCTAAAAGCAAAACACTGTGCATGGCCAATAACTAACACTGCACATCACCCTGAGCACACTATTCCTACTGTGAAACATGGTGGTGGCAGCATCGTGTTGTGGGGATGCTTTTCTTCATCAGGGACAGGGAAGCCGGTCAGAGTTGATGGGAAGATAAATGGAGCCAAATAAAGGACAATCTTAGAAGAAAACCTGTTAGAGTCTGCAAAAGCCCTGAGAATGGGGTGGAGGTTCACCTTCCAGCAGGACAATGACCCGAAACATCCAGCCAGAGCTTCAATGGAATGGTTTACATCAAAGCATATTCATGTGTTAGAATGGCCCAAAGTCCAGACCTAAATCCCATTGAGAATCTGTGGCAAGACTTGAAAATTGCTGTTCACAGACGCTCTCCATCCAATCTGACAGAGCTTGAGCTATTTTGCAAAGAGGAATGGGCAAACATGTTACTCTCTAGATGTGCAAAGCTGGTAGATAGAGACATACAGTGGTGTGAAAAAGTGTTTGCCCCCTTCCTCATTTCCTGTTCCTTTGCATGTTTGTCACACTTAAGTGTTTCGGAACATCAAACCAATTTAAACAATAGTCAAGGACAACACAAGTAAACACAAAATGCAATTTGTAAATGAAGGTGTTTATTATTAAAGGTGAAAAAAAATCCAAACCATCATGGCCCTGTGTGAAAAAGTGATTGCCCCCTAAACCTAATAACTGGTTGGGCCACCCTTAGCAGCAACAACTGCAACCAAGCGTTTGCGATAACGTGCAATGAGGCTTTTACAGCGTCCTGGAGGAATTTTGGCCCACTCATCTTTGCAGAATTGTCCTAATTCAGTTACATTAGAGGGTTTTCGAGCATGAACGGCCTTTTTAAGGTCATACCACAACATCTCAATAGGATTCAGGTCAGGACTTTGGCTAGGCCACTCCAAATTCTTCATTTTGTTTTTCTTCAGCCATTCGGTGGTGGACTTGCTGGTGTGTTTAGGATCATTGTCCTGCTGCAGAACCCAAGTTCGTTTCAGCTTGAGTACACGAACAGATGGTCGGACATTCTCCTTCAGGATCTCTTGGTAGACAGCAGAATTCATAGTTCCTTTTATCACGGCAAGTCTTCCAGGTCCTGAAGCAGCAAAACAGCCCCAGACCATCACACTACCACCACCATATTTTACTGTTGGATAATGTTCTTTTTCTGAAATGCAGTGTTCCTTCTACGCCAGATATACTTGGACACACACCTTCCAAAGAGTTCCACTTTTGTCTCATCGGTCCACAGAATGTTGTCCCAAAAGTCTTGGGGATCATCAAGATGTGTTGTGGAGAAATTGAGACGAGCTTTGATGTTCTTTTTGCTCAGCAGTGGTTTTCTCCTTGGAACTCTGCCATGCAGGCCATTTTTGCCCAGTCTTTTCCTGATGGTGGAGGCATGAACGCTGACCTTAACTGAGGCAAGTGAGGCCTGCAGTTCCTTGGACGCTGTTGTGGGGTCTTTTGTGACCTCTTGGATGAGTCGTCGCTGCGCTCTTGGGGTAATTTTGGGCGGCCGGCCACTCCTGGGAAGGTTCACCACTGTTCCATGTCTTCGCCATTTGTGGATAATGGCTCTCACTGTGGTTCGCTGGATTCCCAAAGCTTTGGAAATGGCTTTATAACCCTTTCCAGACTGATAGATCTCAATTACTTTCTTTCTCAATTGTTCCTGAATTTCTTTGGGTCTCGGCATGATGTGTAGCTTTTAAGGATCTTCTGGTGGACCTTACTGTGTCAAGCAGCTCCTATTTAAGTGATGCCTTGATTGTGAACAGGTGTGGCAATAATCAGGCCTGGGTGTGGCTAGAGAAATTAAACTCAGGTGTGGACAACCACAGTTATAGTATGTTTTAACAAGGGGGGCAATCACTTTTTCACACAGGGCCATGATGGTTTGGATTTTTTTTCACCATTAACCACTTGAGATCCGCGCTATTGCCAAATGACGGCATTAGCGCGGATCTACTTTTCCGGGACTACGTCTATTGACGTCGTCCCGTGTACGAGCGGCCTGCACGCCCCCTGAGGGGCACGCGCGGCGCGCTCTGTGATCGGCGAGTCCATGAGACTCGCCTGATCACCGATCCGTGCAAGGGGTCGATCCCGACCCCTTATCACGTGATCAGCTGTCAGCCAATGACAGCTGATCATGTGATAGAACGGAGCCGGTAATCGGCTATTATTCCTCCTCGCGCTGACAGCGCGAGGAGAAAAAAAAAAAAGCCGATCACCGGCGGTCGTGATCGGGACATCAGTCCCGATCACGGCCAGCAGTACAGACGACCACCTGCCCCCTGCCAGTGCCCACCTGCCCACTGCAGTGCCATCCTGAATAAAAGTAAGTGCCCCCATCAGTGCCCCCCATCAGTGCCCATAGTGCCCACAGTGCCACCCACAGTGCCACCCACAGTGCCACCCACAGTGCCATCCAGCAGTGCCACCAACAGTGCCACCCACAGTGCCCACAATCTGCCTCAAAGGTGCTGCACCCCAGTGCCGCCCATCAGTGCCCAGCAGTGCCGCCCATCAGTGCCCAGCAGTGCCACCTATCAGAGCCACCTATCAGTGCCACCTATCAGTGCCCATCAGTCCCATCTATCAGTGGTACCTATCAGTGCCCATCCGTGCCACCCATCCGTGCCACTTATCCGTGCCACCTATCCGTGCCATCTTATCTGTGCCCATCTTTGCCTATCAGTGCCGCCTTATCTGTGCCCATCGGTGCCGCCTTATCTGTGCCTATTAGTGCCGCCTTAACTATGCCTATCAGTGCCCACCAGTGCAGCCTATCAGTGCCCACCAATGCAGCCTATCAGTGCCCACCAATGCAGCCCATCAGTGCCCACCAATGCAGCCTATCAGTGCCGCCTAATCAGCGCACTTCAATGAAGGAGAAAAATGACCCGTTTGCAAAATTTTATAACAAACTATTAAAACATGATTTTTTTTTTTTTTTTTGCACCTTTTTTTGTTTGTTTAGCAAAAAATAAAACTCCGAGCTGTAACTAAATACCACCAAAAGAAAGCTCTATTTGTGGGAAAAAAATGATAAAAATTTCATTTGGGTACAGTGTTGTATGACCGCACAATTGTCATTCAAATTGCATCAGCGCTGAAAGCTGAAAATTGGTCTGGGACTGAGGGGGGTTTAAGTGCCCAGTAAGCAAGTGGTTAATAATAAACATCTTCATTTACAAATTGCATTTTGTGTTTACTTGTGTTGTCCATGACTATTGTTTAAATTGGTTTGATGTTCCGAAACACTTAAGTGTGACAAACATGCAAAGGAACAGGAAATGAGGAAGGGGGCAAACACTTTTTCACACCACTGTACACAAAAAGATGTGCAACTTTAATTGCAGTGAAAGGAGTTTCTACAAAGTATTGACTCCAGGGGGACTGAATACAAATGCACCCCAAACTTTTCAATATATTTATTTAAAAAAATAAATTGAAAACCATTTATCATTTTCCTTCCACTTCACAATTATGTGCCACTTTGTGTTGGTCTATCACATAAAATCCCAATAAAATACATTTACATTTTTGGCTGTAACATGACAAAATGTGGAAAATTTCAAGGAGTATGAATACTTTTTCAAGGCTCTGTATCTATCTCATAGGTGTGTGCAGCCTATTGGACTAGGCACACCCAGCACACCCCCTGCGCATGCCTATGAGCTATCTATCCCTCTATCTCTCTATCTATCTATCTTATCTAATCAGTCTATCTGTCTATCAGTCCTTACATCCATCCAATGCAACCTTTGCAACCATGTTTACTGCAGAGGTTACTATGGGTTCCTTGAACAATAAGCAACTTCTGATTCTCAGGAAAGTAAACACCAAATTACACCAAATATATATATAAATTATATATATATATATATATATATATATATATATATATATATATATATATATATATATATCATTTTATTTATTTATTTTTTAAATCAGAAAAAGTTTTATTGTGTTATTTGTAGCAAATTACATGTTGCATAAAAAAAAAAAAAAAAAAAAAAGAAAAGGTAAGCAGTTCTCATATGTAAGTCACTAAAATGAAACCATGACACAACATAAAGTACGAAGACATATCCTTAAAAGGAAAGAAAATGAATCTGTGCCAAGTGGGCAAGACTGAACCCTCCCACTCTATACAGCACAACCGGGGCCAACAGGCCAAACAGTAAACAGGAGCTCTCATAACCTACCTGCTCTCCTGGGATTTCCCCCTCTACCATCATAAAGTATGTACAGAGGTCGAGTTTACCTGATAAGGTAAAACAGTAGCAGAATCTGTCCTTATGCTCTTCAAAAGGGTTCGAGTCAGCTTTACACCTGACCATTATTATTTTTTTATACCTGTAGCAGACAATGTAAAACCAATTGCGGAGGTGCTAACCCTGGAGTTTCCAACCAGGCCTGCCATATGGAGTAAAATTTGCGAGTTGCATTTCTGTACTGATATGTTAGGTGCTCCCTGACAAGGATGTAATTGACCTGTTCCACTCATTGTTTTTTTTGTTGGAGCGTGTGGGGAGAGCCAGAATCTGGCCACTAACTTTTATAGCGGGATATAATAATCTGATCACTGCTATATTGGCGGGAGAGGGATATATTTCTTCATCAATAGCTCCTAAGACACAAACCATGGGGTCCGATGGGACCCTAACCTGGTAGACTGTGGAGGTAGCTTCGGTTATTTCAGCCCAGTATCGGTGTAGTTTGGGACAGCCTCAGATTAAATGGATTAGGGATCCCTCCTCCCTACTGCATTTGGGGCACAGAGGAGAATCTCTCCTTCCCCAACAATGCGATTGAATGGATGTACGGTAAGCCCTATGTGAGGCCGCGTACACACGGGCGGATTGTCTGCCCAACTAAGTTCGTCAGACAATCCGACAGACAGTCCGTCCTACTTTTAAATGAACGGACTTGACCACACACGACGAACAGACAGTCCGCTGAAAGCTTGCGCGATGACGTGTACAGCACGTACGACGGGACTAGAAATACGACGTCCAATACACTGCAATGCAACCTTTCGCCGTGTAAATCCTTTCTGAGCATGCGCCATACTTAGTCCGTCCAACTTGCCTACTCACGAGCGGATTGTCCGCTGAAACCAAGTTTGGACGGACAAAATTACGGAAATTCCGAAAGACTTAGTCCGCCAGACTGTCCGCTGAAAAAGTCCGCTGAAGCCCACACACGAGCGGACTGTCCGCTGAAACACGTTTCAGCGGACTAAGTTGGACGGACAATCCTCTCGTGTGTACGCGGCCTAACAAGAATAAATGAGATAGCCTATGCGATTGTGAGAATGATGTGATTGGCCCAGATTGCAAGCATAATTCCCATGTTTCGTCAGTTATCTCCTCTAGGTCCTCTGTCCAGCCCCTTCTACACGGTAGGGCTGCGGGGGTCCTGTGTGGATGCTAGTAAGCTTGAATAGATATCAGGCCCCTTTTTCTCCTGTCCATAGAAAATGTCCCTTATCAGGGAGTGACTATAGAGTATTAGCGTAGATACACGGCCCGGGGCCTGGAGAGCATGTCTCAGTTGGAGGTATTTGTAGAATTGGTGTCTGGGTAAATTCAATTCTATTTGGAGGTCCATGAAGGATTTCAACACATTTTGGTTATATAGTTGGGAGATATTACAAATGGCAGCTAATCTCCATATACTTTTGTGTTTGCATATTTCCGCAAGATTAGGGTTGCACCATAGCGGGGGTTTCTTCAAGAAATCCCGACACCCTCAAGCTATTCTTCACAGTAGTCCAGAGTTGTTTTTTTTTTAGGAGAATAACAGTAGGCCCCATTTGTGGCAGGTGAGATAGGCCTCCAAACCCGTCAAAATGTAGGTGGCATACGTTCCAGTCCGCAGTAGGCCACCAATCGGGTCAGACTCACCAGGTGTGATCCAAGACCACTCAGGTGTTGTAGTTGAGAGGCATAGAAATAAAGCCTAGGATTAGGTACTGCTGCTCCTCCCCGATCTTTGCTGTACTGCAGTGTGGAAAGGCTGATCCTAGCTACCTGTTTTTTCCATATCAGAGATCTGAACAGGGTATCTACACACATGAACCATCTATGGGGTATCCACTGAATGGAGTTGTGCATAATGTGCACAGTGGTGTAGTGGGTAGCACTTTTGCCTAGCAGTAAAAAGTGTTGCTTTTTCAAATCCAACCACGACACTACCTGCCTAGAGTTTGCATGTTCTCACTGTGCCTGCATATTTTTCCTCCAGGTACTCTGGTATCCTCCCACACTCCAAAAGACTTGCTGGTAGGTTAATTGGCTTCTGTCTAAATTGGCCCTAGTATATTAATGTGAGTTAGGGACCTTAGATTGTAAGCTTCTTGAGGGTAGGGACTGATGGGAATGTATATGTAAAGCGCTGTGTAAATTGATGCCACTATATAAGTACCTTAAATAAATAAACAGTTGGGAGCCCTGTCTCATGCCCCTAAAGAGGGGAGAAGGGTCAGAGAGATCTCCATTTACGCGTATCCTAGCTGTAGGGGCCGCATACAACAGCCTCACCCAGGCAATAAAGGGGTCTCTCAGTCCAAAGCGTCTCAACACCTCCCACAGGTAAGGCTATTCGACACTGTCGAAGGCCTTAGCTGTGTCTAATGATAGAATTGCTCTCTGGCATGGATTGTCGAGGTAGCTGGAGGTTGAGAAACAACCGTCTAATGTTAAGGACTGTGGACCTAGAGGGAATGAACCCGATTGATCTTTATGGACAATTTTGTGGATAACTTTGGCCAGTAGAGTAGCTAGGACTCTGGCTAGCAATTTCATATCCATTGTTAGCACGAGATGGGCCTATAGGAATCTGGGGAGTGGGCCTTCTTACCTGGTTTTAGCAGTAGAATAGTTATCGCTTCATTCATAGACTGAGGTAAGTGTCCTTTTTCTAAAGCATCTAAGAATACCTCTCTCATTTGGGGCATCAACGTCTCAGAATATCGTTTGTACACCTCCGCCGGCAAGCCATTCCGCTCCTGGAAGACTTGCCGGAAGAGGAAAGTGCCAGTGCCTCAAGCATCTCATCAATTGTAAGAGGAGCATTCAATTGCTCCACATCTGATGCCGAGAGTTGCGATACGTGGCTCTTGTCAAGAAAGGACCTTATTTCATCCAGGGTTGGTGACAGTTTAGAGGAGTACACAGCAGCATAGAAATCTCGAAATGTGGACAGAATGTCTGCATGAGAGGAGACCAGGTGTCCTAATGGGCTGGTGATAGCCTCTATATATGAGGATCCCCTATGAGATCTTATCATCAGAGCCAGCATATGGCCTGTACTTTCCCCTTCTTCAAAATATCACTGCTGAAGAAAGAATCTTTTGTTTTCGTTAAAACCATGACTTTATCTAGACGTTGAGCCTCCTTCCAAGCCCTTTTGGTCTGTTCAGAGGGGGAATCAACGAACGTTGACACTGCCCTCTCAACTTCCCGAAACACGGATTGTTCCCAGGACCCAGTCCTGGTCTTAATGGCAGCGATGGTTTTGATAAATTGGCCTCTTAAAAAGGCCTTCAGTGCATCCCAGAAAATACCAGGACTAGCTGTTGGTTTGTTAAGGTGTATAAATGTGGACAAGTTATGATATATGGGGTCAGGGTTGGGGAATAGTGACAACCAAAACGGGTTAATTTTCCAGCAAACCCGTTTGGCTACCCCTGGTGTAAGAATTTAATACATAGAGTGGTCAGAGATAGTTCTGGCGGTGTATTGTGAGGATAACACCAATGGGAGCATTGCCTCGTTGCCTAGACCAAGGTCGATTCTGGAAAGTCCCCCATGCGTGGTCGAGTGGCATGAGTGGCACTTAACCTGTGGGCGTTTAAGCCTCCAAGCATCCCGCAAGCCCAGCTCTGATAGAAGCTGAGCAAAGGAAGTCTGGCCCCCTCCCGGATTGTGTGGTGGAGCTCGTCTAGTGTATTTATCAAGTTCTGCATCAAGGTATTTATTAAAATCACCTACAATGAGTGCAGGTATATTGGGGTGATGGGCCAGAAAGTTAGCTAACAGCTTGGCAGCCTCTACTGAAAAAGGAGGAGGAATATACACGTCCATAATAATGCACTGCAAGCCATCGAGAGTTCCCAATAAGAATATAAATCGACCATGTGGGTCAATAAGTGAGGTTGAGCATGCAAAGGGCACATTCATACCAACCAACACGCTGACCCCTCTGGAGTAGTAGGAGAAGACAGAATGAAACCGGGTGCCAAAAACCTTGATGGAAAACGCAGATATCTGACCGGGGGACAGATGGGTCTCCTTTAGACACACCATGGAGGAGCCCAGGTGTTTGAGCATTTGGAGCACCGGCAGCCATTTCACCCTGTCTCCAAGACCCTGTACATTCCAGCTTGTTATTACATTACAGTTAATAATAGGGTGATAAGACAAAATCATACAAGGCATGGAGCAGTGAGTAAGATACATAGAGGCTCGGGTTATACCCAGGCAGCAACCCATGAGGATAAAAAAACATTTGCTTAGATTGGTTCCAAAAGGCATAGGATAGTCCTTGATCCTGAGAGTATTCCTTGTAAAGAAAGAGGTTAGGCGGGTAAAGAGCATAGGGACCAACAGGATCCAACTTATCAAACAAGAAGAACTGTACTGTCCACGAGGGACTTGTAACTTGGGGGCTAAGTTCAGTAGCCACCATTGAGGAGCCAACAGGCACCAGGCTGCACATTGTCTTCAATGGTCCTGTTAGTTCTGATGTGACTTGTGTAGATAGTCCTCCGCCTTTGCAGGATCACTATACGCAAATTGACCACCAATGTAAGGGGCATTTTTCCCACTGATCACCAATGTAAGGGTAATTTTTCCCACTGATCACCAATGTAAGGGACTTGTCTTACTCCACACACTAGATAGATTAATTAGCACGGTCCTCTGTGGGATCTGAAACAATGTTCTAAGGCAGTGATTCCCAACCAGGGTTCCTCCAGAGGTTGCTAGGGGTTCCTTCAGCGTTGGGCAATTTCTGCCTCTCAGATAAGTTCCCACCGACACCATTCATCTTTTTAGCTATCTGGAAGGAGATAATTCTTCCCAATGACCACAAGTGTAAGGACCATTCTTCCCACTGACCATCACACTAATGTATCATGAGTTGTAGATTTCTCATTTTTAGCAGGGGTTCCCCGAGACCGGAGAACTATTTGAAGGGTTCCTCTGAGTTGAAAAGGTTGAGAAAGGCTGTTCTAAGGGTTCAAAAGGGTTCTAAGTGTTAAAAAAAAAAATGTTTAGAAAGCCTGGTCTAATCTATCTATAACATTCTGATTTATGGGTTTCTAAACATGTTGCAGCTCCCCGGCAATGCATTATTGGTGACATCTAGTGGCCACTGCTCAACATTGCATCCGCTGGTCTTCATTTACCTACTTCAAAACTGAAGTGGCTTTTACTGATTGCTGTCGCATTTATTTTTGCAGCTCAAGAAGGAAGAATATTTGGTCAAATCCACAGCTCTCCAGCAATGCAATACTAGTGACATCTAGTGACATATTGGCCACTGTACATATGTCCCACTGACCACCAATATAAGGAGGATTCTTCCCACTAACCACCAATGTAAGGAACATTCTTCCCAATGATCACCAATGTAAGGAACATTCTTCCCAATGATCACCAATGTAAGGAACATTCTTCTCACTGATCACCAATGTAAGGATCATTCTTCTCACTGATCACCAATGTAAAGAGCATTCTTCCCACTGATCACCAATGTAAGGATCATTCTTCTCACTGATCACCAATGTAAGGAACATTCTTCCCACTGATCACCAATGTAAGGAACATTCTTCCCACTGATCACCAATGTAAGGAACATTCTTCCCACTGATCACCAATGTAAGGAACATTCTTCCCACTGATCACCAATGTAAGGAACATTCTTCTCACTGATCACCAATGTAAGGAACATTCTTCCCACTGATCACCAATGTAAGGAACATTCTTCCCACTGATCACCAATGTAAGGAGCATTCTTCTCACTGATCACCAATGTAAGGAACATTCTTCTCACTGATCACCAATGTAAGGAACATTCTTCCCACTGATCACCAATGTAAGGATCATTCTTCTCACTGATCACCAATGTAAGGAACATTCTTCCCAATGATCACCAATGTTATGCCCCATACACACGGTCGGAAATTCAGACGGAAAAAGTCCGATCGGATTATGTTGTCGGAAAATCCGATCGTGTGTGGGCTCTATCGGACTTTTTCTGTTGGAATTTCTGACGGAAAAGGTTTTAGAGCCGAATCTAAAATTTTCCAACAACAAAACCTGATCAGACTTTTTCCATTCGTAGTGATTTCTGACGCACAAAGTGCCACGCATGCTCAGAAAAAATTTGGAGACGAAAGCTATTGGCTACTGGCCTCTACGTAGTCCCGTCGTACGTGTAAACCGTCACCTTGTTCCGAACCATCAGACTTTCCGACAACTTTGTGCGACCGTGTGTATGCAAGACAAATTTCGCCCAAAATCCGTCTGAAAAAATCAGACGGATTTTGTGGTCGGGATGTCTGACCGTGTGTATGAGTCTTAAGGAACATTCTTCCCACTGATCACCAATGTAAAGGGGCCCTTCTCTCAATGGCCACCAATGTAAAGGGGTCCTTTTCCCACTGACCACCAATCTAAGGGGGTCTGTCTCCCTTGACCACCAGTGTAAGGTGCATTCTTCTTACTGACCACCAATGTAAAGCTGGTCATACCCTATACAATCTGGTTGTACAGTTGCCTTTAGACCTACCAAAACTATGTAACGCAAGCACATACCTGAACTATCCATTCAATTTGGATTAAATCAGAAGGCCATGGCACTGCATAGTTGATGGATGGGAGATTGTACAGTGTATGACCACCTTAGGGACATTCTTCCCAAGGACTACCAGTTTAAAGTGTAACTAAAGGCAAAACTTCTTTTTTTTTTTTGGATAGAGGGCAGAGGGATAAGAACACTTGTCAGTCTTTATTGCTGTCTGTGCCTCCGTAAAGAGATTCCCCCTCTCTATTTGTCCTGTTTAACATAGGGGGACCAGACGTCCCCGGTTTCCCAGGGACAGTCCCCAGACGAGGACACTGTTCCCGGAGCTGAATTGTCCCCGGATTGCAGGGCGGGTGCTAAGGCAGAGGGGAGCGGTTCACCCCAGGTGCCACACTGGGGGGGGGGGGGGGTGTCAGGCTGGCATCTCCTGCTGTGTCAGCTTTAATTTGAATCGCCAGTGCCCACCATCACACAAGTCCCGCCTCCTGGTATGGCTCCTTTGACAGACAGAAAACTTGTCCAATGCTGGGACATGTGCTGTCTACCATAGGTGTGAACAGATTCAGGAGGCAGGACTCAAATTCAAATTAAAGGTGACACAGCGGGAGACGCCGGCCTGTGTGATGATTCGGTTGGCTTTCTTCTTCCTCTCCTCTCTGATCTCATGCAAAGGTGAGGCTGCATTTCTGGGCACAAGTAAAGCTGCATTGCTGGGCACAGGTGAGGCTGCATTGCTGGGCACATGTGAGGCTGCATTCCTGGGCACAGGTGAGGCTGCATTCCTGGGCACTGGCGAGGCTGCATTCTTGGGCACTGGTGAGGCTGCATTCCTGGGCACAGGTGAGGCTGCATTTCTGGGCACAGATGAGGTTGCATTGCTGGCACTGGTGAGGCTGCATTTATGGGCACTGGTGAGGCTGGATTCCTGGGCACAGGTGAGGCTGTATTCCTGGGCACAGGTGAGGCTGCATTCCTGGCACAGATGAGGCTGCATTGCTGGGCACAGGTGAAGATGCATTGCTGAGCACAGGTGAGGCTGCATTGCTGGGCACTGGTAAGGGTGCATAGATGGGCACTGGTGAGGCTGCATAGAGGGGCACTGGTGAGGCTGCATAGATGGGCACTGGTGAGGCTGCATTGCTGGTCAATGGTAAGGGTGCATAGATGGGCAATGGTAAAGCTGCATAGATGGGCACTGGAGAGGCTGCGTTGCTGGACATTGGTAAGGCTGCATTGCTGGACATTGGTAAGGCTGCATTGCTGGGCACTGGTGAGGCTGGATTGCTGGGCACTGGTGAGGCTGGATTGCTGGGCACTGGTGAGGTTGCATTCCTGGGCACTGGTGAGGCTGCAATGCTGGGCACAGCTGATCCCTGCATTCTTCGTGTAAAACACTCCTGAACTCTGCACTCTGTTTTTGCTCGATCTTATCTTCATAACATTTGGTAGTCAAATCGCAAAAAATTCTAAGAAGTATTTTTTTTATCTTTATTTTTGGACGAAATGTGAGAAATAACGTTCATATCATACAATCATTCCATAAACACATACCACACCTTAGTTTACCATTATCATTAAAAGGGAAAGTAAAAGAAAATCCCAAATTTTGGGTTGTCCCCAGAAAAGTAATAAAGGGTAAATCTTCCAGTGGGGACACTAGTTCTGGTGAGCTGGGGGGTCCCAAAGTAAGTCTCTTAATTTGCAGGGATTTCCTCTCACTTCCTGTGGGGCTATGGGACAGGAAGTGAAGGGAAATCTCCGCAATGGGACACAGAGAGCAAACAACCAAAAAAAAAAAGAAAAAAAAAGAAATGATAATCTGACAGGCGTTATAACCCTACTCTATCCAAAAATGAAAATAAAAGTTGTTCCTATAGTTCTACTTTAAGGTGTCCCATCTCCCAGTGTCCACCCATTTAAGGGGTTCATTCCACAGCTGACCACCAATCTAAGTGGGCCTTTCTCCACTGACCACCATTGTGAAAGGGGATTAAACTGACCACCAATGTAAGTGGGCACTACACAGACCACCAGTTTAAGGTGCGCCCCTTTCCACTGACCACCAATGTAAGTGGGCACTACACAGACCACCAGTTTAAGGTGCGCCCCTTTCCACTGACCATCAATGTAAGTGGGCTCTTCCCCATTGACCAAAAATGTATTGGAACACTACAATTTTCAATGTCTGCATTTCTTTTCCGGACATTACTAATGATTTGTTTAATTTCATTATTACTGAAGATAATTTTGTAGTTTAGATCAGCCCAGGGTATCAGATATTCTAAGTACACCCTTATTCCTTATTTATTTCTATGTCTATGGCTTACTCCTCACACAAATATAACCCGTGAGCTATATTTTGTAGATTAGAATAATTAATGACAGGGGTTCCCTGAGACCTGAAAGTTATTTAAAGCGGAGTTCCACAGAAAGGAGAACTTCCGCACATTTGTTTCCTCCCCCCTCCAGTGCCACATTTGGCATCTTTGGGGGGGGGAACACCTGTCTTTGACAGATATCCTGTGCCCACTTCCGGGAGACCGGGTCGCGGTGAATTACGTCAGTGGCTCGGCTCCTTTCTCCTCCCTCCTTCCCCCGCCGCCTGGTCAGTAGGAGAGCGCAGAGGTGCCTTGAGCATGAGCAGTAGGGACCCGACGTGAAGCCGTAATGCTGCATTGCTGGGTTCCCTTACCCACAATGGCGGCGGAAGCCATTGACAGCTGATGGAAACATTGATGTGGGGGGCTCAGAGCCCCCCTGCCCCAAGGCACCTACCCCCACCATGAGGGCATGTGGCCTGGTATGGTCCAGGAGGGGGGGGGCGTTTTCTCACAACGCCCCCCCCCTTTCCTGACCTGCATGCTCGTATAAGGGTCCGGTATGGATTTCTGGGGGGGGACCCAATTCCACTATATTTTGGCATGAGTGCTCCTCTAGAATTCATACCAGTCCGAAGGGTCTGCTATGGTCTTGGAGGGGGGGACAGTATGCCATTTTTTTTTTTCATTTTGGCGTGGGGTTCCCCTTTACAAGTCGGATCATTATGATCCAACTTGGATAGGACTTCTATTCAAATCAATGGGATGAAAGTCGGATCAGTTAAGACGGCTCTCATAGGGAACCACTGATTTTGAAAAGAGGTAGAGAAACACTGCTAAAAGCTAATGTGGCTAAACGCACATTAAGGTCCGGTTCACACCGCTGCGGGTGAGAGAGCCGGATATGATTCGAACCGCACTGCAGTGCAAATCACATCCGATCTCCGTAGCGATGCGAGTTCAGCCATACAGATAGTACGGCTGAATTCGCATCGCTCCAAACGCAAACTCGCACGGGACCCTTTTTTTGGTCCGCAGCAGAATCGGATCGCATGGGTGTTCACACCATGCGATCCGATTCCTGTGCGAGTGTGCAGATCGCACTGCGATATGCGGACTGGTCTGGGGGTGTCATTAACATTTCATTGACACTCCCAGCAGACCGCATAGGGCAGTGTGAACTGGCGGCGGGAGGCATGCGATGCGGGAAAACGCCGCGGATTCACGGCGTTCCTGCATCGCTATGGTGTGAACCCAGCCTAACACCAGTGCAGAAAGCTACTAAAATTGTGTTTTTACAGAAGTTTTTTTTTTTTCTGGCATTGGTAGTGGCTTTGCAGCTCGTTTTTTTCTAATGCCCTGTGTGCAGGAGGACTAACTGACTCATCTATGGAGTTCTGAATGTGGTGCAGCTCCCCAGCAATGCATTACTAGTGACATCTAGTGGCCACGGTACAGTATGACAGCTGCTTCACTTCATTTAACCACTTCATAACTGAAATGGCTTTTATTGCTTATCACATATATTTTTACAGCTCAGCAATATTTGTTAAAATCTATCTATCTGTCCATCTATCAGTGGGGACGGAAAGTATTCAGACCCCCTTAAATTTTTCACTCTTTGTTATATTTCAGCCACTTGCTAAAATCATTTAAGTTCATTTTATTCCTCAATAATGTGCACACAGCACCCCCTATTGATAGAAAAACACAGAATTGTTGACATTTTTGCAGATTTATTAAAAAAGAAAAACTGAAATATCACGTTCCTAAGTATTCAGACCCTTTGCTCAGTATTTAGTAGAAGCCGCCTTTTGATCTAATACAGCCAGGAGTCTTTTTGGGAAAGATGGAACAAGTTTTTCACACCTGGATTTGGGGATCCTCGGCCATTCCTCCTTGCAGATCCTCTCCAGTTCTGTCGGGTTGGGTGGTAAACAGTGGCGGAATTATAGGGGTCGCCAAGATCGCCATGGTGATCGGGCCCCTTGCGGGCCCCCTGTACTCTTCCGTAGGAGGGGAGGCTGAGAGGAGCTCCCCGATCATCAGCCGAACTGAAATCGGCACTATGCGGGAGCTCCTCACATTAGCCTTGAGTGAAAGCACAGTGTGTGCTCTTTGTCTCCCCCTACAGTGCAGTACCCGGCAGGAAGAGCCAAGGTAAATGTCTGCCGATTTTTTTAAATAAGACTAGCTACTGTATTTGTGTTTGTATGTGTGTGTGAGCATGCATGTATGTGTGTGTATGTGTGTGAGCATGCTTGTGTGTGTGTGTGAGCATGCTTGTGTGTGTGTGAGCATGCTTGTGTGTGCGTGTGAGCATGCTTGTATGTGCGTGTGTGTGAGCATGCTTGTATGTGTGTGTGAGCATGCTTGTGTGTGTGTGTGAGCATGCTTGTATGTGTGAGCATGCTTGTAGGTGTGTGAGCATGCTTGTGTGTGTGTATGAGCATGCTTGTATGTGTGTGTGAGCATGCTTGTATGTGTGCGTGTGAGCATGCTTGTATGTGTGTGAGCATGCATGTATGTGTGTGTGTGTGTGAGCATGCTTTTATGTGTGCGTGTGAGCATGCTTGTATGTGTGTGAGCATGCTTGTATGTGTGCGTGTGAGCATGCTTGTATGTGTGCGTGTGAGCATGCTTGTATGTGTGCGTGTGAGCATGCTTGTATGTGTGCGTGTGAGCATGCTTGTATGTGTGCGTGTGAGCATGCTTGTATGTGTGTGTGTGAGAGCATGCATGTATGTGTGTGTGCGTTCATATATGTATGTGTATGTATGCATGTGTATGTGCGTGTATGTGAGTGTGCATGTATGCATATGTATGTATGTGAATGTGCATGTGTTTATCAGTGGCGGTGCATCCAAAAGGGTGCACAGGTTCCACCCCCTCTATGACCAATGGATAGATTCATGCATAGCATAGCATGAATCTATCCATGGCCACCGCTGCCACCCCCATATTTAGGTGTCTGGTCCCTTTTGGGGTGCCGGGTGCCTGAATTACAGCGGCGGGGGGGGGGGTGTTTTTGCAGCATCTAATTAGAGCCATGGGCTCTAATAGGCTTCAAAATAGGTGAACTGCGACCGCCATGCTTGACGCTCACAGTCTACCCAGGTGTGTTAGAAAAGTGACTTAATATTCACTTTCCTAACACTGAACCGCCTCTCCACCAATCAGGTGTGCAGGTCTGTTACCCATCACCCCGAGTGGCTGAAACGATAGACACAGCTATTGGACGCCCATCAGGAGGAGAGGAGATGAGGATGGCAGGAGATGCATGGAGGACCCCGCTCATGGCCATTACCCGCTGCCCCACCGAGACAGGGTAAGTGGCGGGCAGACAGCGAGCGGGTGGTGGGGATTCACAGTGGCAGCATTTGATGGGCACACCAACAGCATTTGATGTGCACAGTAGCGGCATTTGATGGGTACACTGGCAGCATTTGATAGGCACAGCGGTGGCATTTGATGGGCACAGCGGCAGAGCTTGATGGGCACAGCGGCAGAGTTTGATGGCACAGCGGCAGAGTTTGATGGGCACAGTAGTGACATTTGATGGGCACAGTAGTGACGCTTGATGGTACAGTGGTGGCGTTTGATGGTACAGTGGTGGCATTTGAGGGGCACAGTGGCTGTAATTGATGTTTTTCAAATCGGTTCCTTTATATGCGGCCACCCACTTGGGACTGGGCCTTGGTGTTCCACCATCGGGCTCGGAGAAAAGAGCCCTGTCCGGAGGTCGGGGGGGGGGGGGGGCTGCCATGGTTTCCTGCATTGGGGCCCTGAAGGTTCTAGTTAAGCCACTGGTGGTAAACGTTGGTGGACGGCCATTTTTAGGTCTCTCCAGAGATGCTCAATTGGGTTTAAGTCAGGGCTCTGGCTGGGCCATTCCAGAACAGTCACGGAGTTGTTGTGAAGCCACTCGTTTGTTATTTTAGCTGTGTGCTTAGGGTCATTGTCTTGTTGGAAGGTAAACCTTCGGCCCAGTCTGAGGTCCTTAGCACTCTGGAGAAGGTTTTCGTCCAGGATATCCCTTTACTTGGCCGCATTCATCTTTCCCTCGATTGCAACCAGTCGTCCTGTCCCTTGCAGCTGAAAAACACCCCCACAGCATGAAGCTGCCACCACCATGCTTCACTGTTGGGACTGTATTGGACAGGTGATGAGCAGGGACTGGTTTTCTCCACATATACCGCTTAGAATTAAGGCCAAAATGTTCTATCTTGGTCTCATCAGACCAAAGAATCTTATTTCTCAATTGCTCTGACATGCACTGTGAGCTGTAAGGTCTTATATAGACAGGTGTGTGGCTTTCCTAATCACATCCAATCAGTATAATCAAACACAGCTGGACTCAAATGAAGGTGTAGAACCATCTCCAGGATGATCAGAAGAAATGGACAGCACCTGAATTAAATATATGAGTGTCACAGCAAAGGGTCTGAAAACTTAGGACCATGTGATATTTCAGTTTTTTTTTTTTATAAATCTGCAAACATGTCAACAATTCTGTGTTTTTCTGTCAATATGGGGTGCTGTGTGTACATCAATGAGGAAAAAAATGAACTTAAATGATTTTAGCAAGTGGTTGAAATATAACAAAGAGTGAAAAATTTAAGGGGGTCTGAATACTCTCCGTCCCCACTGTATCTATCTATCTATCTATCTATCTATCTATCTATCTATCTATCTATCTATCTATCTATCTATCTATCTATCTATCTATATCAGTGGTTGCCAACTTAAGAGCACGTCCCCACTGTATCTATCTATCTATCTATTTATCTATCTATATCAGTGGGTGTCAACTTAAGAGCAATAGGCGGTCTTAACTGCAGCCCCCTGACATCACCAAAGGGACGCACATAATGGTTAATTTAATGTAATAATTAAGAGGACTGTCAGAGCCTGCAAACCTAATAGTGGAAAGGAGGGTCAGAGACTATGGAAATGCTACAAAAGACAATAGGAAACTGGGAAGATGTTACACGAGGCTAGTGGAGATGAATGCAATTACCCTAATCGATGTTCCCACTACAGACTACTGAGGTCCACACATCATATATCAAAGGGCCACATACAGCCCTCCAGCCACAGGTTGGGCACCAGGATCTAGAATAGTCTACCATTGCATCTTTCCAGCAGTGCTATACTAGTGACATCTAGTGGACACTATCAAGTATAGCAGTTGCTTCCCTTTATAGCTGGAATGACTTTCTGCTTGTAGGTTGTCTATCTATCTATCTATCTATCTATCTATCTATCTATCTATCTATCTATCTATTGATCTATGTACATATAATTGGCTTCTATTGCAGCTTCTACCTCTCCTGGTCTGAGTGCTGCTGTGTGGGGCGATTACAGGAAGCTGATATAAAGTAATTTTCAGGTATTGGTCAGGTGTTTTTATTTTATTTTTTTCATTTTAAGTAAAACATTACTCTTTACTAGACCCTAAAGATTATCCCTTAACAGCCTGAAGTTGATAATTAAAGTGGTTGTAAAGGTAAAGGTTTTTATCCTTAATGAATTCTGTGCAGCTTCCCTAAATACTAACCTGAGCCTGATCTCGATCCAGCGCTGTGCCAGAGAGCAGCAATGTTGCTTGCTCTCTTCTTTCTCACAGGACCCCCAGAAATGGGTCTACTGACACACACACACACACAATGTGGCTCAGGATCAAGACGCACCCATACGAGTATGCCCCCTAGCAAACAGCTTGCTAAAGGGGGGTTACTTGAAGGCAGGAGGAGCCAGGAGTGCTTGCGGGGGACACCGGAAAAGGAGGATTGGGGCTTCTCTGTACAAAACCATTACGCAGAGCAGGTCAGTATAACATGTTTGTTATTTTTTTTTTTTTTATAAAAAAAACCTTTTCAATTACTTGAAGAGAATCAGGAAAAACAATAACTGCATTTTGGCTACTAGATGGCACTCATAATCATAAATAAATACTTATTTGCTATTATTATTATACAGGATTTATACAGCGCCAACAGTTTATGTAGTTCTTTACTACTTGAGAGTACAAATACAATACACTTTAATACAGTAGGAATCAGAGGGCCCTGCTCCTTAGAGCTTACAATCTAAGATGGAAGGTCAAGAGATACAAGAGGTAAGAACTGTGGGGGGATGTGCTGATGGAGAAGATAAATGTACAGTTGTTAGGTGGCACCTGGGGGAGGAAATATCATGAGCTCGGTTTGGATAGGTTGAGTTTGAGGAAGTGATGTGACATCCAGGCTGATATGTCTGCTAGTAAGTTGGTGATGCGTGCGGAGACAGATGGAGAGAGCTGGGGATTGGAGAGATAGATTTGGGTGTCATCAGCGTAGAGATGATATTTAAAGCCATGGGAGGCAATCAACTGACCCGGGGAGGTGGTGTAGATAGAGAAAAGGAGAGGTCCAACAACAGAACCTTGGGGGGCCCCAACAGAGAGAGGAAGAGGAGAGGAGTAAGTAGAGTTGTAAGTGACACTGAAGGAGCGGTGGGATAGGTAAGATGAGAACCAGCGAATAGTACAGTGACGGAGACCAAAGGAGTGGAGTTTATTAAAGAGGAGGGGGTGGTCCACTGTGTCAAAGGCAGCAGAGAGATCCAGGAGAAGTGGTACAGAATAGTGTTCACTGGTTTTAGCCGTTAGTAGATCATTTGAGAGTTTAAGGAAAGCAGTTTCCGTGGAGTGTTGGGGGGCAAAATCCGGACTGAAGGGGATCATGAAGTTTATTCATGGTCAGAGGGTCTAGTTTAAGTATGGGGGTGACTAGCGCATGTTTTAGAGAGTTTGGGAAGATGCCACAAGAGAGGAAGAAAATGTGAGTTAAAGATTGTAGAATTGAGTCAGAGGGTGAGCGTAGCATTGGCGAGGGAGCAGGATACAGGGGGCAGGTGGTTAGATGAGTGTTAGATAAAAGTTTAGCAACCTCATTAATAGTAGCAGGTTTGAATGAGGGAAGTAATGATTGTATCTGTGGACATGGGGTGTTGCGTGGGGAAGGTTTTTACACGTTGGAGATATCTTCATAAATTGTATCAGTCTTAGTTTTGAAGTGATTGGCGATCTCCTGGGCACTGAGTGGGTGGAGAGGGTGGAGGCAGTAGAGGACAGAGTAGAGAATTGAAGGTAGAGAAGAGTTTACGTGGACTGGATGAGAAGGTGTTAATGAGTGTGATGAAGTAGGTCTGTTTGGCAGTGTGGAGGCAGGAATTTATATTGTGTCAAGTTTTCCTGGAACTTAGTCTTATGCCACAGACGCTCAAGAGCGCGGCTATGTTTTCTGAGACTTCTGGTGTTGTCTGTTTACCAGGGTTGTAGCAGTCAGGGCCCAATTGCGCATGTAGTGAGGGGGGCAAGCTTGTCTAGGGAGGAAGATAGTGAGCTGTTATATATGAAAGTGGCTAGGTTGGGGCAGGACTGGCAGGGGTGAGATTTTGTCATAGAGGTGATCAGTAGCAAAGTAGAGAAGAGAAGGGTTGGGGTGGCAAAGGTTTCTACGTGTAACTGTTAGGCGGTTGGAATGAGAGGAGGTGGAAGAGAAGAGGGAGAGAGCAAAACTAATAAGGTGGTGATCGGTGAGTGGGAGAGGATTGTTAAACGGAGTGCACAGATAGGAGAAGACAAGGTCAAGGGTGTTGCCGTTGGAGTGAGTAGGAGCCCGTATTCATTGCTTCAGGTCAATAGATGAGGTTAGACTGAGAAGTTTAGAAGTAATAGTAGTGGTAATGTTAACAGGGATGTTGAAGTCACCGAGAATAATTGTGGGGATTTCAGAAGAGATAAAGTAGGGTAGCCAGGCAGAGAAGTCATCAAGGAAGACTGATACTGGTCCAGGGGGCCGGTAGATGACAGCAATTCTCAGAAAAATGGGAGAGAATAGACCAATGCAATGTGCCTCAAAAGAGGAGAGTGTCAAAGAGGGAGGTGGGTGAAGTGCCTGATGGGTACTGCATAGGGCTAGAAGGATTCCCCCTCCACCTCCTCTCCATCCACTTGGTATGGCTAGAAGGATTCCCACTCCACCTCCTCTCCGTCCACTTGGTAGGGCTAGAAGGATTCCCACTCCACCTCCTCTCCGTCCACTTGGTAGGGCTAGAAGGATTCCCACTCCACCTCCTCTCCATCCACTTGGTAGCGCTAGAAGGATTCCCACTCCACCTCCTCTCCATCCACTTGGTATGGCTAGAAGGATTCCCACTCCACCTCCTCTCCGTCCACTTGGTAGGGCTAGAAGGATTCCCACTCCACCTCCTCTCCGTCCACTTGGTAGGGCTAAAAGGATTCCCACTCCACCTCCTCTCCATCCACTTGGTATGGCTAGAAGGATTCCCACTCCACCTCCTCTCCATCCACTTGGTATGGCTAGAAGGATTCCCACTCCACCTCCTCTCCGTCCACTTGGTAGGGCTAGAAGGATTCCCACTCCACCTCCTCTCCATCCACTTGGTCTGGGGGAGTGAGTCCAGAGAAGGCCACCATGGGAGAGGGAAGCAGGAGACGTAGTATCTGATTCATGAAGCCAGGTTTCAGTAATGGCAAGTAGGTTAAAGGAATTTGTGATATAGGGGCTGTGGAAGGTGGTAAGTTTGTTACAGACAGAGCATGCGTTCCAAAGGGCATAGGAGAAGGTGGGGCTGGTTTTGGAAAGAAGAGGAATAGAGACTAAGTTCTATGGGTTGTGGCTGCTGCCAGAGGGTTAAGGAGGATGGGAGTGTTGGGCAAAGACAGATGATGTTGGCCCAGGATTTAGGGATATATCACCAGAGGTTAGGAGAAGCAGGAAGGTGAGGGAGGTAATGTGGGAATGTGATTTATAGGAGTTTGAGGAGAGAGGACACAAGTGTCAGGAGTGGTAGAGGGTGCATGTTACCGAGTGGAAGGAGAGCTTAATAGAAAAACAAGGTCACCTGCAGTCCGTTGGTAGGTACTTTCCAATGCAGTTTGCTATGTATGTTCGCTTTGTGCAATCGCTGAAGTGCAGAGATTGAAGTGCATATCACTTGTAGAAAGAATCACTTAAAGAAAGAAGCCTCAAGGATAGAAGCCGCTGCAATGTGCTGACCCATTAAGGGTGCTCAAATTCATAATAAGTATGGGGTGGAAGTTCGTTAATCAATCATGAGTATATATATATACAGTGGTGTGAAAAAGTGTTTGCCCCTTCCTCATTTCCTGTTCCTTTGCATGTTTGTCACACTTAAGTGTTTCGGAACATCAAACCAATTTAAACAATAGTCAAGGACAACACAAGTAAACACAAAATGCGATTTGTAAATGAAGGTGTTTATTATTAAAGGTGAAAAAAAATCCAAACCATCATGGCCCTGTGTGAAAAAGTGATTGCCCCCTAAACCTAATAACTGGTTGGGCCACCCTTAGCAGCAACAACTGCAACCAAGCGTTTGCGATAACTTGCAATGAGGCTTTTACAGCGTCCTGGAGGAATTTTGGCCCACTCATCTTTGCAGAATTGTCCTAATTCAGTTACATTAGAGGGTTTTCGAGCATGAACGGCCTTTTTAAGGTCATACCACAACATCTCAATAGGATTCAGGTCAGGACTTTGGCTAGGCCACTCCAAAGTCTTCATTTTGTTTTTCTTCAGCCATTCGGTGGTGGACTTGCTGGTGTGTTTAGGATCATTGTCCTGCTGCAGAACCCAAGTTCGTTTCAGCTTGAGTACACGAACAGATGGTCGGACATTCTCCTTCAGGATCTCTTGGTAGACAGCAGAATTCATAGTTCCTTTTATCACGGCAAGTCTTCCAGGTCCTGAAGCAGCAAAACAGCCCCAGACCATCACACTACCACCACCATATTTTACTGTCGGTATAATGTTCTTTTTATGAAATGCAGTGTTCCTTCTACGCCAGATATACTTGGACACACACCTTCCAAAGAGTTCCACTTTTGTCTCATCGGTCCACAGAATGTTGTCCCAAAAGTCTTGGGGATCATCAAGATGTGTTGTGGAGAAATTGAGACGAGCTTTGATGTTCTTTTTGCTCAGCAGTGGTTTTCTCCTTGGAACTCTGCCATGCAGGCCATTTTTGCCCAGTCTTTTCCTGATGGTGGAGGCACGAACGCTGACCTTAACTGAGGCAAGTGAGGCCTGCAGTTCCTTGGACGTTGTTGTGGGGTCTTTTGTGACCTCTTGGATGAGTAGTCGCTGCGCTCTTGGGGTAATTTTGGGCGGCCGGCCACTCCTGGGAAGGTTCACCACTGTTCCATGTCTTTGCCATTTGTGGATAATGGCTCTCACTGTGGTTCGCTGGATTCCCAAAGCTTTGGAAATGGCTTTATAACCCTTTCCAGACTGATAGATCTCAATTACTTTCTTTCTCAATTGTTCCTGAATTTCTTTGGGTCTCGGCATGATGTGTAGCTTTTAAGGATCTTCTGGTGGACCTTACTGTGTCAAGCAGCTCCTATTTAAGTGATGCCTTGATTGTGAACAGGTGTGGCAATAATCAGGCCTGGGTGTGGCTAGAGAAATTGAACTCAGGTGTGGACAACCACAGTTATAGTATGTTTTAACAAGGGGGGCAATCACTTTTTCACACAGGGCCATGATGGTTTGGATTTTTTTTCACCTTTAATAATAAACACCTTCATTTACAAATTGCATTTTGTGTTTACTTGTGTTGTCCTTGACTATTGTTTAAATTGGTTTGATGTTCCGAAACACTTAAGTTTGACAAACATGCAAAGGAACAGGAAATGAGGAAGGGGGCAAACACTTTTTCACACCACTGTATAAGGGCTATAAGTGACTATAAGCCCGTACACACGGTCGGACATTCCGACGGAAAATGTCAGATCGGACCGTGTTGTCGGATAATCCGACCGTGTGTGGGCTTTACTGGACTTTTTCCTGTGGAATGTCCGACCAACAAAGTTTGAGAGCTGGATATAAAAATTTTCTGACAACATGATCCGATCAGACTTTGTCCGATCATGTGTAGAGAATTCCGATTGGACAAAGTGCAACGCATGCTCAGATCAAATTCCTAGACCAAAGCTATTGGCTACTAGGCTGAACGTAGTCCTGTCATAACTAAATAACGTCATCACGTTGCGAACGATCGGATTTTCCGACAACTTTGTCTGACCGTGTGTATGCAACAGCAGTTTCGGACAAAATCCGTTGGAAAAAATCCAACGGATTTTGTTGTCGGAAAAAATCAGACGAATTTTGTTGTCGGAATGACCGTGTGTACAAGGGAATGCCTAACAATCAAAGTGGACCTTTCACGTCTATGATAGCCAGCTCCATCTAGTGGCCATATTGCAATATTTTTCTGATTCATTCAATTCTATATAAATTAACCACTTCAGCCCTGGAAGGATTTACCCCCTTAACCACTTAACGGAGCCTCTTTCTGAGATTTGGTGTTTACAAGTTAAAAATTGTTTGTTTGTTTTTGCTAGAAAATTACTTCGAACCCCCAAACATTATATATTTTTTTATAACACCCTATAGAATAAAATGGAGGTCTTTGCAATACTTTCTCAAGTCAAGTCAAGCTTTATTGTCATTCTACTACACGTAAGAACATACAGTAGAACAAAATGTGGTATCTCACAGGGCCACAGTGCTACATACAAATTAAACCTAATAATAATTCTGTCACACCGTATTGGCACAGCGGTCTTACAAGAGTACATTTTTGGGGAAAAAATACACTTTTTTGAATTAAAAAAAAGTTACCCCAATTTTTTTTTTTATATTGTGAAAGATAATGTTACGCCGAGTAAATTGATACCCAACATATCACACTTCAAAATTGTGCCTGATTGTGGAATGGCAACAAACTTTTACCCTTAATAATCTCCATGGGTTACATGCTTAGTAAGGTTGAATAAAGACACCAGTCCACCCAGTTCAACCTGGGTGAGTGTCTACAATTGTCCCTATCCCTGTACATTGCACACTTACATTGGTCCCTACCCTAAGGGAGCCTACAATCCAAGGTCCTCATTCATATACTAGGGCCAATTTTGGACAGAAGCCAATTAACCTACCTGCATGTCTTTGGAGTGTGGAGTGTGGGAGGAAGCTGGAGTGCCTGGAGGAAGCCCATGCAGGCACAGGGAGATGCAAACTCCAGGCAGGTATTGTCGTGGTTGGGATTTGAACCAGTGACCCTTTTTACTGCTAGGTGAGAGTGCTAACCACTACACTACTGTGCCACCCCTAGATGATGCTTAAAAGATTTTACAGGTTGCATGTTTTGAGCTACAGAGGAGTTCTAGTGCTAGAATTATTGCTCTCGCTCTACCAATTGCAGTGATACCGCACATGTGTGGTTTGAACACATATGCGGGCACTGCTCAGGTATGGGTTCGCTTCTGCATGCGAGCTTGGCGCGACAGAGCGCGTTTACATTTTTTTCTTATTTATTTTACCTTTTATTTTTTATTTTTACACTGTTCTTTAAAAAAAAAAAAAAAAAAAAAATTGTCACTTTTATTCCTATTACAAGGAATGTAAACATCCCTTGTAAAAGAAAAAAAGCATGACAGGACCCCTTAAATATTAGATCTGGTGTCAAAAAGACCTCAGATCTCATATTTACACTAAAATGCAGTTAAAGAAAAAAATGTTTTAATGTCATTTGAAATAAATAAATAAATAAATAAATAAATGAGAGCTATGGGCAGAAGTGGCGTTTTGACATCGCTTCCGCCCAGCAATGGTATGGGGGCATCTTCCCCTCACTCGTCTCCATACCCATCAAGGACAAGGATCCGAGCACCTGCGCCACTACTGGCGGCTCCGGTAAGCGGCGGAGGGCACCGGGAAACGGGGGGGGGCCTTTCCCGCCGCCGATAAAAGTGAGTTTGCGGCGAATCTGCTGCAGAGACCTCTTTTATCTGAAAGTGGACCGCCAGCCGAAGAAGAAGATACCGGTGTTATGGTAGCTAGCTCCTGCCATAACAACGTTATTCCTCCTCAAAGTAGCGACGTAAAACGACGGCGAGCGGTCCGTAAGTAGTTGACCAGGCAATTTTTTACGATTCGGCACTGCGTTACTTTAACTGACAATTGTGCGGTCGTGCAACGCTGTACCCAAATAAAATATATGTCCTTCTTTTCCCACAAATAAAGCATTCTTTTGGTGGTATTTGATCACCTCTTCGGTTTTTATTTTTTGCGCTATAAACAAAAAAAGACAGACAATTTTGAAAAAAAAAAAAATATATATATATTTTGTATTTTCTACTATCCAATATAAATATGTAAGAATAAAAATAAAACAATATCGTGCTAAGACAGGGAAAGAGCTGCAACTAAAACACCATCAAATATCAGTATGGTAAAAAGGTCAAAAAATATATATAATGTTGCGATAAGTATATGTGAATGATGTGATGCAATAAAAAAAAAAAAATATGATTCTAAAATAATTGAAATACAGAGATGTGCATAAATCATATAAACAAATATTAGAGCTGTTCCATGTAGAAATCACCCTAAGTTTTTAAATTCATATTCGGTTCAAAAAAGCCAAAGTGAAGTGGCACAAAAAACTACAAGTATAAATATATATATATATAAATATAAATCTAGTCCCAAAACCAAAAAAATCAATCTTTCTCAAAGTTTAGTAGTGCTTCCAAATCTTGAGCAATTGTCTCTTCTTGGTGTTGCAAAAAAAAGGTTGGACTCTTACCGCAGCTGATGGACTCCAAAAAGACGGAGTCAATAGTGCCAGCAGAAAAAACCCTCTGCAAGGATTGCCGTGTATCATCCGGGTATGCACTCCGCTACAATCCTGTAAGCCACCAGAGCGTCCTCACGTACGAACCTCCCGGAGATTCCCGACAGGAGCCGACGACTTCCGAAAAGAGCCGGTGTCTTGTGAAATAGTGTCCCCCATCAGATAGTGT
This sequence comes from Lithobates pipiens, assembly GCF_037356315.1. NCBI lineage: Eukaryota > Metazoa > Chordata > Amphibia > Anura > Ranidae > Lithobates > Lithobates pipiens. Next base: position 241,530,752 of record NW_027507685.1, read on the forward strand.
CCCCTGCGTACTGCGCATGCGCAGTACACAGGAACACAGATTCCGAAAATTGCCGAGGATGAACGGCGCCTGCGCCGTGAGTCCAGGTTCTATCCCCACTATCCAAGTGGACATAGAGTTAGAATAAAAAAGAGCCGAGCGGAGCGAGGCCGAGCCCGAAGCGTGGCGAGCGAAGCTCGCCCGCGAGGGGCCCTCTAAAATTCACAACCCTATGTCCGCTTGGATTGTGGGGCTACCACCTCCACTCACGGCGCAGGCGCCGTTCAGCTTCGGAGTTTTTCCGAAGCTTCGTCTACTCCGTACTGCGCATGCGCAGTACGGAGAGGACACCATTTGATGGGCGGACTCTATTAGGCAGAACACCGGTTCACCTTCCTTCGTCTCGGATTACGCTGAGAGGGTGGACAGGTTAGCCGACCAATCTCTCTCAACCTCCAACAACTTCCTGTCACGATTAGAAGAGCTCTCCGATGTAAAGCTACGCGCGGAGGCTCCTCAATGTACGGCCCTGTAGTGAGACACAAAACACTCGGGCCACCAGGCTGCGAGTGGAGGGGAAAGGGGAGAAAAAACCGGGCTCCAATCGTGAAAATACCGTTTGAAAAAATAGGCTTATTTATTTAATTAAAATCAGATGAGACCAGTGGTATGAGCCACCATGGCCAAGATACAAAAGGTTATTATAGCAAAAAACAATATATAAAAAAATGGTTAAAATTAGAACAAATATACACCCATGCTAGGGGATAATCTAAGCGCAGTGGTATCAGCATAAACAGCCCGACATGTTTCGTAATAACCTTACGTCCTCCTGGGGCGCCATTCTAATCGTGACAGGAAGTTGTTGGAGGTTGAGAGAGATTGGTCGGCTAACCTGTCCACCCTCTCAGCGTAATCCGAGATGAAGGAAGGTGAACCGGTGTCCTATCATATATGGTCCACCATCCGGTAGTGTCTGCTGTGTACTGCGGATGCGCAGTACACAGCAATACAGATTCCGAAAATTGCCGAGGATGAACGGTGCCTGCGCCGTGAGTCCAGGTTCTATCCCCACTATCCAAGTGGACATAGAGTAGGAATATAAAAGAGCCGAGCGCAGCGAGGCCGAGCCCGAAGCGTGGCGAGCGAAGCTTGCCCGCTAGGGGCCCTCTAATATTCACAACCCTATGTCCGCTTGGATGGTGGGGCTACCACCTCCACTCACGGCGCAGGCTCCGTTCAGCTTCGGAGATTTTCCGGACACTATATCATGGCCTGACACTATATGGCAGAACACCGGCTCTTTTCGGAAGCCGTCGGCTCCTATCGGGAATCTCCGAGAGGTTCGTATGTGAGGACGCTCTGGTGGCTTACAGCAGGGGTCATCAACCCCCGGGCCACGGCCCACTGCCGGGCCGTGGCCTGCTTGCAGCCAGGCCGCGAAGGCTGTACTCTCTGATGAGCGGCGGCGGAGCAGGCAGAGAGATGACATCATCTCTCACCGCCCGCCCGCCCGCATCACCGCTGTTCCGTGCTCACAGCGGGGCCGCTATACGGAGGCGAGCGAGCAGTGAGATGAGATCATCTCCAACCGCCCGCCCGCCTGCATCGCCGCTCTTCCGCGCTCACAGCGGGGATGCTATAACGCTGGAGGTGAGGCGGGGGAACAGAGAGATGAGATCATCTCTCACTGCCCGCCCGCTTTACTGCTCCTCTGCTGACACAGTGCGGCAGAACACTGATATACTGTTGAAGCTGAGGCAGGTGAGATCATCTCTCACTACCGGGCCCCACCGCTGTTCTTCCTTACTACCCATTAGTGCAGGCTTGCCTCTGAACTAATGTGCACACCTGTGCTGCCACCGCTGCAGTGACAACAGTCATGTGGTGGCAGGTGACAATCCACATTTGGTGGCAGGTGTCGTGGCAAATGACAAGCTGCATCTGATGGCAGGGGACGTGGCAAGTGACAATCCAAATCTGGTGGCAGGTGACGTGGCAAGGGACAAAATGCATCTGGTGGCAGATGACATGGCAAGTGACAAGCTGCATTTGAAGGCAGGCGACATGGCAAGTGACAATCCGCATCTGGTGGTAGGTGATGTGGCAAGGGACAAATTGCATCCGGTGACAAGTGACGTGGAAAGTGACAAGCTGCATCTGGTGGCAGGTGACATGGCAAGGGACAAAAAAAAGCATCTGGTGCCAGGCGACGTGGCAAGGGACAAAATGCTTCTGGTGACAAGCGACGTGACAAGCTGCATCTGAAGGCAGGCGACGTGGAAAGTGACAATCTGCATCTGGTGACAGGCGACATGGCAAGTGACACTCTGGCACATTCTGCGTTATGGTGAGTTGAACTATTTCATTATATATTACAATGTAATAATAGAAATAATGCGCTTTAATCATCCTAACATCATATCAATGATGGTGCCGGGATGATTGAAGCGCCAACGCCAGCCATCGCCCGATAAATTGCCCGCGAAAAGCTGCATACACCCCCCTGGGCCTTGGCACAATTTTCTTCAACTACGCCGGTCCCCGGTGCCAAAAAGGTTGGGGACCACTGGCTTACAGGATTGTAGCAGAGTGCATACCCAGATGATACACGGCAATCCCTGCAGAGGGTTTTTTCTGCTGGCACTATTGACTCCGTCTGTTTGGAGTCCATCAGCTGCGGTAAGAGTCCAACCTTTTTTTTGCAACACCGAGAAGAGACAATTGCTCAAGATTTGGAAGCACTACTAAACTTTGAGAAAGATTGATTTAAATTTTTTACATATATATATATATATATATATATATATATATATATATATATATATATATATATTTATACTTGTAGTTTTTTGTGCCACTTCACTTTGGCTTTTTTGAACCGAATATGAATTTAAAAACTTAGGGTGATTTCTACATGGAACAGCTCTAATATTTGTTTATATGATTTATGCACATCTCTGTATTTCAATTATTTTAGAATCATATTTTTTTTTTGATGGCATCACATCATTCACGTATACTTAGGGCAACATTATATATATTTTTTGACTTCAATATAAATATGTAAAAAAATCAATTTAGGCCAGGGGTAGGCAGCCCCCGGCCCGCCAGATGTGGTGAAACTACCAGTCCCTTGAGACATTGCAAGACCCTGACAGTCACAGGCAGAGGCATGATGGGATTTGTAGTTTCACCACAGATGGGGGGCCGAGGTTGCCTACCCCTGATTTAGGTCAGTATGTATTCTGCTACATATTGGTTGGTTTGCGCAAAAGTTACAGCATCTACAAACTATGGGACTGATTTTTTTAGGGACTTTTTTATTTATTTTTTATTAGTCATGGCGGCTATCATCGATTTTTAGCAGGACTGTGACTGACTTTTCGGTGGACAAATCTGACAGTAAGTGACACTTTTTTGGGACCAGTGGCACCAATACAGTGATCAGTGCTAAAAAAAAAACAAAACACTGTCACTCTATAAATTACACTGGCAGGGGAGGGGTTAACATCAGGGGCGATCAAAGGGTTAAATGTGTTCCCTATGTGTGCTTTCTAATGCCGCATACACACAACCGGACTTTCCGGCAGAAAAGGATTGAATGAACTTGCCCACTACAGTCCGTTCGACGGGACTAAAAAAGGAAGTTCAATAGCCAGTAGCCAATAGCTGCCCTTGCGTCGTATATTTGGTCCGTCGGACCAGCATGTAGACAAACGCTTTTCCTGATAGGAATTGAGTCCGTTGGACCGATTTGAAACATGTTCTATTTCTAGGTCCATCAGAATTTTTTAAAGAAAAACGATCGGACTATCCCACGGAATGATTCCGTCGGACCTATTCTGCCGGAAAGTGCGGTCGTGTGTACGCGGCATAACTGTGTGGGAGATGCTGACACTGGACTAATAGAGAGATCCGTGTTCCTGATTAGTAGGAATTACAAATCTCTCTCTTCCTCTGTGACAGAACGACAGTCTGCCTTGTTTACAGACCGCCGCTCTGTCATTCCCTTGAACGATCACGGGTGGCCAGCTACCGTGACCCGCTGATTGGCTCCTTCTGTGTCCAATCACGGCGGGAGCGGGTTGCCGGCAGCGCATCCCACCAGACCAGGAAGCGCGAACAAGGTACAGGTACGTTTTTTGGCACGGCCAGGTTGCCCCGCCGCAGTATATGTGTGTTGGGCGGTCCAGAAGTAGTTAATAACATTCATTCTGGAGAGAAAATAGCTTAGGAACGTTCAATTTTGTCTCCATTTACACAGAATGAATGTACAGTTTAGTTATAGCTCTGGAACTCTTTATGTATACAGCCTTATATTATAGATTTTTCTTAGAGGTCGTCTATACCAGAAGAACATTTGAAGAGTAATGCCACGTACATACTAACGATTTACCCGGCGGAATAAACTCCAAAGGTTTTTCCAACGGAGTTCCTCTGAAACTGTCTTGCCTACACACGATCACACCAAAGTCCGACCATCAAGAACGTGGTGACGTACAACACATACGACGGAGTAGAAAAAGGAAGTTCAATAGCCAGTAGCCAATAGCCTCCGTCTCATACTTGCTTCAGAGCATGCGTCGTTTTTGGAACGGCATACAGACGAGCGGTTTTCCCAATAGGAATTGGTTCCATCGGAAATATTTAAAACATGTTCTATTTCTAGGTCCGTCAGAATTTTCGTAAAAATAAGTCCGATGAGGCTCACACACAATCGGAATGTACGATGAAACGCTCCCGTCTGACTTTTTCTGTCGGACATTCCACTCGCGGCATTACAAGGGGCAGAGGGATTTGGTTCCAATATAGAGACAATCCTTCCAAATCACAGACAATTGGAAGGTATGCTTCAGGGCTTGCGACAATGAGGGGGGGGGGATGGGGGGCAGGAGGGGAAGTTGCCCTGGGCACTGTGTTATCATGTGTAGTGTGGGGGAGAGGGCACCACAAGGAGCTTGGGGGAGGGGATTTGTGTTGGTAGGAGGAATTTGGAGGGCAGAAGGGGCTAGGAATTGTTCTAGGAGTGTAAATTTGGGGAAGTGGGGGTTTAGGGGGATTTGTGTTGGGAGGGGGATGGGGGGAAGAGGATTTGTGCTAAGAGGGGGACTTTGGAGGACCTGTGCTAGAAGAGGTGATATGGTAAAGAGTTAATTAGAATTGTGCGAGGAGGGGAAATTTTTTTTGGGGGGAGAGGGTTGTGCTAGTGAAGATCAATGGGTTTTTGGGTCGGGAGGGAGGGGGAGATTTGAAGTGAGAGGAGGGGAGAGGTTATGCAGTCGGAGATGTAATTTGAGGGGTTTGAAGGGTAGAGGATTTGTGCTAGAAGGGGGGATTTTGGGGGGGGGGGCATTTGTGATGGGGGAATTTCAGCAGGGGGGGCAGACTGGGTGTAGGGGAATTTATGTTTACAGGTTATGCATGTAGATTAGTGCTCAGTTTTTTTTTTGGGGGGGGGGATTTGCTGACGCATAATGCTCATACATCTTGGGGGGGACGATTTTTGGCATGTTGGTCCTGGGCTCTAGAAGACCTTGTCCCGGCACAAGTATGCTGAGAGGGAAATACGATACGCACTCAAAATTCATAATTCAGAAGCACATGTTAACCACTTTCCGACTGCTGCACGATGATATACGTCGGCAGAATGGCACGGGTGGGCAAAAGAGTGTATAGGTACCTCCCCCCTAAGAAACGGCACTGTGGGTGCGCGGAGTTCTCCATGACCCTGACTTCGGGTCCCGCAAACTCAATGTTTGCCGGGTGCGTGCGATCGTGTCACAGAGAGATAGAACGGGGAGATGCCTTTGTAAACAAGGCATTTCCCTGCTCTGTCTAGTGACATGACAGAGATCACCACTCCCTGTCATCGAGAGCAGTGATCGCTGTCATGTGAGTCGAAGCCCACCCCACCCCCTACAGTTAGAATCACTCCCTAGGACACACTTAACCCCTTCATTGCCCCCTAGTGTTTAACCCCTTCCCTGGCAGTGTTATTTACACAGTAATCAGTGCATTTTTATAGCACTGATCACTGTATAAATGACAATGGTCCCAAAATAGTGTCAAAAGTGTTCAATGTGTCCGCCGTAATGTCGCAGTCATGATAAAAGATCGCCGCCATTACTAATAAAAACAAATTTATAATAAAAATCCCATAAATCTGTCCCCTATTTTGTAGATGCTATAACTTTTTTGCAAACCAATCAATATACACTTATTGCAATTTTTTTTGTTTACCAAAAATATGTAGTAGAATACATATCGGCCTAAACGGAGGAAAAATATGTTTTTTATATGTTTTTGGGGGATATTTATTATAGCAAAAAGCAAAAAATATAGCTTTTTTTCAAAATCGACACTCTTTTTTTGTTTATAGCGCAAAAAAATAAAAGAGGTGATCAAATACCACCAAAAGAAAGCTCTATTTGTGGGACAAAAAAGGACGTAAATTTTGTTTGGGTACAACGTCGCACGACCGCGCAATTGTCAGTTAAAACAACGCAGTCCCGAATCGCAAAAAGTGCTCTGGTCAGGAAGGGGGTAAAATCCTTCCAGGGGATGAAGTGGTTAAACTGAATAAAAAGTATTGATACAGAAAAACAAAATGAAAAATGAATTGATAAAAAAAAAGAAAAAAGAAAAATTCAATTAATTAATAAAAAAATGTAATAAAAAATTTAATTGCAAAAAGAAATAAAAAAAATCATAATTCAGTAATAATTCAGTAATCAAGTCGTAGGACTGAACAGTTTACCTTTAGACACATGCAGGCTACTAAAAATTCCATCACAACAGTAACAAGCTAGAATAGGGGGGTCAGTAATTAGCCTGCAAAACCTCTTAATAGCTAAATAAGCGTTGTAAACCTCCAGAGTCACGGGATTTTAATTAAGCCCGGTGTAAAATCTCCATTAAAACTTTTAGCAGCATCATAATGGAACTTAGGACTGGAAACCGTCTTAGCAGAAGCCTGGCAATCAGAGAGCTAATGGCCGGCGTTAGCAGTATTTAACAAAAGAATTATAATTAAGCACTCGTCTACCAGGGTACGTTTATAAATGTCCTGGCACTCAAGGGGTTAAAATACACTTATGGCTGATACTATTTTTTTGCGGACGGCTTATGTAAATGTGATCCGTATTATTTTTAAGGAACTGTGAGGGTGACCCTTCACCATGGTTCCTGGGCTCTTTTGCTTCTCTTTGGGACTGTTTTTTTCATTTTTATTTGCCTTGGTACATCTTCCCCCAGGGCAGGGCACCCTCGCCCAGAAAATGGGTAATTTTTGTTTGGCTTGAATTGATTTCAGTGGGGTTCAGTTTCGACATTCAAACTTGTTTGAAGTTCATCAAACCCTCCTCGAACCGAACCCAGGGCAGTTTGGCTCATCACTACTGCAGATACTGTGCATGTTTCTGGTAAAGGAATATCAGATATGGCATCAATAGTTTTTATGGTGGTGTAGGGAGCTCCAATGTTAGGGCAATGCCTTGTGAAGGGACCCTAATGACAGTTATCCCTAATGCCGTGTACACACGACCGGACTTTTTGACATCAAAGGTCCAACGGAACGAGTCCGTCTGACAATTCAATCGTGTGTGGGCTCCATCGGACCTTTGCTTGCCAAAAATCAAGCGGACTTTAGAAATAGAACATGTTTTACATTTTCCCACCGGAACTCAGCCTGACCGAGAAATCCGTTTGTGTGTATGCTAGTACGACGGACAAAAAACGACGCTAGGGCACCTATTGGCTACTGGCTATGAACTTCCTTATTCTAGTCCAGTCGTACGTCATCACATTCAAATCCGTTGAACTTTGGTGTGATTGTGTGTGGCCAAGTCCGTTCATTCGGAAAATATGCTGTTTTCTGATGACTCTCTGTCTATATATACGGACCATATCACATCATGGTTCCGTTACATAGACGATATTTTCGTTATCTGGGACGGTCCCATTGAGAATGAACAAAAATGAATTCAACTTGAATTTTACCATGAGTTTTGAATGAATGAATGAATGAATGAAATACTTGTATAGCGCACAATGCGAACTGAATCGCCTCTAGGCGCTGTGGCGAGATTTGATCATCTGCTAAAAGAAGAAGGTCTTGAGTTTTTTCCTAAAAGCCAGGTGATTTTCTTCCAGGCGGATGTTGATTGGTAGAGCATTCCATAGCCGAGGACCTTGGACAGCGAATCTTCGATCACCCTTGGATTTATACCGGGCTTTGGGCACGAGGAGGAGGTTTTTGTTGGCTGATCGAAGACTGCGGTTTGTTGTGTAAGGATTTATTTTCTCCATTAGGTATTGCGGAGCTTCTCTATGCACACATTTGTGGGTGAGGCAAAGGGTCTTGAACGTGATCCGATTTTTTACAGTTAGCCAATGTAAGCTCCTCAGCGAAGGAGAGATGGATTCCCAGGGTTTTTTTCCTGTCTTCAGCCTTGCCGCCGTGTTTTGGATCAGTTGTAATTGCGCAAGTTAATATTGTGGTAATCCTATGTAAAGCGAGTTTGCGTAGTCCAGTTGTGAATTAATGATTGTTCCAACTACCACTGCTTTGTCATTCTTTGGGATAAAAGGGATGAGTCTGCGAAGCATGCACAGCAGATAGTGAGATCCACTGACTACTGCTCCTATTTGTGCATCCATTGACATTTGTGCGTCTAAAATAACCCAGAGACTCTTCGCTTTGGTCTTTGGGGAGATAGTCTGCCCAAAGACGGTTGGTGGAGACCAGGAGGTTTTGGTTGCGGGCTTATGATTTGGGTGCAAGATAAGAAGCTCTGTCTTTGATTGGTTGAGTTGGAGGGAGTTAGTGGTCATCCAGTCCTCTATTGATTTGAGGCAGTTTTCAAGTTGTTGTTGGTGATCTTTTTTTCCATTGATCCGGAAATAAAGTTGCGTGTCGTCAGCGTAAGAGTGGAAGCAGAGGTCTGAGCATCTGATGATTTGAAGGAGTGGGCGAATGTAAATGTTGAAGAGAACGGTTGACAAAGGAGAGCCTTGAGGGACTCCGCAGGTGACTGCCTGAGTTTCGGAGAGGAATTTTCCTAGTTTCACTGTCTGTGACCGATTTCCTAGGAAGGACGCGAACCATTGGAGATCTATGTCTTGGACACCGGCTACTTCTGTGAGGCAGACGAGTAGAGTATTGTGATCTACTGTATCAAACGCTGCACTTAGGTCTAGCAGTACGAGGAGACACGGCTCTCCGTCATCTGCTGCTTCGAGGGCGTCGTCCCAAATCTTGAGGAGAGCTGTTTCTGTTCCATGACCCGGGCGGAAGCCTGATTGCAGCGGGTCCAGGAGTTTGTGAGTATCCAGGTGGAGTTGTAGCTGATGTACTACAGCTTTCTCCATGATCTTAGAAATGGTGTTGAGGCTTGTAATTGGCCTACGGTTGTTTGGATCCTGAGGGTCCAGGTTTGGTTTCTTGAGTAGAGGTTTGACGATGCCTTGTTTGAGGATGCTGGGAACAATCCCTTCGTGGAATGATCGATCAAGTTTTGGTAGGGAACGGATATTTTTCCTAGATGTTGAGGTCTTTAGAGACAATGATGGTAAATTAGGCAGTAATTTGTATAGGAAACCTACTGCTGGCAACAGTATACTTCATGGCTCGAGCTTTAACCCTCAAATGCTAGTAAATTCATTACCATATAGTCAGTATTTGCGGATAAGGCGGAATTGCTCTGGGGAACAAAACAGATACAGGTTGGTGTAGGACGGGGCACATGAGGTCCACATTGCCACACCCTGTATCTGGAGGCAGTGGGAACCAAAGAAGGAAAAAAAAATTATGTTCCAAAATACATTCTAAAAGGGAGAGAATGAACTCATTGTATGAAGAGTTCCCATCGCTATCCACACCTATAACATGTTGGATGGCCGCAAGGCCTTAAGAATGAGAAGTAGAGCTATACAAGGCCTCAACGTCAAGCGTGACTAGTATAGCGTATTCCGTAATGTATAGGTTTTCAAGAATTTTTAGGAAATGAATGGTATCCTTTACATAAGATGGCAATGAACTGACATATGGCTTCAAAAATTCATCCACAGGTTTACTAGCATTGTCACTCACAGCGCCTCTGCCTGAAATAATTGGTCTTCCAGGAGGATTGGTTAAGTCTTTATGTACCTTGGAAAGTGCATAGAATGTGGGTGGTTATAGGGAACTTCGTTCTAATAAAGTCCCATGTCGTCTTGTTAATTGTTCGGTTCAAGTATGCTGAATCGACCAATGAATAAATCAGACCGAGACTGAAGTACAGTTAAATCACACTTGTTTAATAAAAAAAAGTAAAAAGAACAAACGTATTCAAAACATAGCCAAAGTTCAGTAACCAGAATGGATCGTCAGCCAAGCCAGGAGTCAGGGATCAAAGTAGTGGAACAGCAAGCAAGATCTGTAGCCTGAAGGAATGTCAGCAAAGCCAGTCTTTAAAACTGATAGTTTCTAGTGATGTGACCAAGGAGAAGGCAGAGCTCCTCTGGACTGGATGGCTTAAGTAGGTAGGATCAACTTCAGCTGGGTAACTGTGGAGAGAGATGGGAGCTGGCAATTAGCCGACAGCTGAGCAGCCAGCTCACACAAGGAAGGGCTAAGCCCAGTCCTAACAGTACCCCCATCTATGGAAATCACAGAGGAGGACAGGGGCATGTATGCCCGAGGATGAGACCCAAGAGCATTCCTCCGGACCGTACCCTTTACAATGCACCAGGCACTGTATGCGCCCATGGAACCTACGGGAGTCAACAATGGACTGTACTTCCCACTTCTAATATGTGCAGCCCTATGTCCACTTGGATGGTGGGGCTTGCACCTGGACTCACGGCGCAGGCGCCGTTCATCTTTACAGATTTTCCGAATCTCCTTCTGCTCCGCACTGTGCAAGCGCTGCGCCTGCGCAGTTCAGAGCGGACACTTTTCGATGGCCGGACTGTATATGTCACAACACAGTGGTACCTTTGAGGAGATGTCTCCATTCTTTCAGGGCTAAAATGATTGCCAACTGCTCTCTGTCACCAATCTCGTAATTGCACTCCGCAGGTGACAATTTCTTGGAAAAGTATCCACAAGGATGCATAGCGCTCTCAGAGGTAGGACGTTGAGATAGAAGGACACCAACACCAGTCTCAGGAGCATCAACTGCAAGGATAAAAGGCAGCGTAGGATCAGGCTGTGAAAAATAATGATTAAGGGCGCAAGTAGAACATATACTAAATCCAATATTAAAGTGCATAAGTGTCAACAGTCCAAAATAAAAACGAAAAAAAAATTTGTGCATCATATAAAACAATGTAATATAATAATTTGGGTCTTCTATATAAGTTCCAAAACCGTGCTTCCTAAAGTGCAACGTGCTTCAACTCTTGTCAAAAAAGTACTTTCACCCGAAGTGACATATAATTGTGCTCACCAGATATCTTTGGCCAAAAAGTGACCACCAGGTATGTAAAATGAAAGGATTCCTTCCTCTGTTGGCTATACTCTGTCAAGCCTCACATAGACATTTCTTACTGCTTCCAAGAATTAGCCCGGGCTTCACTCATTAATGGTATGAGATATATATGAGTAAAATCTTCAATCAAAATAAACTCTTGAATCCGTATCCACAGCTCCGTCCCGATCAATCTGCAAAGTTTGGCTCCACCATGAATGAGCCACAGAGAGGCATAGTGTCAGGAACCATGAAACAGACAGAGACAGAAGTACAATCAAATTACACTTGTTTATTAATAAAAAATAAAAAGGTAAATAGAAAAAAAGCATAGTCAAGTATAGCCAGAGTCCAGTAGCCAGATCGGGTAGTCAGCCAGTCCAAAGTTCATAAACCAGATTGGGTAATCAGCCAGTACAGACGTCAGGGATCCAAGGAGAGCAACTGTAAGCAGGATAGAAGCCAGGAGGGATGTCAGCAAGCCAGTCTTGAAACAAACAGCAGGAGATGGTTCCTAATGATGTGACCAACGCAAAGGCAAAGGAAAGAGTGAGCTGGAAGGCTTTAAATAGGCAGGTCAGACGAGCATCATCGGGAACAGCTGGTAACTGTGGAAAGAGAAGAGAGCTGGCAATTAGCCGACAGCTGATCGGCCAGCCCAGAGGAGGAAGGGCTAAGCCAGCCCTGACACATAGATAATGTAATACAGTCTTTAATTTCTTAAAAGCACTTACAAATCATGTGTAAAGTACAGCAGGTTGCAGCGCAGCTTTGAGAGGAGGCAGGGGCCAGTCCGTCACTGGTGTGTGATACGAAAAGCGCGGTGTGCGTCTCAGCTATCTCAATGAAGGCAGAGAGCACCTGTACCAAGCGTGTCAAGCCTCACTTTCAAAGCATTTCACGCTCAAACGCACGTCATCAGGAAAATGGACCTGGCACCATGATACCGGAGCCTAAATAGTGTCGGAATCCATGCCATTGGTCAATGGCGATCGTTGGGGAAATAAACTATTATTTTACATAAAATAAATATCTAGTTAGAAAACATCTCTGCTTTCCCTCCAAGCCGCGCTTTACATAACTTTATGCAAATGAAATCTTGTTTGGTACCAGGAACACACACATTATGCAGCATTTAAAAATTATATTTAAATCACAAATGAGAGTTTAAATGCTCTCTACTAAGACAAAAATAACTTCTCAGCCCTATACCTTCATATTTAATTGTGGAGCTTACCATATGGGCTACTATTTAGACTAATTAGTCACTTTATACATTACTATTAAAATTAAGAGATGAAAATATAAAACATATGTATATGAAATCCATAGGCATACTAAAAAAGCAACCATGCCACCTAGTGGCGGTGTCTTAAAAAGCATTCATAGTATACACTGAAGAACACAGGATTTTTATATTAAATAAATAAGGAAATTGATATTACAATCCTACAACCAACACCTAGTGCGAGTATACAGAATATAATCAAAAATTTCTTGCAATCATAATCTGTTTTATCAATATCATATCAATAACCTACAGTTAAAAATCAGTCAGAAAGCAATTTAAATCTATTTCAATATTCAACCCAGCAGGCATGAGGCATCCCAGCTCAAAAATCCACAGAGTTTCAGCTTGGGTGACACAAGTCCTCATGCCCCCCCCCCCCCCCCCCCCCCTCCAATGAGGTACCACCTTATCTATTTCATTCAATTTTAAAAGGGCTAGATTTTGTTGGTGATGAGTTCTGAAATGATTCGACACACTATGTTTTCTAAAGCTGTTAGTTATATTACATGCTCATTAATTCTTTTATATAAGCACCTTGTGGTCCTCCCCATATATACCAAACCCCATGGGCACATGAGGAGGTAAACCACATATCTCGTGTTGTAGGATATACATGTTTCAATCTTATACTCCTTTCCATTGCTACCCTGAAAAAAGTAAATTTTTATTTTTTTATCTGCAGTGGTCCTACATGATTTACACCTTTCTCATCTAGAAAAACCTGTAGTATCCAGAAAGGTTTTCTTTCTACTCTTAGGGGGATCTATCACATTTTTATCTATCGCATTTTTAAGACCTGGGGCTTTCCTGTAAATAAAAGATGGCTTACGAGGCAGAATCTTATTTAAAGTGGTTGTAAACCCTTTTTTTAAACTTTATTCTACAGGTAAGCAAATATCAAGGATTATCTGTAGCTAACCATGTACCTTGTACCCTGCATGTGCCGATGACATCGGCACATGTGCACTAGAGCAAACTGACGCAATGGCACCTATGTGACGCTGCATCAGTCTGCATGCCGTTACAGGTGTCATTACCTGTTTGCAAAATTTTATAACAAACTATGAAACGTGATTTTTTATTTTGCATCTTTTTTTGTTTGTTTAGCAAAAAATAAAACTCCCAGCTGTAACTAAATACCACCAAAAGAAAGCTCTATTTGTGGGAAAAAAATGATAAAAATTTCATTAGGGTACAGTGTTGTATGACCGCGCAATTGTCATTCAAAGTGCGTCAGCGCTGAAAGCTGAAAATTGGTCTGGGCAGGAGGGGGGTTTAAGTGCCCGGTAAGCAAGTGGTTACAAAGTCCCTTAAATCTAGGGTGGTTCTACACCTGCACACAACGCAGATTTTATGTAATGACATAAAAGCGCCATTCTGTGCAGGTGTAATAAGAGCCCATGATGACGCACCCTTAGGCCGGGTTCACATATGTGTGAATTGGATGCGGTTTTCACCTCATCCAATTCGCATGACAGGCGAGTGTGGCTCTCTATGGAGCCGGATCACACAGGTCTGGGGTGGCTGCAGTCTGCATACAAAAAGGGTCCTGTGGGTCTTTTGGTCTGGATCAGGTGCGAATTTAGGCAGAAATTCAGACCTGATTTGCACCTGAACCAGTGAACAGTCACATCCGGACCCCACAAGCAAACATGCGGCCGCACATATGTGAACTCAGCCTCAGGGCTTTTACCTTTGACAGCCTGGGCTCAGTGGTTTGAATGATGCTGAGTCTCATTCAATAGTCATTTTTCATACAAATAAAGCACTATCAAAGCTCAAAAACCACTTTACTACGGGACACTTTCACCAGACTCTAATCTAATGGGGGTCTGTAAGCGGTGGGTACTGATATAAGGTGACTCTGATATAATAGGGGTCTCTAATGGGGGGTGCTGACTGCTGATCGAATGGTTGGTCAGCAACCATTAAATTGGCAGTCAGCATTCCCCATTAGTTCATCTTATTAGAGTCATCTTATATCAGCACCAGAGGCGACTATATAGTGCGAATGAGCCCCCCTGTAGTGACGCCACTGATCAGCACTCTTTCTTACAGAGAGACCCCCATTAGATTAGTGTCCCTTTATATTAGCAACATAGACTCAACCCCCCCCCCCTTTATATAAGCAGCATAGACCTCCCCCTGGTGACAGTCTCCCCCTCCCTTGGAGACCCTGCTAGCTCTGAGTCCCTTAAATATCAGACAGTGCCTGCCTACCCCCCTTCATAATTAGTAGCGGTGTGTCAATATTATTGCACGGGCGCCGCCACCTCTCTCCAGCCACCCCTCTATCACCAATAGATAGATTCATGTATTGCATGAATCTATCCATGGCCGCCGCTGCCACCCCCTATTCAGGTGCTCGGTCCCTTTTCGGGCACATGGTGCCTGAATCACAGCGGCGGGGGGGGGGGGGGGGGGGGTGTTTTGAAGCACCTGATTAGAGCCATAGGATCTAGTAGGCATCACAAAAAGCATGGTCACTCAGCTGTGTTAGAAAAGTGAATGAATATTCGCTTTACTAACACTAAACCGCCTCTCCACTAATCAGGTGCTCAGGTCTGTTACCAGTCACCTGATTGGCTGAAACTACAGGCGCTGCTATTGGACATCTATCAGGAGGAGAGGACAGAAAATGAGGACAGCAGGAGACGCACGCAGGACCCTGCTCGTCGCTGTCACCCGCTGCCCCACCAAGAAAGGGTGAGTGGCGGGCAGACAGCGAGTAGGTGGTGGAGTCACACTGATGGGCACACTGCCAGCATTTGATGGTACAGTGGCTGCAATTGATGGCACAGTGGCAACGTTTGATGGCACAGTGGCAGTGTTTGATGGGCACAGTGGCAACGTTTGATGGCACAGGGCCTGGTTTTCATGGGCACAGGGGCTGGTTTCCATGGGTACAGTGGCAACATTTGATGGGCACAGTGACTGTGTTTGGCACAGTGGCTGCGTGTCATGGGCACAGTGGTTGTGTTTCATGGGCACAGTGGCAGCGTTTGATGGGCACAGTGGCTGTATTTCATGGCACAGTGGCTATGTTTCATGGGCACAGTGGCTGTGTTTTATGGGCACAGTGGCAACGTTTGATGGCACAGTGGCTGTGTTTCATGGGCACAGGGGCTGTTTTTCATGGGCACAGTGGCAGCATTTCATGGGCACAGTGGCTGCGTTTGATGGGCACAGTGGCTGTGTTTTGTGGGCACTGTGGCTGCGTTTCATGGGCACAGTGGCTGCATTTGATGGGCATAGTGGCAACGTTTGATGGGCACAGTGGCAGCATTTCATGGGCATGGTGGCTGTGTTTGATGGGTACAGTGGCAACATTGATGGCACAGTGGCAGCATTTGATGGCACAGTGGCTACGTGTCATGGGCACAATGGCTGTGTTTCATGGGCACAGTGTCAGCGTTTGATTGGCACAGTGTCAGTGTTTGATGGGCACAGTGGCAGCGTTTGATGGGCACAGTGGCTGCGTTTGATGGCACAGTGACTGTGTTTGATGGCACAGTGGCTGCGTGTCATGGGCACAGTGGCTGTCTTTCATGGGCACAGTGGCAGCGTTTTATGGCACAGTGGCAGTGTTTGATGGGCACAGTGGCAACGTTTGGCACAGTTGCTGTTTCATGGGCACAGGGGCTGTTTTACATGGGCACAGTGGCTGCATTTGATGGCACAGTGGCAGCATTTGAAGGGCACAGTGGCGTGCATTTCATGGCACAGTGGATGCGTTTGATGGGCACAAAGGTTGATGGCACAGTGGTAGTGTTTGAGGGCACAGATCTATAGTTTGAGGGCACAGATCTATAGTTTGAGGGCACAGATGTATAGTTTGAGGGCACAGTGGTATAGTTTGAGGGCACAGTGGTATAGTTTGAGGGCACAGTGGTAGTGTTTGATGGCACAGTGGTATAGTGTTAGGGCACAGTGGTATAGTGTTAGGGCACAGTGGTAGTGTTTGAGGGCACAGTGGTAGTGTTTGATGGCACAGTGGTAGTGTTTTATGGGCACAGTGGCAACGTTTGATGGCACAGTGGCTGTGTTTCATGGGCACAGGGGCTGTTTTTCATGGGCACAGTGGCAGCGTTTCATGGGCACAGTGGCTGCGTTTGATGGGCACAGTGGCTGCGTTTTGTGGGCACTGTGGCTGCGTTTCATGGGCACAGTGGCAACGTTTGATGGGCATAGTGGCAACGTTTGATGGGCACAGTGGCAGCGTTTCATGGGCACAGTGGCTGTGTTTGATGGGCACAGTGGCAGCATTTGATGGCACAGTGGCTGCGTGTCATGGGCACAATGGCTGTGTTTCATGGGCACAGTGGCAGCGTTTGATGGGCACAGTGTCAGTGTTTGATGGGCACAGTGGCTGCGTTTGATGGGCACAGTGGCTGCGTTTGATGGCACAGTGGCTGCGTGTCATGGGCACAGTGGCTGTCTTTCATGGGCACAGTGGCAGCGTTTTATGGCACAGTGGCAGTGTTTGATGGGCACACTGGCAACGTTTGGCACAGTTGCTGTTTCATGGGCACAGGGGCTGTTTTACATGGGCACAGTGGCTGCATTTGATGGCACAGTGGCAGCATTTGAAGGGCACAGTGGCGTGCATTTCATGGCACAGTGGATGCGTTTGATGGGCACAAAGGTTGATGGCACAGTGGTAGTGTTTGAGGGCACAGTGGTAGTGTTTGAGGGCACAGTGGTATAGTTTGAGGGCACAGTGGTATAGTTTGAGGGCACAGATCTATAGTTTGAGGGCACAGTGGTATAGTTTGAGGGCACAGTGGTAGTGTTTGATGGCACAGTGGTATAGTGTTAGGGCACAGTGGTATAGTGTTAGGGCACAGTGGTAGTGTTTGAGGGCACAGTGGTAGTGTTTGATGGCACAGTGGTAGTGTTTGAGGGCACAGTGGTAGTGTTTGATGGCACAGTGGTATAGTGTTAGGGCACAGTGGTAGTGTTTGAGGGCACAGTGGTAGTGTTTGAGGGCATGGTGGTAGTGTTTGAGGGCACAGTGGTAGTCTTTGCTTGGGAGGTCGCAAAAAATGTGAAAAAAAATCATCAAAGATTTTGAGCCACTGAGCATTACAGACCTTCCCCGTGTGACGCCCCTCCATAGACCCTGTTAGCTCTAAAATCCTATCATACAGTGTCTACCTCCACCACCCACAGAGCAATAACCCCTCCCCCCTTTACCTTTCACGAGCCGCTGTATATATGTGTATGCAAAGTGGGGGCGGAGTCTATCACCATGCTCTCTCTCTCATCGCGTACCAGGTTGCTAGGAGACCAGACAGTTCCATGCACTGTCTATGGCTGGCATCCGCGCTGGCCGGTGTCCCATCATAAAAGGTCCCCCATCAGATAGTGTCCGCTGTGTACTGCGCATGCGCAGAACACAGATTCCGAATATAGCCCAGGATGAACGGCGCCTGCACCGTGAGTCCAGGTTCTAGCCCCACCATCGAAGTGGACATAGAGTAGGAATAAAAAAGAGACGAGCGCAGCAAGGCCGAGCCCCTAGCGTGTCGAGCGAAGCTCGCCCGTGAGGGGCCCTCTAATTTTCACAATCCTATGTCCGCTTGGATGGTGGGGCTACCACCTCCACTCACGGCGCAGGCGCTGTTCAGCTTCTGAGATTTTCCAAAGCTTCTTCTGCCCCGTACTGCGCATGCGCAGTATGGGGCGGACGCTATATGATGGTAGGACACTATCTGCCAGAACAGGCGGTGGGTTAGAGTGCAGGCACAGAGCCACAGACAGTGCAGTGTTTGACCCGGGCGGCTGTTGCAGGACATTGGCCACTGGAGTGGCGAAGAAGGGGCCCATGTGGGTGCCATGCTGCTGGCTGTAGAAGACGAGCCAAGAGAGAGAGAGAGAGAAGTTCTGCAGCTGCCCAAAATATACACTGTGGAGGAGATCATCATCTTCTTCTGGAGAGGGGGGAGTCTGCTGGCGGGAGAGGAGATCTGTTCATACACTGACACACGGGGGGGTGGTGATCTCACTGGAGCCTGGGAGCCTGGGAGAGCGGAGCTGCTGCATTGCTAATGTGTCCGGGTGTCACAAACCCGGGCACAGCTGTCAAAACCCGGACTGTCCGGGTCATTCCCATACAGATCGCAACCATACTTACTACACCCCACATTTGTATACAGTCACCCTACAGTCAGAAGGCGGCAAGCGGACATCTTTATACACCCACCTAAGTCTTACATTTCACTATTATTGTTACAAATAATCTGAACCTATATAGTGATATACAGGATTTAGAAATCCCTGACATTGTTTTGACGTTCATTTTTAAAAGCAGCAGTGTTTTTTGTCAGATCAGCGGGTTTGTCACTGCTTAAAAAAATTACTTCAAAACAATTTCATGGATTTCTAAATCCTGTATATCACTATATAAAATCAGATTATATGCAAAAATAATTGTGAAGTGTAAGACTAAGATGTCTGCTTGCCGCCTCCTGGATATAGGTACCTCATATGTACCAAGATGGCCACAATAAATCTTCACTTCCTGTATGGATTATTTCTGTCACCATGGAGATGCAGTACAGGTGCACGGCTCTTTCTGAGGACGCTGGGAGTTTTAGTCCGCCCTCTGCTCGGTGAGGGGCGCTTGGTGGGCTCTCAGGCTTTATTCTGGGGGGAGGGGGGAGATCTGTATGGATTTGTCATGGTGGTCCTCATCCCCGGACATTCCCGTGTTTATATTCTGTACTCCTCTGAGGAGATTTCACCTCACTTCCTGTCCTGGGGACACCTTCTGAGGAGAAGACATCTCCATCCATACAGAACAAGAACAATACTATAGAACGGGCTGAGGTCTCCCCAGAGTCTATTATTATGAGGGTCTCTATCGGGTTGTATTATTATGGGGGTCTCTATCAGATTCTATTATTATGGGGGTCTATATCGGCTTCTATTATTATGGGGCTCTCTATCGGGTTCTATTATTTTGGGGGTCTCTATCGGGTTCTATTATTATGGGGTCTCTATCAGATTCTATTATTATGGGGGTCTATATCGGGTTCTATTATTATGAGGGTCTCTATCAGATTCTATTATTATGGGGGTCTCTATCAGGTTCTATTATTATGAGGGTCTCTATCAGGTTCTATTATTATGAGGGTCTCTATCAGGTTCTATTATTATGGGGGTCTATATCAGGTTCTATTATTATGGGGGTCTCAATCAGGTTTTGGTATTTTGAGGGTCTCAATCAGTTGAGGACCTGAATGGTGGGATCATGGTGGGTCGGTTGTTCTTTCCCATGGTGCACCTTCTATGGGAGTCGCTCACACATCGCAGGAACACATTTATGTCTCGCAGTGCCAGTCGCTGTCAGTGGCAGCCCAATGAGGGATTCGCTGTGCACTTCCTCACCGGAAATTGCGCATGTCTGATTTTCCCTCTATAGTGCTGCGTTGCCAACATAACACATCACCATCCATCATCTTGGTGTGAGTGCCCCCTCAGTCCTGTCCTATGATTACCATTCACCAGATTCCACCAATCAGTAGCTGATGATTGATGGAGGTGATCCGGATCCATCCAGAACACCATGGCTCCGGTGAGGACCGCTCTCAGCAAGAACGGAGCACCCCATAAATAGGTCACCCAGAGTTTAAGATCCACGTAGAAGAAGTCTAATCGGGGCGCCGGACCAAAAGTCCAAGAGCCTCAAATCTTTTCACGTTATTGTTCACCCATAACAAGACAAGATGGGCAGTCAATGCATTTTGGGGGCTAAAAGATCTCCTCCTTAAGGGCTCGGATCTTATATGTGGCTTGGACATCACTGAGCATCAGCTGGGTTCTCCAGGGCCACAAGTGTCTGACACAAATCATCATTGTTTTGCTAGAAAATTACTTAGAAACATTATGTGTATTTTTTAAAGCAGAGGCCCTAGAGAATAAAATGGTGGGTGCTGCAATTTTTTTGTTATGTTGCATCGATATTTAATGAACAATAAGCACCACAATATATAACCCAGTTTTTCGGTAAAATATAAAAGAGGACTTTATGCCGAATAAATAGATACCTAACATGTCGCACTTTAAAATTGCGCATGTTTTGTGGAATGAAGAAAAACGATGCTGCTTAGAAATCTCCATAGGTGAACATTTTACAGGGGAGGTCTAGCGATAGAATTATTGCTCTCACATGTGTGGTGTGAACACCACTTATGTATGCGTTCACTTCTGCGTGTGAGCACGGGAGGATGGGGTGCACCTTACATTTTTTTTTTTTTACAGTATCCCTTTATTTTATTTTTTTCATGTGTGTGTAAATGCAGGTGTCCCAATACTTTTGGTAATATAGTGTAAGACAACAAAAGGCCTCTGTAGAAGTGATTAGTAATTGTTTGTTTTTCTTTTCCTCTTCAGTTGTATCACAGCGGCCATTTTTACTTTTGGAACATGTGACAGGAAGTTCTCAGGATACATCCATGATCCCGGGTGACAACACTCGAAATACCAGTAATTGTAAGTGAAAGGAAACAATGCATCATATCGTATGTGGCGCTGGATGGGGGAAAAGTTGGGAAACGCACAGGAATCATTGTATTTTCCGCATAGCAATCGCACTATGTTCATGCCATCTGCTGCGGGTGTCAATTAAAACTTAACGACGCCCCAAAAGCAGGTCGCAGAAAGCGGTGCATTTGCTAAAATCGGATTGCATGGATACGAACTCCCATGGGCACAGTGGTATAGTTTGATGGCACAGTGGTATAGTTTGATGGCACAGTGGTAGTGTTTGAGGGCACAGTGGTAGTGTTTGAGGGCACAGTGGTAGTGTTTGAGGGCACAGTGGTATAGTTTGAGGGCACAGTGGTAGTGCTTGAGGGCACAGTGGTAGTGTTTGAGGGCACAGTGGTAGTGTTTGATGACACAGTGGTATAGTTTGAGGGCACAGTGGTAGTATTTGAGGGCACAGTGGTAGTGTTTGATGGCACAGTGGTACTGTTTGAGGGCAGAGTGGTAGTGTTTGAGGGCAGAGTGGTATAGTTTGAGGGCACAGTGGTATAGTTTGAGGGCACAGTGGAATGTTTGAGGGCACAGTGGTAGTGTTTGAGGGCACAGTGGTAGTGTTTGATGACACAGTGGTATAGTTTGAGGGCACAGTGGTAGTATTTGAGGGAACAGTGGTAGTGTTTGATGGCACAGTGGTAGTATTTGAGGGCAGAGTGGTAGTGTTTGAGGGCACAGTGGTATAGTTTGAGGGCACAGTGGTATAGTTTGAGGGCACAGTGGTATAGTTTGAGGGCACAGTGGTAGTGTTTGATGGCACAGTGGTAGTATTTGAGGGCAGAGTGGTAGTGTTTGAGGGCACAGTGGTATAGTTTGAGGGCACAGTGGTATAGTTTGAGGGCACAGTGGTAGTGTTTGAGGGCACAGTGGTAGTGTTTGATGGCACGGTGGTAGTGTTTGATGACACAGTGGTATAGTTTGAGGGCACAGTGGTAGTATTTGAGGGCACATTGGTAGTGTTTGATGGCACAGTGGTAGTATTTGAGGGCAGAGTGGTAGTGTTTGATGGCACAGTGGTATAGTTTGATGGCACATTGGTAGTGTTTGGGGGCACAGTGGTATAGTTTGAGGGCACAGTGGTAGTGTTTAAGGGCACAGTGGTATAGTTTGAGAGCACAGTGGTAGTGTTTGATGGCACAGTGGTAGTGTTTGAGGGCGCAGTGGTATAGTTTGAGGGCACAGTGGTATAGTTTGAGGGCACAGTGGTATAGTTTGAGGGCACAGTGGTATAGTTTGAGGGCACAGTGGTAGTGTTTGATGGCACAGTGGTATAGTTTGAGGGCACAGTGGTAGTATTTGAGGGCACAGTGGTAGTGTTGATGGCACAGTGGTAGTGTTTGATGGCTCAGTGGTAGTGTTTGAGGGCACAGTGGCGCTGGATGGGGGAAAAGTTGGGAAACGCACAGGAATCATTGCATTTTCAGCATAGCAATCGCAATCTTCATGCCATCTGCTGCGGGTGTCAATTAAAACTTAACGACGCCCCAAAAGCAGGTCGCTGAAGGCGGTGCATTTGCTAAAATCGGATCGCATGGATATGAACTCCCATGGGCACAGTGGTATAGTTTGATGGCACAGTGCTATAGTTTGATGGCACAGTGGTAGTGTTTGAGGGCACAGTGGTATAGTTTGAGGGCACAGTGGTAGTGTTTGAGGGCACAGTGGTAGTGTTTGAGGGCACAGTGGTATAGTTTGAGGGCACAGTGGTAGTGTTTGAGGGCACAGTGGTAGTGTTTGAGGGCAGAGTGGTAGTGTTTGAGGGCACAGTGGTATAGTTTGAGGGCACAGTGGTATAGTTTGAGGGCACAGTGGTAGTGTTTGAGGGCACAGTGGTAGTGTTTGATGGCACAGTGGTAGTGTTTGAGGGCACAGTGGCGCTGGATGGGGGAAAAGTTGGGAAACGCACAGGAATCATTGTATTTTCCGCATAGCAATCGCACTGTGTTCATGCCATCTGCTGCGGGTGTCAATTAAAACTTAACGACGCCCCAAAAGCAGGTCGCAGAAAGCTGTGCATTTGCTAAAATCGGATTGCATGGATACGAACTCCCATGGGCACAGTGGTATAGTTTGATGGCACAGTGGTATAGTTTGATGGCACAGTGGTAGTGTTTGAGGGCACAGTGGTAGTGTTTGAGGGCACAGTGATATAGTTTGAGGGCACAGTGGTAGTGTTTGAGGGCACAGTGGTAGTGTTTGAGGGCACAGTGGTAGTGTTTGATGACACAGTGGTAGTGTTTGATGACACAGTGGTATAGTTTGAGGGCACAGTGGTAGTATTTGAGGGCACAGTGGTAGTGTTTGATGGCACAGTGGTAGTGTTTGAGGGCAGAGTGGTATAGTTTGAGGGCACAGTGGTATAGTTTGAGGGCACAGTGGTATAGTTTGAGGGCACAGTGGAATGTTTGAGGGCACAGTGGTAGTGTTTGAGGGCACAGTGGTAGTGTTTGATGACACAGTGGTATAGTTTGAGGGCACAGTGGTAGTATTTGAGGGAACAGTGGTAGTGTTTGATGGCACAGTGGTAGTATTTGAGGGCAGAGTGGTAGTGTTTGAGGGCACAGTGGTATAGTTTGAGGGCACAGTGGTATAGTTTGAGGGCACAGTGGTAGTATTTGAGGGCACAGTGGTAGTGTTTGATGGCACAGTGGTAGTATTTGAGGGCAGAGTGGTAGTGTTTGAGGGCACAGTGGTATAGTTTGAGGGCACAGTGGTATAGTTTGAGGGCACAGTGGTAGTGTTTGAGGGCACAGTGGTAGTGTTTGAGGGCACAGTGGTAGTGTTTGATGGCACGGTGGTAGTGTTTGATGACACAGTGGTATAGTTTGAGGGCACATTGGTAGTGTTTGATGGCACAGTGGTAGTATTTGAGGGCAGAGTGGTAGTGTTTGATGGCACAGTGGTATAGTTTGATGGCACATTGGTAGTGTTTGGGGGCACAGTGGTATAGTTTGAGGGCACAGTGGTAGTGTTTAAGGGCACAGTGGTATAGTTTGAGAGCACAGTGGTAGTGTTTGATGGCACAGTGGTAGTGTTTGAGGGCGCAGTGGTATAGTTTGAGGGCACAGTGGTATAGTTTGAGGGCACAGTGGTATAGTTTGAGGGCACAGTGGTAGTGTTTGATGGCACAGTGGTAGTGTTTGATGGCACAGTGGTATAGTTTGAGGGCACAGTGGTAGTATTTGAGGGCACAGTGGTAGTGTTGATGGCACAGTGGTAGTGTTTGATGGCTCAGTGGTAGTGTTGATGGCACAGTGGTAGTGTTTGATGGCACAGTGGTAGTGTTTGAGGGCACAGTGGCGCTGGATGGGGGAAAAGTTGGGAAACGCACAGGAATCATTGCATTTTTAGCATAGCAATCACACTATGTTCATGCCATCTGCTGCGGGTGTCAATTAAAACTTAACGACGCCCCAAAAGCAGGTCGCTGAAGGCGGTGCATTTGCTAAAATCGGATCGCATGGATATGAACTCCCATGGGCACAGTGGTATAGTTTGATGGCACAGTGCTATAGTTTGATGGCACAGTGGTAGTGTTTGAGGGCACAGTGGTATAGTTTGAGGGCACAGTGGTAGTGTTTGAGGGCACAGTGGTAGTGTTTGAGGGCACAGTGGTATAGTTTGAGGGCACAGTGGTAGTGTTTGAGGGCACAGTGGTAGTGTTTGAGGGCAGAGTGGTAGTGTTTGAGGGCACAGTGGTATAGTTTGAGGGCACAGTGGTATAGTTTGAGGGCACAGTGGAATGTTTGAGGGCACAGTGGTAGTGTTTGATGGCACAGTGGTAGTGTTTGAGGGCACAGTGGCGCTGGATGGGGGAAAAGTTGGGAAACGCACAGGAATCATTGTATTTTCCGCATAGCAATCGCACTGTGTTCATGCCATCTGCTGCGGGTGTCAATTAAAACTTATCGACGCCCCAAAAGCAGGTCGCAGAAAGCGGTGCATTTGCTAAAATCGGATTGCATGGATACGAACTCCCATGGGCACAGTGGTATAGTTTGATGGCACAGTGGTATAGTTTGATGGCACAGTGGTAGTGTTTGAGGGCACAGTGGTAGTGTTTGAGGGCACAGTGGTATAGTTTGAGGGCACAGTGGTAGTGTTTGAGGGCACAGTGGTAGTGTTTGAGGGCACAGTGGTAGTGTTTGATGACACAGTGGTATAGTTTGAGGGCACAGTGGTAGTATTTGAGGGCACAGTGGTAGTGTTTGATGGCACAGTGGTAGTGTTTGAGGGCAGAGTGGTAGTGTTTGGGGGCACAGTGGTATAGTTTGAGGGCACAGTGGTATAGTTTGAGGGCACAGTGGAATGTTTGAGGGCACAGTGGTAGTGTTTGAGGGCACAGTGGTAGTGTTTGATGACACAGTGGTATAGTTTGAGGGCACAGTGGTAGTATTTGAGGGAACAGTGGTAGTGTTTGATGGCACAGTGGTAGTATTTGAGGGCAGAGTGGTAGTGTTTGAGGGCACAGTGGTATAGTTTGAGGGCACAGTGGTATAGTTTGAGGGCACAGTGGTAGTATTTGAGGGCACAGTGGTAGTGTTTGATGGCACAGTGGTAGTATTTGAGGGCAGAGTGGTAGTGTTTGAGGGCACAGTGGTATAGTTTGAGGGCACAGTGGTATAGTTTGAGGGCACAGTGGTAGTGTTTGAGGGCACAGTGGTAGTGTTTGATGGCACGGTGGTAGTGTTTGATGACACAGTGGTATAGTTTGAGGGCACAGTGGTAGTATTTGAGGGCACATTGGTAGTGTTTGATGGCACAGTGGTAGTATTTGAGGGCAGAGTGGTAGTGTTTGATGGCACAGTGGTATAGTTTGATGGCACATTGGTAGTGTTTGGGGGCACAGTGGTATAGTTTGAGGGCACAGTGGTAGTGTTTAAGGGCACAGTGGTATAGTTTGAGAGCACAGTGGTAGTGTTTGATGGCACAGTGGTAGTGTTTGATGGCACAGTGGTAGTGTTTGATGGCACAGTGGTAGTGTTTGAGGGCGCAGTGGTATAGTTTGAGGGCACAGTGGTATAGTTTGAGGGCACAGTGGTATAGTTTGAGGGCACAGTGGTAGTGTTTGATGGCACAGTGGTATAGTTTGAGGGCACAGTGGTAGTATTTGAGGGCACAGTGGTAGTGTTGATGGCACAGTGGTAGTGTTTGATGGCTCAGTGGTAGTGTTTGAGGGCACAGTGGCGCTGGATGGGGGAAAAGTTGGGAAACGCACAGGAATCATTGCATTTTCAGCATAGCAATCGCAATCTTCATGCCATCTGCTGCGGGTGTCAATTAAAACTTAACGACGCCCCAAAAGCAGGTCGCTGAAGGCGGTGCATTGGCTAAAATCGGATCGCATGGATATGAACTCCCATGGGCACAGTGGTATAGTTTGATGGCACAGTGCTATAGTTTGATGGCACAGTGGTAGTGTTTGAGGGCACAGTGGTATAGTTTGAGGGCACAGTGGTAGTGTTTGAGGGCACAGTGGTAGTGTTTGAGGGCACAGTGGTATAGTTTGAGGGCACAGTGGTAGTATTTGAGGGCACAGTGGTAGTGTTTGATGGCACAGTGGTAGTATTTGAGGGCAGAGTGGTAGTGTTTGAGGGCACAGTGGTATAGTTTGAGGGCACAGTGGTATAGTTTGAGGGCACAGTGGTAGTGTTTGAGGGCACAGTGGTAGTGTTTGAGGGCACAGTGGTATTGTTTGATGGCACAGTGGTAGTGTTTGATGACACAGTGGTATAGTTTGAGGGCACAGTGGTAGTATTTGAGGGCACAGTGGTAGTGTTTGATGGCACAGTGGTAGTATTTGAGGGCAGAGTGGTAGTGTTTGATGGCACAGTGGTATAGTTTGATGGCACATTGGTAGTGTTTGGGGGCACAGTGGTATAGTTTGAGGGCACAGTGGTAGTGTTTAAGGGCACAGTGGTATAGTTTGAGGGCACAGTGGTAGTGTTTGATGGCACAGTGGTAGTGTTTGATGGCACAGTGGTATAGTTTGAGGGCACAGTGGTAGTATTTGAGGGCACAGTGGTAGTGTTGATGGCACAGTGGTAGTGTTTGATGGCACAGTGGTAGTGTTTGAGGGCACAGTGGCGCTGGTTGGGGGAAAAGTTGGGAAACGCACAGGAATCATTGCATTTTTAGCATAGCAATCGCACTATGTTCATGCCATCTGCTGCGGGTGTCAATTAAAACTTAACGACGCCCCAAAAGCAGGTCGCTGAAGGCGGTGCATTTGCTAAAATCGGATCGCATGGATATGAACTCCCATGGGCACAGTGGTATAGTTTGATGGCACAGTGGTAGTGTTGATGGCACAGTGGTAGTGTTTGAGGGCACAGTGGTATAGTTTGAGGGCACAGTGGTATAGTTTGAGGGCACAGTGGTAGTGTTTGAGGGCACAGTGGTATAGTTTGAGGGCACAGTGGTATAGTTTGAGGGCACAGTGGTAGTATTTGAGGGCACAGTGGTAGTGTTTGATGGCACAGTGGTAGTATTTGAGGGCACAGTGGTATAGTTTGAGGGCACAGTGGTATAGTTTGAGGGCACAGTGGTAGTGTTTGAGGGCACAGTGGTAGTGTTTGAGGGCACAGTGGTAGTGTTTGATGGCACAGTGGTAGTGTTTGATGACACAGTGGTATAGTTTGAGGGCACAGTGGTAGTGTTTGATGGCACAGTGGTAGTATTTGAGGGCAGAGTGGTAGTGTTTGATGGCACAGTGGTATAGTTTGATGGCACAGTGGTAGTGTTTGGGGGCACAGTGGTATAGTTTGAGGGCACAGTGGTAGTGTTTGATGGCA
This sequence comes from Lithobates pipiens, assembly GCF_037356315.1. NCBI lineage: Eukaryota > Metazoa > Chordata > Amphibia > Anura > Ranidae > Lithobates > Lithobates pipiens. The sequence goes on from NW_027507685.1 coordinate 241,558,813, forward strand.
CAGTGGTAGTGTTTGAGGGCGCAGTGGTATAGTTTGAGGGCACAGTGGTATAGTTTGAGGGCACAGTGGTAGTGTTTGAGGGCACAGTGGTATAGTTTGAGGGCACAGTGGTAGTGTTTGATGACACAGTGGTAGTGTTTGATGGCACAGTGGTATAGCTTGAGGGCACAGTGGTAGTATTTGAGGGCACAGTGGTAGTGTTGATGGCACAGTGGTAGTGTTTGATGGCACAGTGGTAGTGTTTGAGGGCACAGTGGAGCTGGATGGGGGAAAAGTTGGGAAACGCACAGGAATCATTGCATTTTTAGCATAGCAATCGCACTGTGTTCATGCCATCTGCTGCGGGTGTCAATTAAAACTTAACGACGCCCCAAAAGCAGGTCGCTGAAGGCGGTGCATTTGCTAAAATCGGATCGCATGGATATGAACTCCCATGGGCACAGTGGTATAGTTTGATGGCACAGTGGTATAGTTTGATGGCACAGTGGTATAGTTTGATGGCACAGTGGTAGTGTTTGAGGGCACAGTGGTATAGTTTGAGGGCACAGTGGTATAGTTTGAGGGCACAGTGGTAGTGTTTGAGGGCACAGTGGTATAGTTTGAGGGCACAGTGGTAGTGTTTGAGGGCACAGTGGTAGTGTTTGAGGGCACAGTGGTAGTGTTTGATGACACAGTAGTATAGTTTGAGGGCACAGTGGTAGTATTTGAGGGCACGGTGGTAGTGTTTGATGGCACAGTGGTAGTGTTTGAGGGCAGAGTGGTAGTGTTTGAGGGCACAGTGGTATAGTTTGAGGGCACAGTGGTATAGTTTGAGGGCACAGTGGAATGTTTGAGGGCACAGTGGTAGTGTTTGAGGGCACAGTGGTAGTGTTTGAGGGCACAGTGATAGTGTTTGATGACACAGTGGTATAGTTTGAGGGCACAGTGGTAGTATTTGAGGGAACAGTGGTAGTGTTTGTTGGCACAGTGGTAGTATTTGAGGGCAGAGTGGTAGTGTTTGAGGGCACAGTGGTATAGTTTGAAGGCACAGTGGTAGTATTTGAGGGCACAGTGGTAGTGTTTGATGGCACAGTGGTAGTATTTGAGGGCAGAGTGGTAGTGTTTGAGGGCACAGTGGTATAGTTTGAGGGCACAGTGGTATAGTTTGAGGGCACAGTGGTATAGTTTGAGGGCACAGTGGTAGTGTTTGAGGGCACAGTGGTAGTGTTTGATGGCACAGTGGTAGTGTTTGATGACACAGTGGTATAGTTTGAGGGCACAGTGGTAGTGTTTGATGGCACAGTGGTAGTGTTTGAGGGCGCAGTGGTATAGTTTGAGGGCACAGTGGTATAGCTTGAGGGCACAGTGGTATAGTTTGAGGGCACAGTGGTAGTGTTTGAGTGCACAGTGGTATAGTTTGAGGGCACAGTGGTAGTGTTTGATGGCACAGTGGTATAGTTTGAAGGCACAGTGGTAGTATTTGAGGGCACAGTGGTAGTGTTTGATGGCACAGTGGTAGTATTTGAGGGCAGAGTGGTAGTGTTTGAGGGCACAGTGGTAGTGTTTGAGGGCACAGTGGTATAGTTTGAGGGCACAGTGGTAGTGTTTGAGGGCACAGTGGTAGTGTTTGATGGCACAGTGGTAGTGTTTGATGACACAGTGGTATAGTTTGAGGGCACAGTGGTAGTGTTTGATGGCACAGTGGTAGTGTTTGAGGGCGCAGTGGTATAGTTTGAGGGCACAGTGGTATAGCTTGAGGGCACAGTGGTATAGTTTGAGGGCACAGTGGTAGTGTTTGAGTGCACAGTGGTATAGTTTGAGGGCACAGTGGTAGTGTTTGATGGCACAGTGGTAGTGTTTGATGGCACAGTGGTATAGTTTGAGGGCACAGTGGTAGTATTTGAGGGCACAGTGGTAGTGTTGATGGCACAGTGGTAGTGTTTGATGGCTCAGTGGTAGTGTTTGAGGGCACAGTGGCGCTGGATGGGGGAAAAGTTGGGAAACGCACAGGAATCATTGCATTTTCAGCATAGCAATCGCACTATCTTCATGCCATCTGCTGCGAGTGTCAATTAAAACTTAACGACGCCCCAGAAGCAGGTCGCTGAAGGCGGTGCATTTGCTAAAATCGGATCGCATGGATATGAACTCCCATGGGCACAGTGGTATAGTTTGATGGCACAGTGGTATAGTTTGATGGCACAGTGGTAGTGTTTGAGGGCACAGTGGTAGTGTTTGAGGGCACAGTGGTATAGTTTGAGGGCACAGTGGTAGTGTTTGAGGGCACAGTGGTAGTGTTTGAGGGCACAGTGGTAGTGTTTGATGACACAGTGGTATAGTTTGAGGGCACAGTGGTAGTATTTGAGGGCACAGTGGTAGTGTTTGATGGCACAGTGGTAGTGTTTGAGGGCAGAGTGGTAGTGTTTGAGGGCACAGTGGTATAGTTTGAGGGCACAGTGGTATAGTTTGAGGGCACAGTGGAATGTTTGAGGGCACAGTGGTAGTGTTTGAGGGCACAGTGGTAGTGTTTGATGACACAGTGGTATAGTTTGAGGGCACAGTGGTAGTATTTGAGGGAACAGTGGTAGTGTTTGATGGCACAGTAGTAGTATTTGAGGGCAGAGTGGTAGTGTTTGAGGGCACAGTGGTATAGTTTGAGGGCACAGTGGTATAGTTTGAGGGCACAGTGGTAGTATTTGAGGGCACAGTGGTAGTGTTTGATGGCACAGTGGTAGTATTTGAGGGCAGAGTGGTAGTGTTTGAGGGCACAGTGGTATAGTTTGAGGGCACAGTGGTATAGTTTGAGGGCACAGTGGTAGTGTTTGAGGGCACAGTGGTAGTGTTTGAGGGCACAGTGGTATTGTTTGATGGCACAGTGGTAGTGTTTGATGACACAGTGGTATAGTTTGAGGGCACAGTGGTAGTATTTGAGGGCACAGTGGTAGTGTTTGATGGCACAGTGGTAGTATTTGAGGGCAGAGTGGTAGTGTTTGATGGCACAGTGGTATAGTTTGATGGCACATTGGTAGTGTTTGGGGGCACAGTGGTATAGTTTGAGGGCACAGTGGTAGTGTTTAAGGGAACAGTGGTATAGTTTGAGGGCACAGTGGTAGTGTTTGATGGCACAGTGGTAGTGTTTGAGGGCGCAGTGGTATAGTTTGAGGGCACAGTGGTATAGTTTGAGGGCACAGTGGTATAGTTTGAGGGCACAGTGGTATAGTTTGAGGGCACAGTGGTAGTGTTTGAGGGCACAGTGGTATAGTTTGAGGGCACAGTGGTAGTGTTTGATGGCACAGTGGTAGTGTTTGATGGCACAGTGGTATAGTTTGAGGGCACAGTGGTAGTATTTGAGGGCACAGTGGTAGTGTTGATGGCACAGTGGTAGTGTTTGATGGCACAGTGGTAGTGTTTGAGGGCACAGTGGCGCTGGATGGGGGAAAAGTTGGGAAACGCACAGGAATCATTGCATTTTTAGCATAGCAATCGCACTATGTTCATGCCATCTGCTGCGGGTGTCAATTAAAACTTAACGACGCCCCAAAAGCAGGTCGCTGAAGGCGGTGCATGTGCTAAAATCGGATCGCATGGATATGAACTCCCATGGGCACAGTGGTATAGTTTGATGGCACAGTGGTATAGTTTGATGGCACAGTGGTAGTGTTGATGGCACAGTGGTAGTGTTTGAGGGCACAGTGGTATAGTTTGAGGGCACAGTGGTATAGTTTGAGGGCACAGTGGTAGTGTTTGAGGGCACAGTGGTATAGTTTGAGGGCACAGTGGTAGTATTTGAGGGCACAGTGGTAGTGTTTGATGGCACAGTGGTAGTATTTGAGGGCAGAGTGGTATAGTTTGAGGGCACAGTGGTATAGTTTGAGGGCACAGTGGTATAGTTTGAGGGCACAGTGGTAGTATTTGAGGGCACAGTGGTAGTGTTTGATGGCACAGTGGTAGTATTTGAGGGCAGAGTGGTAGTGTTTGAGGGCACAGTGGTATAGTTTGAGGGCACAGTGGTATAGTTTGAGGGCACAGTGGTAGTGTTTGAGGGCACAGTGGTAGTGTTTGAGGGCACAGTGGTAGTGTTTGATGGCACAGTGGTAGTGTTTGATGACACAGTGGTATAGTTTGAGGGCACAGTGGTAGTATTTGAGGGCACAGTGGTAGTGTTTGATGGCACAGTGGTAGTATTTGAGGGCAGAGTGGTAGTGTTTGATGGCACAGTGGTATAGTTTGATGGCACAGTGGTAGTGTTTGGGGGCACAGTGGTATAGTTTGAGGGCACAGTGGTAGTGTTTAAGGGCACAGTGGTATAGTTTGAGGGCACAGTGGTAGTGTTTGATGGCACAGTGGTAGTGTTTGAGGGCGCAGTGGTATAGTTTGAGGGCACAGTGGTATAGTTTGAGGGCACAGTGGTATAGTTTGAGGGCACAGTGGTAGTGTTTGAGGGCACAGTGGTATAGTTTGAGGGCACAGTGGTAGTGTTTGATGGCACAGTGGTAGTGTTTGAAGGCACAGTGGTATAGTTTGAGGGCACAGTGGTAGTATTTGAGGGCACAGTGGTAGTGTTGATGGCACAGTGGTAGTGTTTGATGGCACAGTGGTAGTGTTTGAGGGCACAGTGGCGCTGGATGGGGGAAAAGTTGGGAAACGCACAGGAATCATTGCATTTTTAGCATAGCAATCGCACTATGTTCATGCCATCTGCTGCGGGTGTCAATTAAAACTTAACGACGCCCCAAAAGCAGGTCGCTGAAGGCGGTGCATTTGCTAATATCGGATCGCATGGATATGAACTCCCATGGGAACAGTGGTATAGTTTGATGGCACAGTGGTATAGTTTGATGGCACAGTGGTAGTGTTGATGGCACAGTGGTAGTGTTTGAGGGCACAGTGGTATAGTTTGAGGGCACAGTGGTATAGTTTGAGGGCACAGTGGTAGTGTTTGAGGGCACAGTGGTAGTGTTTGAGGGCACAGTGGTAGTGTTTGATGACACAGTGGTATAGTTTGAGGGCACAGTGGTATAGTTTGAGGGCACAGTGGTAGTGTTTGATGGCACAGTGGTAGTGTTTGATGGCACAGTGGTAGTGTTTGAGGGCACAGTGGTAGTGTTTGAGGGCACAGTGGTAGTGTTTGAGGGCACAGTGGTATAGTTTGAGGGCACAGTGGTATAGTTTGAGGGTACAGTGGTAGTATTTGAGGGCACAGTGGTAGTGTTTGATGGCACAGTGGTAGTATTTGAGGGCAGAGTGGTAGTGTTTGATGGCACAGTGGTATAGTTTGGCACAGTGGTAGTGTTTGGGGGCACAGTGGTATAGTTTGAGGGCACAGTGGTAGTGTTTAAGGGCACAGTGGTATAGTTTGAGGGCACAGTGGTAGTGTTTGAGGGCACAGTGGTAGTGTTTGAGGGCACAGTGGTAGTGTTTGATGACACAGTGGTATAGTTTGAGGGCACAGTGGTAGTATTTGAGGGAACAGTGGTAGTGTTTGATGGCACAGTGGTAGTATTTGAGGGCAGAGTGGTAGTGTTTGAGGGCACAGTGGTATAGTTTGAGGGCACAGTGGTAGTATTTGAGGGCACAGTGGTAGTGTTTGATGGCACAGTGGTAGTATTTGAGGGCAGAGTGGTAGTGTTTGAGGGCACAGTGGTATAGTTTGAGGGCACAGTGGTATAGTTTGAGGGCACAGTGGTATAGTTTGATGGCACAGTGGTAGTGTTTGATGGCACAGTGGTAGTGTTTGATGACACAGTGGTATAGTTTGAGGGCACAGTGGTAGTATTTGAGGGCACAGTGGTAGTGTTTGATGGCACAGTGGTAGTATTTGAGGGCAGAGTGGTAGTGTTTGATGGCACAGTGGTATAGTTTGATGGCACATTGGTAGTGTTTGGGGGCACAGTGGTATAGTTTGAGGGCACAGTGGTAGTGTTTAAGGGCACAGTGGTATAGTTTGAGGGCACAGTGGTAGTGTTTGATGGCACAGTGGTAGTGTTTGAGGGCGCAGTGGTATAGTTTGAGGGCACAGTTGTATAGTTTGAGGGCACAGTGGTATAGTTTGAGGGCACAGTGGTAGTGTTTGAGGGCACAGTGGTAGTGTTTGAGGGCACAGTGGTAGTGTTTGATGGCACAGTGGTATAGTTTGAGGGCACAGTGGTAGTATTTGAGGGCACAGTGGTAGTGTTGATGGCACAGTGGTAGTGTTTGATGGCTCAGTGGTAGTGTTTGAGGGCACAGTGGCGCTGGATGGGGGAAAAGTTGGGAAACGCACAGGAATCATTGCATTTTTAGCATAGCAATCGCACTATGTTCATGCCATCTGCTGCGGGTGTCAATTAAAACTTAACGACGCCCCAAAAGCAGGTCGCTGAAGGCGGTGCATTTGCTAATATCGGATCGCATGGATATGAACTCCCATGGGAACAGTGGTATAGTTTGATGGCACAGTGGTATAGTTTGATGGCACAGTGGTAGTGTTGATGGCACAGTGGTAGTGTTTGAGGGCACAGTGGTATAGTTTGAGGGCACAGTGGTATAGTTTGAGGGCACAGTGGTAGTGTTTGAGGGCACAGTGGTAGTGTTTGAGGGCACAGTGGTAGTGTTTGATGACACAGTGGTATAGTTTGAGGGCACAGTGGTATAGTTTGAGGGCACAGTGGTAGTGTTTGATGGCACAGTGGTAGTGTTTGATGGCACAGTGGTAGTGTTTGAGGGCACAGTGGTAGTGTTTGAGGGCACAGTGGTAGTGTTTGAGGGCACAGTGGTATAGTTTGAGGGCACAGTGGTATAGTTTGAGGGTACAGTGGTAGTATTTGAGGGCACAGTGGTAGTGTTTGATGGCACAGTGGTAGTATTTGAGGGCAGAGTGGTAGTGTTTGATGGCACAGTGGTATAGTTTGGCACAGTGGTAGTGTTTGGGGGCACAGTGGTATAGTTTGAGGGCACAGTGGTAGTGTTTAAGGGCACAGTGGTATAGTTTGAGGGCACAGTGGTAGTGTTTGAGGGCACAGTGGTAGTGTTTGAGGGCACAGTGGTAGTGTTTGATGACACAGTGGTATAGTTTGAGGGCACAGTGGTAGTATTTGAGGGAACAGTGGTAGTGTTTGATGGCACAGTGGTAGTATTTGAGGGCAGAGTGGTAGTGTTTGAGGGCACAGTGGTATAGTTTGAGGGCACAGTGGTAGTATTTGAGGGCACAGTGGTAGTGTTTGATGGCACAGTGGTAGTATTTGAGGGCAGAGTGGTAGTGTTTGAGGGCACAGTGGTATAGTTTGAGGGCACAGTGGTATAGTTTGAGGGCACAGTGGTATAGTTTGATGGCACAGTGGTAGTGTTTGATGGCACAGTGGTAGTGTTTGATGACACAGTGGTATAGTTTGAGGGCACAGTGGTAGTATTTGAGGGCACAGTGGTAGTGTTTGATGGCACAGTGGTAGTATTTGAGGGCAGAGTGGTAGTGTTTGATGGCACAGTGGTATAGTTTGATGGCACATTGGTAGTGTTTGGGGGCACAGTGGTATAGTTTGAGGGCACAGTGGTAGTGTTTAAGGGCACAGTGGTATAGTTTGAGGGCACAGTGGTAGTGTTTGATGGCACAGTGGTAGTGTTTGAGGGCGCAGTGGTATAGTTTGAGGGCACAGTGGTATAGTTTGAGGGCACAGTGGTATAGTTTGAGGGCACAGTGGTAGTGTTTGAGGGCACAGTGGTAGTGTTTGAGGGCACAGTGGTAGTGTTTGATGGCACAGTGGTATAGTTTGAGGGCACAGTGGTAGTATTTGAGGGCACAGTGGTAGTGTTGATGGCACAGTGGTAGTGTTTGATGGCTCAGTGGTAGTGTTTGAGGGCACAGTGGCGCTGGATGGGGGAAAAGTTGGGAAACGCACAGGAATCATTGCATTTTCAGCATAGCAATCGCACTATGTTCAAGCCATCTGCTGCGAGTGTCAATTAAAACTTAACGACGCCCCAAAAGCAGGTCGCTGAAGGCGGTGCATTTGCTAAAATCGGATCGCATGGATATGAACTCCCATGGGCACAGTGGTATAGTTTGATGGCGCAGTGGTATAGTTTATGGCACAGTGGTAGTGTTTGAGGGCACAGTGGTAGTGTTTGAGGGCACAGTGGTATAGTTTGAGGGCACAGTGGTAGTGTTTGAGGGCACAGTGGTAGTGTTTGAGGGCACAATGGTAGTGTTTGATGACACAGTGGTATAGTTTGAGGGCACAGTGGTAGTATTTGAGGGCACAGTGGTAGTGTTTGATGGCACAGTGGTAGTGTTTGAGGGCAGAGTGGTAGTGTTTGAGGGCAGAGTGGTAGTGTTTGAGGGCACAGTGGTATAGTTTGAGGGCACAGTGGTATAGTTTGAGGGCACAGTGGAATGTTTGAGGGCACAGTGGTAGTGTTTGAGGGCACAGTGGTAGTGTTTGATGACACAGTGGTATAGTTTGAGGGCACAGTGGTAGTATTTGAGGGAACAGTGGTAGTGTTTGATGGCACAGTGGTAGTGTTTGATGGCACAGTGGTAGTGTTTGAGGGCAGAGTGGTAGTGTTTGAGGGCACAGTGGTAGTATTTGAGGGCACAGTGGTAGTATTTGAGGGCACAGTGGTAGTGTTTGATGGCACAGTGGTAGTATTTGAGGGCAGAGTGGTAGTGTTTGAGGGCACAGTGGTATAGTTTGAGGGCACAGTGGTATAGTTTGAGGGCACAGTGGTAGTGTTTGAGGGCACAGTGGTAGTGTTTGAGGGCACAGTGGTATTGTTTGATGGCACAGTGGTAGTGTTTGATGACACAGTGGTATAGTTTGAGGGCACAGTGGTAGTATTTGAGGGCACAGTGGTAGTGTTTGATGGCACAGTGGTAGTATTTGAGGGCAGAGTGGTAGTGTTTGATGGCACAGTGGTATAGTTTGATGGCACATTGGTAGTGTTTGGGGGCACAGTGGTATAGTTTGAGGGCACAGTGGTAGTGTTTAAGGGCACAGTGGTATAGTTTGAGAGCACAGTGGTAGTGTTTGATGGCACAGTGGTAGTGTTTGAGGGCGCAGTGGTATAGTTTGAGGGCACAGTGGTATAGTTTGAGGGCACAGTGGTATAGTTTGAGGGCACAGTGGTATAGTTTGAGGGCACAGTGGTAGTGTTTGATGGCACAGTGGTATAGTTTGAGGGCACAGTGGTAGTGTTGATGGCACAGTGGTAGTGTTTGATGGCTCAGTGGTAGTGTTTGAGGGCACAGTGGCGCTGGATGGGGGAAAAGTTGGGAAACGCACAGGAATCATTGCATTTTCAGCATAGCAATCGCAATCTTAATGCCATCTGCTGCGGGTGTCAATTAAATCTTAACGACGCCCCAAAAGCAGGTCGCTGAAGGCGGTGCATTTGCTAAAATCGGATCGCATGGATATGAACTCCCATGGGCACAGTGGTATAGTTTGATGGCACAGTGCTATAGTTTGATGGCACAGTGGTAGTGTTTGAAGGCACAGTGGTATAGTTTGAGGGCACAGTGGTAGTGTTTGAGGGCACAGTGGTATAGTTTGAGGGCACAGTGGTATAGTTTGAGGGCACAGTGGAATGTTTGAGGGCACAGTGGTAGTGTTTGAGGGCACAGTGGTAGTGTTTGAAGGCACAGTGGTATAGTTTGAGGGCCGAGTGGTAGTGTTTGAGGGCACAGTGGTATAGTTTGAGGGCACAGTGGTATAGTTTGAGGGCACAGTGGTAGTGTTTGAGGGCACAGTGGTAGTGTTGATGGCACAGTGGTAGTGTTTGATGGCACAGTGGTAGTGTTTGAGGGCACAGTGGCGCTGGATGGGGGAAAAGTTGGGAAACGCACAGGAATCATTGCATTTTTAGCATAGCAATCGCACTATGTTCATGCCATCTGCTGCGGGTGTCAATTAAAACTTAACGACGCCCCAAAAGCAGGTCGCTGAAGGCGGTGCATTTGCTAAAATCGGATCGCATGGATATGAACTCCCATGGGCACAGTGGTATAGTTTGATGGCACAGTGGTATAGTTTGATGGCACAGTGGTAGTGTTGATGGCACAGTGGTAGTGTTTGAGGGCACAGTGGTATAGTTTGAGGGCACAGTGGTATAGTTTGAGGGCACAGTGGTAGTGTTTGAGGGCACAGTGGTATAGTTTGAGGGCACAGTGGTAGTATTTGAGGGCACAGTGGTAGTGTTTGATGGCACAGTGGTAGTATTTGAGGGCAGAGTGGTAGTGTTTGAGGGCACAGTGGTATAGTTTGAGGGCACAGTGGTATAGTTTGAGGGCACAGTGGTATAGTTTGAGGGCACAGTGGTAGTATTTGAGGGCACAGTGGTAGTGTTTGATGGCACAGTGGTAGTATTTGAGGGCAGAGTGGTAGTGTTTGAGGGCACAGTGGTATAGTTTGAGGGCACAGTGGTAGTGTTTGAGGGCACAGTGGTAGTGTTTGATGGCACAGTGGTAGTGTTTGATGACACAGTGGTATAGTTTGAGGGCACAGTGGTAGTATTTGAGGGCACAGTGGTAGTGTTTGAGGGCAGAGTGGTAGTATTTGAGGGCAGAGTGGTAGTGTTTGATGGCACAGTGGTATAGTTTGATGGCACAGTGGTAGTGTTTGGGGGCACAGTGGTATAGTTTGAGGGCACAGTGGTAGTGTTTAAGGGCACAGTGGTATAGTTTGAGGGCACAGTGGTAGTGTTTGATGGCACAGTGGTAGTGTTTGAGGGCGCAGTGGTATAGTTTGAGGGCACAGTGGTATAGTTTGAGGGCACAGTGGTATAGTTTGAGGGCACAGTGGTAGTGTTTGAGGGCACAGTGGTATAGTTTGAGGGCACAGTGGTAGTGTTTGATGGCACAGTGGTAGTGTTTGAAGGCACAGTGGTATAGTTTGAGGGCACAGTGGTAGTATTTGAGGGCACAGTGGTAGTGTTGATGGCACAGTGGTAGTGTTTGATGGCACAGTGGTAGTGTTTGAGGGCACAGTGGCGCTGGATGGGGGAAAAGTTGGGAAACGCACAGGAATCATTGCATTTTTAGCATAGCAATCGCACTATGTTCATGCCATCTGCTGCGGGTGTCAATTAAAACTTAACGACGCCCCAAAAGCAGGTCGCTGAAGGCGGTGCATTTGCTAATATCGGATCGCATGGATATGAACTCCCATGGGAACAGTGGTATAGTTTGATGGCACAGTGGTATAGTTTGATGGCACAGTGGTAGTGTTGATGGCACAGTGGTAGTGTTTGAGGGCACAGTGGTATAGTTTGAGGGCACAGTGGTATAGTTTGAGGGCACAGTGGTAGTGTTTGAGGGCACAGTGGTAGTGTTTGAGGGCACAGTGGTAGTGTTTGATGACACAGTGGTATAGTTTGAGGGCACAGTGGTAGTGTTTGAGGGCACAGTGGTATAGTTTGAGGGCACAGTGGTATAGTTTGAGGGCACAGTGGTATAGTTTGAGGGCACAGTGGTAGTATTTGAGGGCACAGTGGTAGTGTTTGATGGCACAGTGGTAGTATTTGAGGGCAGAGTGGTAGTGTTTGATGGCACAGTGGTATAGTTTGGCACAGTGGTAGTGTTTGGGGGCACAGTGGTATAGTTTGAGGGCACAGTGGTAGTGTTTAAGGGCACAGTGGTATAGTTTGAGGGCACAGTGGTAGTGTTTGAGGGCACAGTGGTAGTGTTTGAGGGCACAGTGGTAGTGTTTGATGACACAGTGGTATAGTTTGAGGGCACAGTGGTAGTATTTGAGGGAACAGTGGTAGTGTTTGATGGCACAGTGGTAGTATTTGAGGGCAGAGTGGTAGTGTTTGAGGGCACAGTGGTATAGTTTGAGGGCACAGTGGTAGTATTTGAGGGCACAGTGGTAGTGTTTGATGGCACAGTGGTAGTATTTGAGGGCAGAGTGGTAGTGTTTGAGGGCACAGTGGTATAGTTTGAGGGCACAGTGGTATAGTTTGAGGGCACAGTGGTATAGTTTGAGGGCACAGTGGTAGTGTTTGATGGCACAGTGGTAGTGTTTGATGACACAGTGGTATAGTTTGAGGGCACAGTGGTAGTATTTGAGGGCACAGTGGTAGTGTTTGATGGCACAGTGGTAGTATTTGAGGGCAGAGTGGTAGTGTTTGATGGCACAGTGGTATAGTTTGATGGCACATTGGTAGTGTTTGGGGGCACAGTGGTATAGTTTGAGGGCACAGTGGTAGTGTTTAAGGGCACAGTGGTATAGTTTGAGGGCACAGTGGTAGTGTTTGATGGCACAGTGGTAGTGTTTGAGGGCGCAGTGGTATAGTTTGAGGGCACAGTGGTATAGTTTGAGGGCACAGTGGTATAGTTTGAGGGCACAGTGGTAGTGTTTGAGGGCACAGTGGTATAGTTTGAGGGCACAGTGGTAGTGTTTGATGGCACAGTGGTAGTGTTTGATGGCACAGTGGTATAGTTTGAGGGCACAGTGGTAGTATTTGAGGGCACAGTGGTAGTGTTGATGGCACAGTGGTAGTGTTTGATGGCTCAGTGGTAGTGTTTGAGGGCACAGTGGCGCTGGATGGGGGAAAAGTTGGGAAACGCACAGGAATCATTGCATTTTCAGCATAGCAATCGCACTATGTTCATGCCATCTGCTGCGAGTGTCAATTAAAACTTAACGACGCCCCAAAAGCAGGTCGCTGAAGGCGGTGCATTTGCTAATATCGGATCGTATGGATATGAACTCCCATGGGCACAGTGGTATAGTTTGATGGCACAGTGGTATAGTTTATGGCACAGTGGTAGTGTTTGAGGGCACAGTGGTAGTGTTTGAGGGCACAGTGGTATAGTTTGAGGGCACAGTGGTAGTGTTTGAGGGCACAGTGGTAGTGTTTGAGGGCACAGTGGTAGTGTTTGATGACACAGTGGTATAGTTTGAGGGCACAGTGGTAGTATTTGAGGGCACAGTGGTAGTGTTTGATGGCACAGTGGTAGTGTTTGAGGGCAGAGTGGTAGTGTTTGAGGGCACAGTGGTATAGTTTGAGGGCACAGTGGTATAGTTTGAGGGCACAGTGGAATGTTTGAGGGCACAGTGGTAGTGTTTGAGGGCACAGTGGTAGTGTTTGATGACACAGTGGTATAGTTTGAGGGCACAGTGGTAGTATTTGAGGGAACAGTGGTAGTGTTTGATGGCACAGTGGTAGTATTTGAGGGCAGAGTGGTAGTGTTTGAGGGCACAGTGGTATAGTTTGAGGGCACAGTGATATAGTTTGAGGGCACAGTGGTAGTATTTGAGGGCACAGTGGTAGTGTTTGATGGCACAGTGGTAGTATTTGAGGGCAGAGTGGTAGTGTTTGAGGGCACAGTGGTATAGTTTGAGGGCACAGTGGTATAGTTTGAGGGCACAGTGGTAGTGTTTGAGGGCACAGTGGTAGTGTTTGAGGGCACAGTGGTATTGTTTGATGGCACAGTGGTAGTGTTTGATGACACAGTGGTATAGTTTGAGGGCACAGTGGTAGTATTTGAGGGCACAGTGGTAGTGTTTGATGGCACAGTGGTAGTATTTGAGGGCAGAGTGGTAGTGTTTGATGGCACAGTGGTATCGTTTGATGGCACATTGGTAGTGTTTGGGGGCACAGTGGTATAGTTTGAGGGCACAGTGGTAGTGTTTAAGGGCACAGTGGTATAGTTTGAGAGCACAGTGGTAGTGTTTGATGGCACAGTGGTAGTGTTTGAGGGCGCAGTGGTATAGTTTGAGGGCACAGTGGTATAGTTTGAGGGCACAGTGGTATAGTTTGAGGGCACAGTGGTATAGTTTGAGGGCACAGTGGTATAGTTTGAGGGCACAGTGGTAGTGTTTGATGGCACAGTGGTATAGTTTGAGGGCACAGTGGTAGTATTTGAGGGCACAGTGGTAGTGTTGATGGCACAGTGGTAGTGTTTGATGGCTCAGTGGTAGTGTTTGAGGGCACAGTGGCGCTGGATGGGGGAAAAGTTGGGAAACGCACAGGAATCATTGCATTTTCAGCATAGCAATCGCAATCTTCATGCCATCTGCTGCGGGTGTCAATTAAAACTTAACGACGCCCCAAAAGCAGGTCGCTGAAGGCGGTGCATTTGCTAAAATCGGATCGCATGGATATGAACTCCCATGGGCACAGTGGTATAGTTTGATGGCACAGTGCTATAGTTTGATGGCACAGTGGTAGTGTTTGAAGGCACAGTGGTATAGTTTGAGGGCACAGTGGTAGTGTTTGAGGGCACAGTGGTAGTGTTTGAGGGCACAGTGGTATAGTTTGAGGGCACAGTGGTATAGTTTGAGGGCACAGTGGAATGTTTGAGGGCACAGTGGTAGTGTTTGAGGGCACAGTGGTAGTGTTTGAAGGCACAGTGGTATAGTTTGAGGGCAGAGTGGTAGTGTTTGAGGGCACAGTGGTATAGTTTGAGGGCACAGTGGTATAGTTTGAGGGCCCAGTAGTAGTATTTGAGGACACCGTGGTAGTGTTTGATGGCACAGTGGTAGTATTTGAGGGCAGAGTGGTAGTGTTTGAGGGCACAGTGGTCTAGTTTGAGGGCACAGTGGTAGTATTTGAGGGCACAGTGGTAGTGTTTGATGGCACAGTGGTAGTATTTGAGGGCAGAGTGGTAGTGTTTGAGGGCACAGTGGTATAGTTTGAGGGCACAGTGGTAGTGTTTGAGGGCACAGTGGTAGTGTTTGAGGGCACAGTGGTATTGTTTGATGGCACAGTGGTAGTGTTTGATGACACAGTGGTATAGTTTGAGGGCACAGTGGTAGTATTTGAGGGCACAGTGGTAGTGTTTGATGGCACAGTGGTAGTATTTGAGGGCAGAGTGGTAGTGTTTGATGGCACAGTGGTATAGTTTGATGGCACATTAGTAGTGTTTGGGGGCACAGTGGTATAGTTTGAGGGCACAGTGGTATAGTTTGAGGGCACATTGGTATAGTTTGAGGGCACAGTGGTATAGTTTGAGGGCACAGATGGTATAGTTTGAGGGCACAGTGGTAGTGTTTGATGGCACAGTGGTATAGTTTGAGGGCACAGTGGTAGTATTTGAGGGCACAGTGGTAGTGTTTGAGGGCACAGTGGTAGTGTTTGATGGCAGAGTGGTAGTGTTTGATGGCACAGTGGTATAGTTTGATGGCACAGTGGTAGTGTTTGGGGGCACAGTGGTAGTGTTTAAGGGCACAGTGGTATAGTTTGAGGGCACAGTGGTAGTGTTTGATGGCACAGTGGTATACTTTGAGGGCACAGTGGTAGTGTTTGAGGGCACAGTGGTAGTGTTTGAGGGCACAGTGGTATAGTTTGAGGGCACAGTGGTAGTGTTTGAGGGCACAGTGGTAGTGTTTGAGGGCACAGTGGTAGTGTTTGATGGCACGGTGGTAGTATTTGAGGGCAGAGTGGTATTGTTTGATGGCACAGTGGTATAGTTTGATGGCACAGTGGTATAGTTTGATGGCACAGTGTTATAGTTTGGGGGCACAGTGGTATAGTTTGGGGGCACAGTGGTAGTGTTTGATGGCACAGTGGTAGTATTTGAGGGCAGAGTGGTAGTGTTTCATGGCACAGTGGTATAGTTTGATGGCACAGTGGTAGTGTTTGGGGGCACAGTGGTATAGTTTGAGGGCACAGTGGTAGTGTTTGATGGCACAGTGGTAGTGTTTGAGGGCGCAGTGGTATAGTTTGAGGGCACAGTGGTATAGTTTGAGGGCACAGTGGTATAGTTTGAGGGCACAGTGGTAGTGTTTGATGGCACAGTGGTAGTGTTTGATGGCACAGTGGTATAGTTTGAGGGCACAGTGGTAGTATTTGATGGCACAGTGGTAGTGTTGATGGCACAGTGGTAGAGTTTGATGGCACAGTGGTATAGTTTGAGGGCACAATGTTAGTATTTGAGGGCACAGTGGTAGTGTTTGATGGCACAGTGGTATTATTTGAGGGCAGAGTGGTAGTGTTTGATGGCACAGTGGTATAGTTTGAGGGCACAGTGGTAGTGTTTGAGGGCACAGTGGTAGTGTTTGATGGCACAGTGGTAGTGTTTGATGACACAGTGGTATAGTTTGAGGGCACAGTGGTAGTATTTGAGGGCACAGTGGTAGTGTTTGATGGCACAGTGGTAGTATTTGAGGGCAGAGTGGTAGTGTTTGATGGCACAGTGGTATAGTTTGATGGCACATTGGTAGTGTTTGGGGGCACAGTGGTATAGTTTGAGGGCACAGTGGTAGTGTTTAAGGGCACAGTGGTATAGTCTGAGGGCACAGTGGTAGTGTTTGATGGCACAGTGGTAGTGTTTGAGGGCGCAGTGGTATAGTTTGAGGGCGCAGTGGTATAGTTTGAGGGCACAGTGGTATAGTTTGAGGGCACAGTGGTATAGTTTGAGGGCACAGTGGTAGTGTTTGAGGGCACAGTGGTATAGTTTGAGGGCACAGTGGTAGTGTTTGATGGCACAGTGGTAGTGTTTGAGGGCACAGTGGTAGTATTTGAGGGCACAGTGGTAGTGTTGATGGCACAGTGGTATAGTTTGAGGGCACAGTGGTAGTATTTGAGGGCACAGTGGTAGTGTTGATGGCACAGTGGTAGTGTTTGATGGCACAGTGGTAGTGTTTGAGGGCACAGTGGCGCTGGATGGGGGAAAAGTTGGGAAACGCACAGGAATCATTGCATTTTTAGCATAGCAATCGCACTATGTTCATGCCATCTGCTGCGGGTGTCAATTAAAACTTAACGACGCCCCAAAAGCAGGTCGCTGAAGGCGGTGCATTTGCTAAAATCGGATCGCATGGATATGAACTCCCATGGGCACAGTGGTATAGTTTGATGGCACAGTGGTATAGTTTGATGGCACAGTGGTAGTGTTGATGGCACAGTGGTAGTGTTTGAGGGCACAGTGGTATAGTTTGAGGGCACAGTGGTATAGTTTGAGGGCACAGTGGTAGTGTTTGAGGGCACAGTGGTATAGTTTGAGGGCACAGTGGTAGTATTTGAGGGCACAGTGGTAGTGTTTGATGGCACAGTGGTAGTATTTGAGGGCAGAGTGGTAGTGTTTGAGGGCACAGTGGTATAGTTTGAGGGCACAGTGGTATAGTTTGAGGGCACAGTGGTAGTGTTTGAGGGCACAGTGGTAGTGTTTGAGGGCACAGTGGTAGTGTTTGATGGCACAGTGGTAGTGTTTGATGACACAGTGGTATAGTTTGAGGGCACAGTGGTAGTATTTGAGGGCACAGTGGTAGTGTTTGATGGCACAGTGGTAGTATTTGAGGGCAGAGTGGTAGTGTTTGATGGCACAGTGGTAGTGTTTGAGGGCACAGTGGTATAGTTTGAGGGCACAGTGGTATAGTTTGAGGGCACAGTGGTAGTGTTTGAGGGCACAGTGGTAGTGTTTGATGGCACAGTGGTAGTGTTTGATGACACAGTGGTATAGTTTGAGGGCACAGTGGTAGTATTTGAGGGCACAGTGGTAGTGTTTGATGGCACAGTGGTAGTATTTGAGGGCAGAGTGGTAGTGTTTGATGGCACAGTGGTATAGTTTGATGGCACAGTGGTAGTGTTTGGGGGCACAGTGGTATAGTTTGAGGGCACAGTGGTAGTGTTTAAGGGCACAGTGGTATAGTTTGAGGGCACAGTGGTAGTGTTTGATGGCACAGTGGTAGTGTTTGAGGGCGCAGTGGTATAGTTTGAGGGCACAGTGGTATAGTTTGAGGGCACAGTGGTATAGTTTGAGGGCACAGTGGTAGTGTTTGAGGGCACAGTGGCATAGTTTGAGGGCACAGTGGTAGTGTTTGATGGCACAGTGGTAGTGTTTGATGGCACAGTGGTATAGTTTGAGGGCACAGTGGTAGTATTTGAGGGCACAGTGGTAGTGTTGATGGCACAGTGGTAGTGTTTGATGGCACAGTGGTAGTGTTTGAGGGCACAGTGGCGCTGGATGGGGGAAAAGTTGGGAAACGCACAGGAATCATTGCATTTTTAGCATAGCAATCGCACTATGTTCATGCCATCTGCTGCGGGTGTCAATTAAAACTTAACGACGCCCCAAAAGCAGGTCGCTGAAGGCGGTGCATTTGCTAATATCGGATCGCATGGATATGAACTCCCATGGGCACAGTGGTATAGTTTGATGGCACAGTGGTATAGTTTGATGGCACAGTGGTAGTGTTGATGGCACAGTGGTAGTGTTTGAGGGCACAGTGGTATAGTTTGAGGGCACAGTGGTAGTGTTTGAGGGCACAGTGGTAGTGTTTGAGGGCACAGTGGTAGTGTTTGAGGGCACAGTGGTAGTGTTTGAGGGCACAGTGGTATAGTTTGAGGGCACAGTGGTATAGTTTGAGGGCACAGTGGTAGTGTTTGATGGCACAGTGGTAGTATTTGAGGGCAGAGTGGTAGTGTTTAATGGCACAGTGGTATAGTTTGGCACAGTGGTAGTGTTTGGGGGCACAGTGGTATAGTTTGAGGGCACAGTGGTAGTGTTTAAGGGCACAGTGGTATAGTTTGAGGGCACAGTGGTAGTGTTTGAGGGCACAGTGGTAGTGTTTGAGGGCACAGTGGTAGTGTTTGAGGGCACAGTGGTAGTGTTTGATGACACAGTGGCATAGTTTGAGGGCACAGTGGTATAGTTTGAGGGCACAGTGGTATAGTTTGAGGGCACAGTGGTATAGTTTGAGGGCACAGTGGTATAGTTTGAGGGCACAGTGGTAGTGTTTGAGGGCACAGTGGTAGTGTTTGAGGGCATAGTGGTAGTGTTTGATGACACAGTGGTATAGTTTGAGGGCACAGTGGTATAGTTTGAGGGCACAGTGGTAGTGTTTGACGGCACAGTGGTAGTGTTTGAGGGCACAGTGGTAGTGTTTGAGGGCACAGTGGTATAGTTTGAGGGCACAGTGGTAGTATTTGAGGGCACAGTGGTAGTGTTTGATGGCACAGTGGTAGTATTTGAGGGCAGAGTGGTAGTGTTTGATGGCACAGTGGTATAGTTTGATGGCACAGTGGTAGTGTTTGGGGGCACAGTGGTATAGTTTGAGGGCACAGTGGTAGTGTTTAAGGGCACAGTGGTATAGTTTGAGGGCACAGTGGTAGTGTTTGAGGGCACAGTGGTAGTGTTTGAGGGCACAGTGGTAGTGTTTGATGACACAGTGGTATAGTTTGAGGGCACAGTGGTATAGTTTGAGGGCACAGTGGTATAGTTTGAGGGCACAGTGGTAGTGTTTGAGGGCAGAGTGGTAGTGTTTGAGGGCACAGTGGTATAGTTTGAGGGCACAGTGGTATAGTTTGAGGGCACAGTGGTAGTGTTTGAGGGCACAGTGGTATAGTTTGATGGCACAGTGGTATAGTTTGATGGCACAGTGGTATAGTTTGAGGGCACAGTGGTATAGTTTGATGGCACAGTGGTAGTGTTTGATGGCACAGTGGTATAGTTTGAGGGCACAGTGGTAGTATTTGAAGGCACAGTGGTAGTGTTGATGGCACAGTGGTAGTGTTGATGGCACAGTGGTAGTGTTTGATGGCACAGTGGTAGTGTTTGAGGGCACAGTGGCGCTGGATGGGGGGAAAAGTTGGGAAACGCACAAGAATCATTGCATTTTTAGCATAGCAATCGCACTATGTTCATGCCATCTGCTGCGGGTGTCAATTAAAACTTAACGACGCCCCAAAAGCAGGTCGCTGAAGGCGGTGCATTTGCTAATATCGGATCGCATGGATATGAACTCCCATGGGCACAGTGGTATAGTTTGATGGCACAGTGGTAGTGTTGATGGCACAGTGGTAGTGTTTGATGGCACAGTGGTAGTGTTTGATGGCACAGTGGTAGTGTTTGAGGGCACAGTGGTATAGTTTGAGGGCACAGTGGTATAGTTTGATGGCACAGTGGTAGTGTTTGATGGCACAGTGGTAGTGTTTGATGGCACAGTGGTAGTGTTTGAGGGCGCAGTGGTATAGTTTGAGGGCACAGTGGTAAAGTTTGAGGGCACAGTGGTATAGTTTGATGGCACAGTGGTAGTGTTGATGGCACAGTGGTAGTGTTTGAGGGCACAGTGGTATAGTTTGAGGGCACAGTGGTAGTGTTTGAGGGCACATTGGTATAGTTTGAGGGCACATTGGTATAGTTTGAGGGCACAGTGGTATAGTTTGAGGGCACAGTGGTATAGTTTGAGGGCACAGATGGTATAGTTTGAGGGCACAGTGGTAGTGTTTGATGGCACAGTGGTATAGTTTGAGGGCACAGTGGTAGTATTTGAGGGCACAGTGGTAGTGTTTGAGGGCACAGTGGTAGTGTTTGATGGCAGAGTGGTAGTGTTTGATGGCACAGTGGTATAGTTTGATGGCACAGTGGTAGTGTTTGGGGGCACAGTGGTAGTGTTTAAGGGCACAGTGGTAGTGTTTGATGGCACAGTGGTATACTTTGAGGGCACAGTGGTAGTGTTTGAGGGCACAGTGGTATAGTTTGAGGGCACAGTGGTAGTGTTTGAGGGCACAGTGGTAGTGTTTGAGGGCACAGTGGTATAGTTTGAGGGCACAGTGGTAGTGTTTGATGGCACGGTGGTAGTATTTGAGGGCAGAGTGGTAGTGTTTGATGGCACAGTGGTAGTGTTTGATGGCACAGTGGTATAGTTTGATGGCACAGTGGTATAGTTTGATGGCACAGTGGTATAGTTTGGGGGCACAGTGGTATAGTTTGGGGGCACAGTGGTAGTGTTTGATGGCACAGTGGTAGTATTTGAGGGCAGAGTGGTAGTGTTTGATGGCACAGTGGTATAGTTTGATGGCACAGTGGTAGTGTTTGGGGGCACAGTGGTATAGTTTGAGGGCACAGTGGTAGTGTTTGATGGCACAGTGGTAGTGTTTGAGGGCGCAGTGGTATAGTTTGAGGGCACAGTGGTATAGTTTGAGGGCACAGTGGTAGTGTTTGATGGCACAGTGGTAGTGTTTGATGGCACAGTGGTATAGTTTGAGGGCACAGTGGTAGTATTTGAGGGCACAGTGGTAGTGTTGATGGCACAGTGGTAGAGTTTGATGGCACAGTGGTATAGTTTGAGGGCACAGTGTTAGTATTTGAGGGCACAGTGGTAGTGTTGATGGCACAGTGGTAGTGTTTGATGGCACAGTGGTAGTGTTTGAGGGCACAGTGGCGCTGGATGGGGGAAAAGTTGGGAAACGCACAGGAATCATTGCATTTTTAGCATAGCAATCACACTATGTTCATGCCATCTGCTGCGGGTGTCAATTAAAACTTAACGACGCCCCAAAAGCAGGTCGCTGAAGGCGGTGCATTTGCTAAAATCGGATCGCATGGATATGAACTCCCATGGGCACAGTGGTATAGTTTGATGGCACAGTGGTAGTGTTTGAGGGCACAGTGGTATAGTTTGAGGGCACAGTGGTAGTGTTTGAGGGCACAGTGGTATAGTTTGAGGGCACAGTGGTATAGTTTGAGGGCACAGTGGTAGTGTTTCATGGCACAGTGGTAGTGTTTCATGGCACAGTGGTATAGTTTGAAGGCACAGTGGTAGTATTTGAGGGCACAGTGGTAGTGTTTGATGGCACAGTGGTAGTATTTGAGGGCAGAGTGGTAGTGTTTGATGGCACAGTGGTATAGTTTGATGGCACAGTGGTATAGTTTGATGGCACAGTGGTAGTTTTTGGGGGCACAGTGGTATAGTTTGAGGGCACAGTGGTAGTGTTTAAGGGCACAGTGGTATAGTTTGAGGGCACAGTGGTAGTGTTTGATGGCACAGTGGTATACTTTGAGGGCACAGTGGTAGTGTTTGAGGGCACAGTGGTAGTGTTTGAGGGCACAGTGGTAGTGTTTGAGGGCACAGTGGTATAGTTTGAGGGCACAGTGGTAGTGTTTGATGGCACGGTGGTAGTATTTGAGGGCAGAGTGGTAGCGTTTGATGGCACAGTGGTATAGTTTGATGGCACAGTGGTAGTGTTGATGGCACAGTGGTAGTGTTGATGGCACAGTGGTAGTGTTTGATGGCACAGTGGTATAGTTTGAGGGCACAGTGGTATAGTTTGAGGGCACAGTGGTAGTGTTTGAGGGCACAGTGGTATAGTTTGAGGGCACAGTGGTAGTGTTTGATGGCACAGTGGTAGTGTTTGATGGCACAGTGGTATAGTTTGAGAGCACAGTGGTAGTATTTGAGGGCACAGTGGTAGTGTTTGATGGCACAGTGGTAGTATTTGAGGGCAGAGTGGTAGTGTTTGATGGCACAGTGGTATAGTGTGATGGCACAGTGGTATAGTTTGATGGCACAGTGGTAGTGTTTGGGGGCACAGTGGTATAGTTTGAGGGCACAGTGGTAGTGTTTAAGGGCACAGTGGTAGTGTTTGATGGCACAGTGGTATAGTTTGAGAGCACAGTGGTAGTATTTGAGGGCACAGTGGTAGTGTTTGATGGCACAGTGGTAGTATTTGAGGGCAGAGTGGTAGTGTTTGATGGCACAGTGGTATAGTGTGATGGCACAGTGGTATAGTTTGATGGCACAGTGGTAGTGTTTGGGGGCACAGTGGTATAGTTTGAGGGCACAGTGGTAGTGTTTAAGGGCACAGTGGTAGTGTTTGATGGCACAGTGGTATACTTTGAGGGTACATTGGTAGTGTTTGATGGCACAGTGGTATAGTTTGAGGGCACAGTGGTAGTGTTTGAGGGCACAGTGGTATAGTTTGAGGGCACAGTGGTAGTGTTTGATGGCACGGTGGTAGTATTTGAGGGCACAGTGGTAGTGTTTGAGGGCACAGTGGTATAGTTTGATGGCACAGTGGTATAGTTTGATGGCACAGTTGTATAGTTTGGGGGCACAGTGGTAGTGTTTGAGGGCACAGTGGTAGTGTTTGAGGGCAGAGTGGTAGTATTTGAGGGCAGAGTGGTAGTGTTTGATGGCACAGTGGTATAGTTTGATGGCACAGTGGTATAGTTTGGGGGCACAGTGGTATAGTTTGAGGGCACAGTGGTAGTGTTTAAGGGCACAGTGGTATAGTTTGAGGGCACAGTGGTAGTGTTTGATGGCACAGTGGTAGTGTTTGAGGGCGCAGTGGTATAGTTTGAGGGCACAGTGGTATAATTTGAGGGCACAGTGGTATAGTTTGAGGGCACAGTGGTAGTGTTTGAGGGCACAGTGGTAGTATTTGAGGGCACAGTGGTAGTGTTTGATGGCACAGTGGTAGTGTTTGAGGGCACAGTGGTATAGTTTGAGGGCACAGTGGTAGTGTTTGATGGCACAGTGGTATAGTTTGAGGGCACAGTGGTATAGTTTGAGGGCACAGTGGTAGTATTTGAGGGCACAGTGGTAGTGTTGATGGCACAGTGGTAGTGTTTGATGGCACAGTGGTAGTGTTTGAGGGAACAGTGGCGCTGGATGGGGGAAAAGTTGGGAAACGCACAGGAATCATTGCATTTTTAGCATAGCAATCGCACTATGTTCATGCCATCTGCTGCGGGTGTCAATTAAAACTTAACGACGCCCCAAAAGCAGGTCGCTGAAGGCGGTGCATTTGCTAAAATCGGATCGCATGGATATGAACTCCCATGGGCACAGTGGTATAGTTTGATGGCACAGTGGTATAGTTTGATGGCACAGTGGTAGTGTTGATGGCACAGTGGTAGTGTTTGAGGGCACAGTGGTATAGTTTGAGGGCACAGTGGTATAGTTTGAGGGCACAGTGGTATAGTTTGAGGGCACAGTGGTAGTGTTTGAGGGTACAGTGGTAGTGTTTGATGACACAGTGGTATAGTTTGAGGGCACAGTGGTAGTATTTGAGGGCACAGTGGTAGTGTTTGATGGCACAGTGGTAGTGTTTGAGGGCAGAGTGGTAGTGTTTGAGGGCAGAGTGGTAGTGTTTGAGGGCAGAGTGGTAGTGTTTGAGGGCAGAGTGGTAGTGTTTGAGGGCAGAGTGGTAGTGTTTGAGGGCACAGTGGTAGTGTTTGAGGGCACAGTGGTAGTGTTTGAGGGCACAGTGGTAGTGTTTGATGACACAGTGGTAGTGTTTGAGGGCACAGTGGTAGTTTTTGATGACACAGTGGTATAGTTTGAGGGCACAGTGGTAGTATTTGAGGGCACAGTGGTAGTGTTTGAGGGCACAGTGGTAGTGTTTGATGGCACAGTGGTAGTGTTTGATGGCACAGTGGTATAGTTTGATGGCACAGTGGTAGTGTTTGGGGGCACAGTGGTATAGTTTGAGGGCACAGTGGTAGTGTTTAAGGGCACAGTGGTATAGTTTGAGGGCACAGTGGTAGTGTTTGATGGCACAGTGGTAGTGTTTGAGGGTACAGTGGTATAGTTTGATGGCACAGTGGTATAGTTTGAGGGCACAGTGGTATAGTTTGAGGGCACAGTGGTATAGTTTGAGGGCACAGTGGTATAGTTTGAGGGCACAGTGGTAGTGTTTGAGGGCACAGTGGTATAGTTTGAGGGCACAGTGGTATAGTTTGAGGGCACAGTGGTAGTGTTTGATGGCACAGTGGTAGTGTTTGATGGCACAGTGGTATAGTTTGAGGGCACAGTGGTAGTATTTGAGGGCACAGTGGTAGTGTTGATGGCACAGTGGTAGTGTTTGATGGCACAGTGGTAGTGTTTGAGGGCACAGTGGCGCTGGATGGGGGAAAAGTTGGGAAACGCACAGGAATCATTGCATTTTTAGCATAGCAATCGCACTATGTTCATGCCATCTGCTGCGGGTGTCAATTAAAACTTAACGACGCCCCAAAAGCAGGTCGCTGAAGGCGGTGCATTTGCTAAAATCGGATCACATGGATATGAACTCCCATGGGCACAGTGGTATAGTTTGATGGCACAGTGGTAGTGTTGATGGCACAGTGGTAGTGTTGATGGCACAGTGGTAGTGTTTGATGGCACAGTGGTAGTGTTGATGGCACAGTGGTAGTGTTGATGGCACAGTGGTAGTGTTTGATGGCACAGTGGTAGTGTTTGAGGGCACAGTGGTATAGTTTGAGGGCACAGTGGTAGTGTTTGAGGGCACAGTGGTATAGTTTGAGGGCACAGTGGTATAGTTTGAGTGCACAGATGGTATAGTTTGAGGGCACAGTGGTAGTGTTTGATGGCACAGTGGTAGTGTTTGATGGCACAGTGGTAGTGTTTGATGGCACAGTGGTATAGTTTGAGGGCACAGTGGTAGTATTTGAGGGCACAGTGGTAGTGTTTGATGGCACAGTGGTAGTATTTGAGGGCAGAGTGGTAGTGTTTGATGGCACAGTGGTATAGTTTGATGGCACAGTGGTATAGTTTGATGTCACAGTGGTAGTGTTTGGGGGCACAGTGGTATAGTTTGAGGGCACAATGGTAGTGTTTAAGGGCACAGTGGTATAGTTTGAGGGCACAGTGGTAGTGTTTGATGGCACAGTGGTATACTTTGAGGGCACAGTGGTATAGTTTGAGGGCACAGTGGTATAGTTTGAGGGCACAGTGGTATAGTTTGAGGGCACAGTGGTAGTGTTTGATGGCACGGTGGTAGTATTTGAGGGCAGAGTGGTAGTGTTTGATGGCACAATTGGTAGTGTTTGATGGCACAGTGGTATAGTTTGGGGGCACAGTGGTAGTGTTTGAGGGCACAGTGGTATAGTTTGAGGGCACAGTGGTATAGTTTGAGGGCACAGTGGTAGTGTTTGATGGCACAGTGGTAGTGTTTGATGGCACAGTGGTATAGTTTGAGGGCACAGTGGTAGTATTTGAGGGCACAGTGGTAGTGTTTGATGGCACAGTGGTAGTCTTTGCTTGGGAGGTCGCAAAAAATGTGAAAAAAATTATCAAAGATTTTGAGCCACTGAGCATTACAGACCTTCCCCGTGTGACGCCCCTCCATAGACCCTGTTAGCTCTAAAATCCTATCATACAGTGTCTACCTCCACCACCCACAGAGCAATAACCCCTCCCCCCTTTACCTTTCACGAGCCGCTGTATATATGTGTATGCAAAGTGGGGGCGGAGTCTATCACCATGCTCTCTCTCTCATCGCGTACCAGGTTGCTAGGAGACCAGACAGTTCCATGCACTGTCTATGGCTGGCATCCGCGCTGGCCGGTGTCCCATCATAAAAGGTCCCCCATCAGATAGTGTCCGCTGTGTACTGCGCATGCGCAGA
The DNA here is from genome assembly GCF_037356315.1 of Lithobates pipiens. NCBI lineage: Eukaryota > Metazoa > Chordata > Amphibia > Anura > Ranidae > Lithobates > Lithobates pipiens. The sequence continues at coordinate 241,584,844 of NW_027507685.1, forward strand.
ACACAGATTCCGAATATAGCCCAGGATGAACGGCGCCTGCACCATGAGTCCAGGTTCTAGCCCCACCATCGAAGTGGACATAGAGTAGGAATAAAAAAGAGACGAGCGCAGCAAGGCCGAGCCCCTAGCGTGTCGAGCGAAGCTCGCCCGTGAGGGGCCCTCTAATTTTCACAATCCTATGTCCGCTTGGATGGTGGGGCTACCACCTCCACTCACGGCGCAGGCGCTGTTCAGCTTCGGAGATTTTCCAAAGCTTCTTCTGCCCCGTACTGCGCATGCGCAGTACGGGGCGGACGCTATATGATGGTAGGACACTATCTGCCAGAACAGGCGGTGGGTTAGAGTGCAGGCACAGAGCCACAGACAGTGCAGTGTTTGACCCGGGCGGCTGTTGCAGGACATTGGCCACTGGAGTGGCGAAGAAGGGGCCCATGTGGGTGCCATGCTGCTGGCTGTAGAAGACGAGCCAAGAGAGAGAGAGAGAGAAGTTCTGCAGCTGCCCAAAATATACACTGTGGAGGAGATCATCATCTTCTTTTGGAGAGGGGGAGTCTGCTGGCGGGAGAGGAGATCTGTTCATACACTGACACATGGGGGTGGTGATCTCACTGGAGCCTGGGACTGGTCTAGAGAGCGGAGCTTCTGCATTGCTAATGTGTCCGGGTGTCACAAACCCGGGCACAGCTGTCAAAACCCGGACTGTCTGGGTCATTCCCATACAGATGGCAACCCTACTTACTACACCCCACATTTGTATACAGTCATCCTACAGTCAGAAGGCGGCAAGCGGACATCTTTATACACCCACCGAAGTCTTACATTTCACTATTATTGTTACAAATAATCTGATCCTATATAGTGATATACAGGATTTAGAAATCCCTGACATTGTTTTGACGTTCATTTTTAAAAGCAGCAGTGTTTTGTCAGATCAGCGGGTTCGTCACTGCTTAAAAAATTACTTCAAAACAATTTAATGGATTTCTAAATCCTGTATATCACTATATAAAATCAGATTATATGCAAAAATAATTGTGAAGTGTAAGACTTTGGTGGGTGTATAAAGATGTCCGCTTGCCGCCTTCTGCATATAGGCTTACCTCATATGTACCAAGATGGCCACAATAAATCACTTCCTGTATGGATTATTTCTGTCACCATGGAGATGCAGTACAGGTCCACGGCTCTTTCTGAGGACGCTGGGAGTTTTAGTCCGCCCTCTGCTCTGTGCTCGGTGAGGGGCAATTGGTGGGCTCTCAGGCTTTATTCTGGGGGAGGGGGCAGATCTGTATGGATTTGTCGTGGTGGTCCTCATCCCCGGACATTCCTGTGTTTATATTCTGTACTCCTCTAAGGTGATTTCACCTCACTTCCTGTCCTGGGGACACCTTCTGAGGAGAAGACATCTCCATCCATACAGAACAAGAACAATACTATAGAACGGGCTGAGGTCTCCCCAGAGTCTATTATTATGGGGGTCTCTGTCAGGTTTTATTATTATGAGGGTCTCTATCAGGTTCTATTATTATGAGGGTCTCTATCAGGTTCTATTATTATGGGGGTCTCTATCAGGTTCTATTATTATGAGGGTCTATATCGGGTTCTATTATTATGAGGGTCCATATCGGGTTCTATTATTATGAGGGTCTATATTGGGTTCTATTATTATGGGGGTCTATATCGGGTTCTATTATTATGAGGGTCTATATCGGGCTCTATTATTATGGGGGTCTCTATCGGGTTCTATTATTATGGGGGTCTCTATCAGGTTCTATTATTTATTATGTACCAAGATGGCCACAATAAATCTTCACTTCCTGTATGGATTATTTCTGTCACCATGGAGATGCAGTACAGGTGCACGGCTCTTTCCGGGGACGCTGGGAGTTTTAGTCCGCCCTCTGCTTGATGAGGGGCGCTTGGTGGGCTCTCAGGCTTTATTCTGGGGGGAGGGGGAGATCTGTATGGATTTGTCATGGTGGTCCTCATCCCCGGACATTCCTGTGTTTATATTCTACACTCCTCTGAGGAGATTTCACCTCACTTCCTGTCCTGGGGACACCTTCTGAGGAGAAGACATCTCCATCCATACAGAACAAGAACAATACTATAGAACGGGCTGAGGTCTCCCCCACAGTCTATTATTATGGGGGTCTCTGTCAGGTTTTATTATTATGGGGGTCTCTATCAGATTCAATTATTATGAGGGTCTCTATCAGGTTCTATTATTATGGGGGTCTCTATCGGGTTCTATTATTATGAGGGTCTCTATCAGGTTCTATTATTATGGGGGTCTATATCGGGTTCTATTATTATAAGGGTCTCTATCAGGTTCTATTATTATGGGGGTCTCTATCGGGTTCTATTATTATGGGGGTCTATACCGTGTTCTATTATTATGAGGGTCTCTATCGGGTTCTATTATTATGGGGGTCTCTATCGGGTTCTATTATTATGGGGGTCTCTATCGGGTTCTATTATTATGGGGGTCTCTATTGGGTTCTATTATTATGGGGCTCTCTATCGGGTTCTATTATTATGGGGGTCTCTATCGGGTTCTATTATTATGAAGGTCTCTATCAGGTTCTATTATTATGGGGGTCTATATCGGGTTCTATTATTATGAGGGTCTCTATCAGGTTCTATTATTATGGGGGTCTATATCGGGTTCTATTATTATGAGGGTCTATATCGGGTTCTATTATTATGGGGGTCTATATCAGGTTCTATTATTATGGGGGTCTCTATCGGGTTCTATTATTATGGGGGGTCTCTATTATTATGAGGGTCTCTATCAGGTTCTATTATTATGGGGGTCTATATCGGGCTCTATTATTATGGGGGTCTCTATCGGGTTGTATTATTATGGGGGTCTCTATCGGGTTCTCTATCAGGTTCTATTATTATGGGGGTCTATATCAGGTTCTATTATTATGGGGGTCTATATCAGGTTCTATTATTATGGGGGTCTATATCAAGTTGTATTATTATGGGGGTCTCAATCAGTTGTGGACCTGAATGGTGGGATCATGGTGGGTCGGTTGTTCTTTCCCATGGTGCACCTTCTATGGGAGTCGCTCACACATCGCAGGAACACATTTATGTCTCGCAGTGCCAGTCGCTGTCAGTGGCAGCCCAATGAGCGATCGCACCCGCTGTGCACTTCCTCACCGGAAATTGTGCATGTCTGATTTTCCCTCTATAGTGCTGCGTGGCCAACATAACACATCGCCATCCATCGTCTTGGTGTGAGTGCCCCCTCAGTCCTGTCCTATGATTACCATTCACCAGATTCCACCAATCAGTAGCTGATGATTGATTGAGGTGATCCGGATCCATCCAGAACACCATGGCTCCGGTGAGGACCACTCTCAGCAAGAACGGAGCACCCCATAAATAGGTCACCCAGAGTTTAAGATCCACGTAGAAGAAGTCTAATCGGGGCGCCGGACCAAAAGTCCAAGAGCCCCAAATCTTTTCACGTTATTGTTCACCCATAACAAGACAAGATGGGCAACCAATGCGTTTTGTGGGCTGAAAGATCTCCTCCTTCAGGGCTCGGATCTTATATGTGGCTTGGACATACTGAGCATCAGCTGGGTTCTCCGGGGCCACAAGTGTCTGACACAAATCATCATTGTTTTGCTAGAAAATTACTTAGAAACATTATGTGTATTTTTTTAAAGCAGAGGCCCTAGAGAATAAAATGGTGGCTGTTGCAATTTTTTTATGTTATATTGCATTGATATTTAATGAAAAATAAGCCCCATAATATATAACCCAGTTTTTTGGTAAAATATAAAAGAGGACTTTATGCCGAATAAATAGATACCTAACATGTCGCACTTTAAAATTGCGCATGTTTTGTGGAATGAAGAAAAACTGCTGCTTAGAAATCTCCATAGGTGAACATTTTACAGAGGAGGTCTAGCGATAGAATTATTGCTCTCACATGTGTGGTGTGAACACCGATTACGTATGCATTCGCTTCTGCGTGTGAACACGGGGGGATGAGGGCACCTTACATTTTTTTTCCACTATCCCTTTATTTTTTTCATATGTGTGTGTAAATGCAGGTGTCCCAATACTTTTGGTAATATAGTGTAAGACAACAAAAGGCCTCTGTAGAAGTGATTAATAATTGTTTGTTTTTCTTTTCCTCTTCAGTCGTATCACAGCGGCCATTTTTACTTCTGGAACATGTGACAGGAAGTTCTCAGGATACATCCATGATCCCGGGTGACAACACTCGAAATACCAGTAATTGTAAGTAAAAGGAAACAATGTATCATATCAGTATGTGGCGCTGTATGGGGGGAAAAGTCCACCCTAATGCTGGGTTTACATGGATGCGATTTGGGAAACGCACAGGAATCATTGCATTTTCCACATAGCAATTGCACTATGTTCATGCCATCTGCTGCGGGTGTCAATTAAAACTTGACGCCCCAAAAGCAGGTCGCAGAAAGCGGTGCATTTGCTAAAATCGGATCGCATGGATACGAACTCCCATGCGATCCGATTCCAGTGCAGGAAAACAAAGGGTGCCAGCACCTTTTTCGTGCTGATGCAGTGCGATTTGAGCCGTTTGAAATGATGGGCTCCAATCTCACTGCACATAATCACTTGTGATTCGCACAGGAATGCGGTGCGATTCCTGTGTGAATTACATACGATGTAATGAACCCAGCCTGAAGCCGTACTAAACCCAGCCCTCAAATTTTCCACTCCCATTTTGCGAGTGGAAAATGAGGGCTGGCTAGGAGCTGGGCTGCCTAGGAGCAGGGGTGCGAGCACCGCCAACATGCGGGGATGAATGGGAGCCGTTCTCCCAGAGGAAGAGAGCATGGAGGAAGAGAGGGGGCGGCCGGATCATCATAGAGGAAGAGGAGAGCCGGCATTGATCACAGAGCGGGGTTTGCCCCATGTTACAGCTTACATTAGAATTGCAGTCCATGCTGTCACACAAAGCCCCGCCCTCCTGACCCCTCACCTGTGACATACAGAACATGCCCTGGCATTGGACCGGCGTTCTGTCTGTCACAGGTGAGGGGTCAGGAGGGCGGGGCTGTGTGTGACGGCCCACAGACTGCAATTCTAATGTAAGCGGTTTCGGCGGGCAAACCCCGCTCTGTGATCAAGACGGCTCTCCTCTTCCTCAACGCTCTCTTCCGCTATGATGATCTGTCTGCCCCCTCTGCACAGGTGAGGCTGCAATGATGGACACGGGTGAGGCTGCAATGATGGACACGGGTGAGGCTGCAGTGATGGACACGGGTGAGGCTGCAGTGATGGACACGGGTGAGGCTGCAGTGATGGACACGGGTGAGGCTGCAGTGATGGACATGGGTGAGGCTGCAGTGATGGACACGGGGGAGGCTGCAGTGATGGACACGGGGGAGACTGCATGGTTAACCCTGAACTCTGTATGTATCCCCCTTTGAGGGCAACCATACTACTGATGCAGGGTGAAAATGAAATTGAGTTTGGCGCCCCTGTGTTATATCATTAATATTTTATTTTGTGGACTGTGATTCATGGTCCTATGAATATAATCTTTGACATTACTTTGGGGATGGGGGGGGGGTCGTTGAATCCATAGAGTTGGTTGTAATTTTTTGGGCTATTTCTGATACAGATCTACCAAATAACATTGTAACAAATAATAACAGTAAGTTTAAATTTAAAGTCCTTAAGTTTAACAGGCTGTTCTCTTATGCCCAATTTACCTTGGGCCTCCTCCTGGGATCCCCCCTGGAGCCCCACCCATCAAAAATTGTATCCATTTAGACACAGAGACCTGACCTGCCCCCCCCCCCTCACACCCTTGAACCACTTAAAGTGGAACTATACTCGCCTCCCCTCACACCCCCGCCACCCTTGAAAAGGCCATTTAGAAAGAGGTCTGACCCCAAACTCCACCCCTCCAAGGAGCAACCAATCCCATTCACTCCCAAAGTCACTGCCGCACATACAATGGGCAGGAAATGTGGAGGAGGAGTGGGCTATGGGGGAGGAGTCTAAATTGCATGCCTTAAACCACTTAAAGTGGAACTATACTCGCCTCCCCTCACCCCCCGGCCCCCTTGAAATCTTCACTTCACCATCTTCTTTGTTCCAGATCTTCAGCAATCTTTGACTAGTCGTGATGCCAGACTGAGCGCAGCCTCAGTACTTTCCTGAGACAAACAATCATAAGAGGGACATGCTCCCTCTCCTTCTGCATTCCTCTTGCTGTTGCTTGTCTACAGAGATTTACTGTCTCCTTCCTAGTTATGTAGTCAGTAGGGGTGCACCAAAAGGGTTTTTTGGCGTCGAACCCGATATGAAAAATACACTAGGCCGAAAACCGATACCGAAACTGACCGATACCAAAAATAACTGTTTTAAAAAAATATTTTTATACAGGAGATGGTCAGAGAATGGGGACATGGTACAGGAGATGGTCAGAGACTGGGGACATGGTACAGGAGATGGTCAGAGACTGGGGACATGGTACAGGAGATGGTCAGAGACTGGGGACATGGTACAGGAGATGGTCAGAGACTGGGGACATGGTACAGGAGATGGTCAGAGACTGGGGACATGATAAAAGAGATAAGTGTAGCCAGTGTTGTCCCCAGTGCAGCCAGTGTTGGCCCAGTGAATGGAGCCTCATTATTGGTGTCAGTGAGAGTAATAGTGGCTTTTATCAGTAGAAGGAATAGTGCCCCATAGTTGGTGTCAGCGGGAGGAATAGTGCCCCAAGGGCCGGATAAAGGCAAGCAAAGGGCCACATCTGGCCCTTGGGCCGAAGTTTGGAGACTACCGCTCTAAAATATGGAAATTAGAGGTAAGTCAAACTTCCTCTGATTGCAGCCACTGACACCACTGTTGGGGGTTATTATTGCTGCAATTGATCACTCGTGCTGGGGCAATTACTGTCCCCACTAATACCAATGTTGGGGGTTATGGTCAGGCAGCTAAGAAGCTTGACTACAGAGGAGAAGATCTCCTCCTCCTAATTGATGGTTTTATTCTTTATCCTCCCTACATCCTGATATAAGAGACAAGCAAGATATCTATATTTAAATTTTTATTTATCGAATATCTTTCTATCGATCTATCTATTCATCTCCGACTCCTCAGAGATGAAGCCTCTTCAGAACCCTAAACCTTATGATGATTCAGAGGAAGGCGAAAACCCCCCTTGGTCATATTATCTCCAAAGGGGGAAAAAATTCCTTCCTGACCCCATAAGGCGATCGGATAATCCCTGAATCATCAGTTTAGAGTTTCCAGTTCATTCCCCTTTATATTGCCAAGAATGTAGAGACAGGACCCCAACATCAAGGCCCACAATCCAAAAGGTCATTTAGAAAGAGGTCTGATCTCAAACTCCACCCCTCCAGAGAGCAGCCAATCCCTATCACTCCCAAAGTCACTGCTGCACATACAATGGGCAGGAAATGTGGAGGAGGAGCTGGCTATGGGGGAGGAGTCTAAATGGCGTGCCTCAGCTCACACCCCGGCCACCCTTGAAATCTTCACTTCTCCGTCTTCTAGGTTCCAGATCTTCAGCCATCTTGATTGACTAGTCATGAGGTCAGACTGAGCGCAGCCTCAGAACTTTCCAGAGACATTCCTCTCACCACCACTTGTCTCCGGAGAGTTCCTGTCTCCTTCCTAGCTATGTAGTCAGGCTTGGTGCCCCCACACTTCCCCCAAACAACATGCTTAGGAAGGAGATGTCCACTTTTCTCAGCTCTACGCACTTTCCTGAGATAAATGGTGACATGAGGAATGCAGAGGGAATGCCCCCCCATTCCTTCTGCATTCCTCTTGTACCTGTCAAGCTATGTTGTTTGTTGGCTGCAGGCGTAGAGGGTGCGCTCAGTCTAAACTCATGGTTAGTCAATGAAGATGGCTGAAGATCTGGAACCTAGAAGATGGAGAGGTGAAGATTTTGAGGGCAGCCGGGGGTGTGAGGGGACGGGAGTATAGTTCCACTTTAAGTGGGTCAAACCATGCCATTTAGACTCCTCCCTGTATTGTCTGGGTGTGTTGATCTGTGTGATTTCTTCAATCCTCGGTGTCTTCGGTGGAGCTTTCCGAGTCTCCGGTGCAGAGCAACCAATCCTGGATCGATTTTTCAGTGACTTCTTTGTTGATGTGGGAAACGTCTTCATATATTCTGAATCGCTCATTGTTCATTGGCCAGAAATTCCTCCATACTCATGTTCAAATCCTCAATTTCTTGCAGAGTCTGGAAAGAGAAAATTACATTCGTTAGTGTTCCAGATTGATACAGTAAATGGTGACAAAACTTGGTGAGCCCAACCCCCCCCGAGGCGCAGCAAATGCCCCAAGAGGGATCCTTCAACTCTAGCTCCCTCTAGTGATCAGAAGAAGCACTGCACTGCATTAACACATCCTTGACGTGTATATATAGATACAGTGACTGTGCTGTCGCCCCAGGGCAGGAATTGTGTTTCTGGTGGGATTAAGCTGCGTGCCTGACACATACATAATAATTATCACCAATAATTAACAGAATTCCTTCAAAGTCCCCAGACCATGTGATTGTGCAGTGATTACAAAATTACAAAATGTGAGAATTCTGTACAAAAAACACGTCTAATTCCTTGTGTCGAAAATGCCGCCAGCAAAAGTCCGATGTGAGCTTTTGGTCGGAAATTCTGACCGTGTATTTGCTCCATCTGACTTTTTCTGGCGGTATGGCCGGCAGCAAAAGATTGAGAGCAGGTTCTCTATTTTTCTGACGGAAAAGGTTCCGATCGTCTGTAGCAATTTCCGACGTGCAAAATTCCTACGTATGTTTGGAAACAATTCGACGCATGCTCTGAAACATTGGACTTCATTTTCTCGGCTCTTCGTAGTGTTGAACGTCACCACATTCTTGACGGTCGAAAGTTCAGAGACCTTTTGTGTGACCCGTGTGTATGCAAGATGAGCTTGAGCCGATTTCTGTCGGAAAAACCATCCAAGATTTTTTTTCCGACTAAAATTCCGATCGTGTGTACGGGGCATTAGATGCTGCTGAATAATCTCCCCTCCCCCAATATACATGGACCCCTTCATTATTCATATACTTACCCGCTTTGGTATAAATGCTGCGGGTGACTTTCTTTTCTCCACTTTGGCCCAGTCAATCGTCTCAAAAAATGGGTGCCGCCTGATATCCCGTACCTTGTATGCCCGTGTTTCCTGGTCTTCACATAAGAGCTGTAAAAAAGAAAGAAATATGGTAAGAAACACAGTGAGAACAACAACCATATGTGACCAATAGAACTCCCTATTGTAAATCTTTGATTCTGACAGTGACGTATTTCAGCTTCCTTGATTTTGCTTGTGAACCCGCCACTATGTTATGATTGGATGGGGTTGTAGCATGGTACCTGGTATAGTACATGCTCAGGGTGAATAGAAGTAAAGGCAGATCCTTCCACTAAGCAGTCAGTGTGATAAAAGTATTGCTATGAGCCACATGAATGTGCGGTGGGAAGAATGTACAGTGGTGTGTTCTGACCCCCTAACAAGGTCTGTATAACCTGGAAAGGGTCTTGTCTGTAAAGAGAAGGTAAAGCTCTGTATACTCACCATACTTATGAGATCCTCGAGGTGAACATCTCTGTTATTTCGGTTCTCGGGACCGGCTGACGTGGTGCTCTGGTCTTTCCTGATCTTTCTGAACTCATCCCTGCTCATGGACATCTCCTTCACTATCACTCCCAAGGAGTAATAGTCCACTGTGGTGTTGTATGGTTCCCTTTTCATGATCTGTAGAAACATAAGGAGAGAAAAAAGCATGAGAACATTCCTAGGCCAGGCAAAGGACAAAGTCTTGAGAAATTGATTATTATTATTATACAGGATTTATTTAGCGCCAACAGTTTACGCAGCGCTTTACAACACGAGGGTGGAATCAGAGGGCTCTGCTCGTTAGAGTTTATTGTGTTATTACTGCCAATATCCTAATAGCATTATATGAACTTTATACTTTATTACAGTAATCAAAAAGGAAGAAAAATATGTTGCATAATGCACGATAAGTAAAAAAGCTTAAAATCGTACATCGATGAATGTTGTAAATATATATAGGATGATAAAATCAATTTTTTTTCTTCCTTTTTGATTACTGTAATAAAGTTGGCACCTTTGTGCCTTTCATATATATTTGCTAATTGGGTACTGCCATACAAAGTCCAAGGGGGCATCCTCTAATGCACTATTGTGCATGTCTCTTCATACTAGGCCAGGCAAAGGATAGACGGGACTCCATGCTGACATGTGTGATGTATGAAGCCTCCCAGGAGTCCTAAAATTGTGCTCAAAATATATAAAACTAAGGCGGAGCTTGTGAATGTTGGAGGTGGGGCTTAACATTTATATATAGTCAAAACTTTTGTTTCTAGGTTTTGGATAGATTACGGAAGGGTTGAGACCCCTGCCAGTTTATTTTTGCTGTCTGTGTGACATTGGAGGAATTTCCCTTTACTTTCTGTCCCCGAGATTCAAGAGGAAGTCAAAGGAATTCTACCAAAATGAGAGAAACTCTACTCTTAGGATCTTGTCCCCAAACAGGTGTCACCATTGGAAGACTTTCCTCTATTCCTGTTCTGGGGACAGCTGTAACATTTTGCATCCCGCTGTATTTTCTCTCTCGCTAACAATTGTCACCAGTACACATAAAGAGTGTGACTTCCCTAATGAGGACACCAATGAAAACCTGAGAGAGGGTCTAACCCTATCCATTTAGTCTGCATTCATACATTGGCATTTTGAGCTGCACATCGCGTGAAGGTTGTCGACAAAAAATAAAAGTTCAGGAACTTGTTTTAGGCAGCATGCTTCACGCAATGCATTTACCACAATTGCAGCGCAGTTGACCACGCGACAGTCGCAGCAGAACCGCACCGCATTTTTAGGTGGGATTCAAATAAATGGCATCTGAATTCGTCATTCACACCTGGGTATTTGTAAGTAAAGATTCAAAATGCCCATCATATGAATGTGGCCTTCATGAAAGGGGAGCCCCTTAAAGCGGGAGTCCGCTGTTTTTTTTTTTAAAAGCCAGCAGCTACAAATACTGCAGCTGCTGACTTTTAAAATAATGACACTTACCCGCCCAGCGCGCCCACGATGTCGGCACCCGAAGCCGATCTCTCGATCGTCTCTCGGGTGCTGCCGCCGCCATCTTGGGTATGGGAATCAGGAAGTGGAGCCTTGCGGCTTCATTTCCTGGTTCCCTACTGTGCAATGTGCGAGTCGCGCTGCGCAATAATGATGGTCCCGCTGTCTCTGGGATCCGTGTGTTTCCCAGCAGACAGCGGGGGACCTTCGGAAAGGGGCGTAGATTCTGCAGATATCTATGCCGGAAGTGGGTGCAGATACCTGTACTGTACAGGTACCTGCACCCCCCTCCCCCCTGAAAGGTGCCAATTGTGGCGCCGGAGGGGGGAGGGTTCCAATGAGCGGAAGCTCCACTTTAATCACTTCTCTGTATTCCGTAGTAAATATTACAATTCAGTCTAGTATCAGGAATCTTACCTCTGGGGCAATGTAACCGAATGAACCCGCATATCCTCTGATCAGATTGGTTGGAGTGACTTTGAGCACTGAGAGACCAAAATCACTGATCCTGATGTGACAGTCACTGTCCAGTAGAACGTTTGCGGGTTTGAGATCTCTGTGAAGAAAAGAAGTGAACCGTTAGCTCTGCATATCCCACATTATAATAAATAAAGAAAAGATACAAATATTCATCTATACAAAGAAGAATGAAGATTGATGGGTGGACATTGGCTTCTCTTCTATCTGCCTACAGGAAGATCTCTGTCCCGGAGTTCCCAGCTCCGCCCACCTGCTATATTCATGAGGAGGTCTCACTCCTCTTGCTGGATTTTATATGGCATGAGCAGGGAGACTTCTACAGCCAATGGAAGGAGACAGCACAACTGAGAAGTCTGGTGGGAAGTCTTCCTGATTCAATAAAACCAGAAGCCAAGGGGGGATTGTTAGCTAATTTAATACTTACCTATGGGCGATCCCACAAGCATGGAGGTACTGCAGGCCACAAATGATCTCAGCAGTGAGGCATCTGAAGGAGAAAGAAAAATATGAATTAGCAATCAGAATCATCACAGACTGATAAATGGTAAAGGTGAAGAGCCTTCCCCCTATAGTACATAGGGGTGTGGATGGACGGGGCTCAGTGGGAGGGGCCTGGAGGTGTCACTGCCTGTTCTCAGTGGTCAGCCACCCCAACTCCATCACAACCCTGTCATTGCACTTACCTTATCATGTTGTCAGAAAGTGGAGCTGAAGCATCTATAAGTTCCCGTAGAGTCCCGCCACTCACAAATTCCATAATAAAGAACAGATGAGTCTGTGTGAAAATAAGAGATAAAGGTTACATTAGAGACAAGTAAGATTTCACTTTGTGGAGGAATATAGGAAGGCAGGGGGTGAAGTACAGGAATAGGATAAAAAAAAACCCTGGGAGATAAAAAAAGACTTACATCTCTTTGGAATGTTGAATACAGGTGAGTGATATATGGCTGGTTATCACATAGTTCCAGTATGGCGCACTCGTTATTGTTATCGATGCATTCGCCTCGTCTCAGTTTGATCATCTTCATCGCCACCTTCCTTTGATTGGAGGGATGGGAGGCCAACATCACCTTCCCATAGGCCCCTTCTCCAAGTTTTGTATGGATGGTAAAATCTTCCAAGGAAACCATCCCTATCTCCTCCTTCATTCTGGATGAGGCCGATGAAAATGACCTAAGGATTGTGTTGTCGGGCACTGCAGTACCTAAAGATTTCACGTCTTCTCTTTCTTCGTCCTCGGTGGACGGAATCGCTTCCCTTTCCTCGTCCTTTGTGGTTTCATCCTGTGGCGTTGGCCCAGCCTGTGTGGTGATTGAAGCCACTGGGGTTTCGTCACACACACTGAAGGATGAAACCACTGGAGTCGGCTCTATTCCATCGGTGGTTGGGTCATTGCATGCTTCTGTGCAGAATAAAAAAAAAAACAATTATATTATTTTATTGATGTTATACAGAATGGCATGAAATATGAACAAAGTACATCATTCTATACTGTGTACTTGTTTCTATCCAAAGCACTGAGTGCAGCCCCCATACAGAGCCCAGTCAACATTAGTACTCTCGGTGACAATGATGGGAATGGCGGTGATGGGGGCAGCCGCTCTGTCAGCCTGCCATGTACAATAATTTTAGTTTATAATTGGGCTGTCTGTCAGGTCTGTGTATCTCCTTCACATCTGATACCTGTCACCTCACACCTGTCACCTTCAAATCTGATTGGATGCCCAATGGTCAACTGAAGAGTCGGCCAACTGACAAATGCTGCTGCTAATTGCAAGTCATTGTCTCAGTATTTCCTATCCTGCTACAGGAAGGATCCCAAATGAGAGATTTCCTTTCATTATCTGTTCTGTATACACAGCAAGACTTGGGAAAAAATATTTCAGTCCCCTCCTAGACCGTTGTCACCGAAAGCCGTGTCCCCATCAGAAGATTTCCCCTCTATTCCTGTCCTGCTGGATCTTCCATCACTTTCCCTCCTGGTGTCATTGGTGGTCATATAAAGAGGATGAATCTCCCTAATGGGGACCTGACAGGGCTTCTAACACTTCCCTTCTCTATGCAGTGACCCTTCTAGGTGTATATAGCAGTTACCTCCGTGTATATAGTATATATGTGGGTGACATCAATTCTGTTACTCTACAGTGCTTGCATTATTTTGTCTATTACAATACTTACCAATGACCTCATTGTCTATGGATTCTGGTTGAGGAATGGGCTGAAGTCTGTGTTCAGCTTCCTCCTCCCCCCGCCCATTTGCCCTCCCCTCACCCCTTGGAGGGGTGGTATCCTCAGGTTGGCGGTCCTCTGTTATGGGGTTTACACTGAGAAGTACAATGTTGTCCTCTTTGTTGGTGATCAGAGGAATCGTCACATTGTATCTTCCCTTCCTCCTCTTCAAAAGCTGTCTAATTGCCCAACACCCACCCTTCTGGGGGGTAGGTATTATGGGCTGGGTGGTAGGTGGGTGACCCTCAATTAAAGGTCCCACTTTCCGTAATAAAACAGATTCCTCTGTGATGGTTTTCAGGGAATTCTGCGACTGATACATTTTATTTCTCCTAAAAAGCCGCATCATTCTATAATAATGAGCAACAATGCAGAGAACACAGAATCACCTCCTTCTCCTTCCGACACAAGACTCTGTCTGAGCTCCAACTGCCGGGGAGCTGGTTTATCTGAGGTTCTGTTGCTATGACATCACATATGCAAATGAGGTCACATGACTCTGCCAACTGCTGTGTGCCTTGTCTGGTATCAGTTGGTGTGTTGCCATGACGATATGCAATTGAGGTCCATCCCAACTGGTAAACAACTTTTTTTTATTTCTAATAAAAATAAATGCAGACATTTTGTGATTTATTTAAACCACGTTTAATGCCTCCATTCTATAATAAAATCATTTTATTCATGTCTTTAGACTCAATTCACAAAGCTGTTACATCAGCATGAGCGGTTCTGTTTTCAGCTCAGTGACCTTTCAAATCTGCTGGCTGTTTTCAAAAAATAACTGACACTTTTTTTTTTTTTAACCCTTTCATGCCTAAGCTTTTTTTTCTGACATTTGTTGCTTACAAGTTATAATCTGTATTTTTTCCTAGAAAATTACTTTGAACCCCCAATCATTATATATATATTTTTAGCAAAGAACCTAGAGAATAAAATGGCGATCGTTGCAATATTTTATGTCACAGAGTATTTGCGCAGTGGTCTTTCAAACACAATTTTTCATGAATTAAAAAAAAAAAATTATTAATAATAATAATAATAATAATATTAAAGTTAGCCCAATTTTTTAGTATAATGTGAAAGATGATGTTTTGCCGAGTAAATACTTAACATGTCACGCTTTAAAATTGCACACACTCGTGGAATGGCGCAAAACATTGGTAGTTAAAATTCTCCATAGGTGACTCTTTAATTTTGTTTTACAGTTTACATTTTTAGAGTTACAGAGGAGGTCTTGGGCTAGAATTATTGTTCTCGCTGTAACGTTTGCCAGGATACCGGCGGACGTGACCTAGGTGTGCATTCGCTTCTGTGTTCGAGCAAGCGGGCCGGGGGCGCTTTCATTTTATTTTATTTTTTACACTTTCTCTTTTAAATGATCACATTTATTCTTATTACAAGGAATGTAAACATCCCTTGTAATGGGAATAGGACATGACAGGTCCTCTTTATGGGGAGATGTGGAGTCTATAAGACTCATCTCTCCTCTGGGCTGGAAAGCCTGAGATAGAAAAAATATATAAACAATCTCAGACTTTCGTTTACTTCCGCCGGCCCAGATGTGACATCATATCTGATCCCTCCTGTATTGATTTGCATTGTAAGTGTACTGTCTGCCCTCATATTGTAAAGCGCTGCACAAACTGTTGGCGCTATATAAATCCTGAATAATAATAATAACAACGTTGCGCCTGGGCCTCTGAGAGTCATAGAGACTGCTGGGGACCATCTGGCCCTCGGTTCTCTCTATGACTAACTTACGGCACCGGCGTTTTCCTTCCCGTGCGATTGGCGAGCCGGTAGAAGCACAGATGGGCAGCGGGGGGATTGGACGGGGGGGGCGACATCCCCTCCCACCTGTAAGAATGATCCAGCAGCTGAACAGCCACTATGATTGTCCTTACGGTGCAGTGAATCGGCGGCTAAAAAAAAAGGATATCTGAATGATCCCTGCAGCTGCACCCATCATTCAGATATCTCCACAGAAATCCCAGGACGTCATATGACATACGTCAGTATGGACGTAGTTACATTTTACAAACACACATCAGATATTTAGGGGGTCCCCTATTTCTAATCATAGTAAATGTCCAGTACCAGCCTGTAATACACCTCCATTACCAGACCACTCCTCACCATACAGGGCTCTGATAGTTGGACTGACAATCATTCCACCATACAACACCTAATACATTTGATATCATTTTATACAGATGGATGGCGCTCTCTAACGGTGGGATTTCATAGGCACTTGTTTTAATTATTTTTCTACATAAAAGGAAGAAAACTGAATTTAAAAAAAAATATATGATATTTTTATATGATATCCCTGACTTTCTATTATTATTTCTATAAAGGCAGAGGATTGTGGTGTAAATGATCCCTCATTAGTGGAGGAAAACTCCCTGGAGGATTAAACTGCATTGTGTGCAATGGCCAGATGTCTTCTTTAAATCCGAAACATTTTATTCCCCAGAACAATGCAGTGCGCCTCAACACACGTAATCACACTGCTATTGGTCAGTCCTCTGGAAGTGTTGGGGCCACACCTGAGGCCTATTCTTGTTCTTCAAGTTGCCCAGCACCGCTTTAGTGCTTCTGATTATCGGTAACGTTACAATGCCTCCAGCAGCTCATTGCACCAACTATACCAATCAGCCGTAACATTATGACCACCCAATATATATGTAGCACCAACCCCCAAAGGAGCTGCTGGTTAGATTTGGGCTTACCGTTACCTTCGTTTCTCCATGTTGCACATCTAGGGGATGTCCCGTGGGAAATAGCCCAGTAACTTGAGACTGACAACAGATCCACGTGAATGGATTTTATTTGAAAAACTCAGTCAATTGAACAGTCTTTCAACTTGGGATCAGAGGATTGGGAAGGGGGTTCAGGTACTCTTTAGCCCCATACACACTATCAGTTTTGCTGCAGAGTTTTTCCTTCAGATTTCCCAAAACCATATAATATGATGTCAAACCTTAGGAGTTTCAATGTGTATGCAGTCAGGGAGGCCCTTGCACTACATGGTTTTGGTAAACCCGAAGGAAAAACTCAGCAGAAAAACTGATAGTGTGTATGGGGCTTTAGTGTCAAAGTACAAAATGTTAAAGAACTTGCTTACTTTGACTGCATCCAGAGAATAGCCATTCACAGTTGGATGGTCACTCAGGTTGGACAGTCCTTCTCTCACAAGGCCTAGCAGCCAACAAGGTGTCCACTCAGGAACAAAGTCTTTACCACAGACGTTGTAGAACACGTAGGGAAACTAAACTTGAAACACTCGTAGGATACCTGAATCTTTCAGCCAGCTTGGCGATATCCACAAGACCGGATTCTGTCGGTTACTTCAGCCCTTCCAGGCTCTTGTTAAGAAAAACAACCCGTATGTGGTATTCTTCTAAAGTGTCCTCCCCTGGAATGCTTGAAGTACACTGGGTCTCTCCCGAACCGGAGACGACACCCAACCACCTCAGAACCCTCCTTTAGTTTCCTTGCCTCAGGCTAGCCAGCCCCGAGACATCAAAGTCAGCTGGATCCGCACCCCAGGCCATAGCCTTCCTCAGGGCTGGTCAGGAGGACCAGGACCATGAAGTCAGCACATCATACTGGACCGGAACCCCGAACCACGTGATGTCCACATCTTAAATACCCTCTCCCAGAGGGCAAAGCGAGAGGGCCACTCCCACTGACCTGGCTCTGAAAGAGATTAATTTAAGCACCTAACCAGAACATAGTTCCATGCCTGCCACAAGAGACAGTGCCCCCTGTGGACAGGCTGAACATCTTGCAGCCCAGTCAGACTGATGCAGAGGTCCAATTTAGACAATTATACCCACACCAAACTGCAGTTAAGTAAAGTTTAACTTTTGAAAAACGCATAGCGCGCGCTTCTCAGGAGCCGCCGCTACATACATATCCCCCCACCACCCAATATGTACATATCACCCCACCACCCAATGTGTACATATCACCCCCACTACCCAATATGTACATATCACCCCCACCACCCAATATGTACATATCACCCCCATCACCCAATATATACATATCCCCCACCACCCAATATGTACATATCTCCCCCACCACCCAATATGTACATATCACCCCCACTACCCAATGTGTACATATCACCCCCACCACCCAATATGTACATATCTCCCCCACCACCCAATATGTACATATCTCCCCCACCACCCAATATATACATATCACCCCCACCACCCAATATATACATATCACCTCCACCACCCAATATATACATATCTCCCCCACCACCCAATATGTACATATCACCCCACCACCCAATATGTACATATCCCCCCACCACCCAATATGTACATATCACCCCCACCACCCAATATGTACATATCACCCCCAACACCCAATATATACATATCCCCCCACCACCCAATATGTACATATCACCTCCATCACCCAATATATACATATCCCCCACCACCCAATACATACATATCCCCCACCACCCAATATATACATATCCCCCACCACCCAATATATACATATCACCCCCAACACCCAATATGTACATATCACCCCCACCACCCAATATATACATATCACCCCCAACACCCAATATGTACATATCACCCCCAACACCCAATATGTACATATCACCCCCACCACCCAATATACACAGTATCTCACAAAAGTGAGTACACCCCTCAGATTTATGTAAATATTTTCTTCTATCTTTTCATGTGACAACACTTAAGAAATGTAAAAGTAGTGAGTGTACAGCTTGTATAACAGTGTACATTTTCTGTCCCCTCAAAATAACTCAACACACAGCCATTAAAGTGGTTGTAAACCCTTACATACCACTTTAACCTACAGGTGCAAGAAATATCTCCTTAACTACACATATTTTCCTATAAAGGGGCACCGATGTCTATGGCGCGAATGCGCCGTAGACAACTGTGCAAGTGCACTGAGCGTGCCATTAGTGAAGGCTAACATGCCGTCACTGACGTCTTCCGCGCGCATGCGCCGGAGTGACGTCATCGCTGCTCCAGCCACTCACAATGCCGGAGCAGCGATACTCGGAAGTAAGATGGACGCTTTGTGGAAGAGGGGACAACGGTGACATCGCAGGCTCCTGTGTCAGGTAAGTGACACATAATGGACTACTATATGATGCTTAGTAGCCCATTATGCTTTACCTTTGCAGGGAAACAAAGAGAAAGTAAATCCATCAGGGTTTACTTCCTCTTTAATATCTAAACCGCTGGCAACAAAAGTGAGTACACCCCTAAGTGAAAATGTCCAAATTGGGCTCAAAGTGTCAATATTTTGTGTGGCCACAATTATTTTCCAGAACTGCCTTAACCCTCTTGGCCATGGAGTTCACCAGAGCTTCACAGGTCACCACTGGTGTCCTCTTCCACTCCTCCATGATGACATCATAGAGCTGGGGATGTTAGAGACCTTGAGCTCCATTTGAGGATGTCCCACAGATGCTCAATAGGTTTTAGGTCTGGAGACATGCTTGGCCAGTCCATCACTTTAATCCTCAGCTTCTTTAGCAAGGCAGTGGTCATCTTGGAGGTGTGTTTGGGGTCGTTATGTTGGAATACTGCCCTGCGGCCCAGTCTCTGAAGGGAGGGGGATCATGCTCTGCTTCAGTATGTCACAGTACATGTTGGCATTCATGGTTCCCTCAATGATCTGTAGCTCCCCAGTGCCGGCAGCATCCATGCAGCCCCAGACCATGACACTCCCACCACCATGCCTGACTGTAGACAAGACACACTTGTCTTTGTATTCCTCACCTGGTTGCCTCCACACACGCTTCACACCATCTGAACCAAATAAGTTTATCTTGGTCTCATCAGACCACAGGACATGGTTCCAGTAATCCATGTCCTTAGTTGGCTTGTCTTCAGAAAACTGTTTACGGCTTTCTTGTGCATCATCTTTAGAAAAGGCTTCCTTCTGTGATGACAGCCATGCAGACCAATTTGATGCAGTGTGCAGCGTATGGTCTGAGCACTGACAGGCTGACCCCCCCACCCCTTCATCCTCTGCAGCAATACTGGCAGCACTCATACGTCTATTTCCCAAAGACAACCTCTGAATATGATGCTGAGCACGTGACCTCAACTTCTTTGGTGGACCATGGCGAGGCCTGTTCTGAGTGGAACCTGTCCTGTTATACCGCTGTATGGTCTTGGCCCCACCGTGCTGCAGATCAGTTTCAGGGTCTTGGCAATCTTCTTATAGCCTAGGCCATCTTTATGTAGAGCAACAATTCTTTTTTTTCAGATCCTCAGAGAGTTCTTTGCCATGAGCTGCCAAGTTGAACTTCCAGTGACCAGTATGAGAGAATGAGAACGATAACACCAAATTTAACACACCTGACCCCATTCACACCTGAGACCTTGTAACACTAACGAGTCACACTAATGAGTCACATGACACCGGGGAGGCAAAATGTCTAATTGGGCCCAATTTGGACATTTTCACTTAGGGGTGTACTCACTTTTGTTGCCAGCGGTTTAGACATTAATGGCTGTGTGTTGAGTTATTTTGAAAGGACAGCAAATTTACACTGTTATACAAGCTGTACACTCACTACTTTACATTGTAGACAAGTGTCATTTCTTCAGTGTTGTCAGATGAAAAGATAGAAGAAAATATTTACAAAAAGGTGAGGGGTGTACTCACTTTTGTGAGATACTGTTTGAGCATTCTCTTAGCAAACAAAAATCCCCCCACAAAAACACTGAGCACTAATCTGCTTACCCCCTATGTATAAATCTCCCCTCCTAGTTGCACATCTTACCCCTCCTAACACAAATCTTCCTCCACCTCCCAACACAAATCTCCCTAAATCACCCCTCTTAGCGCCTCTTCTCCCCCCTCCCAAAAAAATCCTCTCCTAAAACACTTCCCCATTCTGACACCCCTAAATCCCCCCTTCCAACACAAATCCCCCCCATCTGCTTCTGGCACCCCCTTACCTCACATGATACCACAGTGTCCAGGGCAGCCTCCCCTCCTGCCCATCCCTTGTCCTGGCCCTGTTTATGTCCCAGTGATGTGTGGTCATATGTGCACCCCCTTAGTAAAGGCCCACTATCTCAGCACGGGGAGGTTCAGTAAATCTTAGGGAAGGCAGGTCACTATGAGGGTCAGATAGGGTTGCCACCTGTCCAGGTTTTGAATCATGTGTTCAGGTTTCAGTCCACCTGAAACCCGGACACATTTCACACCTAATCTCATCAGGATTTCCCCTATAACAGCCACCCCTCTGCATCCTCTGCTGCTCACCACCACCAGCTCTCCCCCTTCCTCTGCACCTTCGGCCGCTCACCGCCCCCCGCTGTCCCCCTCCATCGGCACTTCAGTTTACAATCTACCCCCCTGCACTGTTTCCGTTCTCACTTGGCTTCTCCCTGATCCTCTTCTGCTCCTCATCCATCCATGCTTTGGTCCACCTCCACTGTAACACAACCTAACTGCCTTTCATTCACATTACATGCTGCCATTCCATTCATTCAGCCTCTTCCTTCTCCTCACCACCGACTCTGGTCCTCCCCTGATCATTACCTCCTTGCTCACCTCCATCCACATCTCTCACCTTAAAGAGCAAGTTCCCTTCTCTCTGCAAGTCTCATTCCATTCCTTTCCCCCCCTTCCCATCCTTGTCTGAGTTCCACCCAACTCCACCAACCCACCACCTATCTTTGCTGCCTCCCCTCTCTCCATCCCCTTTCCAGGTCACATTCATAAGAAGTTCGGATCAGGATTGTTCAGAGGGTGTTGGGGGTCGGTATGGACTGTTATTGGGTTTGTCATCAGTTTGAGCCGCTTCTGAGATCATCCAGAATTCAGTTACAGGATCATCTCACCGGCTTCAAGCGGGTTTCACATTCTTAAGCCCCACAGCACAGGCATGTAATTATCAGTGAATGGATTGTACATGATTGCATGTATGTTACTTTGCATGAAATAATTAAATGTTGATAGTAGCATTTAGAAGGCTTTATGGACATCCTGGGCATTTGTGTTTTCTGCGGTAATTTGTCTCTGCCCCTCCCACAATGGGGAGCTTTCCTGCAGTAATTTGTGTCTCTGCCCCTCCCACAATGGGGAGCTTTCCTGCAGTAATTTGTGTCTCTGCCCCTCCCACAATGGGGAGCTTTCCTGCAGTAATTTGTGTCTCTGCCCCTCCCACAATGGGGAGCTTTCCTGCAGTAATTTGTGTCTCTGCCCCTCCCACAATGGGGAGCTTTCCTGCAGTAGTTTGTGTCTCTGCCCCTCCCACAATGGGGAGCTTTCCTGCAGTAATTTGTGTCTCTGCCCCTCCCACAATGGGGAGCTTTCCTGCAGTAATTTGTGTCTCTGCCCCTCCCACAATGGGGAGCTTTCCTGCAGTAATTTGTGTCTCTGCCCCTCCCACAATGGGGAGCTTTCCTGCAGTAGTGTGTGTCTCTGCCCCTCCCACAATGTGGTGATTTTCTGCAGTAATTTGTGTCTCTGCCCCTCCCACAATGGGGAGCTTTCTTGCAGTAATTTGTGTCTCTGCCCCTCCCACAATGGGGAGATTTCCTGCAGTAATTTGTGTCTCTGCCCCTCCCACAATGGGGAGATTTCCTGCAGTAGTTTGTGTCTCTGCCCCTCCCACAATGGGGAGATTTCCTGCAGTAATTTGTATCTCTGCCCCTCCCACAATGGGGAGATTTTCTGCAGTTATTTGTCTCTCTGCCACTCCCACAATGGGGAGATTTCCTGCAGTAATTTGTCTCTGCCCCTCCCACAATGGGGAGCTTTCCTGCAGTAATTTGTCTCTGCCCCTCCCACAATGCGTTTTGGGGGCTAAAAGATCTCCTCCTTCAGGGCTCGGATCTTATATGTGGCTTGGACATCACTGAGCATCAGCTGGGTTCTCCGGGGCCACAAGTGTCTGACACAAATCATCATTGTTTTGCTAGAAAATTACTTAGAAACATTATGTGTATTTTTTAAAGCAGAGGCCCTAGAGAATAAAATGGTGGGGCTGTTGCAATTTTTTTATGTTATATTGCATCGATATTTAATGAAAAATAAGCCCCACAATGTATAACCCAGTTTTTTGGTAAAATATAAAAGAGGACTTTATGCTGAGTAAATACATACCTAACATGTCGCACTTTAAAATTGCGCATGTTTTGTGGAATGAAGAAAAACTGCTGCTTAGAAATCTCCATAGGTGAACATTTTACAGAGGAGGTCTAGCGATAGAATTATTGCTCTCACATGTGTGGTGTGAACACCACTTACGAATACATTTTTTTTTTTTTACACTATCCCTTTATTTTATTTTTTTCATGTGTGTGTAAATGCAGGTGTCCCAATACTTTTGGTAATATAGTGTAAGACAACAAAAGGCCTCTGTAGAAGTGATTAGTAATTGTTTGTTTTTCTTTTCCTCTTCAGTCGTATCACAGCGGCCATTTTTACTTCTGGAACATGTGACAGGAAGTTCTCAGGATACATCCATGATCCCGGGTGACAACACTCGAAATACCAGTAATTGTAAGTAAAAGGAAACAATGTATCATATCAGTATGTGGCGCTGTATGGGGGGAAAAGTCCACCCTAATGCTGGGTTTACATGGATGCGATTTTGGAAACGCACAGGAATCATTGCATTTTCCACATAGCAATCGCACTATGTTCATGCCATCTGCTGCGGGTGTCAATTAAAACTTGACGCCCCAAAAGCAGGTCGCAGAAAGCGGTGCATTTGCTAAAATCGAATCGCATGGATACGATTCCAGTGCAGGAAAACAAAGGGTGCCAGCACCTTTTTCGTGCTGATGCAGTGCGATTTGAGCCGTTTGAAATGATGGGCTCCAATCTCACTGCACATAATCACTTGTGATTCGCACAGGAATGCGGTGCGATTCCTGTGTGAATTACATACGATGTAATGAACCCAGCCTGAAGCCTTACTAAACCCAGCCCTCAAATTTTCCACTCCCATTTTGCAAGTGGAAAATGAGGGCTGGCTAGGAGCTGGGCTGCCTAGGAGCAGGGGTGCGAGCACCGCCGACATGCGGGGATGAATGGGAGCCGTTCTCCCAGAGGAAGAGAGCGTGGAAGAAGAGAGGGGGCGGCCGGATCATCATAGAGGAAGAGGAGAGCCGGCATTGATCACAGAGCGGGGTTTGCCCCATGTTACAGCTTACATTAGAATTGCAGTCCATGCTGTCACACAAAGCCCCGCCCTCCTGACCCCTCACCTGTGACATACAGAACATGCCCTGGCATTGGACCGGCGTTCTGTCTGTCACAGGTGATGGGTCAGGAGGGCGGGGCTGTGTGTGACGGCCCACAGACTGCAATTCTAATGTAAGCTATTTCGGCGTGCAAACCCCGCTCTTTGATCAAGACGGCTCTCCTCTTCCTCAATGCTCTCTTCCGCTATGATGAGCAGTCTGCCCCCTCTACACAGGTGAGGCTGCAGTGATGGACACGGGTGAAGCTGCAGTGATGGACACGGGTGAGGCTGCATGGTTAACCCTGAACTCTGTATGTATCACCCTTTGAGGGCAACCATACTACTGATGCAGCGTGAAAATGAAATTGAGTTTGGTGCCCCTGTGTTATATCATTAATATTTTATTTTATGGACTGTGATTCATGGTCCTACGAATATAATCTTTGACATTACTTTGGGGATGGGGGGGTTGTTGAATCCATAGAGTTGGTTGTAATTTTTTGGGCTATTTCTGATACAGATCTACCAAATAACATTGTAACAAATAATAACAGTCCTTTAGTTTAACAGGCTGTTCTTTTATGCCCAATTTACCTTGGGCCTCCTCCTGGGATCCCCCCTGGAGCCCCACCCATCAAAAATGTTATCCATTCAGACACAGAGACCTGACCTGGCCCCGCCCCCTCACACCCTTGAACCACTTAAAGTGGAACTATACTCGCCTCCCCTCACACCCCCGCCACCCTTGAAAAGGCCATTTAGAAAGAAGTCTGACCCCAAATTCCACCCCTCCGAGGAGCAACCAATCCCAATCACTCCCAAAGTCACTGCCGCACATACAATGGGCAGGAAATGTGGAGGAGGAGTGGGCTATGGGGGAGGAGTCTAAATGGCATGCCTTAAACCACTTAAAGTGGAACTATACTTACCTCCCCTCACCCCCCGGCCTCCCTTGAAATCTTCACTTCACCGTCTTCTAGGTTCCAGATCTTCAGCAATCTTTGACTAGTCGTGATGCCAGACTGAGCGCAGTCTCAGTTCTTTCCTGAGACAAACAATGATAAGAGAAATGCAGGAGACATGCCCCCTCTCCTTCTGCATTCCTCTTGCTGTTGCTTGTCTATGGAGATTTACTGTCTCCTTCCTAGTTATGTAGTCAGTAGGGGTGCACCAAACGGGTTTTTTGGCGCCGAAACCGAAAATGAAAAATACACTAGGCCGAAAACCGATACCAAAACTGACCGATACCAAAAATAAATAAATATTTTTATACAGGAGATGGTCAGAGACTGGGGACATGGTACAGGAGATGGTCAGAGACTGGGGACATGGTACAGGAGATGGTCAGAGACTGGCGACATGGTACAGGAGATGGTCAGAGACTGGGGACATGGTACAGGAGATGGTCAGAGACTGGCGACATGGTACAGGAGATGGTCAGAGACTGGGGACATGGTACAGGAGATGGTCAGAGACTGGGGACATGGTACAGGAGATGGTCAGAGACTGGGGGCATGATAAAAGAGATAAGTGTAGCCAGTGTTGTCCCCAGTGCAGCCAGTGTTGGCCCAGTGAATGGAGCCCCATTATTGGTGTCAGTGAGAGTAATAGTGGCTTTTATCAGTAGAAGGAATAGTGCCCCATAGTTGGTGTCAGCGGGAGGAATAGTGCCCCAAGGGCCGGATAAAGGCAAGCAAAGGGCCACATCTGGCCCTTGGGCCGAAGTTTGGAGACTACCGCTCTAAAATATGGAAATTACAGGTAAGTCAAACTTCCTCTGATTGCAGCCACTGACACCAATGTTGGGGGTTATGATTGCTGCAATTGATCACTCGTGCTGGGGCAATTACTGTCCCCACTAATACCAATGTTGGGGGTTATGGTCAGGCAGCTAAGAAGCTTTACTACAGAGGAGAAGATCTCCTCCTCCTAATTGATGGTTTTATTCTTTATCCTCCCTACATCCTGATATAAGAGACAAGCAAGATATCTATATTTAAATGTTTATTTATCGAATATCTTTCTATTTATCTATCTATTCATCTCCGACTCCTCAGAGATGAAGCCTCTTCAGAACCCTAAACCTTATGATGATTCAGAGGAAGGCGAAAACCCCCCTTGGTCATATTATCTCCAAAGGCGGAAAAAATTCCTTCCTGACCCCATAAGGCGATCGGATAATCCCTGAATCATCAGTTTAGAGTGCCCAGTTCATTCCCCTTTATATTGCCAAGAATGTAGAGACAGGACCCCAACATCAAGGCCCACAATCCAAAAGGTCATTTAGAAAGAGGTCTGATCTCAAACTCCACCCCTCCAGGGAGCAGCCAATCCCTATCGCTCCCAAAGTCACTGCCGCGCATACAATGGGCAGGAAATGTGGAGGAGGAGTGGGCTATGGGGGAGGAGTCTAAATGGCGTGCCTCGGCTCACACCCCGGCCACCCTTGAAATCTTCACTTCTCCGTCTTCTAGGTTCCAGATCTTCAGCCATCTTGATTGACTAGTCATGAGGTCAGACTGAGCGCAGCCTCAGAACTTTCCAGAGACATTCCTCTCACCACCACTTGTCTCCGGAGAGTTCCTGTCTCCTTCCTAGCTATGTAGTCAGGCTTGGTGCCCCCACACTTCCCCCAAACAACATGCTTAGGAAGGAGATGTCCACTTTTCTCAGCTCTACGCACTTTCCTGAGATAAATGGTGACATGAGGAATGCAGAGGGAATGCCCCCCCATTCCTTCTGCATTCCTCTTGTACCTGTCAAGCTATGTTGTCTGTCGGCTGCAGGCATAGAGGGTGCGCTCAGTCTAAACTCATGGTTAGTCAATGAAGATGGCTGAAGATCTGGAACCTAGAAGACGGAGAGGTGAAGATTTTGAGGGCGGCGGGGGGTGTGAGGGGACGGGAGTATAGTTCCACTTTAAGTGGTTCAAGCCATGCCATTTAGACTCCTCCCTGTATTGTCTCGGTGTGTTGATCTGTGTGATTTCTTCAATCCTCGGTGTCTTCGGTGGAGCTTTCCGAGTCTCCGGTGCAGAGCAACCAATCCTGGATCCATTTTTCAGCGACTTCTTTGTTGATGTGGGAAACGTCTTCATATATTCGCTCGTTGTTCATTGGCCAGAAATTCCTCCATACTCATGTTCAAATCCTCAATTTCTTGGAGAGTCTGGAAGGAGAAAATTACATTTGTTAGTGTTCCAGACAGATTGATACAGTAAATGGTGACAAAGCTTGGTGAGCCCAACCCCCCCGAGGTGCAGCAAATGCCCCAAGAGGGATCCTTAAACTCTAGCTCCCTCTAGTGATCAGAAGAAGCACTGCACTGCATTAACACATCCTTGACGTGTATATATAGATACAGTGACTGTGCTGTCGCCCCAGGGCAGGAAATGTGTTTCTGGTGGGATTAAGCTGCGTGCCTGACACATACATATTAATTATCACCAATAATTAACAGAATTCCTTCAGACAAGTCCCCAGACCATGTGATTGTGCAGTGATTACAAAATTACAAAATATGAGAATTCTGTACAAAAAACACGTCTAATTCCTTGTGTCGAAAATGGCGCCAGCAAAAGTCCGATGTGAGCTTTTGGTCGGAAATTCTGACCGTGTGTACGCTCCATCTGACTTTTTCTGGCGGTATGGCCGGCAGCAAAAGATTGAGAGCAGGTTCTCTATTTTTCTGACGGAAAAGGTTCCGATCGTCTGTAGCAATTTCCAACGTGCAAAATTCCTACGTATGTTTGGAAACAATTCGACGCATGCTCTGAAGCATTGGGCTTCATTTTCTCGGCTCTTCGTAGTGTTGAACATCACCACATTCTTGACGGTCGAAAGTTCAGAGACCTTTTGTGTGACCCGTGTGTATGCAAGATGAGCTTGAGACGATTTCTGTCGGAAAAACCATCCAAGATTTTTTCCGACTAAAATTCCGATCGTGTGTACGGGGCATTAGATGCTGCTAAATAATCTCCCCTCCCCCAATATACACGGACCCCTTCATTATTCATGTACTTACCAGCTTTGGTATAAATGCTGCGGGTGACTTTCTTTTCTCCACTTTGGCCCAGTCAATCGTCTCAAAAAACGGGTGCCGCCTGATATCCCGTACCTTGTATGCCCGCGTTTCCTGGTCTTCACATAAGAGCTGTAAAAAAGAAAGAAATATGGTAAGAAACACAGTGAGAACAACAACCATATGTGACCAATAGAACTCCCTATTGTAAATCTTTGATTCTGACAGTGACGTATTTCAGCTTCCTTGATTTTGCTTGTGAACCCGCCACTATGTTATGATTGGATGGGGTTGTAGCATGGTACCTGGTATAGTACATGCTCAGGGTGAATAGAAGTAAAGGCAGATCCTTCCACTAAGCAGTCAGTGTGATAAAAGTATTGCTATGAGCCACATGAATGTGCGGTGGGAAGAATGTACAGTGGTGTGTTCTGAACTCCTAACAAGGTCTGTATAACCTGGAATGGGTCTTGTCTGTAAAGAGAAGGTAAAGCTCTGTATACTCACCATACTTATGAGATCCTCGAGGTGAACATCTCTGTTATTTGACGTGGTGCTCTGGTCTTTCCTGATCTTTCTGAACTCATCCCTGCTCATGGACATCTCCTTCACTATCACTCCCAAGGAGTAATAGTCCACTGTGGTGTTGTATGGTTCCCTTTTCATGATCTGTAGAAACATAAGGAGAGAAAAAAGCATGAGAACATTCCTAGGCCAGGCAAAGGACAAAGTCTTGAGAAATTGATTATTATTATTATTATACAGGATTTATTTAGCGCCAACAGTTTACGCAGCGCTTTACAACACTAGGGTGGAATCAGAGGGCTCTGCTCGTTAGAGCTTAAAGCGGAGGTCCACCCTAAAGTGGACCTCCGCTCATCGGAACCCTCCCCCCCTCCGGCGTCACAATTGGCACCTTTCAGGGGGGAGGGGGGTGCAGATACCTGTACAGTACAGGTATTCTGCACCCACTTCCGGGATAGCTCTCTGCGGAAAGGGGCGTAGATTACGCCCCTTTCCGCAAGTGCCCGCCCCTTTCCGCAAGTGCCCCGCTGCCTGCTGGGAAACACACAGATCCCAGAGGCAGCGGGGACCATCCTTATTGCGCAGCGCGATTCGCGCATGCGCAGTAGGGAACCGGGAAATGAAGCCGAAAGGCTCCATTTCCTGATTCCCATACCCAAGATGGCGGCGGCAGCACCCGACAAGACGATCTAGAGATCGGCTTCGGGTGCCGACATCGCAGGCGCGCTGGACAGGTAAGTGTCACTATTTTAAAAGTCAGCAGCTGCATAGCATAGCGCCCTCGATATCGGCACCCCAAAGCCGATCTTTCGATCGTTTCTCGGGTGCTGCCGCCGCCATCTTTAGTATGGGAATCAGGAAGTGGACCCTTGCGGCTTCATTTCCCGGTTCCCTACTGCGCATGCGCGAGTGGCGCTGCGCAATAAGTATGGTCCCCGCTGTCTTTGGGATCCATGTGTTTCCCAGCAGACAGCGGGGGACCTTCGGAAAGGGGTGTCGATTCTGCGGAAAGGGGCATAGATTCTGCAGATATCTATGCCGGAAGTGGGTGAAGATACCTGTACTGTACAGGTACCTGCACCCCCCTCCCCCTAAAAAGTGCCAATTGTGGCGCCGGAGGGGGGGAGGGTTCCAATGAGCGGAAGCTCCACTTTAGGGTGGAGCTCCGCTTTAATCACTTCTCTGTATTCCGTAGTAAATATTACAATTCAGTCTAAAATCAGGAATCTTACCTCTGGGGCAATGTAACCATATGAACCCGCATATCCTCTGATCAGATTGGTTGGAGTGACTTTGAGCACTGAGAGACCAAAATCACTGATCCTGATGTGACAGTCACTGTCCAGTAGAACGTTTGCGGGTTTGAGATCTCTGTGAAGAAAAGAAGTGAACCGTTAGCTCTGCATATCCCACATTATAATAAATAAAGAAAAGATACAAATATTCATCTATACAAAGAAGAATGAAGATTGATGGGTGGACATTGGCTTCTCTTATATCTGCCTACAGGAAGATCTCTGTCCCGGAGTTCCCAGCTCCACCCACCTGCTATATTCATGAGGAGGTCTCACTCCTCTTGCTGGATTTTATATGGCATGAGAAGGGAGACTTCTACAGCCAACGGAAGGAGACAGCGCAACTGGGAAGTCTTCCTGATTTCAATAAAACCAGAAGCCAAGGGGGGGTTGTTAGTCAGCTAATTTAATACTTACCTATGGGCGATCCCACAAGCATGGAGGTATTGCAGGCCACAAATGATCTCAGCAGTGAGGCATCTGAAGGAGAAAGAAAAATATGAATTAGCATTCAGAATCATCACAGACCGATAAAAGGTAAAGATGAAGAGCCTTCCCCCTATAGTACATAGGGGTGTGGATGGACGGGGCTCAGTGGGAGGGGCCTGGAGGTGTCACTGCCTGTTCTCAGTGGTCAGCCACCCCCCGACTCCATCACAACCCTGTCATTGGACTTACCTTATTATGTTGTCAGAAAGTGGAGCTGAAGCATCTATCAGTTCCCGTAGAGTCCCGCCACTCACAAATTCCATAATAAAGAACAGATGATTCTGTGTGAAAATAAGAGATAAAGGTTACATTAGAGACAAGTAAGATTTCACTTTGTGGAGGAATATAGGAAGGCAGGGGGTGAAGTACAGGAATAGGATAAAAAAACCTGGGAGATAAAAAAGACTTACATCTCTTTGGAATGTTGCATACAGGTGAGTGATGTATGGCTGGTTATCACATAGTTCCAGTATGGCGCACTCGTTATTGTCATCGATGCATTCGCCTCGTCTCAGTTTAATCATCTTCATCGCCACCTTCCTTTGATTGGAGGGATGGGAGGCCAACATCACCTTCCCATAGGCCCCTTCTCCAAGTTTTCTATGGATGATAAAATCTTCCAAGGAAACCATCCCTATCTCCTCCTTCATGCTGGATGAGGCCGATGAAAATGACCTAAGGATTGTGTTGTCGGGCACTGCAGTACCTAAAGATTTCACGTCTTCTCTTTCCTCGTCCTCGGTGGACGGAATCGCTTCCCTTTCCTCGTCCTTTGTGGTTTCATCCTGCGGCGTTGGCCCAGCCTGTGTGGTGATTGAAGCCACTGGGGTTTCGTCACACACACTGAAGGATGAAACCACTGGAGTCGGCTCTATTCCAGCGGTGGTTGGGTCATTGCATGCTTCTGTGCAGAATTAAAAAAAAATATATATATATATTAATTTATATTTTATTGATGTTATACAGAATGACATGAAATATGAACAAAGTATATACTTTTATACTGTGTACTTGTTTCTATCCAAAGCACTGAGTGCAGCCCCCATACAGAGCCCAGAACAAGCCCAGTCAACATTAGTACTCTCGGTGACAATGATGGGAATGGCGGTGATGGGGGCAGCCGCTCTGTCAGCCTGCCATGTACAATAATTTTAGTTTATAATTGGGCTGTCTGTCAGGTCTGTGTATCTCCTTCACATCTGATACCTGTCACCTCACACCTGTCACCTTCAAATCTGATTGGCTGCCCAATGGTCAACTGAAGAGTCGGCCAACTGACAAATGCTGCTGCTAATTGCAAGTCATTGTCTCAGTATTTCCTATCCTGCTACAGGAAGGATCCCAATGGAGAGATTTCCCTTCATTATCTGTTCTGTATACACAGCAAGACTTGGGAAGACATATTTCAGTCCCCTCCTAGACCGTTGTCACCGAAAGCCGTGTCCCCATCAGATTTCTCCTCTATTCCTGTCCTGCTGGATCTTCCATCACTTTCCCTCCTGGTGTCATTGGTGGTCATATAAAGAGGATGAATCTCCCTAATGGGGACCTGACAGGGCTTCTAACACTTCCCTTCTCTATGCAGTGACCCTTCTAGGTGTATATAGCAGTGACCTCTGTGTATATAGTATATATGTGGGTGACATCAATTCTGTTACTCTATAGTGCTTGCATTATATTGTCTATTACAATACTTACCAATGACCTCATTGTCTATGGATTCTGGTTGAGGAATGGGCTGAAGTCTGTGTTCAGCTTCCTCCTCCCCCCGCCCATTTGCCCTCCCCTCACCCCTTGGAGGGGTGGTATCCTCAGGTTGGCGGTCCTCTGTTATGGAGTTTACACTGAGAAGTACAATGTTGTCCTCTTTGTTGGTGATCAGAGGAATCGTCACATTGTATCTTCCCTTCCTCCTCTTCAAAAGCTGTCTAATTGCCCAACACCTACCCTTCTGGGGGGTAGGTATTATAGGCTGGGTGGAAGGTGGGTGACCCTCAATTAAAGGTCCCACTTTCCGTATTAAAACAGATTCCCCTGTGATGGTTTTCAGGGATTTCTGCAACTTATACATTTTATTTCTCCTAAAAAGCCGCATCATTCTATAATAATGAGCAACAATGCAGAGAATACAGAATCGCCTCCTTCTCCTTCCGACACAAGACTCTGTCTGAGCTCCAACTGCCGGGGAGCTGGTTTATATGAGGTTCTGTTTCTATGACATCACATATGCAAATGAGGTCACATGACTCTGCCAACTGCTGTGTGCCTTGTCTGGTATCAGTTGGTGTGTTGCCATGACGATATGCAAATGAGGTCCATCCCAACTGGTAAACAACTTTTTTTTTTTTTTTCTAATAAAAATAAATGCAGACATTTTGTGATTTATTTAAATCAGATTTCTTTCACGTTTAATGCCTCTAGTCTACAATAAAATCATTTTATTCATGTCTGTAGACTCAATTCACAAAGCTGTTACATCAGCATGAGCGGTTCTGTTTTCAGCTCAGTGACCTTTCAAATCTACTGGCTGTTTTCAAAAAATAACTGACGCTTTTTTTTTTTTTTAACCCTTTCATGCCTAAGCTTTTTTTTTTCTGACATTTGTTGCTTACAAGTTATAATCTGTATTTTTTTCCTAGAAAATTACATTGAACCCCCAAACATTATATATATATTTTTTTTAGCAAAGACCCTAGAGAATAAAATGGCGATCGTTGCAATATTTTATGTCACAGAGTATTTGCGCAGTGGTCTTTCAAACACAATTTTTTTGGGGGAAAAGACACTTTCATGTATTAAAAAAAAAAAAAACATTAAAGTTAGCCCAATTTTTTAGTATAATGTGAAAGATGATGTTTTGCCGAGTAAATAAATACCGAACATGTCACACTTTAAAATTGCGCACACGGAATGGAATGGCGCAAAACATTGGTAGTTAAAATTCTCCATAGGCGACTTTTTAATTTTGTTTTACAGTTTACATTTTTAGAGTTACAGAGGAGGTCTTGGGCTAGAATTATTGTTCTCGCTGTAACGTTTGCCAGGATACCGGCGGACGTGACCTAGGTATGCATTCGCTTCTGTGTGCGAGCAAGCGGGCCGGGGGGCGCTTTCATTTTATTTTATTATTTACACTTTCTCTTTTAAATGATCACATTTATTCTTATTACAAGGAATGTAAACATCCCTTGTAATGGGAATAGGGCATGACAGGTCCTCTTTATGGGGAGATGTGGAGTCTATAAGACCCATCTCTCCTCTGGGCTGGAAAGCCTGAGATAGAAAAAAAAATATAAACAAATCGCAGACTTTCGTTTACTTCCGCCGGCCCAGATGTGACATCATATCTGATCCCTCCTGTATTGATTTGTATTGTAAGTGTACTGTCTGCCCTCATATTGTAAAGCGCTGCGCAAACTGTTGGTGCTATATAAATCCTGAATAATAATAATAATAATAATAAGGTTGCGCCGGGCCTCTGAGAGTCATAGAGACTGCTGGGGACCATCTGGCCCTCGGTTCTCTCTATGACTAACTTCCGGCACCGGCGGTTTCCTTCCCGTGCGATTGGCGAGCCGGTAGAAGCACAGGAGGGCAGGGGGGGGGGGGTAATTGGACGGGGGGAATTGGATGGGGGGCGACATCCCCTCCCACCTGTAAGAATGATCCAGCAGCTGAACAGCCACTATGATTGTCCTTACGGTGCAGTGAATCGCCGGCTAAAAAAAAATGATATCTGAATGATCCAAGTGATAAATAAATTGCGGCGCTGCCAGCAAAAATAAACTAGAAAATGAAAAAAATATATTATCTCTAAACATATAGGGTGAAACAAAAGTGAATCCACCTCACAAAATGATCAAATGTGCAATATAGGGCAATACACTGTAGTATCTAATGAATGTGCATAAATAAACAATCATGCAAAAATGTATATAACACAATCAAAAATAGCAAAAAAAAGGTGATTGAAATGGAATGTGCAAACAATGCAATAAACAAAAAGTAGTGTTCATTAATTCAAGTCCATGCAATTGCTTCGTGAACATAAATCAAAGTCCATGCACAAGGAAAGTGACTTCCAAATATGTGATAGTCCAGCGACTAACTTCAGTGCCAAACAGGTGCACCACCAGTTTCCCCCAGCCTCTCACCTCAAATGCTTAGTATACAGACACTGTATATGAGCAGAAGCTAATCCATCATCATCCGTCCAGCAGATAGTATACACCTGTACATTCCTTTCCCAGGTTCTTCACATATCTCTCATTATAGTGTGCGGTACATAAAGTATGGAATAAAAGGACAGGGGGGCTCTCATGTGTAGTATTTAATTAAAGCGATTTAATAAAGTAAATGGTCACTTACATCTAAGCAGAAAACAGCGAGTAACGTCGTACAATCCGAACTTCCGGTCTCGGCCGCGACCGGAAGTAATGAGTGCAACACCACAGCTCCTTCCCTGACGCGTTGCGTCACACCCTTGTGACTTTTTCAAAGGGTAATGGGAGTGTGGTGTTTATGGAGCTTATATGTGGTCAGCGCCGTCGCCATGGTAACCGCGGCGGCGCCGTCACACACACATATCAAATACGATCACCAATAACATTTATTCCTAGTGATGACAATCTTGTCTTTTGTATTTTATGAAGATTGTCATCACTAGGAATAAATGTTATTGGTGATCGTATTTGATATGTGTGTGTGACGGCGCCGCCGCGGTTACCATGGCGACGGCGCTGACCACATATAAGCTCCATAAACACCACACTCCCATTACCCTTTGAAAAAGTCACAAGGGTGTGACGCAACGCGTCAGGGAAGGAGCTGTGGTGTTGCACTTATTACTTCCGGTCGCGGCCGAGACCGGAAGTTCGGATTGTACGACGTTACTCGCTGTTTTCTGCTTAGATGTAAGTGACCATTTACTTTATTAAATCGCTTTAATTAAATACTACACATGAGAGCCCCCCTGTCCTTTTATTCCATACTTTATGTACCGCACACTATAATGAGAGATATGTGAAGAACCTGGGAAAGGAATGTACAGGTGTATACTATCTGCTGGACGGATGATGATGGATTAGCTTCTGCTCATATACAGTGTCTGTATACTAAGCATTTGAGGTGAGAGGCTGGGGGAAACTGGTGGTGCACCTGTTTGGCACTGAAGTTAGTCGCTGGACTATCACATATTTGGAAGTCACTTTCCTTGTGCATGGACTTTGATTTATGTTCACGAAGCAATTGCATGGACTTGAATTAATGAACACTACTTTTTGTTTATTGCATTGTTTGCACATTCCATTTCAATCACCTTTTTTTTGCTATTTTTGATTGTGTTATATACATTTTTGCATGATTGTTTATTTATGCACATTCATTAGATACTACAGTGTATTGCCCTATATTGCACATTTGATCATTTTGTGAGGTGGATTCACTTTTGTTTCACCCTATATGTTTAGAGATAATATATTTTTTTCATTTTCTAGTTTATTTTTGCTGGCAGCGCCGCAATTTATTTATCACTTGTATTACTTTTAGTGCTGAGATCACTATTTCTTGCCGGCTGCTTCCACATTTTTATTTACTTACATATGTAGATTCCACAAATTTTTTAAATTTTTTAGTTTTTTGGTCTACACTTTTATTAGTGAGGTGAAGCGCATTAGTACTTTTCAATTATATCTGAATGATCCCTGCAGCTGCACCCATCATTCAGATATCTCCACGGAAATCCCAGGACGTCATATGACATACGTCAGTATGGACGTAGTTACATTTTACAAACACACATCAGATATTTAGGGGGTCCCCTATTTCTAATCATAGTAAATGTCCAGTACCAGCCTGTAATACTCCTCCATTACCAGACCATTCCTCACCATACAGGACTCTGATAGTTGGACTGACAATCATTCCACCATACAACAGCTAATACATTTGATATCATTTTATACAGATGGATGGCGCTCTCTAACGGTGGGATTTCATAGGCACTTGTTTTTTTTTTTATTATTTTTCTACATAAAGGAAGAAAAATGAATTTTAAAAAAATATATGATATTTTTATATGATATCCCTGACTTTCTATTATTATTTCTATAAAGGCAGCGGTTTGTGGTGTAAATGATCCCTCATTAGTGGAGGAAAACTCCCTGGAGGATTAAACTGCATTGTATGCAATGGCCAGATGTCTTCTTTAAATCCAAAACATTTTATTCCTCAGAACAATGCAGTGCACCTCAACACACGTAATCACACTGCTATTGGTCAGTCCTCTGGAAGTGTTGGGGCCACACCTGAGGCCTATTCTTGTTCTTCAAGTTGCCCAGCACCGCTTTAGCACTTCTGATTATCTGTAACGTTACAATGCCTCCAGCAGCTCATTGTACCAACTATACCAATCAGCCATAACATTATGACCACCCAATATATATGTAGCACTAACCTCCAAAGGAGCCGCTGGTTAGATTTGGGCTTACCGTTACCTTCGTTTCTCCATGTTGCACGTCTAGGGGATGTCCCGTGGGAAATAGCCCAGTAACTTGAGACTGACAACAGATCCACGTGAATGGATTTTAGTTGAAAAACTCAGTCAATTGAACATTCTTTCAACTTGGGATCAGAGGATTGGGAAGGAGGTTCAGGTACTCTTTAGCCCCATACACACTATCAGTTTTGCTGCAGAGTTGTTCCTTCAGATTTACCAAAACCATATAATATGATGTCAAACCTTAGGAGTTTCAATGTGTATGCAGTCAGACAGGCCCCTGCACTACATGGTTTTGGTAAACCCGAAGGGGAAAACTCAGCAGAAAAACTGATAGTGTGTATGAGGCTTTAGTGTCAAAGTCCAAAACGTTAAAGAACTTGCTTACTTTGACTGCATCCAGAGAATAGCCATTCACAGTTGGATGGTCACTCAGGTTGGACAGTCCCTCTCTCACAAGGCCTAGCAGCCAACAAGGTGTCCACTCAGGAACAAAGTCTTTACCACAGATGTTGTAGAACACGTAGGGAAACTAAACTTGAAACACTCGTAGGATACCTGGATCTTTCAGCCAGCTTGGCGATATCCACAAGACCGGATTCTCTCGGTTACTTCAGCCCTTCCAGCCTCTTGTTAAGAAAAACATACCGTACGTGGTGTTCTTCTAAAGAGTCCTCCCCTGGAATGCTTGAAGTACACGGGGTCTCTCCCGAACTGGAGACGACACCCAACCACCTCAGAATCCTCCTTTAATTTCCTTGCCTCAGGCTAGCCAGCCCCAAGACATCAAAGTCAGCTGGATCCGCACCCCAGGCCATAACCTTCCTCGGGGCTGGTCAGGAGGATCAGGATCATGAAGTCAGCACACCATACTGGACTGGAACCCCGAACCACATGACGTCCACATCTTAAATACCCTCTCCCAGAGGGCACAGCGAGAGGGCCACTCCCACTGACCTGGCTCTGAAAGAGATTAACTTAAGCACCTAACCAGAACATAGTTCCACGCCTGCCACAAGAGATAGTGCCCCCTGTGGACAGGCTGAACATCTCGCAGCCCAGTCAGACTGATGCAGAGGTCCAATTTAGACAATTATACCCACACCAAACTGTACATATCCCCCCCACCACCCAATATGTACATATGACCCCACCAATAATATGTACATATGACCCCCACCACCCAATATATACATATCTCTCCCACCACCCAATATATACATATCTCTCCCACCACCCAATATATACCTATAACCCCCGCCACCCAATATATACATATCACCCCTGCCACCCAATATGTACATATCCCCCAACACCCAATATATACCTATCACCCCCGCCACCCAATATGTACATACCCCCTCACCACCCAATATGTACATATCCCCCTACCACCCAATATGTACATATCACCCCCAACACCCAATATTTACATATCCCCCCACCACCCAATATATACATATCTCTCCCACCACCCAATATATATCTATCTCTCCCACCACCCAATATATACATATCACCCCTACCACCCAATATGTACATATCACCCCCAACACCCAATATGTACATATCACCCCCACCACCCAATATATACATATCCCCCCACCACCCAATATATACATATCTCTCCCACCACCCAATATATACATATCTCTCCCACCACCCAATATATATCTATCTCTCCCACCACCCAATATATACATATCCCCCTACCACCCAATATGTACATATCTCCCCCACCACCCAATATATACATATCCCCCCACCACCCAATATATACATATCTCTCCCACCACCCAATATATACATATCTCTCCCACCACCCAATATATACCTATAACCCCCGCCACCCAATATATACATATCACCCCTGCCACCCAATATGTACATATCCCCCAACACCCAATATATACCTATCACCCCCGCCACCCAATATGTACATACCCCCTCACCACCCAATATGTACATATCCCCCTACCACCCAATATGTACATATCACCCCCAACACCCAATATTTACATATCCCCCCACCACCCAATATATACATATCTCTCCCACCACCCAATATATACATATCTCTCCCACCACCCAATATATATCTATCTCTCCCACCACCCAATATATACATATCACCCCTACCACCCAATATGTACATATCACCCCCAACACCCAATATGTACATATCACCCCCACCACCCAATATATACATATCCCCCCACCACCCAATATATACATATCTCTCCCACCACCCAATATATACATATCTCTCCCACCACCCAATATATATCTATCTCTCCCACCACCCAATATATACATATCCCCCTACCACCCAATATGTACATATCTCCCCCACCACCCAATATATACATATCCCCCCACCACCCAATATGTACCTATCCCCCCACCACCCAATATGTACATATCACCCCCACCACCCAATATATACTTATCCCACTACCACCCAATATATACAGTATCTCACAAAAGTGAGTACACCCCTCAGATTTGTGTAAATATTTTCTTCTATCTTTTCATGTGACAACACTGAAGAAATGTAAAGTAGTGAGTGTACAGCTTGTATAACAGTGTAAATTTTCTGTCCCCTCAAAATAACTCAACACACAGCCATTAAAGTGGTTGTAAACCCTTACATACCACTTTAACCTACAGGTGCAAGAAATATCTCCTTAACTACACATATTTCCCTATAAAGGGGCACCGATGTCTATGGTGCGAATGCGCTGTAGACAACTGTGCAAGTGCACTGAGCGTGCCATTAGTGAAGGCTAACATGCCGTCACTGACGGCTTCCGCGCGCATGCGCCGGAGTGACGTCATCGCTGCTCCAGCTCCACTCACAATGCCGGAGAAGCGATACTCGGAAGTAAGATGGACGCTTTGTGGAAGAGGGGACAACGGTGACATCGCAGGCTCCTGTGTCAGGTAAGTGACACATAATGGACTACTATGTGATGCTTAGTAGCCCATTATGCTTTACCTTTGCAGGGAAACAAAGAGAAAGTAAATCCATCAGGGTTTACTTCCTCTTTAATATCTAAACCGCTGGCAACAAAAGTGAGTACACCCCTAAGTGAAAATGTCCAAATTGGGTTTAAAGTGTCAATATTTTGTGTGGCCACCATTAT
The DNA here is from genome assembly GCF_037356315.1 of Lithobates pipiens. NCBI lineage: Eukaryota > Metazoa > Chordata > Amphibia > Anura > Ranidae > Lithobates > Lithobates pipiens. Next base: position 241,624,888 of record NW_027507685.1, read on the forward strand.
TTTCCAGCACTGCCTTAACCCTCTTGGCCATGGAGTTCACCAGAGCTTCACAGGTCACCACTGGTGTCCTCTTCCACTCCTTCATGATGACATCATAGAGCTGGGGATGTTAGAGACCTTGAGCTCCATTTGAGGATGTCCCACAGATGCTCAATAGGGTTTAGGTCTGGAGACATGCTTGGCCAGTCCATCACTTTAATCCTCAGCTTCTTTAGCAAGGCAGTGGTCATCTTGGAGGTGTGTTTGGGGTCGTTATGTTGGAATACTGCCCTGCAGCCCAGTATGTGAAGGGAGGGGATCATGCTCTGCTTCAGTATGTCACAGTACATGTTGGCATTCATGGTCCCCTCAATGATCTGTAGCTCCCCAGTGCCGGCAGCACTCATGCAGCCCCAGACCATGACACTCCCACCACCATGCTTGACTGTAGACAAGACACACTTGTCTTTGTACTCCTCACCTGGTTGCCCCCTCACACGCTTCACACCATCTGAACCAAATAAGTTTATCTTGGTCTCATCAGACCACGGGACATGGTTCCAGTAATCCATGTCCTTAGTCGGCTTGTCTTCAGAAAACTGTTTACGGCTTTTTTGTGCATCATCTTTAGAAAAGGCTTCCTTCTGTGCAGACCAATTTGATGCAGTGTGCAGCATATCGTCTGAGCACTGACAGGCTGACCCCCCACCCCTTCATCCTCTGCAGCAATGCTGGCAGCACTCATACGTCTATTTCCCAAAGACAACCTCTGGATATGACGCTGAGTACGTGACCTCAACTTCTTTGGTGGACCATGGTGAGGCCTGTTCTGAGTGGAACCTGTCCTGTTATACCGCTGTATGGTCTTGGCCCCACCGTGCTGCAGATCAGTTTCAGGGTCTTGGCAATCTTCTTATAACCTAGGCCATCTTTATGTAGAGCAACAATTCTTTTTTTTCAGATCCTCAGAGAGTTCTTTGCCATGAGGTGCCAAGTTGAACTTCCAGTGACCGGTATGAGAGAATGAGAGCGATAACACCAAATTTAACACACCTGCTCCCCATTCACACCTGAGACCTTGTAACACTAACGAGTCACACTAATGAGTCACATGACACCGGGAAGGCAAAATGTCTAATTGGGCCCAATTTGGACATTTTCACTTAGGGGTGTACTCACTTTTGTTGCCAGCGGTTTAGACATTAATGGCTGTGTGTTGAGTTATTTTGAAGGGACAGCAAATTTACACTGTTATACAAGCTGTACACTCACTACTTTACATTGTAGACAAGTGTCATTTCTTCAGTGTTGTCACATGAAAAGATAGAAGAAAAGATTTACAAAAATGTGAGGGGTGTACTCACTTTTGTGAGATACTGTTTGAGCAGTCTCTTAGCAAACAAAAATCCCCCCACAAAAACACTGAGCACTAATCTGCTTACCCCCTATGTATAAATCTCCCCTCCTAGTTGCACATCTTACCCCTCCTAACACAAATCTTCTCCCCCACCTCCCAACACAAATCTCCCTAAATCACCACTCTTAGCACCTCTTCTCCCCCCCCAAAAAAAATCCTCTCCTAAAACACTTCCCCATTCTGACACCTCCAAATCCCCCCTTCCAACACAAATCCCCCATCTGCTTCTGGCACCCCCTCAACTCACATGATACCACAGTGTCCAGGGCAGCCTCCCCTCCTGCCCATCCCTTGTCCTGTTTATGTCCCAGTGATGTGTGGTCATATGTGCACCCCCTTAGTAAAGGCCCACTATCTCAGCACGGGGAGGTTCAGTAAATCTTAGGGAAGGCAGGTCACTATGAGGGTCAGATAGGGTTGCCACCTGTCCGGGTTTTGAATCATGTGTTCAGGTTTCAGTCCACCTGAAACCCGGACACATTTCACACCTAATCTCATCAGGATTTCCCCTATAACAGCCACCCCTCCGCATCCTCTGCTGCTCACCACCACCAGCTCTCCCCCTTCCTCTGCACCTTCGGCCGCTCACCGCCCCCTGCTGTCCCCCTCCATCGGCACTTCAGTTTACAATCTACCCCCCTGCACTGTTTCCGTTCTCACTTGGCTTCTCCCTGATCCTCTTCTGCTCCTCATCCATCCATGCTTTGGTCCACCTCCACTGTAACACAACCTAACTGCCTTTCATTCACATTACATGCTGCCATTCCATTCATTCAGCCTCTTCCTTCTCCTCACCACCGACTCTGGTCCTCCCCTGATCATTACCTCCTTGCTCACCTCCATCCACATCTCTCACCTTAAAGAGCAAGTTCCCTTCTCTCTGCAAGTCTCATTCCATTCCTTTCCCCCCCTTCCCATCCTTGTCTGAGTTCCACCCAACTCCACCAACCCACCACCTATCTTTGCTGCCCCCCCTCTTTCCATCCCCTTTCCGGGTCACATTCATAAGAAGCTCGGATCAGAATTGTTCGGAGGGTGTTGGGGGTCGGTATGGACTGTTATTGGGTTTGTCATCAGTTTGAGCCGCTTCTGAGATCATCCAGAATTCAGTTATAGGATCATCTCACCGGCTTCAAGCGGGTTTCACATTCTTAAGCCCCACAGCACAGGCATGTAATTATCAGTGAATGGATTGTACATGATTGCATGTATGTTACTTTGCATGAAATAATTAAATGTTGATAGTAGCATTTAGGCTTTATGGACATCCTGGGCATTTGTTTTCTGCGGTAATTTGTCTCTGCCCCTCCCACAATGGGGAGCTTTCCTGCAGTAATTTGTGTCTCTGCCCCTCCCACAATGGGGAGCTTTCCTGCAGTAATTTGTGTCTCTGCCCCTCCCACAATGGGGAGCTTTCCTGCAGTAATTTGTGTCTCTGCCCCTCCCACAATGGGGAGCTTTCCTGCAGTAGTTTGTGTCTTTGCCCCTCCCACAATGGGGAGATTTCCTGCAGTAATTTGTCTCTGCCCCTCCCACAATGGGGAGCTTTCCTGCAGTAATTTGTCTCTGCCCCTCCCACAATGCGTTTTGGGGGCTAAAAGATCTCCTCCTTCAGGGCTCGGATCTTATATGTGGCTTGGACATCACTGAGCATCAGCTGGGTTCTCCGGGGCCACAAGTGTCTGACACAAATCATCATTGTTTTGCTAGAAAATTACTTAGAAACATTATGTGTATTTTTTAAAGCAGAGGCCCTAGAGAATAAAATGGTGGCTGTTGCAATTTTTTTATGTTATATTGCATCGACATTTAATGAAAAATAAGCCCCACAATATATAACCCAGTTTTTTGGTAAAATATAAAAGAGGACTTTATGCCGAATAAATAGATACCTAACATGTCGCACTTTAAAATTGCGCATGTTTTGTGGAATGAAGAAAAACTGCTGCTTAGAAATCTCCATAGGTGAACATTTTACAGAGGAGGTCTAGCGATAGAATTATTGCTCTCACATGTGTGGTGTGAACACCGCTTACGAATACATTTTTTTTTACACTATCCCTTTATTTTATTTTTTCATGTGTGTGTGTAAATGCAGGTGTCCCAATACTTTTGGTAATATAGTGTAAGACAACAAAAGGCCTCTGTAGAAGTGATTAGTAATTGTTTGTTTTTCTTTTCCTCTTCAGTCGTATCACAGCGGCCATTTTTACTTCTGGAACATGTGACAGGAAGTTCTCAGGATACATCCATGATCCCGGGGTGACAACACTCGAAATACCAGTAATTGTAAGTAAAAGGAAACAATGTATCATATCAGTATGTGGCGCTGTATGGGGGGAAAAGTCCACCCTAATGCTGGGTTTACATGGATGCGATTTGGGAAACGCACAGGAATCATTGCATTTTCCACATAGCGATCGCACTATGTTCATGCCATCTGCTGCGGGTGTCAATTAAAACTTGACGCCCCAAAAGCAGGTCGCAGAAAGCGGTGCATTTGCTAAAATCGGATCGCATGGATACGAACTCCCATGCAATCCGATTCCAGTGCAGGAAAACAAAGGGTGCCAGCACCTTTTTCGTGCTGATGCAGTGCGATTTGAGCCGTTTGAAATGATGGGCTCCAATCTCACTGCACATAATCACTTGTGATTCGCACAGGAGTTCGGCGCGATTCCTATGTGAATTACATACGATGTACTAAACCCAGCCCTCAAATTTTCCACTCCCATTTTGCGAGTGGAAAATGAGGGCTGGCGAGGAGCTGGGCTGCCTAGGAGCATGGGTGCGAGCACCGCCGACATGCGGGGATGAATGGGAGCCGTTCTCCCAGAGGAAGAGAGCGTGGAAGAAGAGAGGGGGCGGCCGGATCATTATAGAGGAAGAGGAGAGCCGGCATTGATCACAGAGCGGGGTTTGCCCTATGTTACAGCTTACATTAGAATTGCAGTCCATGCTGTCACACAAAGCCCCGCCCTCCTGACCCCTCACCTGTGACATACAGAACATGCCCTGGCATTGGACCGGCGTTCTGTCTGTCACAGATGAGGGGTCAGGAGGGCGGGGCTGTGTGTGACGGCCCACAGACTGCAATATTAATGTAAGCTGTTTCGGCGGGCAAACCCCGCTCTGTGATCAAGACGGCTCTCCTCTTCCTCAATGCTCTCTTCCGCTATGATGATCTGTCTGCCCCCTCTGCACAGGTGAGGCTGCAGTGATGGACACGGGTGAGGCTGCAGTGATGGACACGGGTGAGGCTGCAGTGATGGACACGGGTGAAGCTGCAGTGATGGACACGGGTTAAGCTGCAGTGATGGACACGGGTGAAGCTGCAGTGATGGACACGGGTGAGGCTGAAGTGATGGGCACGGGTGAAGCTGCAGTGATGGACACGGGTGAGGCTGCAGTGATGGACACGGGTGAGGCTGCAGTGATGGACACGGGTGAAGCTGCAGTGATGGACACGGGTGAGGCTGCAGTGATGGACACGGGTGAAGCTGCAGTGATGGACACGGGTGAGGCTGAAGTGATGGGCACGGGTGAAGCTGCAGTGATGGACACGGGTGAGGCTGCAGTGATGGACACGGGTGAGGCTGCAGTGATGGACACGGGTGAAGCTGCAGTGATGGACACGGGTGAAGCTGCAGTGATGGACACGGGTGAGGCTGAATGGTTAACCCTGAACTCTGTATGTATCCCCCTTTGAGGGCAACCATACTACTGATGCAGCGTGAAAATGTAATTGAGTTTGGCGCCCCTGTGTTATATCATTAATATTTTATTTTGTGGACTGTGATTCATGGTCCTATGAATATAATCTTTGACATTACTTTGGGGATGGGGGGGTCGTTGAATCCATAGAGTTGGTTGTAATTTTTTGGGCTATTTCTGATACAGATCTACCAAATAACATTGTAACAAATAATAACAGTAAGTTTAAATGTAAAGTCCTTTAGTTTAACAGGCTGTTCTTTTATGCCCAATTTACCTTGGGCCTCCTCCTGGGATCCCCCCTGGAGCCCCACCCATCAAAAATTGTATCCATTCAGACACAGAGACCTGACCTGGCCCCGCCCCCTCACACCCTTGAACCACTTAAAGTGGAACTATACTCGCCTCCCCTCACACCCCCGCCACCCTCGAAAAGGCCATTTAGAAAGAGGTCTGACCCCAAATTCCACCCCTCCGAGGAGCAACCAATCCCAATCACTCCCAAAGTCACTGCCGCACATACAATGGGCAGGAAATGTGGAGGAGGAGCGGGCTATAGGGGATGAGTCTAAATGGCATGCCTTAAACCACTTAAAGTGGAACTATACTCGCCTCCCCTCACCCCCCGGCTTCCCTTGAAATCTTCACTTCACCATCTTCTAGGTTCCAGATCTTCAGCAATCTTGTATGACTAGTCGTGATGCCAGTCTGAGCGCAGCCTCAGTTCTTTCCTGAGACAAACAATGATAAGAGGAATGCAGGAGACATGCCCCCTCTCCTTCTGCATTCCTCTTGCTGTTGCTTGTCTACAATGATTTACTGTCTCCTTCCTAGTTATGTAGTCAGTAGGGGTGCACCAAACGGGTTTTTTGGCGTCAAAAACCGATACCGAAAATGAAAAATACACTAGGCCGAAAACCGATTCCGAAACTGACCGATACCAAAAATAACTGTTTTTAAAAAATATTTTTATACAGGAGATGGTCAGAGAATGGGGACATGGTACAGGAGATGGTCAGAGACTGGGGACATGGTACAGGAGATGGTCAGAGACTGGGGACATGGTACAGGAGATGGTCAGAGACTGGGGACATGGTACAGGAGATGGTCAGAGACTGGGGACATGTACAGGAGATGGTCAGAGACTGGGGGCATGATAAAAGAGATAAGTGTAGCCAGTGTTGTCCCCAGTGCAGCCAGTGTTGTCCCAGTGAATGGAGCCTCATTATTGGTGTCAGTGAGAGTAATAGTGGCTTTTATCAGTAGAAGGAATAGTGCCCCATAGTTGGTGTCAGCGGGAGGAATAGTGCCCCAAGGGCCGGATAAAGGCAAGCAAAGGGCCACATCTGGCCCTTGGGCCGAAGTTTGGAGACTACCGCTCTAAAATATGGAAATTACAGGTAAGTCAAACTTCCTCTGATTGCAGCCACTGACACCAATGTTGGGGGTTATGATTGCTGCAATTGATCACTCGTGCTGGGGCAATTACTGTCCCCACTAATACCAATGTTGGGGGTTATGGTCAGGCAGCTAAGAAGCTTTACTACAGAGGAGAAGATCTCCTCCTCCTAATTGATGGTTTTATTCTTTATCCTCCCTACATCCTGATATAAGAGACAAACAAGATATCTATATTTAAATGTTTATTTATCGAATATCTTTCTATCTATCTATTCATCTCTGACTCCTCAGAGATGAAGCCTCTTCAGAACCCTAAACCTTATGATGATTCAGAGGAAGGCGAAAACCCCCCTTGGTCATATTATCTCCAAAGGGGGGAAAATTCCTTCCTGACCCCATAAGGCGATCGGATAATCCCTGAATTATCAGTTTAGAGTTTCCAGTTCATTCCCCTTTATATTGCCAAGAATGTAGACAGGACCCCAACATCAAGGCCCACAATCCAAAAGGTAATTTAGAAAGAGATCTGATCTCAAACTCCACCCCTCCAGGGAGCAGCCAATCCCTATCGCTCCCAAAGTCACTGCTGCACATACAATGGGCAGGAAATGTGGAGGAGGAGCTGGCTATGGGGGAGGAGTCTAAATGGCGTGCCTCGGCTCACACCCCGGCCACCCTTGAAATCTTCACTTCTCCGTCTTCTAGGTTCCAGATCTTCAGCCATCTTGATTGACTAGTCATGAGGTCAGACTGAGCGCAGCCTCAGAACTTTCCAGAGACATTCCTCTCACCACCACTTGTCTCCGGAGAGTTCCTGTCTCCTTCCTAGCTATGTAGTCAGGCTTGGTGCCCCCACACTTCCCCCAAACAACATGCTTAGGAAGGAGATGTCCACTTTTCTCAGCTCTACGCACTTTCCTGAGATAAATGGTGACATGAGGAATGCAGAGGGAATGCCCCCCCATTCCTTCTGCATTCCTCTTGTACCTGTCAAGCTATGTTGTCTGTCGGCTGCAGGCATAGAGGGTGCGCTCAGTCTAAACTCATGGTTAGTCAATGAAGATGGCTGAAGATCTGGAACCTAGAAGACGGAGAGGTAAAGATTTTGAGGGCGGCGGGGGGTGTGAGGAGACGGGAGTATAGTTCCACTTTAAGTGGTTCAAGCCATGCCATTTAGACTCCTCCCTGTATTGTCTCGGTGTGTTGATCTGTGTGATTTCTTCAATCCTCGGTGTCTTCGGTGGAGCTTTCCGAGTCTCCGGTGCAGAGCAACCAATCCTGGATCCATTTTTCAGCGACTTCTTTGTTGATGTGGGAAACGTCTTCATATATTCGCTCGTTGTTCATTGGCCAGAAATTCCTCCATACTCATGTTCAAATCCTCAATTTCTTGGAGAGTCTGGAAGGAGAAAATGACATTTGTTAGTGTTCCAGACAGATTGATACAGTAAATGGTGACAAAGCTTGGTGAGCCCAACCCCCCCGAGGTGCAGCAAATGCCCCAAGAGGGATCCTTTAACTCTAGCTCCCTCTAGTGATCAGAAGAAGCACTGCACTGCATTAACACATCCTTGACGTGTATATATAGATACAGTGACTGTGCTGTCGCCCCAGGGCAGGAAGTGTGTTTCTGGTGGGATTAAGCTGCGTGCCTGACACATGCATAATAATTATCACCAATAATTAACAGAATTCCTTCAGACAAGTCCCCAGACCATGTGATTGTGCAGTGATTACAAAATTACAAAATATGAGAATTCTGTACAAAAAACACGTCTAATTCCTTGTGTCGAAAATGGCGCCAGCAAAAGTCCGATGTGAGCTTTTGGTCGGAAATTCTGACCGCGTGTACGCTCCATCTGACTTTTTCTGGCGGTATGGCCGGCAGCAAAAGATTGAGAGAAGGTTCTCTATTTTTCTGACGGAAAAGGTTCCGATCGTCTGTAGCAATTTCCAACGTGCAAAATTCCTACGCATGTTTGGAAACAATTCGACGCATGCTCTGAAGCATTGGGCTTCATTTTCTCGGCTCTTCGTAGTGTTGAACTTCACCACATTCTTGACGGTCGAAAGTTCAGAGACCTTTTGTGTGACCCGTGTGTATGCAAGATGAGCTTGAGACGATTTCTGTCGGAAAAACCATCCAAGATTTTTTCCGACTAAAATTCCGATCGTGTGTATGGGGCATTAGATGCTGCTAAATAATCTCCCCTCCCCCAATATACATGGACCCCTTCATTATTCATATACTTACCAGCTTTGGTATAAATGCTGCGGGTGACTTTCTTTTCTCCACTTTGGCCCAGTCAATCGTCTCAAAAAACGGGTGCCGCCTGATATCCCGCACCTTGTATGCCCGCGTTTCCTGGTCTTCACATAAGAGCTATAAAAAAGAAAGAAATATGGTAAGAAACACAGTGAGAACAACAACCATATGTGACCAATAGAACTCCCTATTGTAAATCTTTGATTCTGACAGTGACGTATTTCAGCTTCCTTGATTTTGCTTGTGAACCCGCCACTATGTTATGATTGGATGGGGTTGTAGCATGGTACCTGGTATAGTACATGCTCAGGGTGAATAGAAGTAAAGGCAGATCCTTCCACTAAGCAGTCAGTGTGATTATAGTATTGCTATGAGCCACATGAATGTGCGGTGGGAAGAATGTACAGTGGTGTGTTCTGAACTCCTAACAAGGTCTGTATAACCTGGAATGGGTCTTGTCTGTAAAGAGAAGGTAAAGCTCTGTATACTCACCATACTTATGAGATCCTCGAGGTGAACATCTCTGTTATTTGACGTGGTGCTCTGGTCTTTCCTGATCTTTCTGAACTCATCCCTGCTCATGGACATCTCCTTCACTATCACTCCCAAGGAGTAATAGTCCACTGTGGTGTAGTATGGTTCCCTTTTCATGATCTGTAGAAACATAAGGAGAGAAAAAAGCATGAGAACATTCCTAGGCCAGGCAAAGGACAAAGTCTTGAGAAATTGATTATTATTATTATTATACAGGATTTATTTAGCGCCAACAGTTTACGCAGCGCTTTACAACACTAGGGTGGAATCAGAGGGCTCTGCTCGTTAGAGCTTAAAGCGGAGGTCCACCCTAAAGTGGACCTCCGCTCATCGGAACCCTCCCCCCCTCCGGCGTCACAATTGGCACCTTTCAGGGGGGAGGGGGGTGCAGATACCTGTACAGTACAGGTATTCTGCACCCACTTCCGGGATAGCTCTCTGCGGAAAGGGGCATAGATTACGCCCCTTTCCGCAAGTGCCCATCCCTTTCCGCAAGTGCCCCGCTGCCTGCTGGGAAACACACAGATCCCAGAGGCAGCGGGGGGACCATCCTTATTGCGCAGCGCGATTCGTGCATGCGCAGTAGGGAACCGGGAAATGAAGCCGAAAGGCTCCATTTCCTGATTCCCATACCCAAGATGGCGGCGGCAGCACCCGACAAGACGATCTAGAGATCGGCTTCGGGTGCCGACATCGCAGGCGCGCTGGACAGGTAAGTGTCACTATTTTAAAAGTCAGCAGCTGCAGTATTTGTAACTGCTGGCTTTTAAAAAAAAAAAAAAACGCGGAGTCCCGGCGGACTCCCGCTTTAATTGTGTTATTACTGCCAACATCCTAATAGCATTATATGAACTTTATACTTTATTACAGTAATCAAAAAGGAAGAAAAATATGTTGCATAATGCACGATAAGTAAAAAAGCTTAAAATCGTACATCGATGAATGTTGTAAATATATATAGGATGATAAAATCAATTTTTTTTCTTCCTTTTTGATTACTGTAATAAAGTTGGCACCTTTGTGCCTTTTTATATATATTTGCTAATTGGGTACTGCCATACAAAGTCCAAGGGGGCGTCCCCTAATGCACTATTGTGCATATCTCTTCATACTAGGCCAGGCAAAGGATAGACGGGACTCCATGCTGACATATGTGATGTATGAAGCCTCCCAGGAGTCCTAAAATTGTGCTCAAAATATATCAAACTAAGGCGGAGCTTGTGAATGTTATATATAGTCAAAACTTTTGTTTTCTAAGTTTTGGATAGATTACGGAAGGGTTGAGACCCCTGCCAGTTTATTTTTGCTGTCTGTATGACATCGGGGGAATTTCCCTTTACTTTCTGTCGCCGGGATTCAAGAGGAAGTCAAAGGAATTCTACCAAAATGAGAGAAACTCTACTCTTAGGATCTTGTCCCCAAACAGGTGTCACCATTGGAAGACTTTCCTCTATTCCTGTTCTGGGGACAGCTGTAACATTTTGCATCCTGCTGTATTTTCTCTTTCTCGCTAACAATGGTCACCAGTACACATAAAGAGTGTGACTTCCCTAATGAGGACACCAATGAAAACCTGAGAGAGGATCTAACCCTATCCATTTAGTCTGCATTCATACATTGGCATTTTGAGCTGCACATCGCGTGAAGGTTGTCGACAAAAAATAAAAGTTCAGGAACTTGTTTTAGGCAGCATGCTTCACGCAATGCATTTACCACAATTGCAGCGCAGTTGATCACGCGACAGTCGCAGCAGAACCGCACCGCATTTTTAGGTGGGATTCAAATAAATGGCATCTGAATTCGTCATTCACACCTGGGTATTTGTAAGTAAAGATTCAAAATGCCCATCATATGAATGTGGCCTTCATGAAAGGGGAGCCCCTTAAAGCGGGAGTCCGCTGTTTTTTTTTTAAAAAGCCAGCAGCTACAAATACTGCAGCTGCTGACTTTTAAAATAATGACACTTACCCGCCAAGCGCGCCCACGATGTCGGCACCCGAAGCCGATCTCTCGATCGTCTCTCGGGTGCTGCCGCCGCCATCTTGGGTATGGGAATCAGGAAGTGGAGCCTTGCGGCTTCATTTCCTGGTTCCCTACTGTGCAATGCGCGAGTCGCGCTGCGCAATAATGATGGTCCCGCTGTCTCTGGGATCCGTGTGTTTCCCAGCAGACAGCGGGGGACCTTCGGAAAGGGGCGTAGATTCTGCAGATATCTATGCCGGAAGTGGGTGCAGATACCTGTACTGTACAGGTACCTGCACCCCCCTCCCCCCTGAAAGGTGCCAATTGTGGCGCCAGAGGGGGGAGGGTTCCAATGAGCGGAAGCTCCACTTTAATCACTTCTCTGTATTCCGTAGTAAATATTACAATTCAGTCTAGTATCAGGAATCTTACCTCTGGGGCAATGTAACCGAATGAACCCGCATATCCTCTGATCAGATTGGTTGGAGTGACTTTGAGCACTGAGAGACCAAAATCACTGATCCTGATGTGACAGTCACTGTCCAGTAGAACGTTTGCGGGTTTGAGATCTCTGTGAAGAAAAGAAGTGAACCGTTAGCTCTGCATATCCCACATTATAATAAATAAAGAAAAGATACAAATATTCATCTATACAAAGAAGAATGAAGATTGATGGGTGGACATTGGCTTCTCTTCTATCTGCCTACAGGAAGATCTCTGTCCCGGAGTTCCCAGCTCCGCCCACCTGCTATATTCATGAGGAGGTCTCACTCCTCTTGCTGGATTTTATATGGCATGAGCAGGGAGACTTCTACAGCCAATGGAAGGAGACAGCACAACTGAGAAGTCTGGTGGGAAGTCTTCCTGATTCAATAAAACCAGAAGCCAAGGGGGGATTGTTGGCTAATTTAATACTTACCTATGGGCGATCCCACAAGCATGGAGGTATTGCAGGCCACAAATGATCTCAGCAGTGAGGCATCTGAAGGAGAAAGAAAAATATGAATTAGCATTCAGAATCATCACAGACTGATAAATGGTAAAGGTGAAGAGCCTTCCCCCTATAGTACATAGGGGTGTGGATGGACGGGGCTCAGTGGGAGGGGCCTGGAGGTGTCACTGCCTGTTCTCAGTGGTCAGCCACCCCGACTCCATCACAACCCTGTCATTGGACTTACCTTATCATGTTGTCAGAAAGTGGAGCTGAAGCATCTATCAGTTCCCGTAGAGTCCCGCCACTCACAAATTCCATAATAAAGAACAGATGAGTCTGTGTGAAAATAAGAGATAAAGGTTACATTAGAGACAAGTAAGATTTCACTTTGTGGAGGAATATAGGAAGGCAGGGGGTGAAGTACAGGAATAGGATAAAAAAAAACCCTGGGAGATAAAAAAAGACTTACATCTCTTTGGAATGTTGAATACAGGTGAGTGATATATGGCTGGTTATCACATAGTTCCAGTATGGCGCACTCGTTATTGTTATCGATGCATTCGCCTCGTCTCAGTTTGATCATCTTCATCGCCACTTTCCTTTGATTGGAGGGTTGGGAGGCCAACATCACCTTCCCATAGGCCCCTTCTCCAAGTTTTGTATGGATGGTAAAATCTTCCAAGGAAACCATCCCTATCTCCTCCTTCATTCTGGATGAGGCCGATGAAAATGACCTATGGATTGTGTTGTCGGGCACTGCAGTACCTAAAGATTTCACGTCTTCTCTTTCCTCGTCCTCGGTGGACGGGATCGCTTCCCTTTCCTCGTCCTTTGTGGTTTCATCCTGCGGCGTTGGCCCAGCCTGTGTGGTGATTGAAGCCACTGGGGTTTCGTCACACACACTGAAGGATGAAACCACTGGAGTCGGCTCTATTCCAGCGGTGGTTGGGTCATTGCATGCTTCTGTGCAGAATAAAAAAAAAAACAATTATATTATTTTATTGATGTTATACAGAATGACATGAAATATGAACAAAGTACATCATTCTATACTGTGTACTTGTTTCTATCCAAAGCACTGAGTGCAGCCCCCATACAGAGCCCAGTCAACATTAGTACTCTCGGTGACAATGATGGGAATGGCGGTGATGGGGGCAGCCGCTCTGTCAGCCTGCCATGTACAATAATTTTAGTTTATAATTGGGCTGTCTGTCAGGTCTGTGCATTTCCTTCACATCTGATACCTGTCACCTCACACCTGTCACCTTCAAATCTGATTGGATGCCCAATGGTCAACTGAAGAGTCGGCCAACTGACAAATGCTGCTGCTAATTGCAAGTCATTGTCTCAGTATTTCCTATCCTGCTACAGGAAGGATCCCAATGGAGAGATTTCCCTTCATTATCTGTTCTGTATACACAGCAAGACTTGGGAAGAAATATTTCAGTCCCCTCCTAGACCGTTGTCACCGAAAGCCGTGTCCCCATCAGAAGATTTCCCCTCTATTCCTGTCCTGCTGGATCTTCCATCACTTTCCCTCCTGGTGTCATTGGTGGTCATATAAAGAGGATGAATCTCCCTAATGGGGACCTGACAGGGCTTCTAACACTTCCCTTCTCTATGCAGTGACCCTTCTAGGTGTATATAGCAGTGACCTCCGTGTATATAGTATATATGTGGGTGACATCAATTCTGTTACTCTACAGTGCTTGCATTATTTTGTCTATTACAATACTTACCAATGACCTCATTGTCTGTGGATTCTGGTTGAGGAATGGGCTGAAGTCTGTGTTCAGCTTCCTCGTCCCCCCGCCCATTTGCCCTCCCCTCACCCCTTGGAGGGGTGGTATCCTCAGGTTGGCGGTCCTCTGTTATGGAGTTTACACTGAGAAGTACAATGTTGTCCTCTTTGTTGGTGATCAGAGGAATCGTCACATTGTATCTTCCCTTCCTCCTCTTCAAAAGCTGTCTAATTGCCCAACACCGACCCTTCTGGGGGGTAGGTATTATGGGCTGGGTGGTAGGTGGGTGACCCTCAATTAAAGGTCCCACTTTCCGTATTAAAACAGATTCCCCTGTGATGGTTTTCAGGGAATTCTGCGACTGATACATTTTATTTCTCCTAAAAAGCCGCATCATTCTATAATAATGAGCAACAATGCAGAGAACACAGAATCACCTCCTTCTCCTTCCGACACAAGACTCTGTCTGAGCTCCAACTGCCGGGGAGCTGGTTTATGAGGTTCTGTTGCTATGACATCACATATGCAAATGAGGTCACATGACTCTGCCAACTGCTGTGTGCCTTGTCTGGTATCAGTTGGTGTGTTGCCATGACGATATGCAATTGAGGTCCATCCCAACTGGTAAACAACTTTTTTTTATTTCTAATAAAAATAAATGCAGACATTTTGTGATTTATTTAAATCACGTTTAATGCCTCCATTCTATAATAAAATCATTTTATTCATGTCTGTAGACTCAATTCACAAAGCTGTTACATCAGCATGAGCGGTTCTGTTTTCAGCTCAGTGACCTTTCAAATCTGCTGGCTGTTTTCAAAAAATAACTGACACTTTTTTTTTTTTTTTTTTTTTTAACCCTTTCATGCCTAAGCTTTTTTTTCTGACATTTGTTGCTTACAAGTTATAATCTGTATTTTTTCCTAGAAAATTACTTTGAACCCCCAAACATTATATATATATTTTTAGCAAAGACCCTAGAGAATAAAATGGCGATCGTTGCAATATTTTATGTCACAGAGTATTTGCGCAGTGGTCTTTCAAACACAATTTTTTTGGGGGGAAAAGACACTTTCATGAATTAAAAAAAAAAAAAAACATTAACCACTTCAATACCGGGCACTTAAACACCTTCCTGCCCAGACCAATTTTGAGCTTTCAGCACTGTCGCACTTTGAATGACAATTGCGCGGTCATGCTACACTGTACCCAAATGAAATTTTTATCATTTTTTTCCCACAAATAGAGCTTTCTTTTGGTGGTATTTGATCACCTCTGCGGTTTTTATTTTTTGCTAAACAAATAAAAAAAACGAAAATTTTGAAAAAAAAATGTTTTTTTTTTCAGTTTCAAAACTTTGCAAATAAGTACGTTTTCTCCTTCACTGATGGGGTTACACTGATGGGCAATGATAAGGCGGCACTGATGAGGTGGCACCAATGAAGTGGCACTGATGAGGTGGCATTGATGGACACCGATATGTGGCACTGATAGGCGGCACTGATGGGTGGCAGTGATGGGCGACACGGATGGGCACTGATAGGTGGCACAAATTGGCACGGATGGGCATGGATAGGTGGGCATGGGTTAGGCGGCACAGGTGGGCATGGGTAGGCGGCACAGGTGGGCATGGGTAGCTGGCACAGGTGGGCATGGGTAGGCAGCACAGGTGGGCATGGGTAGGCGGCACAGGTGGGCATGGGTAGGCACTGATAGGCGGCACAGATGGGAACTGATAGGTGGCATTGTATTATATTATACTAATGGATGCCAATCAGTGCCAATCAATAATGCATGCCAATCAGTGATGCCCATTGTGGGCACTGATTGGCATCCATTATGGGCACTGATTGGCATCCATTTTGGCACTGATTGCAATCCCTGGAGGTCTAGGGTGGCATACCTTGTCCTTGGCATCCCTGGTGGTCTAGTGGCATCCCTGGTGGTCCAGTGTGGGCATCCTCGGGGAGGCTGTGCTGATAATCGATCAGCACAGACCCCCCCTGTCAGAGGAGCAGCCGATCGGCTCTCCTCTACTCGCGTCGCGTTCCTATTTACACTGTGATCAGCCGTGATTGGACACGGCTGATCACGTGGTAAAGAGTCTCCGTCGGAGACTCTTTACCGAGATCGTAGTTGCCGGGTGTCAGACTGACACCCCGCAACAACGATCGCCACGATGTGCACCCCCGGGGGCGCGCAGCGGCTCATAATCCTGATCACGTCATATGACGTCCGGTCAGGATTATGAAACCACTTTGCCGCCGTCTATTTGCTATAGGGCGGGCGGCAAGTGGTTAAAGTTAGCCCAATTTTTTAGTATAATGTGAAAGATGATGTTTTGCCGAGTAAATACTTAACATGTCACGCTTTAAAATTGCACACACTCGTGGAATGGCGCAAAACATTGGTAGTTAAAATTCTCCATAGGCGACTCTTTAATTTTGTTTTACAGTTTACATTTTTAGAGTTACAGAGGAGGTCTTGGGCTAGAATTATTGTTCTCGCTGTAACGTTTGCCAGGATACCGGCGGACGTGACCTAGGTATGCATTCGCTTCTGTGTGCGAGCAAGCGGGCCGGGGGGCGCTTTCATTTTATTTTATTTTTTACACTTTCTCTTTTAAATGATCACATTTATTCTTATTACAAGGAATGTAAACATCCCTTGTAATGGGAATAGGGCATGACAGGTCCTCTTTATGGGGAGATGTGGAGTCTATAAGACTCATCTCTCCTCTGGGCTGGATAGCCTGAGATAGAAAAAATATATAAATAATCTCAGACTTTCGTTTACTTCCGCCGGCCCAGATGTGACATCATAACGTCGCGCCCGGGCCTCTGAGAGTCATGGAGACTGCTGGGGACCATCTGGCCCTCGGTTCTCTCTATGACTAACTTCCGGGAACCGGCGTCTTCCTTCCCGTGCGATTGGCGAGCCGTAGAAGCACAGATGGGCAGCGGGGGGGAATTGGATGGGGGGCGACATCCCCTCCCACCTGTAAGAATGATCCAGCAGCTGAACAGCCACTATGATTGTCCTTACGGTGCAGCGAATCGCCGGCTAAAAAAAAATGATATCTGAATGATCTCTGCAGCTGCACCCATCATTCAGATATCTCCACGGAAATCCCAGGACGTCATATGACATACGTCAGTATGGACGTAGTTACGTTTTACAAACACACATCAGATATTTAGGGGGGTCCCCTATTTCTAATCATAGTATATGTCCAGTGCCAGCCTGTAATACTCCTCCATTACCAGACCATTCCTCACCATACAGGGCTCTGATAGTTGGACTGACAATCATTCCACCATACAACACCTAATACATTTGATATCATTTTATACAGATGGATGGCGCTCTCTAATGGTGGGATTTCATAGGCACTTGTTTTATTATTTTTCTACATAAAAGGAAGAAAACTGAATTTAAAAAAATATATGATATTTTTATATGATATGATATCCCTGACTTTCTATTATTATTTCTATAAAGGCAGCGGATTGTGGTGTAAATGATCCCTCATTAGTGGAGGAAAACTCCCTGGAGGATTAAACTGCATTGTGTGCAATGGCCAGATGTCTTCTTTAACCACTTGACCACTGGGCACTTAAACACCCTTAATAACCAGACCAATTTTCAGCTTTCGGTGCTCTCACATTTTGAATGACAATTACTCAGTCAACACTGGACCTATATGAAATTTTTGTCCTTTTTTTCACACAAATGGAGCTTTCTTTTGGTGGTATTTAATCACCGCTGGGTTTTTTATTTTTTGTGCTATAAAAGAAAAAATACAGAAAATTCTGTAAAAAAATGAATTTTTTTTTCGTTTCTGTTATAAAATTTAGCAGATTAGTAATTTTTTCTTCATAAATTTTGGCCAAAATTTATACCACTACATATCTTTGGTAAAAATAAGTACAAATTGGTGGATATTATTTGGTCTTTGTGAAAGTTATAGAGTCCACAAGCTATGGTGCCAATATCTGAAAATTGATCACACCTGAAGTACTGACGGCCTATTTCAATTCTTGAGACCCTGAGGGTCCGTTCACACAGGGGCAACTCCTGATCCGACTTCAGGTCGCCCCTAGTCGCCTCAGGTCGGACAACATTTAAAAAGCAATGTAAGTGAATGAGAGCCGTCTTAATGCACACTAATGAAGTCGCTCCGACTTCACAAAAGGTTCCTGTACTACTTCTATCCGACTTGTAGGCGACCGGTACCCATTGATTTCAATGGAGATCGCCTCCAAGTCAGATCTCCGTCTATACGGAGGCGACTCTGACAGAATTATCAGCTCTCAAGAGGGCACTCCACGCCAAATTTCTGAAAAAAATTTGGCATGGGTTCCCCCTCCGAGAGCATACCAGGCCCTTAGGTCTGGTATGGATTCCAAGGGGAACCCCCTACGCCGAAAAAACGGCGTGGGGGTCCCCCCAGATCCACATCCGAGCACGCTACCCGGCCGGCCAGGAAAGGGGGTGGGGACGAGCGGGTGGCCCCCCCTCCTGAGCCGTACCAGGCCGCGTGCCCTCAACATGGGGGGGTGCCTTGGGGGAGGGGGGGCGTGCGCTTCTGCATGCGAGCACATGGGGACAGGGGCGCTTTAAAAAAATATATATATTTTATTGTTCATTTTACTTTATTTATTTTAGTTTGACATTTTTTTCCCCAAAAATAAATGTTTTGATCACTTTTATTCCTATTACAAGGAATGTAAACATTCCTTGTAATAGGAATATGGCATGACAGGTCCTCTTTACAGTGAGATATGGGGTCAATAAGACCCCGCATCTCACCTCTAAGCTGGGAAGCCTGAAAAAAAAAAAAAAAAAGATTCTGGATTTGATCGTATTGGCGAGTCGGTAGAAGCACTGGAGGGCGGCGGGAGGGGGGCGGTGTCTATGGCTGGGTATTGCAGGGTATCACCGACTATGGCTGGGTATCTCAGAGTATAGCGTTGCAGAGTATTGCGTTGCAGAGCATTGCAGGATATTGGAGGGTGTTGCAGAGCATTGCAGAGTGTTGCACGGTATTGGTGGGTGTTGCAGAGCATTGCAGAGTGTTGCAGGGTATTGCAGAGCATTGCAGAGTGTTGCAGAGCATTGCAGGGTATTGGCGGGTGTTGCAGAGCGTTACAGGGTGTTGCAGAGTATTGCAAAGTATTGCAGGGTATTGCAGGGTATTGCAGAGTATTGCAGGGTATTGCAGAGTATTGCAGGGTATTGCAGGGTATTGCAGGGTATTGCAGAGTATTGCAGAGTATTGCAGAGTAATGCAGAGTAATGGCAGGGTATTGCAGAGTATTTGCAGGGAATTGAGGGGTTAATTTTCGGTGAGCAGCGATGTGGGCACTGCAGATGCAGCCCACATCGCTGCTGACACCGATCTCTTCCCCCTCCACTGTTCCGATCGGTACAGAGAGGGGGAGGGAGGAACCGGCGTCATGTTTACAAGTGATCACTCCGTCATTTGACGGAGCGATCATGTGGTAAACGGCCGCTAAGAGCCTGTGGACCCAGCGGTCACGGATGCTCTCGAGTGCGCGCTCCAGGGAGATCGGAATTCTGGGAGGACGTCATATGACGGCCTCCCAGAGATAAGAAACCGCCCTGTAGCCGTCATTCGGCTATAGGCCGGTTATTAAGTGGTTAATGATTCTTACTCTGAATGGTCTAAGACAGTGATGGCGAACCTTGGCACCCCAGATGTTTTGGAACTACATTTCCCATGCTGCTTAACTACACTGCACAGTGCATGAGCATCATGGGAAATGTAGTTCCAAAACATCTGGGGTGCCAAGGTTCGCCATCACTGGTCTAAGGTTATAAGTGGTGTACCCCACTGTTTCTAGGAACCTGATCTCGGTAAAGAGCCGATGATGCAGTTCATTAACCATGTGATCGGCTGTGTCCAATCACAGGCGGTCACATGTAAATGTGAAAATGCAGTCTATTGGCTCTCCTTGCCTCACACTGACAGAGTGTGTGGTAAGGAGAGCCGATCAGCAGCATCTCTTTGCAGGGGAGACCAGGAAAGGTAATCAGGGCACAGATCATCAGTGCCCTGATTTCAGTAAAGCCCCATCAGTGCCCATCAGTGACAGCAATCCGTGCCCATCAGTAACACCAATTAGTGCCCATCAGTGATGCCAGTCAGTGCTGCCTATCAGTGCTGGCCACTAGTACCCATCAGTGCTGCCCATCTGTGGCTATCAGTTTCACCTATCAATGCCACCTATCAGTGCAAATAAAAAGAAAACAAAGAAAATTCCAAGCTCAACTTATCGACCAGCCTGCGACCAACCGAATTGACCTGTCCAACAGTATGCTTTAAAAACAGGGGTTTAGTTGCCCACATTTGCAAATACGATAAGCTACAGGGCCCCGGCAAGGCAACCCATTTTTTGTGGACCCAAACTCTAATTTCTGTGAGTCTCCAATAATGGAATCACAGGCATTTAGATGGACAGGTACAGGACAGATAAATCTGGAGGGAGCCCACCCCTCCTTAAAGGCACAGGGGCACACTGATCACCCAGCAATAGCACTATGGCAGCTCCCTGCAGTGACCAGTTACAGGTAGGGGCAGTAACCACATGTTTGTACCATCTATCAGTGCCCACCAGTGCCACTTATCATTGCCGTCTATCAGTGCTCATCAGTGCTGCATATTAGTCAGTTGCCTTCAGTGCCACCTCCTCAGTGACCATTAGTGCAGCCTCCTCGTCGACGCACATCACTGAAGGAGAAAAATTACATATTTATGAAATATACTGACAGAAACTAAGAAACACTTTTTTCTTCTTCTTAATTTTCAGTCCTTTTAGTAAAAAATTTAAAACCCAGCAGTGATTAAATACAACCAAAAGAAAGCTCTATTTGTGTGTCTCCATCCATCCATGTCTCCTTCCATCCATGTTGCTATTCATCCATCCCTCCATATCTCCATCCATCCATGTCAGACTGATGATTCAGAGACAATCCAAACACCTTAGGGGATCAGGAAGGAATTTTTTCCCCTTTGGAGACCATCTGACCATCGGAAGACGTAGGGGTTTGAAAAGGCCCCGCCTCTGAGGTGTCAGAGGATATGTAAACAAGGCAGATCGCTGTTCTGACAAGAAGTAAGGGATGGAATTTGTGTCCCTACAAAGCAAGGAATAAATTCCATCTCTTCCCCTAGTAAAAGCACCTCACACAGTACACAAAAACACTGGCTAGGCACACAATTAACCATTTGATCACCCCTGTTGTTAACCCCTTCCCAGCCAATGTCATTAGTACAGTGGCAGGGCATATTTTTTTTAGCACTGATCACTGTATTAGTGTCACTGCTTCCCAAAAAAGTATCAAAAATGTCAGTCAGTGTTAGAATGTCCACCGCAAAATATCGCAGTATCGCTGATTGCCGCCATTACTAGTAAAAATAAATAAATAATAAAAAATATGTAGCAGAATACAGCGCATTCAGAAAGTATTTACAGCGCTTCACTTTTTCCACATTTTGATATGTTACAGCCTTATTCCAATATGGATTAAATTCATTATTTTCCTCAAAATTCTACAAACAATACCCCATAATGACATTGTGAAAGAAGTTTGTGTGAAATCTTTGCAAATGTATTCAAATTAAAAAAATCCCACATCCGTGTATAAGTATTCACAGCCTTTGCCTTGACACTCAAAATTGAGCTCAGGTGCGTCCTATTTCCACTGATCAGACTTGACATCTTTCTACAACTTGATTGGAGTCCACCTTTGGTAAATTCAGTTGATTGGACATGATTTGGAGAGGCACACACCTGTCTATAGAAGGTCCCACAGGTAACAGTGCATGTCAGAGCACAAACCAAGCCATGAAGTCCAAGGATTTGTCTGTAGACCTCAGAGACAGGATTGTATGGAGGCGCAGATCTGGGGAAGGGTACAGAAAAATACCTGCAGCATTGAAGATCCCAATGAGCACAGTGGTCTCCATCATCCATAAATGGAAGAAGTTTGGAAGCACCAGGACTCTTCCTAGAGCGGGCTGCCTGGCCCAGCTGATCGATCGGGGGAGAAGGGCCTTAGTCCGGGAGGTGACCAGGAACCCGATGGTCACTCTGACAGAGCTCCAGCGTTTCTCTGTGGAGAGAGGTGAGTCTTCCAGAAGAACAACCATCTCTGCAGCACTCCATCAATCAGGCCTGCATGGTAGAGTCACCAGACGGAAGCCACTCCTCAGTAAAGGGCACATGACAGCCCACCTCGAATTTGCCAAAAGGCACCTGAAGGACTCTCAGACCATCAGAAACAAAATTCTCTGGTCTGATGAAAGAAAGATTGAACCCTTTTGCCTGAATGGCATCCTTCTGGGTTACTATATCCGATCGAAGCAGATTCTGGCTTTGTTCGGGTCTTCGGACAGCCGGCGGAGATGCCAGCTGGTCGCTTGGGCCTCCCGGTTCCTTTACTTTTTAACAAAGCTCTATTTGTGGGGAAAAAATTACATTTTTCTTTTGGGTACAGCTCCACATGACCACGCAATTGTCAGTTAAAGTAATAGTGCCATATAGCAAAAAATAGCAAATCAATCAAAAGCAAATAGCATATAGCAAAATTGGCCTGGTCAGGGGGGGGGTAAGTCTTCTGGAGGTCGAGTGGTTAGAAGCAGTTGTCTCTACAACATTGCACAAAGGGTCAGATTACAATCTGGAATACGGAAAAAGCTTTTTACATTTCTTTTGTAAAATAAACATATCAGAGCCTATGACACCCCAACATAAGAAAGGCCCATCTGTCTGTATATGATGATATAACATTCATTGTATGGTGGAGTGATTGTCAATCCAACTATCAGATCCCTGTATGGTGAGGAATGGTTTGGTAATGGAGGAGGATTACAGACTGGTACTGGACATTTACTATATGACCAGAAATAGGACCCCCTCCCCCTAAATAACTGATATGTGTTTGTGAAATGTAACCCCTTCATGCAGACCATATGGAAATATGCGTTCTCGGCTTGAAGGGGTTATACCGGGGTGATATGCAGCTGCAGGCATCACCCCAGTACCGCTTTTTAGAGCCAGCAGTTGGCTTTCTAGCTCAAAGCCGCTTTCCGTTATCCTCAGGAGCAGGAAGGGGACGTCCCCCCGCCATCTTCCGCGGCTCTCCCGTCCCACCGGGATGCCCAATCAATCAGCCGATACGTCCGCCGGCTGGTCAAAGACCATAAAAAAGCTGAAATCGGCTTTGATTGGTTCTCCGATCTAGTAACCTGGAAGCAATGTCATGACAATGGCGTCCCCAGATCCCTCCATAAAGAGTACCTGTCACTGACTATTACTGTTTACATTCCTTGTAACAACAATAAAAATTATCAGATTTTTTTTTTTAAGAGACGGTGTAAAAAAAAAAAAAAAGAAATAAAAGAAGAAAAAAAAAATGTAAAGCTCCCCGTCCCTCCACGCTCGTGCATAGAAGCGAATGCATACGTAAGTCACGCCCGCAAATGTAAACTGTGTTCAAACCACACATATGAGATATCCCCGCAATCGTTAAAGTGAGAGCAATAATTCTAGCACAGGCCCTCCTCTGTAACTCTAAACTGGTAACCTGTAGACATTTTTATATTGTCTCCTATGGAGATTTTTAAGTACCGTAGTTTGTCAGCATTCCATGAGTATGTGCAAGCATGACATGTTAGGTATCTATTTACTCAGTGTGAAAATGAAATATGAAGTACTTGTGCGCTGCTATGGACCTCACAACTAACCAAAACTCATATACAAAATAAATACCAAAGAATAATATATCACCCTAAAAATACACATGAAAAACTTGCAACCATTAGAAAGTGACCTCAACACTCTAAAACAAATAATGATAATAAAAATGGTGCACTAATTCAAGTAGCTATGCAGCAAAAAAAGACAAAGATGCTGTAATAAGCAACAATGTGCAATAATGTAAAACAATGATAAAGTACACTAATCAAGAAGTTATGCAGCACAAATAAACAAATATGCATGAATGATTATCCATAATATAAAAAATAATAATAAAAATGCAATAATATGCGATATTAAGTGAAACAGTGATAAAGTACACTAATACAAGAAGATATGCAAAAAAAAATAGACAAAAATGCATCCCTAATTTAAAAAATAAATAAATAAAAATGCAGCGATATGCAATAATATGTCATAATATGTGAAACGGTGAAAAAGTGCACTAATTCAAGAGGCTAAGCGGCAAAAGTAAAAATAAAAAAAGAAAGACTACCCCTAATTAAAAAAAAAAATACAATATATAAGATAATATGCGATAATATATGAAACAATGATAAAGTACTCAGATAAAAAGCAGATATGCATCTGATTTTACATAAAAATATTGGGATAAGTCCCAAATAATAAGGTGCATGTGCATCAAAAAAAGTAATGCAATGTGAAGATCAAAAACAACAATATTTAAATAGCATAAAATCATCTTTCACATTATTCAAATAATTGGGCTAACTACTGTTTTGTTTTTTTCATTCACGAAAGTGTCTTTTTTCCCCCAAAAAAATTGCGTTTGAAAGGCCACTGTGCAAATACCGTGTGACATAAAATTTCGCAACAATCGCCATTTTATTCTCTAGGGTCACTAGTAAAAATATATATATATATATATATATATATATATATATATATATAATGCTTGGGGGTTCTAAGTAATTTTCTAGCAAATAATATGGAATTTATCTTGTAAATAACAGATGTCAGAGAAAGGCTTAGGCATGAAAGGATTAAATAATTGAAAAAAAAAATGTCAGTTATTTTTTTGGCACACAGCCAGAGGATTTGAATTCCAACTGCCAGAGAGCTAAAAATAGCTCAGCTCATACTGCTATGGCAGATTTGTGAATGGAGGTCCATATGACAGTCTGTGGCTGGAGGTGAGGTGTATGTTGTCATGGCAACGCCAACTGCCTTGAGACGGCCCTATATAAGGAATCTCCCGGCAGTTTCAGCTCAGACAGAATTTGGAGGTTGGAGTGAAAGGAGCTATTCTGTTTTCTCTGTGTTTTTTCAGTATTTTCTCTGGTTGCTAATCATTTGATAATGATGCGACTTTTTGGGAGAAATAAACTGTATGAGATGCGAGATTCCCTGAATACCATCACAGAGGAATCTGTTTTATTAATGAAAGTGGGACCTTTAATTGAGGATCACCCACTTACCACCCAGCCCATAATGCCCACCCCCCAGAAGGGTGGGTTTTGGGCCATTAGACAACTACTGAAGAAGTGGAAGGGAAGATTCAATGTGAAGAATCCTCTGATCACCAACAAAGAGGACAACATTGTACTTCTCAGCGTAAATCCCATAACAGAGGACCGCCAGCCTGAGGACACCGCCCCTCCAAGGGGTGAGGAGAGGGTAAATGGGCGGGGGGACGAGGAAGCTGCACCCAGACTGCAGCCCATTCCTCAAACAGAGTCCACAGACAATGAGGTCATTGGTAAGTATTATAATAGAGAATTATAATCCAAGTACTACAGGAAATTATAATGTATATCACCTACATATAAAATAGTACACAGACACTCACATATATACTATATACACTGGGGTTACTGCAATATACACCAAGAGAGGTCACTACATATAGTTTTTTTTTTAAATGATTTAAAAAAACAATTCCAAAATGATTTTTTTTTCAAAAATGATTTTTTTCCCAAAATTATTTTCCAATTTTTTTTTCCCCAAAAATTTGTTTTTTTCCAAAATGTTTTTTTTTTCCAAATTTTTTTTTTTTTCATGGGGTGGTCATAAATTATTTGGCTGATCATGTTGTGGACATACTGTTTTGGCTGATAATGGGGGGGTCATAATGTTTTGGCTGATCATGAGGGGGTTGGTTCATAATGTTTTGGCTGGTCATGGGGTTGTCAGCTTTTGTCACCTCCCACTCTAGTTTTGAACATTTCGCCATTCATTCCTATGGGACAAATTTTGCTGCAAAAATGACGATATTTCGTGAACCATTCGGCAAAACGTTCCACAAAGTAACAGCACACCAATCGTGCATTTTTACCGCAATTTTGCTGCGATATTGCCACGATTTGTGTTTTTAAATCTGCTCAACACATTTCTCCCCCCCACAAAAAAAGCATATAAAACGCAAAATGCAAATCACGTCAAAATCTTTGTAAAAAACATAGAAATTAGAGCAAAAAGCACTGCAGAAACGCTGAAAAGCCACATGCATAGATGTGATTGGAGCCTATGAGCCCTTTCACACGGGGCGGATCCGCTGGATGGACTCCGCTAGCTCAGTGGGGGATGGCTCCATTCATCCCCGCTGAGCAGGTGGATCTTCACTCGCTGTGCAGAGACGGACCTGTCAGAGCCCCGCTGTTCTCTATGGGGAGATCGGATGAAAACGGACAGCCTGTCTGTTCTGATCCAATCCCATTCAATCAAATCCGCTGGACGGAGAGCGACGGTATCACCATCCGTCTGTTTTGAGCGGATCTTGTTGGATGGGATGGCAGGCGGGTGTCAGTCATGTGGTCAGACGTGTTCTGGGCTCTGTATGGGGGCTGCAGGAGAATATTCCTTCTATTTCATCATATAGTGTCCAGAACATAACTGCCCACAGGACTCCCCCCTCCCCCGCTCCTGCAGACCCCCCCACTCTGTATTGTTCAATTATATCATTTTAATGAGATCACTATATAGATTTCTGTCTATAGAGCATCACTAGCGTTCAGGTGGCCCCCTTGTTGTACAACTGCTGAGATAAAACCAATATAGATTATTGTACTGATTATTAATTAGGATAAGCAGAATGATGTGATTGCAATGAGAGCAGGACCGGATTAACATAGGGGCTATTGGAGCTGCGGCTCCAGGCCCCTTTCTCAAGACCCATCAAGGCCCATCCCCCCCCAAGAAAAAGAAAATGATCGACTTTGAGGGTTGTAGCTCCTCGCTGACCAGGGGTCACAGAGACCCCACATTTGGGGGGTAGGTAGCTGAAGACCTACCACTGCTTAAAATGTGGGGCTGCTATCAGCTATGGTTGCGGAGATACGGAGCTGCTTGCACAGCCGGTCAGAAGCTCCATACAGAGCGGCCAGTTTACATACAAACTGACACCCTCTGCAGCAGACTGAGAGGATGAGCTCACAGGGCTTATAATAATTATTTGTATATTACTTATGGTAATTAACCCCTTGTCACCCAGGCCCATTCTGACACTTCTCTCCTACATGTAAAAATCATCTTTTTTTAATTTTTTTTTGCTAGAAAATGACTCAGAACCCTCAAACAGTATATATATCGTTTTAGCAGACACCCTATGGAATAAAATGGTGGTCTTTGCAACTTTTTATGTTACACGGAATTTGCGCAGCATTTTTAAGCGTGTTTTTTTTTGGAAAGAAACTGTTTAATTCATAAACAAAAACTAAACTTAGCACGATTTTTTTTTGTATACTAATCGATGCTTTACATTTTTTTACAGGTTACATGTTTAGAGTTATAGAGGAGTTCTAGTGCTAGAATTATTGCTCTCGCTCTAATGATAGTGGCATATGTAACCTGTGTGTATCTGGCTCTGATACTAACCAGTGCCTTCCCAGGGACTGACTGGTATCTCTCCCCAGCCTGTCCCCACACACCCTCTCACCTGCAGACCTGTGGATGGGGGAATCACTCCCGCAGTGTTATTGTGTTCTGCCTGTGAATACAATGATCATAGTTGCTAACTATAGCTGACAGCACTGATTGTTTTGGGAAAAACTTGACAGGCTGGTTGTACTCAAGTCGGTTAATAGATTGACTTGTGTAAAACCAGCTAGCCCATACATAGATCGACTATGGCTGGTCTCTACTAAATTGGCTTAATTTCAATCCATGTATGGCCCGCTTAACCACTACACAGGACTGGACTGGGACAGAAATTTTGCCCTGGAATTCATTCAGACCGGCCCACTTACATTTTGAGTGTCCCATCAGCACCCCTTACATCAGAGTGTCTCATCACCAGCCCCCTTACAACAGAGTGTCCCATGAGCAGCCCTTACATCAGAGTGTCCCATTACCAGCCCCCTTACATCAGTGTCCCATGAGCAGCCCCCTTACATCAGAGAATCCCATGAGCAGCCCCCTTACATCAGAGTGTCCCATGAGCAGCCCCCTTACATCAGAGTGTCCCATGAGCAGCCCCCTTACATCAGAGTGTCCCATGAGCAGCCCCCTTACATCAGATTGTCCCATGAGCAGCCCCCTTACATCAGAGTGTCCCATCAGCAGCCCCCTTACATCAGAGTGTCCCATCAGCAGCCCCCTTTCATCAGAGTGTCCCATCAGCAGCCCTTTTTACATCAGAGTGGCCCACTGAGCCATCGGCCCACCGGGAAACTCCCGGTAGTCCCGATGGCCAGTACATGCCTGCTACACACTCCTATCCTGTACATAGTGCCCGCTGTCATACACTTATCTCCTGTATATAGAGCCCACTGTCGTACCCTCCACACTCCTCTCCTGTACATACTGCTCACTGTCATACCCTCCACACTCCTCTCCTCTACATAGTGCCCACATTCATACCCTCCATGCTCCTCTCGTATACATAGTGCCCACTGTCATACCCTCCACACTTCTCTTTTATACCTGCTGCCAATCGTCATACCCTCCACACTCCTCTCCTGTACATACTGCTCACTGTCATACCCTCCACACTCCTCTCCTGCACATACTGCTCACTGTCATACCCTCCACACTCCTCTGCTGTGCATACTGCCCACTGTCATACACTTCACACTCCTCTCCTGGCAATCTGCCATACCCTCTGCACTCATATCCTGTACATAGTGCCCACTGTTAGACCCTCCACATTCTTCTCCTTCACCTGCACATACTTCCCACTTTTATACCATCCATACTCCTCCCCTATGCCTCTTACCCACAAAAACAGTTCTTTAAAATTATACTGAATATCTTCAATGTTACCAGCTCTAGAATGGGCACTTTTGTTAGTTCAACTAAGGGAAATCTTTTCAGTCCTCACATTTGTTCGGCCCCATCATTAGTACTCATTTAATTTTGTGATTACTATTGTGATGTATAGAGGAACATAGGGGATGTCAGCTACTCTAAATATAGCACTTGTAAAAAAAGTGTCCCTGAAAATATTTTTGAAATGTTGGCAACTATGCACTTAGGCGCTGCCCAAGGGCCACCGGGTCAGTAGGGGGCCCCATGAGAGGCTCCTGGGATCCTGTGATATTAAAGCAGTAGTAAACTTTGCTAACATTACTACTTTTTAGAGGCCCTGAGGTAGGTTATGCCACAATGTACAAGAATGCACAGCGTATTAGCACATTAGAGTACACTTAAATTGTCAGACTGAGCCCTCCAGTGCTGTGATCAATCCGGCGGGGCCCGGGTGCTCCCATCTCCACCCG
Source organism: Lithobates pipiens (assembly GCF_037356315.1). NCBI lineage: Eukaryota > Metazoa > Chordata > Amphibia > Anura > Ranidae > Lithobates > Lithobates pipiens. The sequence goes on from NW_027507685.1 coordinate 241,654,297, forward strand.
GTCTTCCTTCTGGGTTCTGTACCTTCGGTCACTTGCCTTACCCAGGCTGCATTGATGTTATTCCCACACATGCTCATATGCATCCTCTCTCTCCCATCCCCCCTTTCTCTCTCATCCTCCCTCCCTTACCCCTCACCCTTCCCCTTTCTCTCTCTCATTTTAATTTAATTTGTTATAACAAAAAATTGTTTGCATTATTTATTTATTATTTATAAAAGGCCCCACCAAAATCCTCAGCACCAGGCCCATGATATCTTAATCTGGCCCTGAATGAGAGGAAGGAAGAGTAAATCACAATCATACTAAGCAGGAAGCACAGCCTGCGTATGTAATGTAGCAGATCGGTGGTCTTTATCGCAAAGATCTCAGCGCAGTCAGAGATCACATTAGGATTTCTATCTCTTGGTGGCCACAAACTCAAAATATCGTTCGAGGTTCACAATCATTTTATGTCCACAGATTCTGTGTAACATCAATAAATGATGTGTAAATAGCATGAATATAAAGAATTGCTTTCTTTTTTCTCCCCAGAAGCAAAAAATGACCCAACCGCCACTGAAAGTGAGCGAATAGTCCATGGGACTTTATCACCAGTCCCATCCAACATGGAGGAGAAGCCCAACGATGAGGAGACGTCCAGTGATGAGGAGACGTCCAGCGATGAGATGTCCAGTGATGAGGAGAAGCCCAGCGAATTTTCTATGGAAGATTTTACAATCCTTGATGAACTTGGAGAGGGGTCCTATGGGAAGGTGCTATTGGCCTCCCATCCCTCCTTTCAACAGAAGTTGGCGGTGAAGATGGTTAAACCACACATATATCAAGGCTTCTATATTTCAGAGCGCTACATACTGGAATCAGTAAGGGACCATCCGTATATCACTCATCTGTTTGGAACATTCCAAACAGAGGTAAGTCTTTTTATCTCCCAGTCTTTTCATCCTATTCCTGTACTGCTCCCTCTACTGACCCAGACCCTCTAAAATCAATGTTATGCGAATTACAACTTTTTGGCAGTCAAAACTTTCGTGAGGATAAGCCTCTCCCTTCCCCCAATGACAGTCTTTGGGTGTATCAATTGGTCCTTTGACCAATGACTGTTAAATTGTGAGAGGCAGAAGGGAGCCCCATTTGTATCCCACACCAGCTTTTTCTATGGGCTCCGACTGTAGTTGGGGAAGCATTATAGGTAAGAGGAGAACTCTAGAGTGCTTCCTGTAAGGCTGGAGGTTAGTGAAGTCATCTGTACAAAGTAGAGGTTTTCTTTATAGAAATGAGGCTACCACTGTGAACCTACTTCTGAAATTGCCTGGTTGCGTTTGGCCTCAAACATTGAAGCCACTGAGCCAGAGCCAGCCTGCAGCTAGGGGGACTAGAGAAGTCAGGCCTCCTCATCTACATGAGACTTCCAGAATGGTGACCAAAGTAATGAAGTGACTGGATCACCCTAAGCCCTTGTACACACGGTCGGAGATTTCGACAACCAAATCCGTCGGATTTTGTCCGAAACTGTTGCATACACACGGTCGGACAAAGTTGTCGAAAAATCCGATCTTTCAGAACGTGATGACGTAATTTCGTTGGGACTACGATGGGACTACGTTCAGGCTAGTAGCCAATAGCTTTGATGTAGGAATTTGATCTGCGCATGCATGGCACTTTGTCCGATCGGAATTCTCTACACATGATCGGAGTATGTCCTATCGGACCAGTTGGTCGGAAAATATTTCCAACATGTTGGAAAATTTGGTCCGACGGATATTCCGACGGAATCAGTCTGATGCAGACCACACACAGTCGGATTATCCGACAACACGGTCCGATAGGACACATTCCGACGGATTCTCCGACCATGTGTACAAGGGCTAACAGACAGAAAAGACTAGTATTGTGATCAGGATAGTCCAGCCATGGTGGCCAGTGTATCTTCTCTTCTCTTGAAGGAAGATTCCACATTGCACAGTCTGCCGGTGTGTGTGCCTTCCTATATTCCCCCACAAAGTGAAATCTTACTTGTCTCTAATGTAACCTTTATCTCTTATTTTCACACAGACTGATCTCTTCCTCGTTATGGAATTCCTGAGTGGTGGCAATCTACGGGAACTTATAGAATCTTCAGCTCCATTTGGCTACAACATGATAAGGTAAGTCCAATGACAGGGTTGTGATGGAGTCGGGGGTGGCTGACCACGGAGAACAGTCCGTGACACAACCAGGCCCCTCCCACTGAGCCCTGCCCATCCACACCCCTATGTACTATAGGGGGAAGTCACTTTATCTTTACCTTTTATTGGTCTGTGATGATTTTAAATGCTAATCCATATTTTTCTTTCTCCTTCAGGCGTATCACTTCTGAGATTGTTTGTGGCCTGCAATACATCCATGCTCAGGACGTCGCCCATTTGTAAGTATTGAATTTGCTGACTAACAATCACCCCTTGGCTTCTGGTATGTTTTATTGAATCAGGAAGACTTTCCACCAGAGTTCCCAGTTGCGCTGTCTCCTTCCATCTGCTGCAGAAATCTCCCTGCTCATGCCATATTCGCCTTAATGTACAATTTATACAAAATCCAGCAAGAGGAGTGAGACCACCTCATGATGAATATAACAGGTGGGCGGAGCTGGAAACTCCGGAACAAAGATCTTCCTGTGGGCGGATATAAAAGAAGCCAATGTCCACCCATCAATCTTCATTCTTATTTGTATAAATATTTATTGGTTCACTTCTTTTCTTCACAGAGATCTCAAACCAGAGAACATTCTGCTGGACAGCGAGGGTCACGTCAAGATTGCAGACTTCAGCGTCTCACGGAGTAGAATCAAAGACACCACAAGGATTTCAGGAATTGTGGGTACAGACGGTTACATGGCCCCAGAGGTAAGATTCCCAATATCCTGATATTAGACAGAATTGTAATATTTACTACGGATATAGAGAAGAGATAAGGGGGCTCCTCTTTCATTAAGGCCGCATTCACACATGGGGGTTTTGAATCTTGTCTAACAAATACCCAGGTGTGAAGGACAAATCGCACAACGCACATTTCAGTTGGCATTCATTGGAATTGCACCTAAAAAAGCAGTGCGGTTCTACCGAGATTGTCACATGATCAACTGTGCTGCAATCGGGGTGAACCGCATTGCATGAAGCATGTTTCCTAAAAGAAGCTCCTGAACTGTTTTTGGGGGGGAGACAAGCTTCAGGCAATGTGAAGCTCAAAACGGCCATGTGTGCATGCAGCCTAAATGGATAGGGTTAGACCCTCTGTCAGGTTTTTATTGGTGTCCTCATTAGGGAAGTCACACTCTTTATGTGTATTGGTAATCATTGTGAGTGAGAAAGAAAATGCAGCAGGATGCAAAATGTTACAGCTGTCCCCAGAACATTAATATAGGGAAAGTCTTCCAAGGGTGACACCTGTTTGGGGACAAGATCCTAAGAGTAGAGTTCCTCTCACTTTTGGGAGAAATCCTTTGACTTCCTCTTGAATCTCGGGGACAGGAAGTGAAGGCAAATTCCCCCGATGGCACATAGACAGCAAAAATAAGCTGGCAGGGGTCTCAACCCTTCCCTACTCTATCCAAAAACGTAGAAAACAAAAGTTTTGTCTATATATAATATTCACAAGCTCCGCCTTAGTTTGATGTATTTTGAGCTCAATTTTAGGACTCTTGGGAGGCTTCATACATCACACATGTCAGCATGAAGTCATCTGTGTCCTCTGCCCGGTCTAGGAATGTTCTCATCCTTTTTTTATCTCCTTATGTTTCTACAGGTCACGGGTACTATGGGTATTGGCTCATACAACAAAACAGCAGACTATTACTCCTTGGGAGTTCTATTGTATGAGATGGCCGTTAGCCCGGATCACTTCAGAGAGATCAAGGAAAACCAGAGTGGAAGTTTGTTCATGACAGTCATTTCCCAGTTCAAAACATGTATGGACATAGAACTCTTTGAACTCATATCTATGGTGAGTATAAGCAGAGCTTTACCTTCTCTTTACAGACAAAACCCTTTCCAGGTTATACAGACCTTGTTAGGAGTTCAGAACACACAACCGTACATTACTGGTGTTGTCATCAGGAAGAAAACAATCATGGCAGTGGCAGATTTGATAGAAAGATTGTTTTATATATTCATCATAACGATTCATTGCAAAATATCCTTAGTTGTGTTTTTAGTTTTCCTTTAAAGCCTCTCATGAGAGAACATGACACAAATAAGGTACCACGCTCCGACCCGATCCAATCATCCCATAGTGGCGGGTTTACAAGCAAAATCAAGGAAGCTGAAATACGTCACTGTCGGAATCAAATATTACAATGGGGAGTTCTTTTGTTCACATATTGTTATTGTTCTCTCAATGTTTCTTATTATAATTCTTTCTTCTTTACAGCTCTTATGGAAAGAACAGGATACACGGGCATACCTGGTACGTGACATCAGACGGCACCCATTTTTCCAGTTTATTGACTGGTCTAAGGTAGAGAAAAGACTGTCACCCCCAGCATTTAAACCAAAACCGGTAAGTATATGAATAATGGAGGGGTCCATATATATTGGGGGAGGGGAGATTTTCAGCAACATCTAGGAAATATTGTACAGAATTCTCCCATTTGTCATTTTGTGGTTATTGCACAATCACATTGTCTGGGGACTTGTCTAAAGGAATTTTGTTTATTATTGGTAATAATTATTATGTATGTGTCAGGTGCACAGCTTAGACCTGCTTTACTCTGGAAATTACATCAGAAACACACTTCCTGTTATGAGGTGACAACCAGTGTTGGTCATCTTACTTTAAAAAAGTAATTAGTTAAGTTACAAATTACTTTTCCCAAAAAGTAATTGTGTTAGTAACTCAGTTACTACATTGGAAAAGTTATTAATTATTCAACAAAGTAACTGACTTTTTTTAATATTCTAAGGGGCGGGTCTAGTATTACTGTAAGCAAGGGGCGCATTCCCCCCCCTGCACGTCTATTTCCCCTCTGTACCCCCCCTGCACATCTGTTCCCCCTACACATATATCTGTTCCCCCTCTGTACCCCACTACACGTCTGTTGTTGTCCCCCATACACATATATCTGTACATCTGTCCCCCCCAAACTCACGGATCGAATCGTTCCTCGGATCAGAGTAACGGATCGGATCATTTTTCGTATCAGCAAATAATAATTGAATTTGCAAAAACCTGTGAAAAATCCACCACCATATAGTCCCCACTGTAATATCCACAATCTCCCCCACTGTAATATACATCTCCCGCACTGTAATATCCACGTCATCTCCCCCACTGTAATATTGGCCGAGTATGGCTGGGTACAGCTGAGCATGGCTGGGTATCGCCAAGTATGGCAGGGTATTGCCGAGTATGGCTGGGTATTACTGAGTATTGCAGGGTATTGTCAGGGTATTGCAGAGTATTGTCAGGGTATTGCAGAGTATTGTCAGGGTATTGCAGAGTATTGTCAGGGTATTGCAGGGTATTGGCAGGGTATGGTAGGGTAATGGCAGGGAATTGCAGAGTATTGGCAGGGAATTGCAGAGTATTGGCAGGGTATGGAGGGACGGCTGTGACTACAATTGTCACAGAGCAGCACTTTGGGCACTAGAGATGCAGCCCACAGCGCTGCTGCCATCCAATCTCTCCCCTCCACTGCACAGATCTCTGGAGAGAGGAACCAGCGTCATCATGACACCGGTTTGTTTACAAGTGATTGCTCTGTCAGTTGACAGAGCAATCACATTGTAAATGGCCGGAGGCTGCACCAAGATGGCTGCCACTCCCGAGATAGGCCAAAGCCGCGGCCTTCCCTAGGGGCACCCCTAGTGGCGGTAGATGTATTTGCATCCATTAGTTACATCACTGGTGACAACACAGACTCACTGAATTTATGGAGACATGTTGGCACCCTATTGTGATTAGAACTACAATCTCCTCCCCCTCTCCTTATCTCCATTACAAAGAGGGGTGTTGCTTTGTAGTACACTGACAGAAGCTGAGAAAGTGGATAACACTGAGATCTCAGCTCAGGCCACAGGAACTTACAAGGTCACTGGAATTCTGATAGGATTAATAGGTATTTATCTGTACCTGCAGAAAATTTACTTACCGAAATGCAGCCTCCACATGTAAGAACCTTGCTGGAATAGATGACCTTTTTGTTCTTGGGTTTATATTTACATAAAGGTTGTGTTAATGCAGTGCTCCTTCTAACCACTAGAGGGAGCTAGGGATGAAGGATCCCTCTTGGGGTAATCTTCTGCACATTGGGGGTTGAGTTCACCAAGCTTTGTCACCATTTTCTGTATCAATCAAACACTGACGAATGTCTTTTTTCTCTTCCCAGACTCTCACGGAACCTGAATATTTCAATATGACGGTAGAGGAATATTTGGCTCATGAAAATGAGTATTCCGAAGATTCTTCCCTGATCAGCGAAGAAGGCTCTGTAAACTCAGAGGACCTGGAGGATTCTGAAGGTTCTTCAATGATCAGCGAAGAAGACTCTGTAAACCCAGAAGACCTGGAGGATGCCGAAGATTCTTCCATAATATGCAAAGAAGCCACTGTAAACCAAGAGGTCCTGGAGGATTGGGAAGAGTCTTCCATGATAAGCGAAGAAGTCAATGTAAATGTGGAGCCCATTCCTCATCTAAAATCCACAAAAGATGATGTCATTGGTAAGTATTATAATAGAGAGTTATAAGGCAAGCACAGCAGGGCAATATAATATATGTCACCTACATATATACTATATACACTGGGGTCACCGCTATATACACAGACACTCACATATATACTATATACACTGGGGTCACTGCTATATACACCAAGAAGGGTAACTACATAGAGTAAGTAGGTGTTAGAACCCCTGGCAGGTTTCCATTAGGGAGATTCACCATCTCCATTTGATCACCAATGTCACCAGGATGGAAAGTGATGGAAGATCCACCAGGACAGAAATAAACCTTCTGATGGGGACAATGGTCTAGGAGGGGACTCAGATATTTCTTCCTAAGTCTTTCTGTGTTTATAGAACAGAAAATAATTAAAGGGGAATCTCTCCATTGGGCCCCTTCCTGTAGCAGTATAGGAACTACAATAGGCAATAGCTTGCAATTAACAGCAGAATTTGTCAGTTGGCTGACTCTTCAGTTGACCGTTGGGCAGCCAATCAGATGGTGTCAGGCGTGAGGCGCCAGGTATTAGGTATGAAGGAGATGCATAGACCTGCCAGGCAACCCAGTTGTAAACTAAAGGATTGCACATGACAGACTGACAGAGCTGCTGCCATCATCCCCATCATTGCCACTGGGAGTAGTCATGCGGACAGACGTGTTCTGGGCTCTGTATGGGGGCTGCAGGAGAAGATTCCTTCTATTTTAACATGTAGTGTCCAGAACATAACTGCTCACAGGAATCATTCCCCTGCTCCTGTAGAGCCCCCCACTATGTATTGTTCTATTATATCATTTAAATGAGTGCACTATATAGATTTCTGTCTATAGAGCATCACTAGAGTTCAGGTGGCACACTTGTACAACTGCTGAGATAAAACCATTATAGAATACTGGAATGAATGTTATTTAGGATAAGCAGAATGATGGGATTGCAGTGAGAGGAAGGAAGAGTAAATCACAAACATACTAAGCAGGAAGTACAGCCTGCATATGTAATGTAGCAGATCGGTGGTCTTTATCACCAAGATCTCAGCGCAGTCAGAGATCACATTAGGATTTCTATCTCTTGGTGGCCACAAACTCTAAATATCGTTCGAGGTTCACAATCATTTTATGTCCACATACTCTGTGTAACATCAATAAATGATGTGTAAATAGTAGAAATATAAATAATTGCTTTCATTTTTCTCCCCAGAAGCAAAAAATGACCCAACCGCCACTGAAAGTGAGCACATAGTCCATGGGACTTTATCACCGGTCCCATCCAACATAGAGGAGAAGCCCAGCGATGAGGAGATATCCAGGGATGAGATGTCCAGCGAGGAGGAGAAGCTCAGCGATGAGGAGATGTCCAGTGATGAGATGTCCAGCGATGAGGAGATGTCCAGTGATGAGGAAATGTCCAGCGATGAGATGTCCAGCGATGAGATGTCCAGCGATTAGGAGAAGACCAGTGAGGAGGAGAAGCCCAGCAAATTTTCAATGGAACATTTAACAATCCTTGATTAACTCGGAGAGGGGTCCTATGGGAAGGTGCTATTGGCCTCCCATCCCTCCTATCAACAGAAGTTGGCGGTGACGATGGTTAAACCAGACAGATATCAAGGCTTCGATATTCCAGAGCGCTACATACTGGAATCAATAAGGGACCGTCCATATATAACTCATCTATTTGGAACATTCCAAACAGAGGTAAGTCTTTTTATCTCCCAGTCTTTTCATCCTATTCCTGTACTGCTCCCTCTACTGATCCAGACCCTCTAAAATCAATGTTATGCGAATAACAACTTTTTGGCAGTCAAAACTTTCATGAGGATAAGCCTCTCCCTTCCCCCAATGACAGTCTTTGGGTGTATCAATCAGTCCTTTGACCAATGACTGTTAAATTGTGAGAGGCAGAAGGGAGCCCCATTTGTATCCCACACCAGCTTTTTCTATGGGCTCCGACTGTAGTTGGGGAAGCATTATAGGTAAGAGGAGAACTCTAGAGTGCTTCCTGCGAGGCTGGAGGTTGGTGAAGTTATCTGTATTCATATGCGGGTACAAGACTTTACATGGCCCCAGAGGTAAGATTCCTCATATTAGACTGAATTTTATTGTTTATTATGGCATATAGAGAAGACATAAAGGGGCTCCCCTTTCACTAAATGGAGAATTCCTCCACTGGGGATGGGTTGCTTTCAGTGGATCTCCAGGCCGGAACTATATCCAACAAAAGGGGGGGATTCTGAGAGTTGCAGCAGTGTTGGAGCTTCTTTGTGGAGGACATTGAGTCCGGGGTGTAGATGGCGGGATCTGTCCGCTCCGATTCACACATACAAATGGGATAAAAGTTTCAGGCTCACCTGCTGAACTCCTACTCTATGTCCTGGTGAGAGCTTGTGAACATTGAGCTATTGGGGTCCGTATTCCTTTATCTATCCCCTTTAATATGAACAATTAAAGTGTACCTCAAGGAAAAATGGTCTTCTTTTAGTTTTGGATAGAATAAGGAAGATTTAGACCCTCTCTCTGGTTTTTATTGGTGTCCTCATTAAGGAAGTCACACTCTTTATGTGTACTGGTGACTGTTGCTCATGAGAGAGAAAATAAATGAAATGCGAAATGTTACAGCTGTCCCCAGATCAGGAATAGAGGGAAAGTCTTCCAATGGTGACACCTGTTGCAGGGACAAAACTCTAAAAGAAGAATTATTTGCACTTTGGGAATTGTCATTTGACTTCCTCTTGAGTCTCTGGGACAGGAAGTGAAGGGAAGTTTCCCCAACAACACACAGACAGCAGAAATGAATTGGCAAGGGCCTTAACCCTTCCATACTCTATTCAAGACCTGTGTGCGGCATTAGAATTATCTGGAATAGATGTTATTAGGATTAGATATACATCAATGGTGTGTTAATGCAGTGCTTCTTCTGACCATTAGAGGGAGCTAGAGGTTGAAGGATTCCCCTTGGGGTAATCTTCTGCACATTGGGGGTTGGGTTCACCAAGCTTTGTCACCATTTTCTGTATCAATCAGAAACACTAATGAATGTCTTTTTCTCTTTCCAGATTCTGAACAAACAGGAATATTTTAAAAACGGATATGGAGACATTTATGGCCTGTGAATACCGACACATTGCGATAAAGAAGCCGGAACAGGAGAACTTCAAAAACTTTTCCTACATCTGCAATAGTCTGATGCAGAAACTATCGCCATCTCCCCAAAACGGAAAAAAATGTCCACCTGCAAGGTGATGCTATAATGTGCTAGTATCCATCGCATGGCACATTATGAAGTACTTACTATAAAACCAAGCCCTCCAGAGGCACATTGTCACCGCTAACAGGGCTTCCATCTTCACCCGCTCTTCCTTCGGGTTCACAGACTCCGGCCATTTGAATGGCCTATCCACGATGATGTCACTCCCACATATGCACATGGAAGTCACGGCTGTGACACAGAGCTCTAGGGGGACGCCACGAGTATGTGTTCCTTTCAAAGCACATGTGGCGGTGACGTCACCAGCTGCAGCAACATCGAATATCTCTTAACCGATTCACTGTACCTATAGGTAAGCCTTATTATAGGCTGGAGGTACAACTGAAAAAGCTGACTTTACTACCACTTTACATCACTGATACACCCTGTGTAGTGTCAATATTAGCCTTTACTATTAGCACTTTAGATTGTGAACGTCCCATAGACTTTAATAGGGTTCTAAAGTTCACATGAAGTTTAGGTCTGTTCGCAGGTTCTGGTTTGAACCGAACAGGGGGGTGTTCGGCTCATCCTTAAACCTGTGTAAATGTGGCCTAAATGCTAAACAAAATATCGAATTTACGGTCTTGATTTGTGAACCTTAGAAACCCCAAACTGATGATTCAGGGACAATCCGATCGCCTTAGGGGGTCAGGAAGGAATTTTTCCCCCTTTGGAGACCATCTTACCAAGGGGGGTTTTTGCCTTCCTCTGAATCATCGTAAGGTTTCGGGGTCTGAAAAGGCATCATTTCTGAGGAATCACTGACCGATCTCCAATTGATAGACAGACAGATAGCTCAGGATTGCACTACGCACAGAGCTCAGGGTCCAGGATTGCACTACGCACAGAGCTCAGGGTCCAGGATTGCACTACGCACAGAGCACAGGGTTCAGGATTGCACTACGCACAGAGCTCAGGGTTCAGGATTGCACTACGCACAGAGCTCAGGATTGCACTACGCACAGAGCTCAGGGTTCAGGATTGCACTAAGCACAGAGCTCAGGGTTCAGGACACATACTCTCTCCCAGGGTTGCAGCAAATGGTGGCACATGTGTTTTGCGATTTGTAAACATCAATATTGGGAGTAGCTTTTTAATTTAATAAATTGGATGTTTTAAATATACTACACTATGGATACGCCTCTTTCTTATTTATCATCTGAATAACGCATTCACATTGAGGAAAGTAAAGTACCTGGAAAAGCATCATAAAGCGACACAGGGGCTCACACTGTGAAGGCGTTTTCACCCCTGCAGGGGCAGGGGATCTGGTGAGTGCAAAACCATCACGTGCACAAAAAAAACGCACCGGGTTTTCATTTCCAGGGATTAAGAAATTAACCAACTGTGCACAAGTCACCTTTATCACGTTTTTGGACTATTATATTTTTTATTATTTATATTATTATTATTTTTTTTATATATTTTTCATATATTTCCATTTTTCATATATATTTTTTATATATTTAATGCTGGGCACCAGTCACTTATATTGGAGTTACAACCATTTACTTATTTATTCACTGCCACTTTTGCTTCTCTGTTGTGCGTTTTTTTTTCTAACATATATGCAAGTGTAGATATATATATATATATATATATATATATATACACACACATATATGTATGGTTTTTTGTATTAAGACTTTACTGAATTTCTAACACAGATTGGTGGACCCAACACTACACAGAGGTTCTAACACTTAATCAATTTTTCACTTCTATTTTTATCCAATTTTTCACTAATTTTATTTATTCCAATGACCGATCTCACCGAACACCCTTTCTATATTTTTTATATAATTCTTATAGTTTATTATCCAGTTAGGATAAATTCATTTCTGGTGGTCAAGGCACTACACAGATTCTGATGTAGTTGGCCTTACAAAATTTTGGATAAAGTCACCAAATATATCTTAAGGCCCAACGGTTCTTTCTTCCTTAATATTAGTGGATAAAATGTAGCTTTTTGGTTTGGGTTTATATTCTGCACCTTTTGAGGTATAGCGCCACGTCTACCTACACCTTTCCCATTTCAGGATTGTACTACGCACAGAGCTCAGGGTTCAGGATTGCACTACGCACAGAGCTCAGGGTTCAGGATTCCAGTAAGCACAGAGCTGAGGGTTCATGATTGCACTACGCACAGAGCTCGGGGTTCAAGATTGCACTAAGCGCAGAGCTCAGGGTTCAAGATTGCACTACACACAGAGCTCAGGGTTCAGGATTGCACTACACAGAGAGCTCAGGGTTCAGGATTGTACTACGCACAGAGCTCAGGGTTCAGGATTGCACTACACAGAGAGCTCAGGGTTCAGGATTGCACTACGCACAGAGCTCAGGGTTCAGGATTCCAGTAAGCACAGAGCTGAGGGTTCATGATTGCACTACGCACAGAGCTCGGGGTTCAAGATTGCACTAAGCGCAGAGCTCAGGGTTCAAGATTGCACTACACACAGAGCTCAGGGTTCAGGATTGCACTACACAGAGAGCTCAGGGTTCAGGATTGCACTACACAGAGAGCTCAGGGTTCAGGATTGTACTACGCACAGAGCTCAGGTTTCAGGATTGCACTACACACAGAGCTCAGGGTTCAGGATTGTACTACGCACAGAGCTCAGGGTTCAGGATTGTACTACGCACAGAGCTCAGGGTTCAGGATTGCACTACGCACAGAGCTCAGGGTTCAGGATTGTACTACGCACAGAGCTCAGGGTTCAAGATTGCACTAAGCGCAGAGCTCAGGGTTCAGGATTGCACTACACACAGAGCTCAGGGTTCAGGATTGCACTAAGCACAGAGCTCAGGGTTCAGGATTGCACTAAGCACAGAGCTCAGGGTTCAGGAGTGCACTACATACAGAGCTCAGGGTTCAAGATTGCACTAAGCACAGAGCTCAGGGTTCAGCCCCTTCTCAGCTCTGTAAGTGAAAAAAAGTTGTGCTACTAATAAAATATGATAGACAGAATGACTCAGCAGCTGGCATCAACAATCTATTGATATTGTATAGAAAAAGAGAAAAATAAATAAAATGCAGCGCTAGTGAAAAAAATTTAGTGATCTCCAAAGCCATATCACAGTCATATGAGTTAAAATAATCCCCAATAATTTTAAACCACTTTAACCACTTTCAGACCGGACCATTTTGCTGGTCAAAGACCAGAGCACTTTTTGTGATTCGGCACTGCGTCGCTTTAACTGACAATTGCGCGGTCGTGCGACGTGGCTCCCAAACAAAATTGACGTCCTTTTTTCCCACAAATAGAGCTTTCTTTTGGTAGTATTTGATCACCTCTGCGGTTTTTATTTTTTGCGCTATAAACAAAAATAGAGTGACAATTTTGAAAAAAAACGCATTATTTTTTACTTTTAGTTATAATAAATATCCCCCAAAAATATATAAAAAAAATTTTTTTCCCTCAGTTTAGGCCGATACGTAGTCTTCTACATATTTTTGGTAAAAAAAAAAATCGCAATAAGCGATTATTGATTGGTTTGCGCAAAAGTTATAGCGTTTACAAAATAGGGATAGTTTTATAGCATTTTTATTAATAATTTTTTATTATTTTTTTTTTTTACTAGTAATGGCGGCGATCAGCGATTTTTATTGTGACTGCGACATTGTGGGGGACCCATCGGACATTTTTGACACATTTTTGGGACCATTGTCATTTACACAGTAATCACTGCTATATAAATGCAGTGATTCCTGTGTAAATGACACTGGCAGTGAAAGGGTTAACCAGTGGGTGGCAGTGTAGGGGTTAAGTGTTCCTAGGGGTGTGTTACTAACTGTGGGGGGGTTGGGCTTTCATTTAGTGAACACTGATCTCTGCTCCAATCACATGGAGCAGAGATCAGCATCACTAGTTGCTAGGCAGAATGGAGAAATGCTGTTTACACGGCATTTCTTCCATTCAGCCATCCCGTGAGGCGATTATGGGTATGCCCGCGGCGATCGAGTCCGCGGGTCCCGCGACCGGACTCACGGGGGGCCCGACCAGCGCGGGAGCGTGCCGCCGCCGGCGCGCTCCCGATGGCAGGGCTGCATTGAAGATTGGACGTACATGTACGCCAATATGCCTGCCCGTGCCATTCTGTCGACGTACATCGTCGTGCGCTGGTCGGGAACCGGTTAAAAGAAACACCATAAACAGCGGAAATGTGCGGTGACACAATGTAACTAGTTCCAAACTGAAGGGAGAGGCAAAACTTAAACCGGACCTTTGAAGGTCCGTAATAGCCAACTGCTTCTCCAAAGTGTGAAAGAAATATATATATATATATATATAAGAGGGCCAGTATGGTGGCCTGTAATTATGGGAGGAGCCCGGAGGGTATATAATCAGACCACGGTCTGTGTCGGTTCCAGTGCAAGGTACTGCACATCAAGGGGCCGACTCTTCTCAGCTCCCTCACGGTCGACTATCTGTGTGTCCAATCGCAGGTGCACATCGGCTTCTTCATTCGTGGTCTTCGTCGGCGGTTCCCGCTCATGGTCGCAGATAAGTAGTATCCGAATCTTTTCATATCATGTGCAAACTTGCGGCTTATTGTGCTTACTATCCTGCACCCCTTTCGCAAAACCTACCTCTGAGTTGTTAACACTCATGTCCCGACATCTTTCGGCACAGGCATAGTACATTCGTAAATTCCTTCTACCAAACATACGATTCATTCATAGATCCAAGCCTTCGAGTCGCTGTCGGTTGTTCTCCAATATCACTCGCCATAGGCTTCACTAGTTATAAGATTCACTGTTCTTATCCTTTTTTGAGATAAACAGGTATTGTTTGTGTGGGTTTCTGTGGCTGATTGAGGTGTAATTAAACCCACCTGATGTCTTTCCTGCACTTGACTAGCCTGGGGGGATGGGTGGTTGATAGGTGTTTGGTTTCACAGTAAGGAATGGCATACACTCTACAACCAATTCGTATCAGATACTCCTTACTGCCAATTTATATCAGATTCATCTCATACATTTTTTAAGCTGATTTGTGTCAAATGCATTGCACAGGCTGACTCTGCCAACTCACTGCGTGTCCACGTAGTTGTACCTTTGAGATCGGTCGTATATCTTCATCGATTGTCCCACGCTCGGACCGCTACACACTCGCTGTTGCAGGTAGGACTTTGTTGTTACCGCTCCTCTAAACTCTAGTAGTTACGTTATCATGTTCGTTTATCATGGTCGTTTTGCAAAAAGTCGCACTTACACCACCGGAAGTCTTTCTATGTCATCTGTCATGTATTTCATGCTTTCTACCCAACGCGGGTTTACTCGAGCCGTTCACTTCACGGCGATGCGCTCAAATCCGACATTCAAGCCCCTTACTCACCTCGCGTCTACGGCCGATTCAAAACTAGTCGCAACTTCGCTTCTATGTTTCGGATCCCTGGCAATCACAAAGCCCCTTCAACCGCCATCACCATTTAGTTGATTCGAACCCAGCCATATCATCGGCAATACGGTCAGATCTGTCATACGAGCCCTGTAGTCACCTCGCGTCTACGGCCGATTCGAAACTAGTCGCAACTTCGCTTCTATGTTTCGGATCCTCGGCAATCACAAAGCCCCTTCAACCACCATCACCATTTAGTTGATTCGAACCCAGCCATATCATCGGCAATACGGGCAGATCTGTCATACGAGCCCTGTAGTCACCTTGCATCTACGGCCGATTCAAATCTAGTCGCAACTTCGCTTCTATGTTTCGATCATTGGCAATCACCAGCCCCTTCAACCACCATCACAATTCAATCAATCCGAACCCAGCCATATCCTTAGCGATACGGTCGGATCCCATATATGAGCCTCTCAGTCGCATCTATGGAAGATTCAAGTCTAGTCGCAGCATCGGCACAACTATTCCAGTCCTTTCCAAACGCAACTCTAACAACCAAGCCGAATCCTGTTGCATCTCCAACTCAAATGAGTCAAATCTTTCGCAGACTATTCCATAGCTATAGCCCAGTTCAAACTAGTCACATCGACTGTACGAATTCAGCAGTACTTACGTTTGACTTTCTCAGTCTATCCATACATGATCATACACAATTCTCTCCACCAATTTGCTCAGTGTTGCGCACGGTCATTCCTACATAATCACATTTCCTCTACAAACCTTTTCTTTCGCCTTTCAACAAAGCTCCTTGCAATCGCTGCAAGCATAAATGCAATGGCTCAAATACGGCCATTCATCTCCAGTAGCAACACGGCTGCTCTCCTCATTCCTACACACTTATAATTTAATTTATAGATTCAAATAAAGCTGCTTTCTTGCAATCGCTGCAAGCATCTCTGCAATAGCTTAATATGGCCACTCCTCTCCAGTAGCAACACAGCTGCTCACCTCATTCATCCATTCATTCATTCTCATCTCATAATTCAAATAAAGCCGCTTCCATGCAATCGCTGCAAGCATTTCAGCAAGTGCTCAAACTGCCACTCATCGTCTCCAGTAGCAACACGGCTGCTCATCATTTTCTCTGTCACTTTCCCCTTTTTAGGCCAGTTAGAACACCAGTTAGTCCACCCTGCACCAGATTTGGACAGTATCTCCCAAAAAAAAACAAAAAAAAAAAACCCATTGTCGAGGGCTTGCATCTTCACCAGGGGGCCAGCTTTGCCCCAAAGAGCTCTTTGCAATCCCCCTTGTCAAAACAAAATTCTCATGTCACCTTACTACAGGCTCCCGGTCAACTCAGTTCTCGACCCCCAACCAGTGGACTTCACAACTAGTGCATAAAGTCAGGTGTTTAGTTCAATGGGGATTCCCCCTTTCTCTTAAACACTCTTTCACTACATATTTTTACTTCACATACAGAATTTGACCTGCTCCTGAGGCGTTAGCCACTGTCACATACTTCTGTGCACTTCACTCTGTTTTTGAAGCACAAGCCTTCAATACGCAGACAAGGTCGCCTAATCTCCATACTTGCTGGCAGTGCAAGCATTAGTAGACCGAACCCACGTCAATTAACTACAGAACGCAACATTCCTACTTAGTATACCAGACTTTAGCTACCCACCCCAGTCGGCCCTGGGGCGCTCTAGTTCATTAGTCTGTGCCGAGCACAGACTGACACCCGAGCTATCGGTTACCTAGCCAGTCACCTCCTGGCTCACCTCGGTTGTCACGCATTCTTTTGAGTTTTCTAAAGTCACACTCAACAGCGCTCGAGCGCAAACCAACTGTCACTATGGCTGTCGTTCCTTGTCCTATTCTTTTTTCCTTCCGCCTTTCATCTTATCTACCCAACGCAACTATCCCCTCCTACCTTTGCAACTTGCCTCAAACATACGCACCCCCCCTGCTTTTAGTTGACGCCATGTCGCAGGCAGACAGTGAGGACTTCGCTTCAGCCCTGCCATCACCCTTTATGGGCTCAGCAAGCAGCGGTTTACAGTCTCACAAGAGCTTGGACCAATAAAAAAAAAACTCATAGCAGAACGGTGTCGCAGGAGTAAATCCTACCCTGCCGCAGCCAGGAAACCAAACCTTTAGGCTACTGTTTCCACCGCCAGTTGCACCCCTTCCAGGCACCACTTCAGTCTATCTTCTTTGCGACTACTCAGCGGCACTCCTGGGTAACCACACTGTCAACAGCAGTCGCCAAAGTCCAAGCAGAGTGACAGCCCTGGAGGTACGCCCAGCCGTGCCCCTACCAGCTCCAGTCATCACCGTCATTCCCGTACCTTCACTTGCAGATACACCCAACTTCTGCACCATCATCTTCCCTGCACACCTTGTCCTAGCAGGGCATCTAGGAGGACATCTTGGACGACAACAATGTTAACTTAGCATCCCTCCTCATAGTAGTACACAACTTGGCCTAGAACAAGTCATATTTGCGGGGAGATGTCTCCGTCATCCTGAAGGCCAGAGACCCTTTACTTAATCGCAAGCTCACTGTCAGAGTTTGTGCTGGCCTTGGGGACAGTCAGAGACATGTTAGGCAGAGCAACCCCAACAGGAGGGTAGAATTGGACCCGTATCTGCATGCAGCAGGTCACAAGTACGGAGGGTGCCCATCCTTTGACTATCACCGCTCATTTTCAGCCAAGGCAGCAGCCAGACTCAAGGGGATCCTTTACCTCCCATCTTTTAGTGTTTCTCTTCCAGGTAAAGACCCTGACTAAATCCTTAAATTAAGATGTGCCAGCTATAGCAGATCTGCCCATGGGAGTCGAATTTCTCACAAATTGGAATGGCATGCCAATGTGCATTCCCTCAGCATCTCTCTCTTCATCTCAGGTAGTCATGGTCACCACAGCCTCCACAGGTCCTCATCTCAATTTTTGTCCAAATTGGGTTCATAGGGCCATGGCCGTCAGAAATCCTCTTGATTCCTGGGTTCAGTTAGTCCTCCTCTTTGTTCGACCTCTACCCCATTGTCGCAGCAGCTCAAGTCTGGTGCAACAACTGGGCAGGACAAACAGTGATGTTCGCCACAGACAACCAAGCCACAGCCAGTATTATGAATAAAGGAGGTCCTAGTAGCCTGCCATCGTGGCCTTCCTGCGCAGGCTGGTGCCACTATCCCCACAGCACCAATCTAACATCCTATGCGTCCACATCCCAGACAAACGCAATAATCTGGCCGACGCACTACCCGTTAACTTTGCTCCGTTATTTTTTGCAGGAACCTGGAACCGACCCGACCATGTCTCTTATCCCACACTGGTCGTAGCTAACCTCGGATTCAAACACTTTCACAACGCTACCTGCCTTATTAATCTTTCACTATCTCACAACACCCTGAAGGCCTACCGTGCAGCCTAGAGGTTCTATGTCAGGTTACTAGCCTCAAACCCCTGAGCAATACCAAGAGTTCTCCATCACATCCTGGTCTTCATATTATGCCACCACACACAGTTGGCATTGTCACACAATACCTTAGACCCCACTCAGCTGACATCCAGTATTTCATCCCCTTATGAGATCCTAACAAACCGTCTTGTTTGCCGCCCATACGGTCAAGACCATGTTGTGTGGTATTCACAGGCAATGACCCCAAATCAGTATCAAACGGCTACCCGTCACCAGCGCCATATTCCGAGACGTGTTTTTCATCCTGTCACATTCCCCTTTGGCTAAATTCAGCCTGGTCGTTCAAGCAGCCATCTACCTGGCTTTCTACAGCTTCTTACGCCCCAGTGAATACTGTCACCATCCCAGTTGTAAAGTGTTACGTAGACGCCACCTCACGTGCCATCAGACTTCATCTTGCTCCTCAGGGTGTCCAAAACACAATAGTCTGGTCCAGGGGTTGACATCAAACCTTTCCAAACTCTCAAAGCCTGGTGCCCCGTGTCCATCCTAGATCAATTTTTGGCCCATATGTTTGATCCCTCGCAGGACAGCCCATTACTACCGTTCCCGATTAGTACCCCAGGCAGCAACCAGTTCATTAGTGTTCTTAAATGGCAGCACCCCAGTGATTCAACACACTCTGAAAGTGCACGAAGTGCCCGTCACCGTGTAGTGAGTGCGCTTACCAGAGAGTATATAAATTAAAGCGTTGTATATAGTTGATAGGTTACATCAAAGTTGTCCTCCTTTCAGTGGGTCAGCTCTCCATCTCACAACAGTACTCCCCAGACAGTGATCTATTCCGTGGTCCCAATACGGAACTCAGTGGTCCACAGGAAAGTAAGGAACCAACATGGCATAATATCGTAGGGACAATTTATTAAAAATAATAGGTAGCACACTTACATGTAAGTCGAAAAATTACAGCGTAATTATATATATATATATATATATATATATATATATATATATATATATATATATATAATATTAAATGTAGTTAAATACCAAATAAATTTTTCCAAATAATTCCCTTTTTTTTTGGATATACATTTTTGATCATCCTTAATACACATTGGATGGACATGTGACATTTAATATATATATGGCTGTTTGCACCAATTTTAAAGGATTAGATGCTGCTCATTCCATAATTAGGTTGATTCCCCTTTTCCCCTTTTTTTGGTTTTTGTCTTGTTCTTCTGTATATTATGTGTAGGGATGCACGGTCGGTGTATTGTCCATTTTACACCTGCAGTGGCATCAATATACATATATACCATTCTGATATTAAGTTTATTTTGTTTTTGCTTTACTTCTATTCTGGATTTTGTTTATTAGATACATCCGTGGGATATAGTCATTGCCCAAGATTTTTAGTTACCCATATTACAAGCGAGTTTGTTGTATTATTAGTATTGGACAGACTGCGCGTGTCTCATGGCTATTTGCCATTACTTTCAATGGCGCATCGAGACTAAGTCTTGCATCTCAGAACGAGGCTTGGTATGCATTACTAGCTTTATTAGGCGGAGCGTCACTGCGCTGCCCGTTCCCCATTGACAACGTCAGGTATGACGAAACGTGTCTGGGAAGGCACGCAGTGACGCCACCACGTTGTAGGAGAGGAGGACGGGCTCCTGTTTGCCGGCCGGCTTTTTATGTTGTTCTTATACGCTGTAATTTTTTGACTTACATGTAAGTGTGCTACCTTTTATTTTTAATAAATTGTCCCTACGATATTATGCCATGTTGGTTCCTTTCTTTCCTGTGGACCACTGAGTTCCGTATTGGGACCACGGAATAGATCACTGTCTGGGGAGTACTGTTGTGAGACGGAGAGCTGACCCACTGAAAGGAGGACAACTTTGATGTGACCTATCAACTATATACAACGCTTTAATTTATATACTCTCTGGTAAGCGCACTCACTACACGGTGACGGGCACTTCGTGCGCTTTCAGAGTGTGTTGAATCACTGGGGTGCTGCCATTTAAGAACATAAATGTTTACTATATGGACTCACATATGAACTTTCTATGATTGGATTTTTTGTATCATTATTTTTACGCACTTTTGTGATCTTTATGCACTTGAGGTGTTTTTTGATCGTATTAATTATCTATATATTAATTATTCACTTATTTTAATATCTTATTTCTGATATATAATTAATTAGAGGGTTGGCGCAGCTTTTTGTATTTTTGTTGAGTGCCATATCGCATTTATTGCTGCTGCCTACATTACACATTGTTAGTTTGTTTTTTCACTATCTTTCCCAGCGCGGTTTATTTTTTTTCAGTTCATTAGTCACGTCAGGTTCCTTTTGAGCAAATTAGGCCAGGACCTTGGTTGTTTTCTTGGACATTCTTTCGCATTGGAGCAGCATCAGCAGCCTCACGAAACGGGGTCCCAGTCCACGCGATCAAAGATGGGCAGGCGGGAATCCACCTGCTTTACTCGATACATCTCCAATCCACAAGTGGAAATGTCCTGAGCCTTCAGCAACTTTGCCCCGTAGTGTCTTGTTGTACATAAATTAATAATTACCTCCCTAAACCAAGTCTTTTGCGGCCTTCTCTTGGCATATCGCCCAGCAGACCAGGGCTCACCGCCCAGCTCACCAGGGCTTACCTTACAGCAGACCAAGGGCACAATTCAGGTCTATTTTATGTTGTTAGTCTTGTGACGTGTTTATGTGTTCTTTCATATCTCTTAGAGCGGAGGGCTCCGACCATAAATATTTATATTAAGATAATAAAAGCTGACTTCAAACAATTAAAGGAATAGTCTGTGAGTATATATAAAGAATGAACTTGCTCCCTCGGGAGGGGTGTAGTCCTATTAAATAAGTAAGGAGTACTGTCTCTTCAGACTGCTGCTACACCATAAAGCCTGTATACATCCATAGGTCACCAATGATAATCCATATGTAGGTAATAAACAGATAAGGTAAGCTTACCCCAAAAGATGGACACACACTATATAGCGGTGAGTCAAATGAGCGTTTGGATCCCAGATTCAGCAGGTCTTTCAACAGAGACGCTGGCAATGTGGAGACGTATTCTAACTACTTCCAAGAGGCACAAGCAGTGGATGGCCGGTACTGCGATCACTCCAAATGATAATCGAACCCATGAAGCAAGCCAATCTCTGGATCTCTGGATGTACAGTGCCTTGCGAAAGTATTCGGCCCCCTTCAACTTTTCAACCTTTTGCCACATTTCAGGCTTCAAACATAAAGATATAAAATTTTTATTTTTTGTGAAGAATCACCAACAAGTGGGACACAATTGTGAAGTGGAACCAAATCTATTGGATAATTTAAACTTTTTTAGCAAATAAAAAAACTGAAAAGTGGTGTGTGCAAAATTATTCGGCCCCTTTACTTTCAGTGCAGCAAACTCACTCCAGAAGTTCAGCGAGGATCTCTGAATGATCCAATGTTGTCCTAAATGACTGATGGTGATAAATAGAATCCACCTGTGTGTAATCAAGTCTCTGTATAAATACACCTGCTCTGTGATAGGCTCAGGGTTCTGTTGAAAGGGTAGAGAGCATCATGAAGACCAAGGAACACACCAGGCAGGTCCGTAATACTGTTGTGGAGAAGTTTAAAGCCGGATTTGGATACAAAAAGATTTCCTAAGCTTTAAACATCCCAAGGAGCACTGTGCAAGCGATCATTTTGAAATGGAAGGAGTATCAGACCACTGCAAATCTACTAGGACCTGGCCGTCCCTCTAAACTTTCAGCTCAGACAAGGAGAAGACTGATCAGAGATGCAGCCAAGAGGCCCATGATCACTCTGGATGAACTGCAGAGAACTACAGCTGAGGTGGGAGAGTCTGTCCATAGGACAACAATCAGTCGTACACTGCACAAATCTGGCCTTTATGGAAGAGTGGCAAGAAGAAA
Organism: Lithobates pipiens; assembly: GCF_037356315.1. Taxonomy (NCBI): domain Eukaryota; kingdom Metazoa; phylum Chordata; class Amphibia; order Anura; family Ranidae; genus Lithobates; species Lithobates pipiens. Next base: position 241,676,967 of record NW_027507685.1, read on the forward strand.
GCCATTTCTCAAAGATATCCATAAAAAGTCTTGTCTAAAGTTTGCCACAAGCCACCTGGGAGACACACCAAACATGTGGAAGAAGGTGCTCTGGTCAGATGAAACCAAAATCCAACTTTTTGCCCACAATGCAAAACGATATGTTTGGCGTAAAAGCAACACAGCTCATCACCCTCAACACACCATCCCCACTGTCACACATGGTGGTGGCAGCATCATGGTTTGGGCCGCTTTTCTTCAGCAGGGACAGGGAAGATGGTTAAAATTGAGGGGAAGAGGGATGCAGCCAAATACAGGACCATTCTGGATGAAAACCTGTTGGAGTCTGCAAAAGACCTGAAACTGGGACGGAGATTTATCTTCCAACAAGACAATGATCCCAAACATACAGCAAAATCTACAAAGGAATGGTTCACAAATAAACGTATCCAGGTGTTAGAACGGCCAAGTCAAAGTCCAGACCTGAATCCAATCGAGAATCTGTGGAAAGAGCTGAAAACTGCTGTTCACAAACGCTCTCCATCCAACCTCACTGAGCTCCAGCTGTTTTGTAAGGAAGAATGGGCAAGAATTTCAGTCTCTCGATGTGCAAAACTGATAGAGACATACCCCAAGCGACTTGCAGCTGTAATCGCAGCAAAAGGTGGCTCTACAAAGTATTAACGCAAGGGGGCCGAATCATTTTGCACGCCCCACTTTTCATTTTTTTATTAGTTAAAAGACTTTCAAAAATCCAATAGATTTTGTTCCACTTCACAATTGTGTCCCACTTGTTGGTGATTCTTCACAAAAAATAAAAATTTTATATCTTTATGTTTGAAGCCTGAAATGTGGCAAAAGGTTGAAAAGTTCAAAGGGGGCCGAATACTTTCGCAAGGCACTGTATGCAACTCTCAATGGTATGCAATGGTCGATTCCCAATCATAAAAAAGGGGAGAAAAAAAGGCTTCCACATAGTGCATGAATCGAAATGTAAAAAAATCCTTTATTAAAAAGCTGTAGTAGAAATGCACAATACCCCTCCGGTAAGTCCATATAAAAATCATAAAAAACACATAACGCGATAACAAAAGAGTGAGTTAAAAACCAGACATGCTTCGGATGAAGGTCCTTCTACTGGGGCATCTGACTCACTGTTGGCCACCACTCTGAATATATTACCCTTTCAATTACCCAGAAAAGAATCGGCTGTGCTTTGCTGACAGAAAATCCCTCAGTCAGCCAATCATAAGTGTTTCCCACAGGTTGGCGCCTCCCTCCACATATAAATAACCAATGTACACCACTGAGTACATGACTCCTCACGACTCTTTAATCACCTGACCAAACCTCAGCCGCCAGCATCATTGCGCTCCAGCTCTGTGCGATCCAAGCCTCAAATGCGCTGTTAACCAGTCAGATCGGAGATGCAAATTACACATCTCCCTTCCGGAAATTCTCATTGCGCTGCCGGAAATGCGCTCCAAGCTTTGTGGTAAATTTGTTAATAAATGCATTTATGTCCCACTCAATGTTTATCCCATGGGGAGAGTAAAACTTGAGCTGGTATATCCAGAATGTTTCAAGCTTTAAGACTCCCCTAACACGGGACCCCCCTCTCCCCAATGAGGGACCAATTTATCTGTAGCACTGACCCCCCCGAAGGAGCGGATGATTTTATTGGGCTTACCGTTACCTTCTTTACCTCGTGCGCGTTTAGGGGTTTCCCGAGGTAGATGACCCAAGAACTGTAGAGACTGATGCCAGATCCACTTAAAGGGATATTTATCTGCGAAAAATAGTTAACACAGTCTCTCAATGTAGGGTTAGAGGGTTTGGGTAGAAAAGTCCAGGTACTCTTGTCTATAACTTCAATAGGAAAAGTCTCTCACCAGTAGAAAATCCAGAGAATAGCCATTCACAACTGGATCCTCACCATTATTGGATAGTCCTTCTCTCACCAGGCCTAGCAGCCAACAGGGTGTTTAAATCAAGAACAAGTCTCTGCCACAGACTATGCTATAGAACACTTGAGGGAAAGTTTGTAGAACCCTCATATGGTACCAGTATCCTGCAGCCGGACTGGCGATACCACACAAGATTGGATTCACTTGGGTCCTTTCAAGTTCTCCAGGCTCTTGTTAAGAAGCCAACCTTTGCATGGCCTTCTCCCAAAGAGTCCTCCTTTGGATAACTTGACAGTTGCTGGGCCTCTCCAATAACCGAGGCGGCACCGGACCACCTCCGAATCCTTGCTTCAGTTTCCTTGCCTTGGGCCAGCCAGCCCCGAGACATGTGATCAGGTGGATCTACACCCCAGGCCATGAGAGTCCTGGGGGCTGGTCAGGAGTAGGGATGAGCCGAACACCCCCCCGGTTTGGTTCACACCAGAGCTTTCGAACGGACCCCAAATTCGTACGAACTTTAGAACCCCCATTGAAGTCTATGGGACTTGAACGTTCGAAATTAAAAGTGCTAATTTTAACGGCTAATATGCAAGATACTGTCCTAAAAAGGGTTTGGCTCCTGCCCCAGGGGACATGGGTCAATGCCTAAAATGTTTTTAAAAAATGCCCGTTTTGGCAGGAGCACTGATTTTAATGAAGATTAAAGTGAAAAAAAGTGAAATATTCCTTTAAATATGGTGCCTGGGGGGTGTCTGTAGTATGCCTGTGAAGTGCCACGTGTTTCCCGTGTTTAGAACAGTCCCTGCACAAAATGACATTAAACTGAAATAACATCATTGAAAACTGCTTGCGGTTTTAATGTTATATCTGGTTCCTGCAATATGGTTGAAAATCATTGAGAAAAATGGCATGGGTAGCCCTCCCTGCCCATTACCAGCCCCTTTGGGTCTTGTACGCATATTGAGGGGAACCCCGTACCCATATAAAAAAAAAAGGAAATGTGTGTGGCCCGCAGGCCCTATATACTCAGAACAGCAGTATACAGGCGGTGCAAACAAGACAGGGACTGTGTAGGTTTGTTGTGTTAAGTAGAATCTGTTTGTAATTTTCAACTGGTACATTTTTAAAGTGTAGCTCCAATCAAAAAAACTATTTTTAAGCTTTTTGGAAAACATAGGGAAGGGTTATCACCCCTGTATAATTTGTTTTGTCGTACATCTTTTTTCATCTCACTTGCTGTTTTTTTCCGTTTGCAAGTAGATGTTTGTAAGTTGGATGTTTGAAAGTAGGGGCCTGCCCTATATGCTCTGCAGAACTGGCGGAACAGGGTGTTGGTTTTGCCACAACATTGCAAGCCCTGAAAGTGACTCTTGGTGGGCGCTGGAGTGCCCTGCTGTGAACGATTATATCAAGAATTGTAATTACATGCCATTGTTGAACAGTGATAGAAAAATTGACCTTTGGTGGTTGTGGTGCTGGTGCCACAACACTATAAGTCCTCACAGTTACTCTGGGTGGGCACAGGAACGGCCCTCCTGTGAAATATTATATCGAGAATTGTAATTACATGTCCCTGTTAAACAGGGGCAGAAAAATTGGGCCTTAGGCACTGGTGCTGGTGCCACCACACTGCAACCTCTCCCATATACTCTAGTTTTATTGTAGGAATTAGCCCTGCTGCAAAGCATTGCTTCAAAAATTGTAATTAAACGCCCCTGTTAAACAGGGGCAGAAAAATTGGGCTGATGGCATCACCCAGAACCAGAAATGTTCTTCCAACATATCAGCGGAGGAGGAAGAGGATAGACAATCAACATAACAGGACAGTCACTCAGCATCAGCATAGGCAGTCTTGAAGGGATGTGATATTTCAAAAAAAATTATTCGGTTACATCAGCTTCAGGTGCTTGGTAGCTGTGGGTGATCCAAGACTGATTCATCTTGATGAAGGTCAGTCGATCAACTGATTCGGTGGACAGGCGCACCCTGTGAACGGTAACAAAGCCACCAGCAGCACTGAAGGTGCGTTCCGAAAGAAAGCTGGATGCAGGACAGGCCAGTAGCTCAATTGCATACTGTGCAAGCTCTGGCCAGTGATCCATCCTCAAGACCCAGTAAGCCAGAGGATTTTCGGTGGGAAAGCTGTCCAAGTCTGACCTTGCCCCTAGGTATTCCTGCACCATGTAAATCAGACGCTGGCGATGGTTGCTGGAACCGATCATACCTTGGGGCTGCGGACTTAAAAATTGTCTGAAAGCATCAGTCAGACGGCCACCTTCTCCACCGATCCTTCTGACCGATGCCTCAGCAACACGTTGTCCAGGACCAGGAGTTTGTAACCTCCCAGTCTCTGGGAACGCGTTGCACAGAGCTTTCTGCAAGGCCTCCCGGAGATGTCTCATCCTCTGCTCCCTCTGCGATGGCAAGATAAGGTCGGCAACCTTACCCTTGTACCGTGGATCAAGGAGAGTGGCCAGCCAGTAATGGTCCCTCTCCTTGATCCGAAGAATACGAGGATCCTTCCGCAGGCTTTGCAGGATCAGGGAGGCCATGCAGCGTAGGTTAGCTGAGGCATTCGGTCCGGAGTCCTCTGGGTCACTAAGGGCAACATGATCCGCAGCTACCTCCTCTCAGCCACATGTTTCTTGGGACTGTAAATCATCCCTACAAGACTGCTGCTGCTGATGCTAAGTGCCAGCCTCCACCTCCATGCTGACACAATCATCCTCCTCCTCCTCTTCCTCCTCCTCATCCTCTTCCTGTGTGATGGGTGGCACAGCAGGAACACTGTCTGGATAAAGGGGGCCTTGAGAGGCAAGGAAGTCCTCCTCTTCCTGCCTCTGTTCTGCCTCAAGTGCCCTGTCCATTATTCCACGCAGCGTATGCTCCAAGAGGTACAGTGTCACTGATGCATGCACTGTCACTGCTCACCATCCTTGTGGCCTCCTCAAACGGTGACAGGACAGTGCATGCCTGATCATGCCCCACTGGCGTGGTGAGAAAAAACCGAGCTCCCCTGACCCTGTCCTGGTGCCGTAGTCGCATAGGTACTCATTGATGGCCCTCTGCTGCGTGTGCAGCCGCTGCAGCATGGCCAACGTTGAGTTCCACCTGGTGGGAATGTCACATATAAGGCGGTTCTTGGGCAGGTTCAACTCCTTTTGGAGCTCAGCCAGCCGAGCACAGGCATTAAATGATCGGCGGAAATGCACACAGACTTTCCTGGCCTGCTTCAGGACATCCTGTAAGCCGGGGTACCTGCCCAAGAACCGCTGCACCACCAGGTTAAGGACATGAGCTACACAGGGCACATGGGTCAGTTGTCCCTGTCGGAGGGCGGAGAGGAGGTTGGTGCCATTGTCGCAAACCACCATTCCTGGCTTAAGTTGGCATGACATCAACCACCTCTCGGCCTGCCCCTGCAGAGCTGACAAAACATCCGCCCCCAGTGTGGCTCCTGTCCCCCCAAACAAACCAGCGCAAGCACGGCATGGCATCGTTTTGCCTGCGTACTTGCGTAGCCCCTAGAACGCCTACGGAGCACCGCTGGTTCTGAGGACAGAGCACTGGAAGAGGCCATGGAGGAAGAAGAAGAGGAGGGGTGGAGGAGAGATGTGTGTCACAACCAATAGTAGCATTTTGGAGGCGTGGTGGCGGAACAACCTCCAACACTACTGCACCTTGTCCTGCATCCTTCCCAGCTGCCAGAAGAGTGACCCAATGGGCCGTGAAAGACAGGTAACGTCCCTGTCCATGCCTGCTGGACCATGAGTCAGCGGTAATATGCACCTTACCGCTGATCGCCCTGTCCAACAAGGCAAGGACATTGCCTTCCACATGCCGGTAGAGAGCCGGAATCGCCTTCCATGAGAAAAAGTGGCGTTTGGGGACCTGCCACTGAGGAACCGCACATTGTACAAACTCACGGAAGGGGGCCGAGTCTACCAACTGAAAAGGCAGCAGTTGAAGTGCTAGCAATTTAGCCAAGCTAGCATTCAACTGGGCATGTGGATGGCTGGGAGTGAACTTTTTGCCGGTCCAGCAGCTGGGGCAGGGACATTTACCTGCTATAATCAGACGTGGGTGTACTGCTAGCAGAGTGCACGGAAGCACTTGGCTGTGACACACCTAATTCTACACCTTCATTCCTCTCAGAGCAGGTTTCAGAGAGGACTGAAGGTCTAGTGGGGTTGGAGATGCCAGCTGATGAGGAGCAAGGAGAGGTCCGCTTTGTTCTTTGGTGTGGGTCTTTGAGGTACGCTTGCCAACGAACTGCATGGCAGGTCAACGTATGTCTGGTCAAGCATGTGGTGCCCAAGCGGCTGATGTTTTGGCCACGCGAGATACGCTTGAGACATATGTTGCAAATAGCAGCAGTGCGATCTGATGCACTCGTCTCAAAAAAGGCCCACACCAAAGAACTTTTAGAATAACACGCAGAGGCAGCGCCCTGCACAGGCAGAGCTCTGCGGTGTGATTCAGTCGGTGTGCTGCCCCTAAGCTGGCCCCCGGAGGGCATCCTGCCTCGTTGGACATGTGCCGCCTCCTCCTCTTTCCTACCAGGCACCCACGTGGAGTCAGTGCCCTCATCATCCCCTCCCTCTTCATCGCTGTAGCAAACCTGGCAGTATGCTGCAGCTTGTGGAACATGACTGCCAGATTGCTGTCCTTCTTGAGCATCCCCTCTCTCTGCGCTCACGCTACTGCCTTCCTCTAGCTGAGTGTCATCATCAGAGCCCACAAAACACTGGGCATCCTCCTGGAGCATGTACCCAACACTGTGCTCAAAGAGTTCAGGAGACTCCTCAGGAGGACGTGGTGGGTCTAGGGAAGGAGTCACTGATGATGACATTGAGACGAGGGAAGACGATGCGTTGGCAGCTGCTTTTGCTAGTACCCTGAGACTGGGTGAGAGAGGATGAGGAGGATCAAGTCGTTGGCATGTTGTGGTTCAACATGTCCAGCTGCCGAAAAGAAGGACAAGCGTGTCCCATGGCCACGTGCTGATGACAATGCACCGCGTCCACGACCAGCACTGTTGTCTTTAGACACAGAGCCTGCTTGCCCTCTTTTATCGGCTCGCGCCTTTCTGCCTCTCCTTGCTGGCCTTCCAGACATGGTAATGGCCTGAAGGGAGTTGGGTAAAACAGCAGTTGGGTAGTGTATATTGTGCTGGAGGCACACAACACCCACTAACTCCTGCAGATGCCTTTATTATAGAACACCAGAGATAAAGGGCTATACTGTAATGGAGTCAAACAACAACCACTAAGCCCTGCAGATGGCTCTATTAGAGAACAGCAATAAAGGGTAGATACAGGTGTATATTGTGCTGGAGGCATACAACACCCACTAACTCCTGCAGATGCCTTTATTATAGAACACCAGAGATAAAGGGGTATATACAGATGTATACTGTGCTGTGCTGGAGGCACACACAACTTCCAATAACTCCTGCAGATGGCTCAAATAGAGAAGAGCTATTGTCACGGTCGTCTCCGGAATCCGGTGGCTCATGGAAGACCTATCCACAGAATCCCTTCGTTGAGCATTAATAGGTTTCCATTGACGCGCGTTGGCGCGAACGAACGCACGCGGGTGCGAGCAGGTACGAACGGGCGCACACCGGTGCGCGAGGTAGCGAAAGAGCGCACGCGGGTGCGCGGGGTCACGAACGGCTGCACGGTTCCACGTGGGCACGCCGTGCGACCGTTCTTGGCGCCCAGAGGACTTCTTAAGGAATCCGTTCTAGTGCCCTGGTGCTGTCCAGTCTACAGCGTTCCTGTGACTTACCTCTGTGTACCTGATTGTTCCTGTTGATCTACCCGGCCTGCTTCTGACTATTCCTGCCTGCTGCCAGCCTTGACCCTCGGACTGTTTGACCACGCCTCTGCCTACCCCCTGGTACCGCTGCCGCCTGCCTGTTCACGACCCGGCCTGTGTTTGACTACGCTTCTGCCTGCTCCCTGGTACCGCTGCCGCCTGCCTGTTGACGACCCTGCCTGTGTTTGACCCCGCTTGTTCCTGCCAGCTGTTTCCAGTCTGCCATCGGTGACCACTGCTATCTGCTGCCAGCTGTTCCGGTCTGCCATCCGTGACCACTGCTGCCTGCTGCCTACCAACCAGCCGTTCCAGTGTGATCACCTGCACCTGTTGCCAGCCGCTGACTACTTACCAGCTGTTTCCAGAACCTCCTACCAGTACCCGCCTCTGTCTGACGCCAACTCCTGGGCCTACCCTACAGCCTTCTGCTTGGCACTTGTGCCCTCTGAACTCTAGTATCCCTGTCTCCACTTCCAGGGAATCTCGAGCCAGAGGCTTACGAGAGGCCGCTCCCTGCGCTCCGGGCTCCTTCCACCAGGTACGTGACAGCTATGTAGGTGGATATAGCGGTGTGTACTGGGTACAGAGCACGCAGACAGCACGCACAAGCTCCTAACACTACTGACTGCAATCTCTATTATAAAAGATAGATCACTAGCTATATAGGTGAGGTGAATATAGCAGTGTATACTGCGGTCAGGGCACGCAGACAACAACCACTACAGAAGAGCAAAATCGAAAATCGGCCGATAACGATCGGTGTATACTGTGTTGAAGGTACACAGAACACCCACTAACTGCTTCAGAAGCCAACACACTACACAAGGCCGCCGCGCTGGCGGCCTTATATAGTGTGGGCGTGTACTACACAGCCTGAGCTATGATTGGCCACAGGCAGGAATGTGGCCAATCATGGCTCTCCTAGCTGCTGGCGCTGTGATTGGCCAAGCATGCAGGGTCAGAGTGCATGCTTGGCCAATCATGAGCCAGCAATGCACTGCGATGACGCAGTGCATTGTGGGCCGTGAGCGCCACAAGAATTTGAGGCGCGAACGGCCCATAACGTTCGGAATTCGCCGAATGGGCGAACAGCCGATGTTCGAGTCGAACGTATGTTCGACTCGAAGACGAAGCTCATCCCTAGTAACTTGCATATTAGCCTTTAAAATTAGCACTTTCGATTTTGAACATTGGAGTCCCATAGACTTTAATAGGGTTCTAAAGTTCACACGAAGTATGCTATATACTAGCTCCGTCAAATCTTCTTTATACATTCGACAGACACCATAAGCCTTCAAAGACAGATTTGACCGTAATTCATGTGGATTTTCGGACAAATGCAATTTTTGAACGAATAAACGAAATATATAAAAACGAATTTCGGGAGTAACTAAATAAATTTATTTTTCGTACGAAAACAAAATTCCGAAACGAAATATATCACTCTGCACTTGTCTACTTTTTTATAAGTATGCGTCTTTAACCCCTTAAGTGGCCGGGAGGCAGAGTCCATGATCATGTGACCGCTGTGATTGGCTGTCACGGCGGTCACATGATCAGAAAGCTCCCGATCGCAAGCAGTGGGCAGGAGCTTTCCGTTAGTATGTATTGAGCACTCACCATACTGACGCTGGAAACAGCAGAAGGGGGAGTTGAAGAGGACAGGCCGCTATCTTCGCATATCCAATCTCCTTTCCACCCATACATCTCACTGATCCAAAAAAACACTAAATTTAGTTCTGTGTTCATTCCTACAGGCGCAAGGGACTTTAAAACATATATCCATCATTTTTCCTTTTGTAATAGAATGCGACATATATTCCTTTAACCCTGAACCCATCAGTTTTTTCCTGATGATATTGGATAAAATGTTTAGCTACCGGTCTGTCTTCTTTTTTTTTTTTCTCCTTATTTTCCTTAGGCCTTTCTTTCTCCTTTTTAATATCTCTAAGGTGTTCACCTATCCGCACTTTAAGGGCTCTCTTTGTCTTTCCCATGTAAATTTTGGGGCAGGGACATGTGATCATATAGATCACTCTAGTAGTAGAACAGTTGATTAGATCTCTGATCTCATATTCCTTTTGTCCCACCGCATCCTGGAAACTATTTAGTCCTTTCAACAAAGGGGCATATTTGGCACTTAGTGCAGGAGAACATCCTCTTGCATCGTGGATATCCAGACAGCCACGTAAAGTTCTGCTGTCTGAAATATTCTGAATGCATTAAGATGTCCCCCAAGTTTTTAAATCTACGTGCCACCATTTTAGATCCAGCACCTAAAATTTTCGTCAAATCTTTATTCCTCAAAATGCCCCAATGTCTTTCCAGGACTTTACGTACAGAGCCCCATTGGGTTCCATAAGTTGTAATCAGTCTTATTGGGTCCGGTCCTACTTGTTTTTTAGATCTTAAGCTTCCGTCCTTGCATAGCAAACTTTCTCTGCTACGAATCGCAGCTTTGCTTTTAGCGCTGCGGATCTGCCTATGGGAGTATCCACGTTCACAAAATCTCCCATACAGGTCTTTGAACTCCCTCCGCAGGTCCAAAGCATCAGAGCAATTCCGTTTTATTCTCATAAATTGACCAATTGGAATTCCATTCTTCTGCCAAGGGGGGTGATGACTCCCCGCCTGCAGTAAGGTATATGCCGATGTCTTCTACAGTCGCCTCAGACTAATGCATGATTGACCCTTGGAATATATGTTCTTTTGGGTCAGATATATTCGGTAAACCTACATCCACTTAAGGTGGTGGTACTGGCACGAGGGTGTTTGCACATCTCAACCCTGAGGATTGGAGGGCATATCTACCTTTTTTATTGCACCAAGGGGGACTTTGGTCGCTCTTTTAGGAAAGGACTGTATTGAGTTCAATGAGTGACACTTATTTTCCTTTTTTCTTTTTTCATACACATGTTCACATTAAAGTTGTTCAACTAATATTTGTGTTAATTGTTAATAATTATGATAATTTATGTCACTTAAATTATATATGACACATAAGTGACAGACAGATTTGTGCACATATGTTTTTGTAAATCTCAACGCAATTCTTTATTGTAATAAAATAGCGGAGAAAGATCCATAAACTTGGCAATCACATAGTAAAAAAAAACGGCAATCAATATAAAGGAATTTGTGACTTTTTATGTCAATAGTGACTGTTTGTTATAGTGGATTATTTCCTCTCATCGCAAGGTCTCTGGATATCATCAACTTTCATACATATGTATTGGGCAATTTTTGAATTCACCGTAATATTTATACTTTATTTAAATTAATTTTATTTTTGACCAACCTTTTAGGCCCCTGTCACACATGCGGACAGTATATCCATATTTCATCCATCCGTTTGCGGATGAAATACGGGCATACATGCATCCCTATGGGATAGCGGGTGTCTGCGCTTTTTTGTCTGCACTTTAGGATCGGTTTGTACTGAGCCATTTGGCTGGGTGATTTTAGAAATCTTTGGCATTTGAGGTTGCATAATAAACTTGTTGGATTAATTTAATTTCTTTCACCCCTTATTTGCCCACTAGAGCCATAGTAGCCATCTTTTTTCCTTTTGGGGTATCTTTTTTTCTTTCCTTTTGCTTATGTGTTGGTTACGGAAATAGCGTCCTTTTATTGTGGAGGAGTGGCATAAGGTGGTACATTTTCATCTTCTTTTTGCCATAGAAACTATAACGGCAGAATAAGGTGTGGTCTGTTTTTGTTTTGTTTTAGTAATGATTGGAAATGCTCTGAAACAGAAAAACAAATCAAATCTAGACTTACAGAAAGAAAAGAACAATGTCAAGCATGGCTAAAAGTTTACATACCGATACTATTTCATGAAATTTTAACTTTGATGATTAAGTATGGTACCAAATAGGTATGGAGACAAATAATCCAGGTGGGAAAGATGGTTACCCAAGAAAAAACGTGAATCCTCAAGACCTGAAAGATCCCTCCCGAGGGTCCCCAAAAATAAAGTGGGTCCTCTCAGCAAAAAGGAAAAGTGTAGACTGATGTATAGCCAAACTTGTTGAGGAAAGGCAAACCTATGAAACAAATAACAAAAGATGACAAAAAAAATATATACTTAATGTTTTCAAAAAGAAGGGGGCAGAGCGAAAGCATGTAACATATTCCATGCATCCGATAGTGCCCTCATATAAGTATGAAATGTAAAACTTTTTACCACTTCTCATAAGAGAGAGGAGAAAACATAAGAACGAGTTGATGGTAATGTACCATAATGAGGAGATGGCGGCGTCTGTCTCACACACAATCCCGGAAGGTAGTGTAAGGATTAAGGTATGTCTAAACAAAATGGTTGACAGTATGTCTTACTAAATACTTGTCTCTCTATCCTTCTCAGTAAAATAAGGACTCGTCATCTTTAGTCACGTACGCATAAGAGGCCGCATCAGCCCTAAAAAGCAGTCTACGCCCAGAAGATTGTCTTATCAGCTGATAACACCTGGAGAATTGCCTTTTCTTAGCAAAAATGTTGTTTTTTTACATTGCTGATGTTTGCCTTTTCTGTCTATAAAAGATGTAATAAAGAAGCCTCAGGTCAGAGAGTCAGAGTTAAGAACGGACTTCTGAGCAGAAATACTGAGTACCTCCGTGTCTCTTTGCTTAGATAAGAACTCTAACTAACAATTGGGAAACTGTAACATAACCTGACAAATAGGTGACTTGTTGAGGTCACACCTAACATTTCTGGCGCCGCGAACAGGGACCTGCAGAAAGAAACTACAAGAGGCGAACGAACATAAGGACGGAACAAAAAGGCCGGGCACATCAAGAACCACAGACAAATCCTGCGCAGGTAAGAAAAGCTTTATTTTCTTATAAACTCTGTGCTTCTTAGATTTGTGCCCACCTGATCTGTCTGAATTGTTCTTCAGGTAAACACCAACCTCTGTAGTAAGCGGGTCTTGAACTTAATATTTTGGCTTATGTTACCGTTGTTTCTTGTCTGTCTACTTGTCATCTGTCTGTTGTGACTGAGATAAGCCCTGTTTGTATGGTGTGAATTGAAACATATATCATCCCAATTGGTAACGGAATGCGCCCTTAACTCGTAAGAGTACTTTGGGGGTCCAACACTTAAGTTTGATATACGCTTTTTGATTCATGAGCCTAAAAACGGGTTGAAAGTATAAGTCCTGACTGCCTCAATAAAGCAGGAATAAGAAACGATTGCTGAGGGATTCCATGGTAATGGGAAGGGAATAAAGGTCTCCACAAAGTCCCAGAGACCTAGTCATATGTGTTTGGCCACCAAAAGGAATGCTTGTATATGTTGTAGCCGTCAGTCTGGTCATAATATTTGTCAGTTGGCTAGCATATAAAGTAATTCGATTTCAGAAATCTCATCCAGGAGAGGTTTTTAGTATTTTGGCACCCTAGGAGGAGAAGGCAACGAGACACTTAGTAAGTGATCCAAACGCCACCTAGGCAGGACTGTCAAAATGGGCCAGACACATGGTAAACCCCAGGAGGAATCTCAGAAATGTTATAGTGTTAAAGACATAATTACAATGTTGTATGGGAAGGATAAGGCACAGGGCACGAATAGGGTTCTCAAGAAATTTGGAATGGATGGAGAAAATGGATTAAGTGTAGAAGGTTGGGAAGAAATAAAGAGAGACAGACAGGGGGAGGTCCTGCAGAACAGATGGGTATCACAAATACAATGTTTAATTAAGGTTTCCAACAGGGCTGAAGAGGAGGGATGGGAGTATTGTCAGGAAAAGGGTGGATGGGATATGAAGGTCCGACACAAAAGTCTTCCTTCTGCTCCCGGCGATAGGGTAAATACGGGAGATACCCCACCTCCTTATAACACCACCACACCAGGTAATGAAAGACCAAAACTTTATCCTTCCTTAAGAGGAAGAGGATGGGTATGCCGAGTATGCGGTACCCAGAATACAGACTGGGCACAGGAATGTGTACATTGCGGCGCTCAAAGACCAGAGCCCGTAGCTCCAGTCCATAGTCGGACTAGGGTAATACAAGTAAATAATCCAAATGCGGGTCAAGCAGGACAGCCACCTACAGTGACCCGACAAGTCGTTCTGAGGACATGGACACCTTGGTCGGCTGACACTCTTATGGCATTAATACAGAATGCTCCTGATCCCGTAGCAAAACCTGCCGCATTCTGTAGATTCGTGACACAATTACTAGACACACATGAAGCAACTTGGCAAGATGGGGAAGATATATGTAGACATAAAATGACACTAACGATGTTTAATCAATTTATGAATGAAATTGCTCCACATAGACCACAAGGGGATCCAGCGGCAGATCCACCAGGAATACACCCCCGCCATATAGACTCTAGACCCCTGTTTATTGCTCAGTTACGAGAATTTTGCCAAGGGAAACAGCAGGAAAGGGGTTCGACAGCGCCCATAAAACAGGCCCCAGGTCAGACTGTTACAGAATTTTACCTCAACATGGAAAGCATGATGGCTGACGAAGGTCTAGATTTAGCCTTACCCGTCACCATTAGGGCTTTCAATCGACAGTTTATGGAAGGACTAGTACCCCAAATAGGTGACAAACTGAAGGCATGTACTCCCGAATGGAGAGCCATACAGGACAGAGGAACATTGTTGCAGAAAGCACAAGGCATAGAGGCTGATTTAGCAGAAACTAAACCCAGAAGGACACCGGGAGTTAACACTGTTGCCCGGGTCAATGAAGGAGGGAATTCCTCCCGTAAACCTCTTACCTGTTATTACTGCAACAAGGTGGGACATATAAAAAGAGACTGTAGGAAAAGGATAAAAGACGAACAGGAAGGAAACACGGACAGAGACACGAGGGACTACAGACAGAGGCGTACCAATGATAGGGACGATCCGACCGCATGACTTGCCCCAGTCCTAGCTGAATCAGAGAACAAAATGCTCCACATGTTGATGAAGGTGGAAGGTAAACATATTCCTTGTTTGGTTGACACAGGAGCGTCACGCAGTCTGTTGTCTGATTCAGTAGTCCCTCCACACATGACATCCCGTGACACCATACCCATAAGTGGTTATGACGGTCTTTTGTCCGATGCCCCACTGACTAAACCTTTAAAAGTAAAAATAGGGGGAATGGCAACCACCTGACACTTGTGTATTGTTGCAATATGTAGATGACCTATTGTTATGTTGTCCGGATAACGATACTTGTTTAAAAGCCACTCTATCATTGTTACAATTCCTGGCTGAAAAAGGGTGCAAGGTGAATAGAACTAAGTTACAGGTATGTCAGAAAAAGGTTGTCTTTTTGGGCCACTGTATATCCCAGGGTACTCGACACCTCACTGAAGACCGAGTCCAGGCCATAAGACAAATGAATGTCCCACGCAACTTTAAGCAACTTCGTATGTTTCTGGGAATGGTGTCATATTGTAGACAATGGATACCACATGCCAGTTCTCTGATGCAGCCATTATATGATTGCTTGAAAATAGTACCCTATGTACTCACAGAAGCAGGTCATGAATCTTTTAGCACCTTAAAAAGGTTACTAATTTCGGCACCTGCGATCGGGATCCCTGATTATACCAAAACATTTCATTTGTACATTGCTGAAATCACGGGACACGCAACAGGGGTGTTGACACAACAACACATCAAACAAAGGCCGGTAGCATACTTCTCGGCGGCTCTCGATCCTGTCTCTAGAGGATCACCGTCCTGTGTACGAGCAGTTGCAGCAGTGTCAATTATCATTGACAAATCCTCAGAAATTGTCTTAGACAATCCTGTAGTGGTACATACCACACATGACATACACGCCATCTTGTCACAGGTCCAGCCAAAACACATATCAATGGCAAGGCAGCTGCGTCTACAATGCACCTTGCTCCTACCCCCCAATGTTACCTTTCAGCGATGCACTTCTTTTAACTTAGCACAGCTTTTACCATTACAGACAGATTTGACAGGGGGGAGTAATGATGATAATGGTGTAGATACAGCACAAGATACTCAGGATTCTGACACACTTTCGTTTCAGGACATAACATCTGATGAACACGATTGTTTTCAACTTATGGAACAAGAAACCACGGGGTTCCCACATGTCACAGACATACCCATTGCAAATGCAGAACACACACTGTACATAGATGGTAGTAGATTTGCCGATGACAAAGGTAAATATCACACAGGTTATGCTGTGGTAACGGACACACAGGTAATTGAGGCAAAGTCACTACCAGCACACATGTCGGCACAAGAAGCGGAACTAACCGCTCTAGAGAAAGCCCTAGAACACTTAGAGGGACAAGAAGGGAACATTTACACTGATTCCGCATACGCCTACGGTGTTGCACATGATTATGGCCACATATGGAAAGCTAGAGGTTACCTTACAGCAGCAGGCACACCTGTTAAACATGGTGAAGGAATCAAAAGAGTCCTGAACAATCTTCAAAAGGTTAAAAGAGTAGCCATCATGAAGATAGCGGCACACACGAGCGCAAAAACAACTGAGGCAAAAGGAAACGCATTTGCAGATTTAACTGCAAAGAAGGCAGCTCTAGGGGAAGTAAGCCCTGAGACCTTAGCCACGGTACAGGTGAGTATGCCCGAAACCACATGGCAGCAGCTAATCGAACTACAGGAACAAGCAGGGGCTATTGAGAAGGACCGTTGGGTTAAGGAGGGAGCTGCACCAGGCCTTGACAATGTATGGAGAGAAGGAGACAAAATATGTCTACCCGCTTCTCTATACCCCGCAATGGCAGCGGCTGTCCACTTACCCACTCATGTCAGCTCCAATTCTATGTATAGGATTGTAAGCCAAGGATGGCTAGCCCCTGGATTCAGTAGTACTGCAAGGAACTACTGTGCTGCATGCCAAATCTGTCTGATTAATAACCCAGGACAGAGAGTGAAAACCCCACGTAAACATCAGGTCCGGGCCCAATATCCCTTTCAGAGACTGCAGATTGACTACATACAAATGCCTAAGAGCGGCCCCTTTGAATTTGTTCTCGTGTGCATCTGCCTATTTTTAGGCTGGCCCGAAAGTAAATCAGCTACGGCAAAAGCCACCGCCAAGAAACTGATTACTGAGCTGATACCTAGGTTTGGTCTCCCAGAAACAATAGAATCAGATAGGGGGACACATTTCACGGGAGAAATAATGCAAAATGTGATGGCAATGTTAGGGGTTCAACAAAGTTTTCATACTCCTTACCACCCACAGAGTTCAGGATCAGTAGAAAGAGTAAATGGTACAATCAAGCTGAAAATACAAAAGGCCATGCAGGAGTTGAACAAACCATGGCCTGAGTGCCTACCCTTAGCTTTGTTCTCTATTAGGTACACCCCAACAGGAAAAACCGGGTTATCCCCATATGAAATACTGTTTGGAAGTGCACCTAGATTAGGTTTATATTTTCCTCAAAGTATGCAATTGCAATGTGATAGGTTAACTACGTATGTAATACAGTTGCAACAGCGTCTGACTAAAATCCACAAGAGTGTGTATTCTTCTCTTCCAGACCCTAATTCTGTCACAGGTACTCACGATCTACAACCAGGAGACTATGTGTATGTAAAGAAACATACCAGGAAGACACTGGAACCAAGGTTTGAAGGTCCTTTCCAGGTGCTATTGATTACAGCAACCTCAGTGAAATTGGAAGGGAAACCTACCTGGATCCACGCTTCTCACTGTAAAAAGGAGCCAGTTGGCAAATGACAACATGTATCTTTTTATTGTTTCAGTAATCCTGGCTAATAGTTTGGTTACCTCACAGAATAAAATATACAAGGATGAAGGATTTTCTAAAAAAATGTTATTACTGAAGTTTAAATATGCTTATGCCCAGAAGTCAGGATATGAGAAATGTTGGATTTGTAGCAAATTACACCCCAGCACAGCAAGTATACCACTGATGGCAGTTCCTATAAACTATACTGATCTTGCTAACAGTAGCATTAACATAATTAGAACAAATACCAGCGAGACAGTAATGTTTAAGTCAAATGGCCTCGCCTTTTCCCCTGATTGGTGTTTCAACCTAGGGAAAACAACGGGAGGAAATGGAGAATGCCAAGACAGCAAATTTAACTTGTCCATTTTCATACCAAAAGCTACTCCTGGGAAAAACACGGTCTTCTACCCTAGTATAACCCACACACACCAATCGTTAGCTGAGTTCCTCGGTAATATTTCAGACAACAACACCAGGTGGTTAGTGAGTAACCTATCTCTTTATGGATACACCTCCCTTTATAGAAATAATATCGGTAATAGATCAGTAGCACTGGGAAATAATATATATATCTGTTGTGAGGATAAATGTTATACTTGGATACCTAGAAGAGCTCAGGGATGGTGCTACCTCGCAAGTTTAGTACCAGTAATGGGAGTAGTAGGTGATGAACGAGGTGATCACCTATTAGAAGCTAGCATGCACCCTAGATATCCCCTCAGGTATCGTAGTAAAAGAGAAATATTCCTGAAGAAGGACATGGCATGGGCTTGGTTCCCGTCCTGGACAGGATGGGGTATAGACTTAATGAAACGACTAAATAACTATACAGGAATTATTAATGATGTTTTGGAGAAAAACTCTGATGACATTACTAAGTTAAATCTGGAGACCAGAGCCATCAGACAACAATTAGAATTACATGAATTAGCAATTGAAAGTATGAGTGCAGCACTGACAGGACTCTGTGAAACTACTGAGGACTATGAGTGCTGTACTTGGATACATAACACCAGCATTGAGGTACCTGACTATTATGACATCATTGCACAACACCGTACGGAAGTAAAGAATTTACAAGAGAAGGCCCGAAATATTGGTCGCGACTGGGATCCGTTTGGTGGAACTTTTAGTTTCTCAGGGTTATTCTCTTGGGTTAAGAAGGCAGCAATGACGATTATAGTGGTGCTCTTATTCGTATTTTTCTTTTATGCATGCTTTAAACTGCTCATGTGCTTTTGCAAGAAAGCCAAGGTAAATGATGCGGAAAAGATGGAACTTTTGTGAAGATAGGTGGATTTAGATCCTTGACATCACCCATCTGTCAGAAAAGCCACTCTTCCTGAATTTTAGATGTTGGTACTGTCCAGGGGGATGGGTGTATACCCCTCTGACAACTCGCGGTCAGGGAGAGTACTCTGGATATAGGCCGACTAGAACTTGTTCAGGTGGACCCAGGGCAAGAGGGAGGGGTGATGTCAAAGGGGGAAATGTAAGGATTAAGGTATGTCTAAACAAAATGGTTGACAGTATGTCTTACTAAATACTTGTCTCTCTATCCTTCTCAGTAAAATAAGGACTCGTCATCTTTAGTCACGTACGCATAAGAGGCCGCATCAGCCCTAAAAAGCAGTCTACGCCCAGAAGATTGTCTTATCAGCTGATAACACCTGGAGAATTGCCTTTTCTTAGCAAAAATGTTGTTTTTTTACATTGCTGATGTTTGCCTTTTCTGTCTATAAAAGATGTAATAAAGAAGCCTCAGGTCAGAGAGTCAGAGTTAAGAACGGACTTCTGAGCAGAAATACTGAGTACCTCCGTGTCTCTTTGCTTAGATAAGAACTCTAACTAACAATTGGGAAACGGTAACATAACCTGACAAATAGGTGACTTGTTGAGGTCACACCTAACAGTAGCAACCGCATGGAGCAGATGTGCCATCTGGGATTATATAGGAATGCTGGCACATGCACAATTTGAAACACAATAGTGTACAGCGTCATCGAGGTGGGTCACATGACGGGCGTGATGACGCTGTGTCACGTATCCACCACGATCACGTGACCAAAACCAAAGCAAATTGTCTGGATATGAATATGAAAAAAAAAAACGGTTAACCTTAGGTATATGGTACATCAATCAATCTTTGAGAATTTGACCAGTGGCAGCAGTGACTTGAGCAAGGTCTCAATAAGGAGGATATCGGATCAGAGCCTTCAGATCCCTCTGGAAGGCCAAGTATGTGCCAATTGTTCCCGTGCCTCATGCCTCCAGATACCTAACTTTGGTCTTTAATGTGTGGATGTTCGCTATGCGCTCATGCTGCCTGTCCTCTATAGAAGAGACCCTTTGCTCCTCCTCAGTGATATGCTCACAAAAGTTGTCCAAATTCTTACGTATTAGTCTTAGATCAGAATGGATATGGTCAATTTTGGAGGTCAAGGCAGTTTGGCAGCTTGTAATAACATGCATCAGAGGGAATCAGGAGAAACTCGTGAGACCAGGTCTGGCTGTTCTGCTTGTGTGACCATGTTAGACCATGTTAGAGCAGGAGGGAGGTCAGAGCTGCACTCCTGCCTCTGGTAATTTCCCACGGCAGTTCTAGTATAAAGATGTCAGGAGGAAGCAATAAGAGATCCCCCTGCACTGTGGAAGTGTTTGATAATTAAAGTTGGTCAGAAGTGGCTCTCAATCAGATTATCCGGTGTTGTCCATGTAAGGGTTTAGGCTCATAGACCAGTAGCTATAGCAAAAAAGAGTTTCTCACTTGCCAGCAGGATAAGTACACAATTAGATTACCCTGGCAGATGACACAGGCTCACCCAGGGAGTAGGGTCTAAGCACTAACCAGTCCTCAGGATCACTCCATCAGGAGGTGAGCAAGCTGGTGTCTAGTAGAAGATGTAACAGGTTGGGATCAAGCAGAAGCATAGTCAAGGAACAAGTCAAAGGTCAGTAATGAGTAGCGGACAGGTGCAGGTACGCAAGATATCGGCTTGAGAGAGCACAATAATCTTGCAAACAGGAAGAGCAGAGACATGACTTAAATCAGGAAGTTTGTGGGAGGAGCAAAGAGTTCAAGGTTCACCAGAAACAAGAGACAAGACAAGGTTTTCCATGGGATTAGGCAAGGAGCTGTTCAACGTCTCAGGTGGCACATTGTCAGAAACCGTGAACCAGACAGAGACAGAAGTACAGTTAAATCACACTAGTTTAATAATAAAAGTAAATAGAACAAGTGTAGTCAAAACAAGTTCGGTAACCGAAACGGATAGTCAGACAAGCCAGAAAGTCAGGAAGCCAGTAATCAGCATAGTGGAACAGCAAGCAGCATCTGGAGCCAGAAGGAATGCAAGTAAGTCTATAACAGAAACGCAGGAGAAAGTCTCTGTGATGTTGACCAAGGCGAAGGCAGAGATCATCTGGGCTGGATGGCTAAAGTAAGCATGGCTGACGAGCAGGATATCATCAACAGGTGAGTCACTGTGGAGAGATAGGAGCTGGCAATTAGCCAACAGCTGAGTGGCCAGCTCAGAGAAGGAAGGGCTGGGCCCAGCCCTGACACATAGCAAGAAGAGCCACAGCCAGACACTGCAGAGGTTCAGTTCTTGACAAGTGTTATTTTGGATGTCCCCCATGTAGAGTCAAGTTAAGGTGCCACAGCTTTATTGTTTTGTTTAGGAGAGTCTTGAATTCGAGCAGTGAGGCTCTCCATCAATTTAATAAGTTCGAAAATAAGACTTAGAATGAAAAAGTTTATTTATTTATTTATTTTTTTATTGTTGTACTTGCAAGGACAAAGCAAAGCAGTGATTTGAATTAATATGGACATGCTTCCCTTTCATGACATGCCCGTGGCTGATTTCTGTAAGCAATTTTATTACACATATGCACATTCAAGTATGATCTTGGCTGCTAGTTCTCTGCTAAAAGCCTTGTTTCAATTTATTTAGTTAAATTGCCTGTTGGGATTGTACAATAAGGATAGAGCATATTGTTGAACCATCTCAAGCTTTAAACTGAGGCCATCCTCGAATGACATTGTAGAGGCTATTTCCAGGACAGCTGGTTGGATTGACGTTTCGGTGACCCCGCAGTCTATAATCTCTCCTGATGTAATTTCTGGCCACCCCACAATTGATAAGACTTCTGGCAGCCCTTAGGGCTGCACTGTTCGGGGCACGATCTGTATGGCGGAGACAAATATAGTCATTCAAATTAATTGACAGCTTTAGTGGAGGAAGCAATTAAAGAATATGAAAAGTTTGCTGGCTTGCTGGTATGTAGAAGTCATTCTCTTGCAATTGGATACAACTAGGTCCCTACTCTGCTTCCTGAAGGAAAGCCCCTTTATTAGTCAGCTTTTTAAATGGTGCCCTTACCATGTGGCAAAGCCTTTGCTCCTGACAAGATTAGTCAGAGGTGATAATTTGAAGGAATGATTAACCCCACCTCCATATTTTAAAGGGTGGGCAGCCATATTGTCAGTGTGTTTTGGAGCTGGTTAGGAAAAGCTGATAGCTGATAGTTCTAGGTAGACAGAGATAGCATACTGTGTATTGCAATGGTGTAACAGCAACAAGGGTACTTGCTTTCTAGATGCTACCTTCCCACCCTTTGCAGCCTTTATTGTTGTTCAGTGATTTGTCGGGGTCTATGATTTTTTTCACATTTATTTAATTTCTTGTTGGGTATTAAAAATTATAGACAAAATACAAGGATTTCTGGGTGGGATCCGACAAGTTCCCACTTATGCTGACTCTGAGCACATTGGCCGGGAATGTAATCATCTACATATTATTACTTTGCACAGGAAGGCCAGTAAGGGGACTAAAAGACAATCAGGTCTGCCTCCAGTAACAGGGTTTAATGACACTAAGGGATTTACCCAAACAAGCACAACCTCATTCCTTTCTATTTAAAGGGACAGTCTACAGGAGCTGGCTCCATATTTGGTCCTCTAAAGATGTTCTGCACCACCACTTACTTGTAAAGGTTCCCATAAAACAAATACCAATGTTTTGGTTATAAGATTTAGCATGAGCTCCTTGAGTTGTCCAGCCCCGACCCTCGTACACAGTGCCATCCTCTCCAATGAGGAAGCTGTGGAAAATAATGAGAGATAATCAGTTACCAAAACAATAATCTATAATTTATTTAGTTACAGCAAACAATATCTTAGATGAACTGTGTCGCCTTTGAAAACGTAAATGGGAGAACATATCAAGGATAGGGATGAGCTTCTTGCGTTCGACTCGAACATCAGTCGTTCGTGCGTTCGCCGAATTCCGAACGTTTGGGCCGTTCGCGGCAAAATTTGTGTGGCCCACAATGCACTGCGATGGCGCAATGCATTGCTGTCTCACGATTGGCCAAGCATGCACTGTGACCCCGCATGCTTGGCCAATCGCAGCGCCAGCAGCGAGGAGAGCCATGGTTGGCCACAGGCATCCTGCCTGTGGCCAATCATAGCTCAGGCTGTGTAGTGCACGCCCCACACTATATAAGGCCGCCATTAAGGCGGCCTCGTGCAGTGTGTTGGCGTCTGAAGCAGTGGGTGTTCTGTGTACCTTCAACACAGTTACACACCAATCGTTTTTGGCTGATTTACTATCTTGCTCTTGTGTAGTGGTTACTGTCTGTGCCCTGACCGCAGTATACACCACTATATTCACCTCACCTATATAGCTAGTGATCTAGCTTTAATAATAGAGCTTGCAGTCAGTAGTGTTAGTGCGTGCTGTCTGCGTGCGCTGTACCCAGTACATACCACTATATACACTTACATAGCTGTTCTCTATTTGAGCCCGATTGTCATCTGCAGGAGTTATTGGAAGTTGTGTGTGCTTCCAGCACAGTATACATCTGTATATACCCCTTTAACTCTGCTGTTTTCTGGTTATTGTCTGCGTGCCCTGACCGCAGTATACACCGTGATATTCACTTCACCTATATAGCTAGTGGTCCATCTTTAACAATAGAGCTTGCAGTCAGTAGTGTCACTCAGGAGATAGTGCGTGCTCTGTACCCAGTACATACTGCTATAATCCACCTACATAGCTGTTCTCTATTTGGGCCCGATTGTCATCTGCAGGAGTTATTGGAAGTTGTGTGTGCTTCCAGCACAGTATACATCTGTATATACCCCTTTAACTCTGCTGTTTTCTGGTTATTGTCTGCGTGCCCTGACCGCAGTATACACCGTGATATTCACCTCACCTATATAGCTAGTGGTCCATCTTTAACAATAGAGCTTGCAGTCAGTAGTGTCACTCAGGAGATAGTGCGTGCTCTGTACCCAGTACATACCGCTATAATCCACCTACATAGCTGTTCCCTATTTGGGCCCGATTGTCATCTGCAGGAGTTATTGGAAGTTGTGTGTGCTTCCAGCACAGCACAGTATACATCTGTATATACCCCTTTAACTCTGCTGTTCTATAAAAAAGGCATCTGCAGGAGTTAGTGGGTGTTGTGTGCCTCCAGCACAATATAAACTACCCAACTACTGTTTTACCCAACTCCCTTCAGGCCATTACCATGTCTGGAAGGCCAGCAAGGAGAGGCAGACAGGCGCGAGCCGATAAAAGAGGGCAAGCAGGCTCTGTGTCTAGAGACAACAGTGCTGGTCGTGGACGCGGTGCATTGTCATCAGCACGTGGCCATGGGACATGCTTGTCCTTCTTTTCTGCAGCTGGACATGTTGAACCGCAACATGCCAATGACTTGGTAGAGTGGATGACCAAGCCCTCTTCATCCTCCTCATCCTCTCTCACCCAGTCTCAGGGTAGTAGAAAAGCAGCTGCCAACACATCGTCGTCCCTCCTCTCAATGTCATCATCAGTGACTCCTTCCCTAGACCCACCATGTCCTCCTGAGGAGTCTCCTGAACTCTTTGAGCACAGTGTTGGGTACATGCTCCAGGAGGATGCCCAGTGTTTGGTGGGCTCTGATGATGACACTCAGCTAGAGGAAGGCAGTAGTGTGAGCGCAGAGAGAGAGGATGCTCAAGAAGCACAGCAATCTGGCAGTCATGTTCCACAAGCTGCAGCATACTGCCAGGTTTGCTACAGCGATGAAGAGGGAGGGGATGATTAGGGCACTGACTCCACGTGGGTGCCTGGAAGGAGGGAGGAGGAGGAGGAGGAGGAGGCACATGTCCAACGAGGCAGGATGCCCTCCGGGGGCCAGCTTAGGGGCAGCACACCGACTGAATCACACCGCAGGGCTCCGCCTGCGCAGAGCGCTTCCTCTGCGCGTTATTCTAAAAGTTCTTTGGTGTGGGCCTTTTTTGAGACGAGTGCATCAGATCGCACCGCTGCTATTTGCAACATATGTCTCAAGCGTATCTCACGTGGCCAAAACATCAGCCGCTTGGGCACCACATGCTTGACCAGACATATGTTGACCTGCCATGCAGCTCGTTGGCAAGCATACCTCAAAGACCCACACCAAAGAACAAAGCGGACCTCTCCTTGCTCCTCATCAGCTGGCATCTCCAACCCCACTAGACCTTCAGTCCTCTCTGAAACCTGCTCTGAGAGGAATGAAGGTGTAGAATTAGGTGTGTCACAGCCAAGTGCTTCCGGGAACTCTGCTAGTGGTACATCCACGTCCGATTATAGCAGGCAAATGTCCCTGCCCCAGCTGCTGGACCGGCGGAAGAAATTTACTCCCAGCCATCCACATGCCCTGCGGTTGAATGCTAGCTTGGCTAAATTGCTAGCACTTCAACTGCTGCCTTTTCAGTTGGTAGACTCGGCCCCCTTCCGTGAGTTTGTACAATGTGCGGTTCCTCAGTGGCAGGTCCCCAAACGCCACTTTTTCTCACGGAAGGCGATTCCGGCTCTCTACCGGCATGTGGAAGGCAATGTCCTTGCCTCGCTGGACAGGGCGGTCAGCGGTAAGGTGCATATTACCGCTGACTCATGGTCCAGCAGGCATGGACAGGGACGTTACCTGTCTTTCACGGCCCATTGGGTCACTCTTCTGGCTGCTGGGAAGGATGCAGGACAAGGTGCAGTAGTGTTGGAGGTTGTTCCGCCACCACGCCTCCAAAATGCTACTATTGGTTGTGACACACCTCTCTCCTCCACCCCCTCCTCTTCTTCTTCCTCCATGGCCTCTTCCAGTGCTCTGTCCTCAGAACCAGCGGTGCTCCGTAGGCGTTGCAGGGGCTACGCAAGTACGCAGGCAAAACGATGCCATGCCGTGCTTGCGCTGGTTTGTTTGGGGGACAGGAGCCACACTGGGGCGGATGTTTTGTCAGCTCTGCAGGGGCAGGCCGAGAGGTGGTTGACGCCACGCCAGCTTAAGCCAGGAATGGTGGTTTGCGACAATGGCACCAACCTCCTCTCCGCCCTCCGACAGGGACAACTGACCCATGTGCCCTGTGTAGCTCACGTCCTTAACCTGGTGGTGCAGCGGTTCTTGGGCAGGTACCCCGGCTTACAGGATGTCCTGAAACAGGCCAGGAGAGTCTGTGTGCATTTCCGCCGATCATTTAATGCCTGTGCTCGGCTGGCTGAGCTCCAAAAGGAGTTGAACCTGCCCAAGAACCGCCTTATATGTGACATGCCCACCAGATGGAACTCAACATTGGCCATGCTGCAGCGGCTGCACACGCAGCAGAGGGCCATCAATGAGTACCTGTGCGACTACGGCACCAGGACAGGGTCAGGGGAGCTTGGTTTTTTCTCACCACGCCAGTGGGGCATGATCAGGGATGCACCGTTTGAGGAGGCCACAAGGATGGTGAGCAGTGACAGTGCATGCATCAGTGACACTGTACCTCTTGTCCACCTCTTGGAGCATACGCTGCGTGGAATAATGGACAGGGCACTTGAGGCAGAACAGAGGCAGGAAGAGGAGGACTTCCTTGCCTCTCAAGGCCCCCTTTATCCAGACAGTGTTCCTGCTGTGCCACCCATCACACAGGAAGAGGGTGAGGAGGAGGAAGAGGAGGAGGAGGATGATTGTGTCAGCATGGAGGTGGAGGCTGGCACTTAGCACCAGCAGCAGTGCCTAAGGCCCAATTTTTCTGCCCCTGTTTAACAGGGACATGTAATTACAATTCTTGATATAATATTTCACAGGAGGGCCCCTTCCTGTGCCCACCCAGAGTAACGGTGAGGACTTATAGTGTTGTGGCACCAGCACCACAACCACCAAAGGTCAATTTTTCTACCACTGTTCAACAATGGCATGTAATTACAATTCTTGATATAATCGTTCACAGCAGGGCGCTCCAGCGCCCACCAAGAGTCACTTTGAGGGCTTACAATGTTGTGGCAAAACCAACACCTTGTTCCGCCATTTCTGCAGAGCATATAGGGCAGGCCCCTACTTTCAAACATCCAATTTACAAACATCTCCTACTTGCAAACGGAAGGAGACAACAGCAAGTGAGATGAAAAAAGATGGACGACAAAACAAATTATACAGGGGTGATAACCCTTCCCTATGTTTTCCAAAAAGCTTAAAAATAGTTTTTTTGACTGGAGCTACACTTTAAAAATGTACCAGTTGAAAATTACAAACAGATTCAACTTAACACAACAAACCTACACAGTCCCTGTCTTGTTTGCACCACCTGTATACTGCTGTTCTGAGTATATAGGGCCTGGGGGCCACACACATTTCCTTTTTTTAATATGGGTACGGGGTTCCCCTTAATATGCGTACAAGACCCAAATAGGCTGGTAATGGGCAGGGAGGGCTACCCATGCCATTTTTCTGAATGATTTTCAACCATATTGCAGGAACCAGATATAACATTAAAACCGCAAGCAGTTTTAAATGGTGTTATTTCCGTTTAATGTCATTTTGTGCAGGGACTGTTCTAAACACGGGAAACACGTGGCACTTCACAGGCATACTACAGACACCCCCCAGGCACCATATTTAAAGGAATATTTCATTTTTTTTTTTCACTTTAATCGTCATTAAAATCAGTGTTCCTGCCAAAACGGCCGCTTTTAAAACTTTGTATTGCATTGACCCATGTCCCCTGAGGCAGGAGTCAGGTCCCCAAACCCTTTTTAGGACAGTATCTTGCATATCAGCCGTTAAAATTAGCACTTTCCATTTCGAACGTTCGAGTCCCATAGACTTCAATGGGGTTCTAACGTTCGTTACGAACGCGGGGTCCGTTCGAAAGTTCTGGTGCGAACCGAACCGGGGGGTGTTCGGCTCATCCCTAATCAAGGACTCAAATATTTCCCAAATGACTCATCCCTCTGTTGGAAGTGAACAAGAAGTAATGTTATATATCTAAAGTTCTACACATTTGTTGGTACAACCGAACTCAGCCATATTGATATTTTCAGTCCCACATGTTTAGAATGTATGGAGGAATGTGGCAGAATCTGCATAGCAAAGGAGTTATCTTCAGCCCACCTGGTGTGCACAAAGCTTCAAAAAGATTGATGACGAAGACGGCCCAGGGCACATCGACTGCAATACTGGCCGCAGAAGCCAAGTATGGCAGGACAATCAGTAATATTAGGAGGGCTGTCATGTGAACACTGATTGGTCTAAAGCAAATGGGACTGGCAGTAGGGTGTGGTATGGCTGAGGTATGTTTATCAAAAAGGGTTGCAACAATGAGTTCGGCCTCTGATTCCATCAGGAGGTCCAGTCACGAGGGTCGGATAAGTATAAGGCTTATGTTGTATTCTGATTGTATGCTATGTATTATTGTAACTTCTATTGATACTTTATGCACGCTTTCTTATTTCCTTGGGAAATAAATTAGATTTAATTGATCTTAGACCGTGTATTGATTTCATAGCCAATGGTGATAGTATTGTGATATTAACGATAGCATGTGCTTGGCGTATTGATAGACTACCTGAACTATAGGGACTAGACAAAGGAATACATAAATGATGATAATAATAATAATAATAGATTGAATTGATCAGTTACTTCACCCTCTAATGTCTGTAGGCATGTTTTGAACCAGCATGGGGAATATTATACTTCATTCTATTGGATTAAAAGGGGTTGAAGTAAAAGCCAGATTTTTGTCTAAGTAACCTTTCTGGATTTATCATCTGGGCATTAGAATGCCAGACGGTCTCAATTATTTTTCTATTGCATGTATTTTAGTATAAAGAGATTTACTCATTTAGAATTATATGGGACATTTAAGCTATCGAAAGGATGTTGATTCATCTTATTTTGGATTTATGTTTGTGGTGTAGAAAGTACACCTCCATTGGAGAGCAGATTGATCCCAGAAAGAGGGATTCAGGGAAAGTGTTCTGTAGCTGATCAAATTTTGGTTGGTTCCCAATGAACGAGCCAAAATGTGCTTATTCAGCAGCCCTGTCAACTGCCTCCTGATCCCAACATCCATTGAATAAAAGTTGTAGGGTGGAAAATTGTCAGCCCAATAACAGCTTCATCCAATCTGATGCAGTCGCTGTTTGCTGCAACCTGTGGCTGCAGGAAAGAAATGTCCACCGTGTATGGCCAGCCTAAGTTAGGTGTATGGCGAGCTTAACACATTTCTTGGCCTAGGGTGGCTATACTGCTCCTCAATAGATACACTACTATAAATAAGTGTTACCACTCAAAGACAGAAAGGTTTTACTGGCAGGCTTAACATGTGAAAATAAAAGGAAAAAGAGCCTTAGGGAAGACCAATGCAGCCACCACATCTAAAGTTGGATAAGCTGTAATATATACATTTTTATTCTTTATATCACATATGCTATATGATGTACTAACTCAATATGGCTCCCTGCTATCTCCTCCTATTTAGTCTTCCCATATATGTTTCTTACTTGTATCCAATATCACACCATTTTCTGGTGTTCATGTGAAAGTGCTGTATGTTCCTCATTTGGGTGCTGCATGAATTTTTGTTGGAGCAGAAAGCTCCGGCGGTGTGGTGGATGATTACGCCCGGCACTGGAGTACTCAGTTTTGTTGTACATGAAGATCTCCTGGCTGCCCACTGGGAGCGGCTTACAATAGATGGGCATCCTGTGAAGAATAGTAGAGAAAAGTTATTGTTGGCAATAAAAATATAAAATTACCAGTTCTAGTTAACTAAAGCATTTTAAAACAAATGCTATAGTTTAAAATAAAATGGTGAAGGAGGATGAATCTGTAAGGTGGTTAGATGCACATCATTTGTTATTTTGATGGGTTACTTCATTTTTACCCCCCCAAAAAACATCAACTGCCTATACAGGTAAGGAGTGTAGGTAAATGGCTTATAATGGCTTCCAGCTGTAGGCCATTAAACCTAATATACCTCTTGAAGCCTGGACCAAAAACTCCCAGAGATGGCATACCCCCTGTTCTGCCTTGTCACTGGGATGTTGCTGATTCTATCCCCCTTTGCATGCACTCTCTCCCCTGTGGCAGTAGCTCTGAGCTCAGCAATGCTTCAACTGAAGAAGTAGTGGACCACGCCTATGCAGGGGTTTATAAGTTTGCTCCTGTCTTGTTGGGGGTTAACAGTAATCATTGAGAGTGTCTTAGCAACATCCTAGCAACAAGGCAGGACAGCATGATGTCATTTCTGGATGTTTTTTGGCCAGACATCGGGAGATATGTAAATGGTCTACACCAATAGATGGCCTACACCTAATAGGGCATTGTTTACCTTTTAGTTAAAACTGCCAAGTTTGTTTTCATCTAGTGCCCCTTACCTACACAGGCAGTTTTTTTGGTATAGGTGGACTAACCCTTTAAGTGACCCTGTCACCACTTGTAAACAAAGCCCACTCTGTTTGGGGCAAAGTTTGAAGACCACACGTAATTATGTTCTTCCGTTACAATGTGAGCTTTTACATCTGACCTGGGTCACTTTAAAAGTTTGTATCCAATGCATCCCCTTCTTCTAGGCTTCAGATGATGCATTCTGCTTGACACCAGAATGCTGCTTCTCCAAGCTACCTCTGTATGGCATCTCAACGAGTCAGGGACATTGTTTAGGGGACTCGCTCCTTGGGACAGAACATTATCACCTGAAGCCATGAAGATGAGAATTTGGAAACCATTAAAAAGCAATGGCTAAAAAACTTTGATTAAAAAACAAATATATATATATTTAAAGCCCAATTCAACTAAACCCCAGTACACACAATCGGACTTTCCGACAACAAAACCGTAGAATTTTGTCCGAAGGGTTGTGGCTCAAACTTGTCTTGCATACACACAGTCACACAAATGTTGGCCAACAATTACGAACGTAGTGACGTACTAGAGGTTCTATGTGTTTTTTCAGCTCTTTAGCACCACCCTTTGGGCTCCTTCTGCTAATTTCATGTTAGTAGAGGTTTGGTGAGTGTTGATTTGCACTTTTCTTTTCAAGTTTTTCATTTATCGCTTTTCATTTGGTGGTTTTCAGTTACTTTCTGAACAGCCGTTCGTCAACCAGACATGTTGCAGAATCGGAGGAGATAACGTGTTATTTATTATTGGCCTTGGAGTTACTGCTTTGACTTTTTTTTTGGTTGAATAATGATTTGATTTGGTATATTTTCTATATTTTTCGATGCATAGAATGCAATTGTTGGTTATTTTCTATTGGCAGATAGTATGTCTAATTTTTTATTTTATTTTTTTTCCCACAAATAATTTTTTATTATTTTTTCAAAGTAACAGTAAGCGAATACAAGGTTACAGGAAGACTTCAATCTGTACAGCGCATCATGAATGATCAATATGACCTTACATACATTCGTCCATAAGCAACAGTTGTAACAATTAAGCAAAGCAAATTCCAAACAATAAGTTTCCAGTGATGGAGCTGTAGCGCTTAAGTACACGCCTGCATTCCAGCTTGCTCAAGATGGCCTTGCACCCTACGTTCACTACAAACTGTTGCGCCCCTGATGGCAATGGCGCGCATGTGCGCTAGTAACTCCTACAAGATAGAGATAACTGGGGGGGGGGGATCTGGGAACTCCAGAAAAAAAAAAAGGGGGGAGGGTGGAGATAGGGAAGAAAAAAAGGGGGGGCCAGCTAGGACTTGGAGGGGAAAGACAATGAGGTAGAGGGAAGGGGGGAAGGCTTGGAGAAGCCCTCAGACGGGTTGGGGGTGGGGTCACCCACCAGCTACCCTCTCTGTCTCGGTGAAGCAGCCAAGGGGGGAAGCACCAATACACTCCAGAGCGGCAGCTATATCCAGATAGGCAGTGCCTTAAGCACCGCCCACTTGGGGAATGCCAGTCGGGAAGAGTCCCTCTTTCAGGGTGCCACTGTCTCCTAATTTTGCATCAAAGCAAGGTATCTATGAGAAGATTTGAAAGTCCGCCATGCCTCCCAGACTGCGGAAAAGCTGGCAATCCTGTCATGTGCTATGTGAATTCTTTTTTTTTTTTAATGCACAATAAAAAAAAAAAAAAATGTGTAGAATACCTGGCTATGTGTTTTACTTCAAATGACAGTTTGGGAGTAGGCAATTACATTTTAAAAAATACAATGTAAAATTGACAAGGGACACCAACATAGTTGTATCTTTGTTCTTAAAAACTATGGGATAATGGTGTTGTGGTAACTTGCACAAATAAAACAAAAAAACATAATAATATTATTCTTGATATCATTAGAGAAAAAAGCCTTTGAAAATTTTGTTTGCAAAAACTCCATCAGTATCACCAGCAAAGCAGCTTCATTATTATCCCATTAAAGAAGGAGTGAATTGTGAACTGCATTGGAGATTTCATAATGTGCCGCGTCACGAATGTTATTTCTCCATTACAAACACTAGTTTACAAGACCGACCGCTTCTGCTTCTGAGCATGCGTGTTTGTACTTTGGACTTTTGTCCGGCGGAATTGTGTACACATGATCGAAAAGTCAGACAACACACATTTGTTGGCGGAAAGTCCGACAACAAATGTCCGATGCAGTGTACACGCGGTCAGACTAAGGCCGCGTACACACGGGCGGACTGTTCGCCCAACTTTGTCCGCTGAACAGTGTTTCAGCGGACAGTCCGCTCGTGTGTGGGCTTCAGCGGACAGTTTCAGCGGACAGTCTGCTGAACCAAGTCTTTCGGAATTTCCGTAAGACAGTCCGCCGAAACTTGGTTTCAGCGGACAGTCCCCTCGTGTGTAGGCTTGTTCGCCGTACTAAGTTGCGCGCATGCTCAGAAAGGATTTCCACGGCGAAGGTTGCATTGCAGTGTATTGCACGTCGAATTTCTCGTCCCGTCGTACGTGCTGTATACGTCATCGCGCAAGTTTTCAACGGACTGTTCGTTCGTCGTGTGTGGTCAAGTCCGTTCATGCAAATTTTGAACGGACTGTTTGTCAAACAGTCTGACGAACTTAGTTGGGTGAACAGTCCGCTCCTGTGTACGCGGCCTTACAGACAACAAGCTCACATACATTTCCCATCGGAAAATCCGATTGTGTGTACGTGGCATTGGACAGCTAAATTCTTTCAAGGTGTTCAATGTCTTAAAGTTTGTAGAGTTCTGGGGGTTCTAAAACTGACTCCGCAGGGGGCATGTCAGACCTCTGCAGAGAGACCGCTGCTGTCATATAGAGTGCATAGAAAGTCCTGCATGCTGCCAGGGGGCAGGCTTGTCTACTCAGGGTGCGGGCTGCCTTACTGCAGAACACATTAATACATGTTAATGCATATGTGTTTATTTAAAAGCACCGCAACATCGATCATATAGTCCATCCTCACTTCTATTACTGAGAAAATAGCATATAAGGTATGGCCGGAAACAGATTTTGAATGAATCTCTAGAATTGAAAGAAGGGTATACATTAGCTCATAATGCTTCCAGATCCTTGGTTAACACTTCTATCATAGAAGCAAATTACAAAGTTCTACTAAGATGGTGTATTATAGCTTCCTATAATACAGGAGCCTCCCTGTTGTGTTTTAGAGGTTGTAGACATGAGGGGACTATGGGGTCACTTCACTAATAGTGAAATAACGCCAAATAAAATGCGGCAAAATAAAGCATGCAATAAATCAATTTGTGAAAGTTCAATTTGCTAAGAGTTTATAATTCTAAGAATAATGAATGCAGTATTTTTTAGACTGTTCGGGAACTACCGCATTTTCCTCATGCAGTAATTTATCGCACGTTTCTGTGGTTTAGGCTGGGTTCACACTGCTGCGGTGACGAGATCGGATGTGATTCGCACCGCACTGCAGTGCAAATCACATCCGATCTCTGTGCGATGCGAGTTCAGCCATACAGATAGTATGGCTGAATTAGCATCGCATCCGGCCCAAATTCGCACAGGACCCTTTTTTTGGTCCGCAGCAGAATCGGATCGCATGGGTGTTCACACCATGCGATCCGATTCCTGTCCGAGCTTGCAGATCGCACTGCGATATGCGAACTGATCTGGGGGTGTCGTTAACTTTTTACTGACACTCCCAGCAGTTCGCATAGGGCAGTGTGAACTGCCGCTGGGAGGCATGCGATGCGGGAACCCGCAGTAGATTCGCAGCATCGCAGCAGTGTGAACCCAGCCTAAGGGTTGTTTAAGGTAATTTCATTATAATATTTTACTTTTTAATATGTTTGTTATTTTTCTTTTGCAAAAAACAATCTTTTAATCTAAGATTTTTTACAGTACTCTGCATTTGAAGTCATTGGAATTTGAACTACCTTGGTAATCCAAGCTCCTTTACTAAATCCATCATGCCATACATTCATAGAAATGCGATTTTTTTATTTTTTATTTTTTTTTGTAAATGCATGGCCTGCTAGAGTTGTTGAAAGTGCTCTTTTCTATGTTTTTGGCCCAATTCTGTGCTGTTGCATATGTTTATATTTTTGAAAACTAAAGAAAACTGGACTATATATTTTATTATAATTTAAAAAATATATATTTTTATTCATTTTTCATGTACCTATCCAAGTTTAACTTGTAATGGTCTATATAACCAAAAGTATTACACTGGCCATTTCAAGAGGTCACTTCTAGCTGGAGTAATACTCTATTTGCACTCTTGTAAACGTTTACTTTAAAAGAAAAAAAAATGTATTTTATTAAATTTTTTTCATTTAAAGCTCTTGATGTTAATTTTCAGCTGATGTTAGCATTTAATTTGCACTGCACATCATGCCGTTTTGATTTAATAAAAATAAATAAAATAAATGTGTATCATATTTGTGATGTTTAATGCCACATTTTTGTGTGTCCACTGCCTGTGGAATAGTGTAAACTTTATGTTTAGGTTAGGTGAGAAAGAGGGCCATGTCATTATTCTTTAATCTTTAAAGAGAACCTCCAACCTGAAGTGGAAGGTCCACTCATCTGATCCCTCCCCCACTCCGGTGCCACAATCGGCACTTTTCAGGGGGGAGGGGGGTGCAGATACCTGGATAATCCAGGTATCTGCACCCACTTCCCAGACAAGCTAGCCGCAGATGCCCCCCCCCCCCCCCCCCCGTTGTGTTCTGGGAAACGCACAGTTCCCAGGATACAGCGGGGACCAGTGGAGACGCGCAGCGCGACTTGCGCATGCGCAGTAGGGAACCAGGCAGTGAAGCCGCAATGCTTCACTTCCCGATTCCCTGACAGAGGATGGCGGCGGGGGCAGCCAAGAGACGAGCGATTGCTCGTCATCTGCCGCCGATATCGCTGGACCCTGGGACAGGTAAGTGTCCATTTATTAAAAGTCAGCAGCTGCAATATTTGTAGCTGCTGGCTTTTAATATTTTTTTTAAAGGTGCAGCTCCTCTTTAAGGCCTTTACTGGAGTACTTTGATGCATGCAATGCACATTGTCCTACATAAATATCATGGTCTTTTTGAAAGATGCAGACTTTTTCCTGTACCATTAAGTGCTTACCCAGAGCATTTTCCGCTGCCCAGAGAACCAAGAGAAGGATGAGCCAACGGATCATGACACCAGGATACAGAGATAATGCTGAAAAAGGCCTGAAAAAATAAACTGATATACAATTATAAGAAGACAAAGTGCAAAATTAACTTTGCTATATACAGTAACTGGAGTGACACAGCATGGGAACGTCTACTTAAACCTCTACTTATGTGCTATAGATGCACTTTTCCACATCCGCAACTGACATTCATTATATTACCAAAAGTATTGCAACACCTGCCTTTACACACACATGAACTTTAATGGCTTCCCAGTCTAATGCCTTGTACACACGGTCGGACATTCCAACCACAAAATCCATCTATTTTTTCCGACGGATTTTGTGGAAAATTTGTCTTGCATACACACAGTCGGAGAACGTTGTCAGAAAATCCGATAGTTCGGAACGAGATGACGTTCGTTGCGTTCGACAGGACTACGTAGAGGCTAGTAGCCAATAGCTTTGGTCTCATAAATTAATCTGAGCATGCGTGGCACTTTGTCAGTCGGAATTCTCTACAAACGATCGGAAAAAGTCAGATCGGATTTTGTTGTCGGAAAATTTTAGATAAAGCTCTCAAACTTTTTTCGACGGAAAAAGTCTGATAGAGCCCACACACGATTGGATTTACCGACAACATAATCCGATCAGACTTTTTCCATCAGAAAATATGACCGTGTGTACAGGGCATTAGTCTGTAGGGTTCAATATTGATTTGGCCCACCCTTTGCAGCTATAACAGCTTCAACTCTTCTATTAAGGCTGTCCACAAGGTTTAGGAGTGTGTCTATGGGAATGTTTGACCATTCTTCCAGAAGCGCATTTGTGAGGTCAGGCACTAATGTGGACGAGAAGGCCTGCCTCACAGTCTCCACTCTTATTCATCCCAAAGGTATTCAGTCAGGTTGAGGTCTGGACTCAAGTTCCTCCACCCCAAATTCGCTTATCCATGTACTTATGGACCTTGCTTTGTGCACTGGTTGAAATCATTTGGTGGAGGGGCGATTATGGTGTTGGGTTTATTATCAGGGGTTGGGCTTGGCCCCTTAGTTCAAGTGAAGGGAACTCTTAAAGCGTCAGCATACCAAGACATTTTAGACAATTTCATGCTCCCAACTATGTGGGTACAGTTTGGGGACGGCCCCTTCCTGTTCCAACATAACTGCTCACCAGTGCACAAAGCAAGGTCCATAAAGACATGGATGAGCGAGTTTGGGGTGCAGGAACTTGACTGGCCTGCCCCAAGTTGTGTATTGCAAACGCGCTTAGGCGCACCAAGTGTTTGGCCATTGGGCAGAATAGGAATTTATCCTGGCCGGTGTCGTAACTAGAACTTTCAGAGCCGGTGGCCGAACGTTAGGGCCCAGTTGCAAGTTCGACCTTTGTGACCCTGGTAGTTTTAACACTGGTGTCAGTTTTTTTATTTTTGTTAATTTTATTTTTTACTATTTAAAATAAAAAATTCTACCCTATCATTTTTTAAATTATTTTTTACAATTTTATTAGGAGCCCCGTTGGGGGGCTTTGGTGAGATATCAGGGGTCTAAACAGATGTTCTGCTTTTGAGACAGAGAAAAGAGAATGAGGACGTAGCCCTCAATCTCCATTTTTGCAGCCTCAGCTGCCCAGAATGAATTGACAGGAATAAATCTGTACAGAGCTTCCCCCCCCATTCACAAACTGAGACACAAACTGAGATATAGTTTACTATGTTTCAGTTATGAATGGATAGCTTAAATGTGCCTGCCTTCCTAGCTCTCCATCCTGACATATCCGCCGCAGTATTAGGCGGGAGAGGGGGGGGGGGAATCTGGCAGAGCTGCTGGTAACGAGGGGGGCTGGAGTTCCTCTTACTGTATCCAGGGCCATTTTTAAGGCAGGGCAAAAGGGGCCCTGTCATTGTTGTGGGGCCCAAAGCAGCTGCCTCATACTTGCCAACTATCCTGGTTTAAATTCCCTCGTCCCTTGAAGTTTTAGTCATGTGCTGTGTCCCAATATCTCAGGGTGAAGTGCTGCTACAAATGCTGCCCAGCTCTGCCCTATTGTTGTGTACAGGTGACTCACCTCCAGACCCTGTGTTTACATGTAAATTACTGGCATTCATATGTAAATATCGGTGGCCATGTATATCATGTCCCCCTGAGGTCATATCCACAGTAATCGCTAGCAAGCAAAAATCATGTGCTGTAACCTCTAGCAACTAACCAGTGAACCGTAATGTGTGCTGTAACCTCTAGCAACCAGTCAGTAAGCACTCATGATACACTGTAACCTCTGGCAAACAATTGCAATAGCCACCCAATCTGATTCAGTAAACTGATTTTGAGTTTAGCTGCTATTTATTGTATGTCTCAGAGCAGGTGGACAGCAAAACTGCATGGGGGGGGGGGGCAAGAAAAGTTTTGCCCAGGGTCCAATCAATATTAAAGACGGCCCTGACTGTATACAGTGTATAAGTGCTCAGATTCGACAGGGAGCTGTGATTGCCCAATCTGTCATTCTTCATTTACAATGGCCATAGTTGCCAACTGCCATGGATTGTTAAAAGTTGTCCCGAACGGACCTTGTCCCGGGCTGCGTCCCAGAATGTCCTGCAGAGGATTATAAATCCCAACTAAATATAAGTAATCAATGCAGCCATTACACATCACTTAATCCTGCCAGCGACAGCAAGCAGAGAGCACCTATCTATCATCTGTTTCCAACCTTTAGAATAAAAGCAAAACTATTGGTTGTATACATGTGAAATTCTATATAGAGCCAGACTGCCGTTGGAGATAAGTGCCAATTGCTACAATGTTACTTACCTTTCCTGAAATTCTTTGATATTTCAGCTTCCTCCTCACCTTCTCTTTATACCCCTCTCTGGCTGGGGCTGGGTCACAGATCATCTGATTAGGTCCATAAATTTGCCCCATTGTTGGCACATAGTTTATTCATTTTCTATCATAAAAGATGGTTTACAGTAAAACAAAGGCGTTAAGCCAAGTTTCAGTTTGGGAATTTTCCAAGGAATGAAGTGTGCAAACATTTCCAAATTGCCCTGATAATGATTAAAATCTATCACTTCGGGAATATATACAAATTGTTATTGTAGTGCTATTGGTACCGATCTTCAATAAATATTGACTTCCAGATGACCAATAGGTACAAAGCAGATAATTTTCCTTATACATCAGATTGATATCTGTCTAACTAAAATTGGTATCACGCCACAATTCTAAAGTCCAAATAATTTGCATCTGTTCTTCTCCAGGCTCATCTTTTATAACAGTGGTCTCCTAACTGCGGCCCTCTCTTGCCTTTATCCAGCCCTTGGGGCACAATTCCTTCCTGATACAAGACACTAGTCTGCCAGCTGACACCAACAATGGGGCAACATTTATCCCACTGACACCAACAATGGGGCAACATTTCTCCCAATAATACCCATGATGGGCCACTATTCCTCCTATTGATACCAATGATGGGCCACTATTCCTCCCATTGATGCCAAATGTGGCAAAGTTTTCTCCCACTGATGCCAAGAAAATTTCCAGTCCCACTCGCCATAGTCCAGCCCCCCTAAAATCTGAGGGACAATAAGACCCCTTTCACACCAGGGCGTTTTGCAGGCGCTATAGCATTAGAAATAGCGCCTGCAACCCGCCCTAAAAAAAGCTGCACCATTGTCTGTAGTGTGAAAGCCCCGAGGGCTTTCACACTACAGCGGTGCGCTGGCAGGACGTCAGGGAAAAGTCCTGCCAGCAGCTTCTTTGGAGCGGTGAAGGAGTGGTGTGTTTACCACTCCTCCACTGCTGCTCCCAATTGAAATCAATGGGGCAGCGCTGTAATACCACCGGCAAAATGCCGCTATTGCGGCGTATTGCCAGCAGTTTTAATCCTTTCTCAGCCGCTAGCGGGGGTAAAAGCGCCCCGCTAGCAGCCGAAATGCGCCGAAAATCCGGCAGTAAAACGCCACTAAAAATAGCGGCGTTTTACCGCCCACGCTATGGGCGGTGTGGTGTGAAAGGGGTCTAAACTATCACCTTTGTTTAGAAAGTTTGGAGATCCCTTTTTTTTTAAAAGAACACAATATAACAACAACATACTGCTTAGACCTCATTCATATAGGTTCATGTACCCATACAAATGCACAGAGGGATGCTTTTACCCACCTGGAGGTACAAGTGGTCCACACAGCCCCATGCAGTCATAAACGATAGGTGGATGGATCTTCTTCACACACATCTCTGCTTGTACATATGTTGCCAGGACCTGGAACACCTGTTGGTGGCACTGTGCTAACCAGACTGGACGGTTGTAGTTCCAGTGTCCACCAGTGGATGTCTTCTAGCAGCCAGAGTGATTAGTGATTAGTTTCCATCAGATGCTGGCTGCTGAGAGGGTATTTTGGTCCTCCACTACTAGTGCCTCTCGCTCCAGTTTTTGCTCTCATGCCAGATAATGTGTGCCATTCTGATCCTGATCTCCTGCCCTGCATCCTGCACCCTGCTGCCTCTTATCTGCTCCCCTTGTTCCTGATCCCGGGCCTGGTTTGCCCTTCCCATCTGTTCCCTGCATCTCCAGCTGTCTCCAGTTTACCTTGTTGATCTGTTGATCTGTATTCCCTGTTTTGTATATATTGTGTATAGTTAGTAGCTATATACTAGGCTTTCTGATTGTCATGTCGTTTTGTTAGGTATTTTGTCACTGGGTTTTTGGTTCACTTATATCTTTATATTTGCCATATGCTGGTGCTTGGATGGATTTTGGTTTACTGTAAATAAATCTTACCGTACTTGAAATATATATGGCATGGTTCCTGAGTTTATCTATGCAGATTTGGCCATCCTGCTATTGATTCATGACATACAGTACATGTGGGACCGATGCATGGTTTACAAAGCAGACAGACTAAATTTAGAGCTATGCCTTAGGTCCCAATATCAATAAATTAAAGGCAAAAAGGAATTTGGAAAAAAAAATACTACACCCCGCACTGTATTCCTAAATTACAAAAATAACTCTTTGCCTCTGCCTTTGCCAAGGTTGTAGGTAATCAGAAGATTACCACTTTGATGTATATTATTCAAGTGTAACATCATCCAAAACTTTTGTAGAGATTTACTGCCCTCTACCGAATTTGTAAATATATTATGTATGCACTTCCTGTCCATGGTTTTTGGCTTTGTAACCCCAGAAGGAGGAAGTGGAGAGAAAGAGAGAAATTCTCAGCCACATGTGCTGCCCATGCTACTAAATCCTGGACCAAAAGAGACTATTGTGTCCAGCCTAATGCCCCGTACACACAAGCGGAATTTCCGTCTGAAAAATCTTGGATGGTTTTTCCGATTAAATTCCGCTCAAGCTGTCTTGCATACACACGGTCACACAAAAGTTCTCTGAACTTTTGACCGTCAAGAACGCAGTGACGTACAACACTACGATGAGCCGAGAAAATGAAGTTCAATGCTTCCGAGCATGCGTC
Organism: Lithobates pipiens; assembly: GCF_037356315.1. Taxonomy (NCBI): domain Eukaryota; kingdom Metazoa; phylum Chordata; class Amphibia; order Anura; family Ranidae; genus Lithobates; species Lithobates pipiens. The sequence continues at coordinate 241,717,708 of NW_027507685.1, forward strand.
GGATTGTTTCCGAGCATGCGTGTTTTTTTGCGCGTCATAATTGCATACAGACGAACAAAATTTCCGTCAAGAACTTTTTCCGTCAGAAAAATAGAGAACCAGCTCTCAATCTTTTGCTGGCGGAAATTCAGACAGAAAAAGTTGAATGGAGCATACAAAAGCTCCCATCACACTTTTTTTTATGGAAATTCCGACCGTGTGTGTGCAGCATTAGGCAAACCTGTGCAATAATCATGTTGTCTAATCAGCATCTTGATATGCCACACCTGTGAGATGGATGGATTACCTTGACAAAGGAGAAGGGTTTGCTAACACAGATTTAGACAGATTTGTGAACAATATTTGAGAGAAATAGGCCTTTTGTTGACATAGAAAAAGTCGTAGATCTTTGCACTCAGCTCATGATAAATAAGGGCAAACAAAAAAGTGTTGTGTTTATAATTTTGCTCAGTGTAATTTAACTGCACCTGCTAAGTGTATATTTAAATCCCTGTGATGAACAGAGTATCTCTGCCCTGTCTTTGTTCTTATTTCACATACACAGTGCCAGATAGCTTGGTCTGTGCTACTGTATGTGTAGTGGTCACCTTCCAGTATATTGGTAGCTGTGCCTGTTTACTGTAATATAGTTTATATGCAGCTCCTGTTATTCTTGTTAACCCTGCCCTCTCTAGTCTGGCATTATATAATTCGTTTCAGCTTATGGCTCAATAACCAGCTTAGACTAAAGCAAGGTTAGGCTTTTGGTGGCCATGTTGGAGTCATAGGCTAAGGTGCATGGTGCATGTAAGACTGGAATCTATTATGGAGGGACTTTCCAGTGCCACACCACAATCCCTGTTGTGAGAATCTCCATTCCAGGCTGGTTGGCAACAGTTGATCTCCCCATGACCACAGATCCTGTCTTTAAGTCTCCAACACAAAAGCCACATTATCCTTAGGGGTCCTTCAACTGGACTTTGCTGCAAAATTTATCTGGAGGTATCTCTAGTAATAACTATACACAGGGCTGTCTTTAATTCAGGGCAAAAGGGGCAGCTGCCCCAGGTCCTTTCATTGTTGTGGGGCCCAAACTAACTGCCTCATGCTTGCCAACTATCCCAGTTTAAATCTCCTTGTCCCTTGAAGCTTTTGTCTTGTGCTGTGTCCCAATATCTCAGTGTAAAGTGCTGCTACTAATGCTGCCCAGCTCTGCCCTATTGTTGTGTACAGATGACTCACCTGCAGACCCTGTGTTTACATATAAATAACCGGCATTCATATGTAAATAGCGGTGGCTGGCGGCATTGATATGTAAAAAAAGGCAGCATTCATATGTATAGCATGCTCCCCTGCAGTAAGGAGATGATGTGCTGTAACTTCTAGCAACTAATTAGTGAGCCGCAATGTGTGCTGTAACCTCTAGCAACTAATTAGTGAGCCGCAATGTGTGCTGTAACCTCTAGCAACTAATCAGTGAGCCATAACATGTGCTGTAACCTCTAGCAACCAGTCAGTAAGCAGTAATGATATGCTGTAACTGCTGGCAACCAATCGCAATTGCTGCCTGATCTGATACAGTAAATTGATTTTAAGTCTAGCTACTATTTATTGTATGTCTCAGAGCAGGTGGAAAGTGAAAGTGAAATTGCATAGGGGGGGCCCCAAGAAATTTTTTGCCCAGGGTCCAATCAATATTAAAGACGGCCCTGACTATATATACCCGGATATGTGTGCACAATTCCACAGGACTCCTATCGGACTCCTATCTGCCCCTTTGCTAATAAAATTTGAACTTTGGATGTATGTACTGTTAATAATCTCTTCTTCTATAAATGTTGTATTATTTCTATACTGGTGTGCATCTATAGGCCTATGGTTAAAGTGATAATAAAGGTTCAGTTTTTATTTGTCTAAAATAACAAACGTATCATACTTACCTGGTTTTGTACAGAGCAGCCCCAATCCTCCTCTTCTTGGGTTCCCCACTGGTGTTGCTGACTCCTCCCCCCTTCGAGTACCCCCCGTTAAGGAGATATTTACTGTACATGCAGCCGACGATGTCATTGGCACATGCGCTCTGAAGGAGCGCCCACCCATGCTGTATCTTCAAAGCATGCATGGGAGTGACATCACCCGGCTCCAGCCAGTCACACAGCTGGACTCCGCAGACCCGGTAGGAAGATGGGTGAAGATGGATGCAGCCTCCAACGGTGACAAAGAGGGCTTCATTTGGAGGTAAGTTGCACTTAATGTGCTAGCATGCGATGCATACTAGCACGCTATGCCTTTACTTTGCAGGTCAGAAAAAAAAAAGAGGCAGTGTTTACTTTCTCTTTAACACGTTTGGAGGAAAGAGTCTTTTATTTGGTGATAGGCAACTGTCATATACGGTAATTCAACAAGTAGATAATCTCAGTAATAAAAGTTTCCACGTGTATATCTCACACTGGGCAGCTGTCTCTGTTAAAGATTAACAATAAAACCATTTGGTACCTTTTTGTAACACTTGAACAGTAAGCTTTGATAATGTCGTACCACTTGATAACAATTAAAGCATTTGTTACCCCAACATTTCACATGCTTGATATGTGCCTGTTGTACCATGTATTTGTATGAAAAAGTCTCCTGTTCTCTTTGTATTGCTTCCTTTATGGGAAATCCTTGGTGCTGCTGCCAGTTCCCCTGTTTTCCTATTAAAAACTGGCCACACTAAGCAGCGCGGTCAGTTCTCCAGCTATGTTGGGAACTCAGCCTGCTCTCTTCCAATGATCAGACTCCCCTGCTGCACAGCCATTCACTGGGAGGCTCAGTGTACTGCTGATCCCCCCCCCCCCCCCCCCAGTTCTTATGCAGCTGAGAACAGAGGGAATGTGATCACTTATATAAAAGGGGAAAAAAAGGTAGTTATCATGTATTTTTTAACTATACAAAAATGTTTTTCCATTCATTTCTATTTTAAACTGAATGGGTTTGTTTTACAAGATGATCGTCTACAATCACTTTAACCCTGACATAATATTCCATTTCCTTTTTCTAATATAAATGTAGCCAGGTGCTGGGCTACAGCAATATGAAGATTAAAAAGAGAGGATTGGAACTTTATAGGAGGCGCATGAAACATGACTTGATAAGTGGTCAAAAACACGATGACATGTTTGTTTTAGTAAAAAACTAAGCATAGCACATTGCAATTGATACACACCAAGATAAAAAAAAACAAAAAAAAAAAAAAATATATATATATATATATATATATATATATATATATATATATATATATATATATATATGTAGCGCCCTGCTCCTGATGAGCAGACGCTATTGTTTTTTTTTTTCAAATTTAATTGTCTGAAGCTGTAGTTTGGCTCAGACTAATTTCTCTAAGAGTTCTGGTTTCTGTACCATTCCAGTTGGGTTGCACTGATTCCCACCTGACCGTAGGTGTCGCTGTCACAGTCGGTGGGTGTGGAACAGCAGCAGGCTGGATGCATTGAATGCCACCTCTTGCTCGGAAATGGTTCACTGGGTGTGGTTTCCCTGCTGTGCATTCTGGGAGAGGGTATTTAAGGTACCGACGCCATTTTTTTTTGGTTCGTTTTCCAGGGTCCGTGGATCCTAACCCCAGGGCCCTCCTGGCCTGGGGTCTGTGTAGCATGGTCTTGCACCTTGGGGCCAGCTGGCCCGAGGCTTCGCAACTGAAAGTGTAGGCCCAGGAATGTCTTAGGGCCTACTGATCCAGGGGTGGTCCTGTGCTGTCTCGCCTGCGGGGAGAAAGAAAAGCTGGAGGATCCAGGGGAGGACTTTTCCAGTGGAGGACCCAGCGCAAGGCTGTTGTCTCTGGAGGAGCCTGGAAACTCAGTTTGAGGACGCAACCCGGATCAATATTCTTACAGTATCACTGGGTCGGCTGAAAGAATCTGGTACTGTATGGTAGTTCTTCCTAAAAACTCTCAAAAATCTCTAAGTTCAAGTAACAAGTCTGTGGCAGAGACTTTGTTGTGCATCTACTCTCAAAACCACTACGTTCAATGAACAAGTCTGTGGCAGAGACATGGTTTGGCATCTCATCGGGTGCTAGGTCAAGTGAGAGGGGCCTATCCGGTGACTGCTGGATCCAGTGTGTGGAGCTGTTTGTCCTCTGGATCTGACGAATACCTCTAACCCGTAATTACTAGGTGCCTGAACTCCCCCTTATCCTCTAACCCTTTATTGAAGGACTGTGTCTTTCTTTGGTGTTACCCCTAAATAAATCTTCAAAAAGGACCACGTGTCTGATCTATCATCATTTGGGCTACTTTCCACGGGATCCCCCTAAGATGAATAGGCGAGCAGGTGAGGTAACCGTACACATTAATAAAACCGGCAGCTCCTTCGGGGGTTAGTGCTACATATATATATATATATATATATATATATATATATATATATATATATATATATATATATATATATATAGCCTTTGTATCCCAACTGGTTGCTTCTTTATAGAGGACCAGAACTGTGGAAGCTGTGCCTAGAGACAAAGATCTAGCCACAAATATTGCCTGTGGTCTCCCTGAAGCTGATCTTTTCCCCATTGCTAACTTACGATACCTTGTTATACACTGTGTTCCTGGAAGGGGGTACTCCTCATGGTAGATGTGCAGGGCTTTGCTTCCTTGTTGGAGCTTCCTCCTTTTATACTGGTTGAATTCCTGCCAGGAAAAGATTGAGAGCAGGTTCTCTATTTTTCCGACCGGAAATTCCGATTGTCTGTAACAATTCCAGCGCAAAATTCCTACGCATGCTCGGAAACAATTCGACGCATGCTCGGAAGCATTGAACTTAATTTTGTTGGCTCGTTGTTGTGCTGTATGCCATTGCGTTCTTGACGGTCGAAAGTTCCGAGAACTTTTGTGTGGCTGTGTGTATGCAAGGCAAGCTTGAGCGGAATTCCGTCAGAAAAATCACCCAAGGATTTTCTGACGGAAAATCCGATCCAGTGTACAGGGCATTAGATGATTTCATATAGAAGATATACAGCTTTGAGTCTACAGAACATGAATCCTTAGGCACAATTAACATTTTCTAGATATCCCCTATAACAAGGCAAAATTACATTCAGTTCAGGTCCAATATACTGTAAGTCAGGATAGCTGAAATCAAGCCCTGGGAGTTGGAGGAGCAATACAAGGAGCCAATAAGTTGTACAGCACAGCCATAAACATGATGATAGGGGAGAAAGCAAAGAGATAAACTCAGATGTGCTGCTTCTTCTTTCACTGCCCACTCACAGACTTGGTGAGGTGCAAGACCTGTAAGTGTTATATAACTGAAAACAAAAAAAATCAAGTGTCAGGACTGGGATCTGGGCCACAACCTCGGCTGTCTCTGGTAATTACTCTTCTTGCTGAACCACCTGGGATGTTGGACAGCTCCCTATCTGATCATTTGGACAATCTTGCCTTGTCTCTTTTTTCTGGTGAACTTCTTTGCTGTTCCCATGAACTTCTTGATTACTGTTTGCCAGATTATCGTGCTCTCTCCAGCCAATACCATGCTCTTGTTGCTCGTGCTGCTGTCAGTTTCTTCACTACTGCTCATTACCAACCTTTGGCTTGTTCCTCGACTACACTTCCGCTTGATCCTAACCTGCAACCACTTGTTATCGACCTTTGGCCTGTTTACTGACTACACTTCTGCTTGATCCCTACCATATCTGCTAATGAACCCCAGCTTGCCCACCTCCTGGTAGGGTGATCCTGAGGACCACAACCTGGCACTAACACACAGCAAAACCTATCTCCACCATCAGGGTTGTTCTGTGTATCAAGGCTGTGTAACTCTCAGGACTTGTATAGACAGAAATACAAATGATTTGGCAGGTGACACAGCTATTTGGCTGGACTTTAGCTTTAACATTTTGTCTTGGACATGCCCTCTTCAGACCTGTTATGAAATAATTTTGTAGCCATCACTCTGACATAATAATATAACAGCAACCCATAGCCTCATGGCATTTAAAGATAGTTCTTCAGTCCTTCTGACTGCAGTCAAACTTTTTTCTAAAAACATGCACTAATGTGGTGTCTTCATAAAAGTACTCAAGTTTGTAAATTATTTCATGCATGTGCAAGTGATAAGGTATCTCTCACACTGCAATCCCCAGTGTATTCTGTAAGAACATAGTGAGCCCTTTAATCTTTCTGCCTCTCTTACTAGAGCCGCCATCTTCCCCACCAGTGGCAGAGCTGAATATGTTTTTATACAGATTCCTCTGTTGATTCTATGGACCAGAAGATGTTCACATCATATTTGAGATTACACAGAATGATATACAATGCAGCAGATCCAAACCACAAATGAATGGCATTCACTATGGTAAAGTATTAATAAAGCACTATACATCATAAGAAGATATATTAAGTAGATAATGCACACACTGGGAATCATGACGATAATATACCAGGAGGTCACCAACCCAAGTAAATAGCCAAGAATAATATGAAAAGAAACAAAGCAGATGTTCTAAGGGTTGGCCTGCTGGTATTTACAAAAAAACAACCTCATATATAAAAATACATAACCAGACATCTCAAGTCTCCCGGAAGGTGCGGGAGACTCCTGCATTTCTGCGGCGGCCCCCGCACACACGCAAGCACCTCCCAATCTCCTGGGAATGATCGATGTGGCAGGGATCAGCTGTGATCACCAATCTCCTCTGTATAGGTTTTTAGCTGACAGCCGCTTCTCCTTCTCTTCTTCCCATGGCTGTAAGCTAAAAAGCTATACAGGGAGATTGGTGAGCACTGCTGTCCCTCCAGCCACACCAATCATCCCCAGCTGCGCCCCCGTGCTCCTCCAGCCCACTCCATGTCCTCCTCCGCCCCCGTTCTCCTCCAGCCCCCTCCATGTCCTTCTCCACCCCCATTCTCCTCCAACCCCCTCCATGTCCTTCTCTGCCCCCATTCTCCTCCGGCCCCCTCTGTGTCCTTCTTCGCCCCCGTTCTCCTCAGGCCCCCTTTAACGTCCTTCTCCACCCCCATTCTCCTCCAGCCCCCTCCATGTCCTTCTCCACCCCCGTTTTCCTCCAGCCCCCTCCATGTCCTTCTCCACCCCTGTTTTCCTCCGGCCCCCTCCATGTCCTTCTCCCCCCCCCCCGTTCTCCTCTGGCCCCCCTCATCCCCCGCACCCGGCTCCCCTCCTCTCCTCTCCTGCTGGCTGCGGGGGGAACTAGTTAATGGACACAGCGAGCGAGATCGCTCCTGTGATAAAGGAGCAGAGTAAACTGTGTTTACTCTGCTCAGTTTATGAATGAACAGGAGCCTCTGTCTCCTGTTCATTCATCTTTAGTGCCAAGAAAGGAACTGGGGAATGTGTGTCCTCAGTCCCTTTGTCTGTCTCAAAGGGGAAACCCATGACATCTCACCAAAGCCCCCCAAAAAATATTGAAAAAAGATCGTAAAAAAATTCTGAAAAAATTAAAAAGTGTAAAAAATAAAAATAAAAAAAATGCTGACACCACTCTCCCCTGCCCTGCCAACACTGTCCACTTCCCCAACCCCCTCCCCCAAAAAGCATTGTGAATTTTTTTTTTAAAACAAATTAAATTGTAAAAAAAAAAAAATATTTAAGAAGCCCAACCGGGTATTTTTTTTTTTAAAGTAGTTGAAAAAGAATGAAAATAACATTTGAAATTACATCACCATGTTTAAGCTTATATGAGATTTCAGTAACTTCAGTAAGATTAGAGGAACCAAATGTATTGAGGAGACTTAGTGATGAGTTATTCACTGTAAAGTCATCACAGAGGACAAGGGGACACTCTTTACATTTGGAGGAAACGAGATTTCATCTCCAAATACAGAAAGGTTTCTTCACAGTAAGGAGGAGTTTGGCGTGCTGACGTCTCCACGTACCTGGTCTCTTGGATGGGCGTTCATATACAGCCAGTCGGCTACTTTGCTTTTTGTTTTACTTTTTATTGTAAGTGCAATTCTTTTTTTATTTTAATAAATGTCATTACGATATTATGCCATAGCGAGCTTCTCTCTTTTGGGTTTCCCGTGACTGCCTTGGGGTCTACTTGTGTGCTCCGTTGAGCCGGCTGAATATTTCCCATTGCTGGAGAAAGGTGTTCAGTTGATTCCTATTGACTGTGTCGTGTCCCAGGGAGAGGAGGTCCGAATCAAAGGCACTTGATACAAAATTTAAGGTTGCAAGCCCCAAAGGCTTGTTAGTTGATAAGTCTCCATTTTTTTTACGGTGGTCACATTGGTGGTGGATTCACATGGACACTTAATTCCTTTTTTTTCTTTTTACGATTGAAGGTGTTTTGGCATTATTACGGTTACTTAGAAGTCACTCTAATTGGACCTTTTCTTCACTTGAATTGGATTGTTTTCAATTGAATTGGACTTTTTTATGATTTTTTTTATTTATTAATTTTCCATGTTATATATATATTGGACATTTTTATTCATATTTAATCTTAATTTGTGATACCCACCTACTAATTATTAATTTATATATTTTTTGTCATATTCACATATCATAACTTTGTTGGTTATATATTTATAGGGAGTAACACTTTTTCACACCAAATTATTTTTTTGGTATTATGTGATTTGACCATATTTTTACTGTATGAGTTGATTTTTCATTTTTATTCATTTTTTATTCACTTTGGGTTCACATATAGTTTTTTGTTAGCGCTGCTGCACTTTTTTCCTTTCTTCACAGTAAGAGCTGTGAAAATGTGGAATAGACTCCCTCAAGAGGTGGTTCTAGTCACCTCAGTAGATTGCTTTAAAAAAAGGCCTGGATTCTTTAATAATTGCACATAATATAACTTGAAATTAATATTTAAAGGTAAAGTTGATCCAGGGAACATCCAATTGGCTCTTGGGGGATCAAGAAGGAATTTCTTCCCTTGCTGGAGCAAATTGGACAATACTTTGCTAGGGCTTTTTGCTTTCCCCTGGATCAACTGTGGGTATGGGATTGTAAAATAAAAGTTTTTGTTTGTTTTCCCTTTTTATTGGTTGAACTAGATGAACTTTTGCCTTTTTTCAGCCAGACTAACTATGTAACTACTGTAGGTTTAGGCCCCTTTCACACAGGTTGTCTGATCGGGTCCACCTGTCCGTTTTTCAGGTGGACCTGATCAGACCCTCCATTCAGCCCTATGGAGCGGCAGATGTCAACAGTGGCATGTCGGCTGACATCCGCCGATATCCGATCCGGTGCCACAAATCCAGACGGATGGTGGTCCAATTTTCCATCCATCTGGCGGATCAAAATTGGATGAAAACGGACAGGCGGTCCATTTTCATCCAATCTCCCCATAGAAGAGATGTCATCCGAGATCAACGGAGTGATCTGTCAAAAATGCATCCCCTCCCTCGTGTGAAAGGGGCCTAATTGATTAAAGACGCATGTAATCCATTCCGTGTTTCCATTTCCATGTTTATGAGGTTTATATTATCTATCTTCAGAAGAACATGAACAAGGATGTAGAAACTGATATTAATAAGTTTCAAGGAACACTCTATTATTTGGTAATAGGCAACCATCAGACAATTTATCAAGTAGATAATCTAAGTAATAAAAGTTTCTTTGTTTCTTACACTGCCCAGCTGTCCTTGTGTAAATTAATAATTTGTTATCTTTTTGTAGAACTTAAGCAGAATCCATTGAGAGTGCCGCCCCACTTGACACCATCTAAGCCCTGACTAAATGCATCACATTATTTTCCTCACAAAAGCCTTCTTCTCAGTTAATTCATGCTCTTTGTTCTTCTCAGGACCTCATGCTCTCTAGCTCCCTCGTCATCTTCTCCCATGTTCGCCTCCAGGACCTTTCCAGAGCCTCTCCAATCCCATAGCCCTTCCCCGACTATGTTGTACATGTGCAGGTAGGTGCGTCAGTGTCAGATGCACATCATTGGACTGGCTTCCTGATAGTGACAACAGTGAGCCATGCCTGTGAAATGCTATTTGCCATCTGGAACATGTGTGATAGAATGACAACACTGGAGAACAACTGGGACACAGTTTTCACCCTTTGACAGGAAATACCTGAACAAGGACCTTTAAGAAGCATGACCGGGTATTTTTTTTGATAGTAGTTGAAAAAGAATGAAAATAACATTTGAAATTACATCACCATGGTAAAGCTTAGATGGAACTTCAGTAAGCTGTAAAGTCATCACAGAGGACACGGGAACACTCTTTACATTTGGAGGAAACAAGATTTCAACTCCAAATACAGAAAGGTTTCTTCACAGTAAGAGCTGTGAAAATGTGGAATAGACTCCCTCCCTGACTAAATACATCACATTATATTCCTCACAAAAGCCTTCTTCTCAGTAAATTTGTTCTCTTTGTTCTTCTCAGGATCTCCTGCTCTCTAGCTCCCTTGTCACCTCCTCCCATGTTCACCTCCAGGACTTTTCCAGAGCCTCTCCAATCCTATGGAGCTCCTTACCCCAAACCGATTATCTCCTACTCTATTAGCTTTTAGACGATCCCTGAAAACCCTTCTCTTCAGAGAAGCCTACCCTACCCACACCTAAAAACTGTATTTTCATTTTCTCCATCTGATCATCCCCCACAGGTATTACCTATTGTTCTACTTGACCCTCCCTTGTAGACTGTAAGCTCTAACGAGCAAGGCCCTCTTATCCCTCCTGTATTGAATTGTAACTGTACTATTTGCCCCCATGTTGTAAAGCGCTGCGCAAACTGTTGGCGCTATATAAACCCTATATAATAAAAATAATAAATTCTTGACTATTATACCTTAGGCAGTCCATAGATTATGGACCACGGGTGGAAGGAAAAAAAATTGCCGGATTCAACCATCAACACAGTTAGTGCTGATAAGGGAATCCTTCCCATTCCCACAGCGCTCTTGTGTTCTGCTGGCGAGTAGCCTTCCCCACCATCAGAATACAATGATCAGTGTTACTGGCTATAGCCAGCAGCACTAATCCTTCAGGAAAAACCCAACATGTCAGTTGTACACAAGTTAATCGATAGAGTGACGTGTACATCCTGGGTGCCCATACATGGGTCAAAATTTGGCCGATCCCTGCTGAACTAGCTTAATTTCAATCCACAGGATTCTTCGCAGAATCAAGCAGGAGGAGAAGCCAGTAATTCTCGTAGCCCCAGCATGGTCCAAAAGATCCTGGTATACAGAAATCATAAAGGTGGCAATAGGAGACGCATGGTCTCTTCCACTGCACCAAGACCTGCTCTCGCAGGGTCCAGTATTCCGTCCTTCTTTACAAACGCTAAATTTAACGGTTTGGCTATTGAAGCTCATATTCTAAAGAATCAAGGGCTTTCAGGTTCAGTGATTTCTACCCTGATTAAATACTAGGAAGCCAGCCACCAGAGTCATTTACTATAGGATCTGGAAAGCCTATGTCTCTTGGTTGCGAATCCGAGAGATGGCATCCCCGAAAGTATGTCATAGATAGAATTCTTACCTTTCTACAGCTGGGAGTAGAAATGAAGCTGCCCTTGAGTACTATCAAGGGTCAAATCTCGTCCTTATCAGTGTTCTTTCAAAGGCCGCTTGCTTCACATTCCTTAATTCTGCCCTTTATACAAGTGGTAATGCGTATAAATCTGCCAGTTAGATCCCCTCTGTGCCTATGGGATTTAAATCTAGTTTTATCAGTGTTACAAAATTAGACTTTTGAACCGATACATCATATTCCATTGGTCCTTTTGACAAGGAAATTGGTTTTTCTGATGGCTAGCTCTTCGGCTAGAAGAGTATCAGAGTTGGCTGCTTTTTCTTGTAAAGAGCCATATTTGATTGTTCATAAGGACAGGGTGGTGTTGCGACCTCACCCATCCTTTCTACCTAAGGTAGTATCAGGTTTTCATCTGAATCAAAATGTTGTCCTACCTTCCTTTTTTCCAGAACCTAGTTCTGCGCAGGAAAAATCTTTTCACTCGATGTAGTGATGGCAGTCAGAATCTATCTGAATGCGACAACTCAGATACGTAAAACTGATGTTTTGTTTGTGCTGCCAGAAGGTCCCAGGAAGGGCCAGACACCATCGAAGTCTACTATTTCTAAGTAGATTTGGCAGGTTATTATCCAGGCTTATGGTTTGAAAGGGAAAAATCCTCCCTTCCAGAGCGCACGCTACCAGAGCAGTCAGTGCTTCCTGGGCAGTGCATCGCCAAGCATCCATGACTCAGATCTGCAAGGATGCAACTTGGTCTTCGGTCCATACATTCACCAGATTCTATCAGGTGGATTATCAGGAATTGGTAAAACCAGACTGTGTGGACTGCACAGAGAGAACCAAAAATGCATGTAAGTGAAATAGAAACATTTATTAAGGTAAGTGAATAATATGAATACAACCACCTCCACCCACAGTCCCACAAATAAGAACAGACAGATATGTACCATAAATGGGAAATAACAGGATCATAAACGAGGCCAGCAATCATCAGCCGCTTATTTATGTGAATGCCTGTGATTGACTTCAAGTGACACCTGAACGTAGGAGGTTTTGTCTGCTCCACACTGCCAGGATTCATCCGCTGGTGGACGCCAGTACTGTGGCTCAACGATGACATAACGCCATCAGGGAAAAGCTCCCCTGACAGTTCTGAACTGCCAGGAGACACCTGCTGGTGGACTTCAGTAGTGCACACCAAATTATAGCTATTACCAGCGGATGGAACCTTTCCTGACATGGATGTAAAAGGATGCTGCCTTTGGGCTCAGTGTTCTGCAAGCAGCAGTATAAATCCTCACGTCTGATGGCAGCTGGCTTTTTTCTGTGTCTCCCTCCCCTCAAATGGCATTGCTTTGGGACATCCCATGTAGTAATTATTATGGCTCTGTGTTCCGTGATGTACGATTAAGAAATTAGGATTTTTATAACAGCTTACCTGTAAAATCCTTTACTTGAAGTGCATCATGGGACACAGAGGTCCCGCCCCTCTTTCTGGGATATATGTATATTGCTTTGCTACAAAACCGAGGTGCTCCCTGTAATGGGAGGGGTTATATAGGGAGGGGGACTTCCTGTCTTGGGTGTGCCAGTGTCCATCACCTGAAGGTGGCCTATAACCCATGTAGTAATTATTATGGCTCTGTGTCCCCGTGATGTACTTCAAGAAAAGGATTTTACAGGTAAGCTGTGAAATGGATATTTTGTAGATAGGCAACTCCTATCCTAATATTGATTAGTGGCTCCAAATTAATAATAACTACTGCAGTAGGGAACAGACACAAAAGATACACTCCGCATCTTTCCAATAACCGTTCTTCTTTATTATGACACATTTGAAGGTTTTTATACACATGATTACGTAGGCATCACATTAATATTACAATTGTACTTTTATGGTAACAAGGGGCGTAACATAGGCAGGCTAATTCTTATCAGGACTTGAAAGAATGCAAAACATGTACTGAAAACATTATTAGTGCCATGTGCACAGTGAGGGCATTGTGCAACACATACAAAATAGAATACAATTATATACAGAACCTACAAATTTCCATTACAGTCTCCTCTCTTTTGATCAATATTTTGATCACTAACCATACCTGCTATCACCTTTAACCTGGAACCTCTACACACTTAGGTGGAGGTAGTCCTGGCCAAAGAGGCACAAACTCCATTGTGGAGAAAATAATAGCTGAGTAGCTTTTTTCATTACAAAATGACTTTTCACTGTGAAAAACAAATGATTGATAAGACATATTTACAGAGTACTGGCTGTACACTCCTGTGGCTAGAATGGCCTTCTAGCTTAATTGTTGGTATGCTGACTTATCAGCACATATAAACACAGACAATTCTACATAAAATGGAAGATGTACAAAAGACAAATATGACTTCAACATGGCTAAACTACTTTTCAAATATATATATCCCTTACAATTAAAATAATTGAATCAAAAAGTACTCTAGACTGTGATCGCAAGAGGGAAACAAATCAAACACAGAGATTTCTTTAATTTAGTCATTTTTGCAGTGTCTGGTGTGGATCCAAGTGACTTTTCCTTCAAGTTTTGCAAAACTGTACATGAAATAGATGCTGTATTGAGTCTCCAAACATTTCCTTATATATAAATGTCTCTTAACAATCCACAAGTCAACTGGCTTTAGCTTTAGATCCTTCCAAACTTTTAGGATCTGGAACTGGGGAGAAAACACATAAATGAGTTTGTCAAAAACCTTAAAAGATCAGCAACATTCTCTGTGAGATCCGAATGGAGGACTTCAGCTGCTGAGACAAAATATAAGCAAGTGAGTAACACACTCCCAAACCAAATCCCATAGGGAAAGAGTCCAACATCCCCCTACAGGCTTGATAAAATATAATAAAACATTCAGGCAAAAGTTTTCTAGTTTCTTACTCTACTTTGTCCGTTACATTGTAGACAGTAGGGGGTGTAAAAATAAAACCTCAAAACTTATAGTAAGGACTCTCCTACAAACTACTTCTGAGAACGCTTTTTAGGCTGGGTTCACACCGGAGTGATGCGGGAACTCCGCAAATGCGCGGCGTTTTCCCACATCGCATGCCTCCCGCCGGCAGTTCACACTGCCCTATGCGGACTGCTGGGAGTGTCAGTGAAATGTTAATGACACCCCCAGATCAGTTCGCATATCGCAGTGCGATCTGCAAACTTGCACAGGAATCGGATCGCATGGTGTGAACACCCATGCGATCAGATTCTGCTGCGGACCAAAAAAAGGGTCCTGTGCGAGTTTGCGGCGGGTGCGATGCGAATTCAGCCATACTATCTGTATGGCTGAACTCGCATCGCACAGAGATCGGATGTGATTTGCACTGCAGTGCGGTGCGAATCACATCCAATTCTCGCTGCCGCAGCGGTGTGAACCCAGCCTTACTGTGGACTTTGCAGTAGCATTTGCCACTGGACATCCAGAAAACATGTCCATACAGACAAAATACATACTCGTAAGATCCTGACTTGGGCATCTGGATATAACTTTTTGTTATCTCTGGAAGGGATGTTGAGCTTTTGGTAACACCTTTGGTAACTGGTAAAAGAAGTGGTATGTTATAAAAACAAACTGTGGAGAACCCTGGCTCTATCCCATGCTCATTTACTAAGGCAGCCATAACTACTTGTGACTGATGGAGCTCTGCTTCTTGAGCTGGGGAAAAAGGATCCAATGACTGAATACAGACTATCCTTCTGGGTGATAAACTGCATACTCAGTATAAAACCGGGAATAACACTACAAAAAAAGTAAATACTCCGGTCTTCAGGGAGTGTGTCCTGCACTGGGCTCACAGCAGATGATTCCCACGTCATCAATTTAACACATGTGCTTTTTCTTTGTCTCCAGCCTCCTCCAATAGAGGCAATAAGGTGGCTGGATTCAAATGTACGCATTTTTCATTGTTAGATTTGTACATAAACACACAAAACAAATTCATATTTTGAACCTTTCATTAGACAAACATTTAGTTAGCTGTATATTTGCTGCACAGAATGTCGGACCATTAAAAATGAAATATTCAACTAAAATAATGTCTGTAACTTTGTCTAATAGCAACTTTGCATAAAGCTACAGCTCTGACATATTGGGGTGAACCCTTGATTACTGGGTCCAGCTTGCATAAATATAAAAATGGCTTGTTTTCTATCATGCTGTTTGTGTAAGAACTCCAGTTTCATGTTTCGAAAAGACAACTTTTTCCTGGCAATATTATAATAAATGATAAGAATACCCTGCAGTCATGCAGAGATGTCCATAAACCCTAAGGCTGCTTTCACACTGGGGCGGTATTCAGGCGTTACAGCGCTAAAAATAGCGCCTGTGTAACGCCTGAAAAAAAACGGCCCCTTTAACTCCAGTGTGAAAGCCGGAGGGCTTTCACACTGGAGAGATGCGCTGGCAGGACGGTGAAAAAAAGTCCTGCTAGCCGCATCTTTGCAGCGGTGAAGGAGCGGTGTATTCACCGCTCCTAAACCGCTCCTACCCATTGAGATCAATGGGACAGCGCGGCAATACCGCTGCAGCGGCGCTTTGCGGGCGGGTTTAACCCCTTTTCGGCCGCTAGCGGGGGTTAAAACCACCCCGCTAGCGCCCGCACACCGCCGCTAAAACGACGGTAAAGCGCCGCTAAAAATAGCGGCACTTTACCGCCGACGCCGCTCCCGCCCCAGTGTGAAAGCAGCCTAAGTATTCTTCTACTTATATCCACTGCACTTACAAGGAAAAAGGGCACATCATTTCACAATCCACACATTCTGCTTTGGATTTCAAAAATAAAAATACATAAAAACAAAAGGACCAACAAAATGTATGATGGACCAGAAAGCACTCGGCCATCAAAAACTATAAACCAACTGGCTGCAGGCAGCAGCTATCCTAACAGGGTGTGTGGACTTGATGTGATGGGTCTGTTATATTTACATTTTATTTATTATTACTCTCTCATCATGGACCACACATCAAGTTATTATCAGACTTTAAGACTTAATTTTTGTAGAAAAACTTCTTATGTATCCCATTCATCTTGGCTTTGTTAAACATTATTGCAGCTGTATTCAAATTAACAACCTCATCTTAATCTTTTTTTTTTTTCTTTCCACTCAATAAATGTAAAATTACTAAATTGTTATCTTAATCTAAACTAGTCCCATTTTTACCAATTTCCCCATTAATCTGGATTTCATTTCCAACCAAAGGTTGTCTACACCAGTTTCAATATATCTATATTTATTAATAAAATTGTTAAACTCATATTAGAAATTAATACTCATATGATAATTTCAATATCACACACTAATATATATGCACAGATAAATGTCCTTAAAGGGGGACATATTACTTAATTTTACTCAATTTCTCTCTTTTTTTTTTAAATGCACTGTTTCCACTATCAAAGGATATTCAATTTGTATAAGACACGGTTAAAAGTAACCTGCATTTTACCATGTTTGGAAAACAGATTCAAAAATAATTGTGATCACATTGTTTATCATTAGATTCGTTAACCCGGCACATTTTGTTATAAATGTTTTGTCTAAAAAACTGAAATTGGCATGGTGTCCTTCCAGCTAATCACCAACCTCTCATCCCAGCTACATTCTTTCAGGAGAGCACAAAGGAGGGGGTCACATCTGCGTACATGACTCACACAAGCGAAAGAACTAAAGGTTCCAGCATTCACAAACATACACAAATATCTCTCTAAAATTGCTTACATTATTCCCATTTGTACACAATACGTGCATATCATTCTCTCACTTTATTTTAACACTTTTTTAATACTTCCTTGCTTAAACTTCTGCTTTCTTTATTTTGTTCTGATATCCTTTGCATCCAATGTATTGTAATAACATACTTCACATACTGTACCTTCTATGATCAGACGGGCAGCCATAGTGCTCATCCCCTCTTCCCTCTCTGACAACATATAAAGCATTCTGTTTTAACTCTCATTACTGTTTCTTGACTTTACTAGTTGTAGTGCCTGACCCCAAATTCATCCCACAACTTAACATCAAAATGTCCCTTCCTGTCTAGTGTTAATTGTCACCCTTGATCCATCCTGCTCACATAGATAGCTGTTTCTCTAGCTGATTACTCTGCATGATTCTTTGTCCCTGTGGACTTTGGTGGTAACCCAGTTACCCATTGTGGATCCCTGTCTACTTTAACCACTAATCTAGGGGCTCAGTATAGGCGGAACCGCACCTTCGGTTCAAATATAGCGCTCCTCTTGCGCTGGGCATTTTTGAGGGTCTCTTACCCTTCATTACCTTACTTAATTTAATGCCCATAATGACTGGCCAGTCTTCTCTACGTGGGCCTATACCCTCTTGCCTCTAAACGACTTTATCTAGCAGATGTACTACATATACCTGTGAACAGCACTATTCTTCCCTTTCTCTATAACACTCCGATGGACAGTAGACAGTGATAACATAGCATATAACCACCAATCAATACAGTTCGATTAAGGGGAGTAAAATAGGTACCCTTTGTCCCCTAAATGCCTTACCGATCAAGGAAGTCTGATAACTCAAATGTAAGCAAAATGCTTACCTCAGCCGGCTGATTATCAGAAATTCCTGAATCGTCTCAAGCTCCTCGTTTCGGATACTCAGGGTCACCTGGAAAGCCCCTGCTGGCTAAGCTCGCCACCTGAAATGGATATTTTGTAGATAGGCAACTCCTATCCTCATATTGATTAGTGGCTCCAAATTAATAATAACTACTGCAGTAGGGAACAGACACAAAAGATACGCTCAGCATCTTTCCAAATAACTATTCTCCTTTATTATGACGCATTTGAAGGTTTTTATACACATGATTACATAGGCATCACATTAATATTACAATTGTACGTTTATGGTAACAAGGGGCATTACATAGGCAGGCTAATTCTAATCAGGACTTGAAAGAATGCAAAACATGTATTGAAAACATTATTAGTGCCATGTGCACAGTGAGGGCATTGTGCAACACATACAAAATAGAATACAATTATATACAGAACTTACAAATTTCCATTACAGCTGTTATAAAAATCCAAATTTTTTGCACAAATTTATTCTTTAACCACTTTCAGACCGGACCATTTTGCTGGCTTAAGAAAAGACCACTTTTTGCAATTTTGTAAATTTGTAAGTCTCTTTAACTGACAATTGCGCGGTCGTGCGACGTGGCTCCCAAACAAAATTGACATTCTTTTTTTCCCACAAATAGAGCTTTCTTTGGTGTTATTTGATTGCCCCTGCGGTTTTTATTTTTTGCGCTATAGACAAAAAATAGAGCGACAATTTTGAAAAAAACGCATTATTTTTTACTTTTTGTTATAATATCCCCCAAAAATATATATAAAAAAATTTCCCTCAGTTTAGGCTGATACGTATTCTTCTACATATTTTTGGTAAAAAAAAAAATCACAATAAGCGATTATTGATTGGTTTGCGCAAAAGTTATAGCGTTTACAAAATAGGGGATAGTTTTATGGCATTTTTATTAATCATTTTTTTTTTACTAGTAATGGCGGCGATCAGCGATTTTTATTGTGACTGCGACATTATGGCGGACACATCGGACATTTTTGACACATTTTTGGGACCATTGTCATTTATACACCAATCAGTGCTATACAAATGCAGTGATTCCTGTGTAAATGACACTGGCAGTGAAGGGGTTAACCAGGGGGTGGCAGTGTAGGGGTTAAGTGTTCCTAGAGGCGTGTTACTAACTGTGGGGGGCTGGGCTTTGTGTTAGTGAACACTGATCTCTGCTTCAATCACATGGAGCAGAGATCAGCGTCACTTGTTGCTAGGCAGAACGGGGAGATTATGTTTACAACGGCAACTCCCCGTTCAGCCTCCCCATGAGACAATCGCGGGTATCCCCACGGCGATCGAGTCTGCGGGACCCGCGACCAGACTCACAGGGGTCCCGACCGGCACGCGAACACGCTGCTACCGGCACGCTCGCGATGGCAGGGCAGCATATAAAAATGGATGTACCTGTACTCCAATATGCATGCCCGTGCCATTCTGTTGACGTACGTCGGGAACTGGTTAAGATACATATTGCTTTTATTTAGATTGTAATATATTATAGACAAGGATTTAATTACAGAGCACTTTACTTTACTTTATCATTCTCACGAGGCCCCTGTAAGCCTACCTGACTGGGCCCCCCTCCTCCAAAAATATCAAATTATATTTTTGCTAAAAAGAAACTTCTGTAATGCTATGCTTTACAGCCATGGTTCAAAGTATATCCCCAACAAACAAGACCCATTAAAGTGAATAGCGGCACAAAGACAATATCTGCACCCCCACAGTTGGTACCGATCATTTACTGTGTTCATTCAGGGTGGTGTGTTCATTCAGGATGGTGAGCCCCCCCCCCCCCCCCCACCATCCTGAAATAACCCACCTATGTGCCCTTAGCAGCTTTCGGTGCCAGAGAAGAGGAGGGAAAATGGCAACACTGCGGGGGGAAAAAAGGGGCACACAGGGCTACTAGATACTAGAACCGTCCCTCCTGAATTTCAGCCAGAGGAAAAAAGAAAAGTCGAAGCCAGCAGCACTGCACAAGAGTCACAAGTGTCAGCAATAAGGCAGTACCAGCAGTACTGCCTTATTGCTGACACTTGTGACTCTTGTGCAGTGCTGCTGGCTTCGACTTTTCTTTTTTCCTCTGGCTGAAATTCAGGAGGGACGGTTCTAGTATCTAGTACCCCTGTGTGCCCCTTTTTTCCCCCCGCAGTGCCCCGCTGGCCCTCCTGCTCGGAAAGTCTCTGAAAAATATTTTTTCTTTTTGTACTACTGATAGTTCAGGGTTCTTTTATTTTATGAATATGGATGTGCCTCTACTTTCTGGGTCCCACGTTGAGCGGCTGCTCTCCTGCTTACTGAGCACATATGAAATTTTTATCATTTTTTCCACAAACATAGAGCTTTCTTTTGGTGGTATTTAATCACTGGTGGGTTTTTTTGCTAAAAAAAATGAAAAAAGACAGAAAATTTTGAAAAAAAAACAGTTTCATAGTTTGTTATAAAATTGTGTAAAGAGGTATTTTTTCTTCTTCATTGATGTGCGATGATGAGGCTGCCCTGATGGGCACTGATAAGGTGGCACTGATGGTTGGCACTAATGGGCGGCACTGAAGGGCACTGATAGGTTGCGCTGATGATCACTGATGGGTGGCACTGATGGGCACTGGTAGCAGTAGGTAACACTGATAGGCAGCACTGATTAGTGGCACTGATGGGCATTGATGATTGGCAGCACTGGTGTGGTGGACATTGATAGGAGACACTGTTGGGCAAAGGTAGGTGGTGCTGTTGGCACTGGTAGGTGGCAATGGTGGGCAAAGGTAGGTGGCACTGTGGGCACTGGCAGGTGGCACCGGTGGGCACAGATGAGGCAGCCGCGGCTCCCTGTGTGAGGGACTAATGTCCCTCTGACAGAAGCCGGTGATCTGCTTTTTTTCCCCTTAGTCCTTGTACACACGGTCGGACATTCTGATGGAAAATGTCCGATTGGACCGTGCTGTCAGAGAATCCGACTGTGTGTGGGCTTCATCTGACTTTTTCCGTCCGAATGTCTGACCAACAAAGTTTGAGAGCTGGATATAAAAATTTTCTGACCACATGATCCGATCGGACTTCATCCGATCGTTTGTAGAGAATTCCGATCGGACAAAGTACCACGCATGCTCAGATCACATTCCTAGACCAAAGCTATTGGCTACTAGCCTGAAGGTAGTCCCGTTGTAACTAAATTACGTCATCACGTTATGAACGATCGGATTTTCCGACAACTTTGTCTGACCGTGTGTATGCAACACCAGTTTCGGACAAAATCCATCGGACAAAATCCGACGGATTTTGTTGTTGGAATGTCCGACCGTGTGTACAAGGGCTTACACTGAGAGCGTGAGGGGAAAAAAAACGATTAATGATTTTCTGTTTACATCATGCGATCAGCTGTCATTGGCATGGTATGGGGTATTGGCCCCTTACTCAGATCAGTGATCTGCAAAGACTCATAGACTCTCTGTGATCATCAAGTCTGATTGACTCGATGATCGCAGAGCATGTTGCCCCATCAGGGGATGAGAAGGCAGCTTTGCACAGGAGGATGTCTTATGGCCTCCCGGCAATCAAGGCCCTTGCTGTAGCCATCATTCAGCTATAGCGCAGGCATGAGAAGATTAAATGGCACCTCCAGCATTTTCAATATAGCAGGACAGTCACTCAGCACGGGACGTGGGAGCTAGTGGAGATCATTGTAGTAGAGGTGCCTACTACAGTGATTTTCTAGAGGGACCCCATAGCTATAGAATGCACATTTCCATTTACATTGGTCAAATTACAATTATATAACCAAATTTTTTGGTTCCATTCAAATTACATTGATCCAAGCTAGACCACTGTAATTATGTAAAAATTGCCATACCTGGAACTCATCTTTAAAGCGGGAGTCCGCCGGGACTCCGCGTTTTATTTTTTTTAAAAGCCAGCAGCTACAAATACTGCAGCTGCTGACTTTTAAAATAGTGACACTTACCTGTCCAGCGTGCCCGCGATGTCGGCACCCGAAGCCGATCTCTAGATCGTCTCTCGGGTCCTGCCGCCGCCATCTTGGGTATGGGAATCAGGAAATGGAGCCTTTCGGCTTCATTTCCCGGTTCCCTACTGCGCATGCGCGAGTTGCGCTGCGCAATAAGGACGGTCCCCGCTGCCTCTGGGATCTGTGTGTTTCCCAGCAGGCAGCGGGGCACTTGCGGAAAGGGGCGGGCACTTGCGGAAAGGGGCGTAATCTACGCCCCTTTCCGTAGAGAGCTATCCCGGAAGTGGGTGCAGATACCTGTACTGTACAGGTATCTGCACCCCCCTCCCCCCTGAAAGGTGCCAATTGTGGCACCGGAGGGGGGGAGGGTTCCGATGAGCGGAAGGTCCACTTTAGGGTGGACCTCCGCTTTAAGCAAACCAAAGCAACAGAGGGAATAAAATAATGTCCCTGTTCAACAGCTTGCATTCCCTTTATCCTAGTATCATGTATTGCCCTCTTTATCATCAGTTGATGGCCTGCTGTATTTTACGATAGTTGGGAAGGAGTCCCTCCATTTTTTCATGTGGTAAAGCTGTTCATTCTTCCTGTAAAAAGTCTTCAGGTCCTGTATTTTATGTACATGCCTAGCTCATTTGAGATCCCTCCAAATTGGCTCCATACTGTTGAGGTCATTTTTTTTTTTTTTTTACTGCTGAGACTAAAAGGATGACTTGGCTTTATGATTTGGATTAGTGTCATGTTGGAAAGTCCAACTGTGCCTAATGTGCAGCTTCCAGGATGATGAATACATATTTCCCTGTGATGGTTTCTTCAGCATTATTATTGCCAAAAGTTTTGAGGCATTAGGTACTGTTGTATGTATTGTATGCAGGGTGTTTTGAGGTGGGGGTGCAGACAAGATGGCTCACAAATTCTTCCAGGGGTAGAACAACCGTTGTAAGTTGCAATTACAGATAGCCAACTGAAATATAGAAATTTAGTCATCAATGGTTGCATCATATAGTACATTCTGCAACCAAAAACCTCACAATTTCATAATACTTGCTCCAACTTGTCATACTTGTTTGCATTGCTGAATAAATAGAAATGCTTATATAATTCGCATTCTAAAGGTTGATAAAAAAAAAACAAAGTTGTCAGAACAATAACACGATTTTAGTTTAAAAGTAAAAAAAATAGAAATCCCTAATTCTGGGGGATTCGTTTATCTATAGATAATAAAAATGATAATTAGGGAAATATTTAATGATCTTTATATTGTCTACCATAATTTTGTTATGGAATGACCCATCTTCTTTAACCAGAATAGATATTTGTGGTGAATTCCATAATGCCGCGTACACACGACCGGACCTTTCGAGGGACTAGGTCCGACAGACTTTTGACGGAGTTCTGACGGAGTTCTGACAGAGTTCTGACGGACTTTCCAAATGAACGGACTTGGCCACACACAATCACACCAAAGTCCGACGGATTCGAACGTGATGACGTACGACTGGACTAGAATAAGGAAGTTCATAGCCAGTAGCCAATAGCTGCCCTAGCGTCGGTTTTTGTCCGTCGGACTAGCGCACACA
The DNA here is from genome assembly GCF_037356315.1 of Lithobates pipiens. NCBI lineage: Eukaryota > Metazoa > Chordata > Amphibia > Anura > Ranidae > Lithobates > Lithobates pipiens. The sequence continues at coordinate 241,741,339 of NW_027507685.1, forward strand.
CACGAGCGGATTTCTTGGTAGGAACTGGGTCCGGTGGAGTTCCGGCGGAAAAATTTGAAACATGTTCCATTTCTAAAGTCTGTCGGATTTTTGCAAATCAAAAGTCCGCTGCAGCCCACACACGATCGAATGGTCTGCCGGAATCGTTCCGTCGGACCTTTGATGTTGAAAAGTCTGGTCGTGTGTACGCGGCATAAGACTCAACATGCCACCACCAGTGGCGCCCCCTAATGCAGGGGCCGCCGCCCCCCCCCCCCTTGCCATTTGTCTAGCCCCTTAATCTACATGCGGGGCTCCAATGGATAGGACGATGGACGCATAGATTCCAATGTTTTCTTTTTTTTTAAGCACATGATTACAGCTAGAGGCTCTAATTGGTTTAAAAAAATTAGCATGTTTTCAGGGGAGGAGAAAATGCAAGGAAAGCTGCCACCCACTGCCCGGAGGAGTGCTGCGCATGACTTACTGTAGATGGGGTAAGTGCAGGGACAACCAACCGGGGGAGGGGGAGAGTGGCAGGAGGCATGAGTGACCTGACCGACTGGGGGGGGGGGTGGTGCCCCCCGCCTAAAAAAATATACCACCAGCCATCACTGCCCACCATCCTATGGCTCATAAGGCCCCATTCACACCCGAGGAGAGTAATTTTCAGGCATTTTGTTTTAAGAGTCCTGCCAGTGTACATGAGCGTTTTAGAAGCGTATAACCAGCATTTTACACATGAATTCAAGCTTCAGGTGTTTTTTATTTTGCGGGGCTCCAATGGATAGGACGATGGACGCATAGATTCCAATGTTTTCTTTTTTTTTAAGCACATGATTACAGCTAGAGGCTCTAATTGGTTTAAAAAAATTGGGCTCAGGGTGTAGAGTACTGCGCCCCGAGCACACCCATTTGTGTGACAATAGTAAATATTTACTTTTTAAACCAATTAGAGCCTCTGGCTGTAATCACGTGCTTAAGGCCAATCAGGAAGAAGGTCCTAGAACGCGTCACCTGATTGGCTGAAACGGAGAGACGATCCGATTGGCCGCCTAGGAGCAGGAGAGGAGGGAGGAGACGCACAGCATGTTTTCAGGGGAGGAGAAAATGCAAGGAAAGCTGCCACCCACTGCCCGGAGGAGTGCTGCGCATGACTTACTGTAGATGGGGTAAGTGCAGGGACAACCAACCGGGGGAGGGGGAGAGTGGCAGGAGGCATGAGTGACCTGACCGACTGGGGGGGGGGGTGGTGCCCCCCCGCCTAAAAAAATATACCACCAGCCATCACTGCCCACCATCCTATGGCTCATAAGGCCCCATTCACACCCGAGGAGAGTAATTTTCAGGCATTTTGTTTTAAGAGTCCTGCCAGTGTACATGAGCGTTTTAGAAGCGTATAACCAGCATTTTACACATGAATTCAAGCTTCAGGTGTTTTTATTTTAGCAATGTCAAAGGAAAAGGTCCATAAGCTGCACATCATGAAGTAAACCTATGTGCATGAAGTGAAATGAATGGCAGCCTCAGCCCTGACTCCAACCAGGCCACACCCCCAATACATTTTGCTCCGCCTCTTGGAGCGCAATCAGGGGGATGGCAATGGACTTTTTCCTTTGATATTGCTGCAGCTTGGAGCTAGGATGAGCTACCTGGCCCTGCCTGCACTCACAGTGGCCTAGTTGGACTTTACCTCTTTACCTGAGTGGCACCTACATTTTTTTTATTTTAGCCAATAGAAAGCACTAGGGGAATGGAAATAGGGGTGGAGAGTTTCTATTTTGCCAAAAAACATGCAACAAAACACTCTTAAAATGCTCATGATGAGCATTTTCAGGCATTCCCATTGAAGTCTATGGCACCAATCTGTCTAAAAGAAGCTCATATACTTTTTTGAGCGACAAGCGTTTTGCTACAGGCAACAAAATACTCAGATGTGAACCAAAGGGCATTGAAATAAATTCGATTTTTTTTGTTGAGAATATTAGAGCTACAAGCTGAAAATCGCTCAGGTGTGAACGAGGCTTAAAGGTACCCTCGCTGATATTTGCCATTCAGCCAACTTGAGATTTGCTTAAGTGATCCAATATTTAACAGTAATGCCCTGTACACACGGTCGGAAATTCCAATGGAAAAAGTCAGATCGGATTATGTTGTCAGAAAATCCGATCGTGTGTGGGCTCTATCGGACTTTTTCCATCGGAATTTCCAACACACAAAGTTTGAGAGCAGGATCTAAAATTTTCCGACAACAAAATCCGATCGCATAAATTCCGATCGTGTGTAGACAATTTTGACGGACAAAGTTCCATGCATGCTCAGAATAAACTAAGGCCGCGTACACACGGGCGGACTGTCTGCCCAACTTAGTCCGCCGAAACACATTTCAGCGGACAGTCCGCTCGTGTGTGGGCTTCAGCGGACTTTTTCAGCGGACAGTCTGGCGGACTAAGTATTTCGGAATGTTGGAAATACTGTCCGCTGGACTCGTATTTCAGCCCGTGTGTGCCAGTCCGCCGTACTTTTGAAATGAGCGGACTTTTCCCGCCCGGAGAAAAGTCCGCTCATTTCGAGCGGGTATCCAGGTAGGCGGGGCCCGCGACGGAGATGTCGCGGGCCCCGACGCCTGGTATGGACTTAAAGGGGAACCCCCAACGCCGAAAAAAATCGGCGTGGGGTTCCCCCCAAGTCCACAACAGACCCTTGTCCGAGCACGCTACCCGGCCGGCCAGGAAAGGGGGGCGAGCGAGCGCCCCCCCCCTCCTGAGCCGTACCAGGCCACGTGCCCTCAACATGGGGGGTGCCATGTTGATGAGGACAAGGGCCTCTTCCCGACAACCCTGGCCGTTGGTTGTCGGGGTCTGCGGGCGGGGGGCTTATCGGAATCCGGGAGCCCACTTTAATAAGGGGGCCCCCGGATACCGGCAACCCACCATATGTGAATGAGTATGGGGTACAATGTACCCCTACCCATTCACCTGTGAAAAAAAAGTACAAAAAAAACACAACACAGGGTTAAAATATTTTATTGCACAGCTCCGGGGGTCTTCCGTCTTCGGGGGTCTTCTTGCCGGACTCCTCCGCTATCTTCTTGTAGCTCTTTTGCTAGCGGAGGAGTCCGGCTTTCTTCCTCGCCGCCAGCCTCTTCTTCCGACTTCGGGGGTCTTGTCCCCCTCTTCGGTTCTTCTGCCGGGCCACCGCGCCTTCTTATAGCTCTTTTACAGGCGGTGGCCCGGTCTTCTGTCGCCGCCGTCGCCACCGTCACCGCCGTCGCCTTCCGTTCTTCTTCTTCTCCAGGAGATGTTGCCTCGACGATCTCTCCGGCCGGAATGCCAGAGCCGCGCTGCGCGGCCACTTATATAGTGACAATGGGGCGGTGTCACATGGTTTATGTCACATGGGCTGGTCACATGGGGACTATGACATCGTAAGGGGGCGGGGTCACCATGTGACACCAACCCATGTGACACTGCCCCATTGTCCCTATATAAGTGGCCGCGCAGCGCGGCTCTGGCATTCCGGCCGGAGAGATCGTCGAGGCAACATCTCCTGGAGAAGAAGAAGAAGAAGAAGAAGAAGAAGAAGAACGGAAGGCGGCGACGGCGGCGACAGAAGACCGGGCCACCGCCTGTAAAAGAGCTATAAGAAGGCGCGGTGGCCCGGCAGAAGAACCGAAGAGGGGGACAAGACCCCCGAAGTCGGGAGAAGAGGCCGGCGGGGAGAAAGAAAGCCGGACTCCTCCGCTAGTAAAAGAGCTACAAGAAGATAGCGGAGGAGTCCGGCGAGAAGACCCCCGAAGACGGAAGACCCCCGGAGCTGTGCAATAAAATATATTAACCCTGTGTTGTGTTTTTTTTGTACATTTTTTCACAGGTGAATGGGTAGGGGTACATTGTACCCCATACTCATTCACATAGGGTGGGGGGCCGGTATCCGGGGGCCCCCTTATTAAAGGGGGCTCCCGGATTCCGATAAGCCCCCCGCCCGCAGACCCCGACAACCAACGGCCAGGGTTGTCGGGAAGAGGCCCTTGTCCTCATCAACATGGGGACAAGGTGCTTTGTTGAGGGCACGCGGCCTGGTACGGCTCAGGAGGTGGGGGGCGCTCGCTCGCCCCCCTTTCCTGGCCGGCCGGGTAGCGTGCTCGGACAAGGGTCTGTTGTAGACTTGGGGGGGAGCCCCACGCCAATTTTTTTTGGCGTTGGGGTTCCCCTTTAAGTCCATACCAGGCGGCGGGGCCAGCGACGTCTCCTTCGCGGGCCCCGCCTACCTGGATACCCGCTCGAAATGAGCGGACTTTTCTCCGGGCGGGAAAAGTCCGCTCATTTCAAAAGTAGGGCGGACTGGCACACACACGGGCGGACTGTCCGCTGAAATGCGAGTCCGACGGACAGTCTTTCCAACATTCCGAAAGACTAAGGCCACGTACACACGGGCGGATTGTCTGCCCAACTTAGTCCGCTGAACCGTGTTTCAGCGGACAATCCGCTCGTATGTGGGCTTCAGCGGACTTTTTCAGCGGACAGTCCGACGGACTTTGTCTTTCGGAATTTCCGTAATTTTGTCCGCTGAAACTTGGTTTTGTCCGTCCAAACTTGGTTTCAGCGGATAGTCCGCTCGTGTGTAGGCAAGTTGGACGGACTAAGTATGGCGCATGCTCAGAAAGGGTTTACACGGCCGAAGGTTGCATTGCAGTGTATTGGACGTCGTTTTTCTAGTCCCGTCATACGTGCTGTACACGTCATCGCGCACGTTTTCAGCGGACTGTCTGTTCATCGTGTGTGGTCAAGTCCAACTTTTGAATGAACGGACTTGACTACACACGATGAACAGACAGTCCGCTGAAAACGTGCACGATGACGTGTACAGCACGTACGACAGGACTAGAAAAACGACGTCCAATACACTGCAATGCAACCTTCGGCCGTGTAAACCCTTTCTGAGCATGCACCATACTTAGTCCGTCCAACTTGCCTACACACGAGCGGACTGTCCGCTGAAACCAAGTTTGGACGGACAAAACCAAGTTTCAGCGGACAAAATTACGGAAATTCCGAAAGACAAAGTCCATCGGACTGTCCGCTGAAAAAGTCCGCTGAAGCCCACACACGAGCGGATTGTCCGCTGAAACACGTTTCAGTGGACTAAGTTGGGCAGATAATCCGCCCGTGTGTACGCGGCCTTAGTCTGCCAGACTGTCCGCTGAAAAAGTCCGCTGAAGCCCACACACCAGCGGACTGTCCGCTGAAATGTGTTTCGGTGGACTAAGTTGGGAAGACAGTCCGCCCGTGTGTACGCGGCCTAAGTGATCCAATATTTAACAATAATGCCCTGTACACACGGTCGGAAATTCCAATGGAAAAAGTCAGATCGGATTATGTTGTCAGAAAATCCGATCGTGTGTGGGCTTTATCGGACTTTTTCCATCGGAATTTCCAACACACAAAGTTTGAGAGCAGGATCTAAAATTTTCCGACAACAAAATCCGATCGCATAAATTCCGATCGTGTGTAGACAATTTTGACGGACAAAGTTCCATGCATGCTCAGAATAAACTAAGAGACGAAAGCTATTGCCTACTGGCCCGTTTAAAGTCCCGACGTACGTGTTTGACGTCACCTGTTTCAGAACGATCGGATTTTCCGTCAACTTTGTGCGACCGTGTGTATGCAAGACAAGTTTCGGACAAAATCCGACTGAAAAAATCTGACGAATTTTGTGGTTGGAATGTCCTACCGTGTGTACAGGGCATAATAGTATCTGCCATCCAGCCAATTTGAGATATGAGCAAGTGGCACAATATTTTGGCAAAGTAATAGTATTTGTGTTGGGTACCTCCCCCAAACCCCTGCCTTTTCCGATGCATTTCCTAGTATAAGGAAGCATGGGTTCATCTCCATTGGGACATGGGTATGGCAGGCTAGTCCTGACTCACCATCAGTCACATGACTTAATAAATGATGTCACCGCTCTCTAACACCAGCCAGCACTAGGCATTTTGGTGTTGATTGCATTGGAAGTGAGGGCAGTACTGGATAATTGAGTATCAGTGGTTTGGGGTAGGTCCCTGAATTGGCACAGTGACAGTGCCTCTTTAAGAAAATCTGTACTGGGGAAATGTGGAGGATGCCATTGCTGCCATGGTACACATTCTATGCATTAAGGTGGAAAGCCGTTTGTGCTGCAGTACCCCTTTATCTTTTTTTTTTACAATTATTTTATTTATTCCAAGAGCGTGGTCGGGTACAAGTATCTGGATACATACAGTCAGTTGCATAATACAGCATCGCAAGTATATACCATTTTTTGAGACAATTTACAGCATCTGAAGGACAAACTGATAGGCTGTCTATTCATGCTGCTCCAGTTAGGGTCCCGGACCAGTCCTAAATGATTTTATAACTTTATTTTAGGGATGCACTGATACTGGTATCAGTAGCGGCACCGATACTAGCCATTTTCGCGAGTATCGGTACTCGCGAAAATGCTCCGATACCAGAAACCGATACCGGAAGTGACGTCGCTTGGGAACGTACCGCCTCCTGCTCCCCTCCTCCTCCTGCCCTCCAGGCAGTGCCTTCCCCGCCTCCTCCCCCCCTCCGGACAGTGCCTTACCCTGTTTCCTTGCTGCACGATGCCTGCAGTCCCTGGCTGCCTCCTGTACCATGCCTTCAGTCCCTGACTGTCTCCTGTACCATGCCTGCAGTCTCTGACTGTCTCCTTTACCATGCCTGCAGAATCTGACTGTCTCCTGTACCATGTCTGCAGTCTCTGGCTGTCTCCTGTACCATGCCTGCAGTCTCTGACTGTCTACTCTACCATGCCTGCAGAATCTGACTGTCTCTTGTACCATACCTTCAGTCCCTGACTGTCTCCTGTACCATACCTTCAGTCCCTGACTGTCTCCTATACCATTTTTGTGGGTGTGTGGAGACGTATCTAGTGTGAACTCGATGAATGCGGGGGAGTGTAAGGGCGAGCACAGAGGAGCCATTAATTAAAAGGGTAATTGTTGTCATTGAAGTCGCCATCAAGTCGCCGTCAAAGAGGGTCTTCCACTCGTCCGAGAAAAGGAATACGCTCCATAGCAACCAGGTCTTGGAGTATCGTTCCTGTTGGTGTCTTGCCGAAAGAACCAAGTCTTCCATTTTACTAATTTCCCTTACTTTGCGTATCCACATCCCTATTGTCGGGGGTTGGGGCGACTTCCACTTAAGAGGGATGCATGCCTTAGCGGCCTCAAGGAGGTGGCGAATAATAGATTATTTTGTATATCTTCCCTGGTGTGTGATTTTCTAATTTGGGGCAGGACCAGAAAACGTATTATATGGTGCCCCTTTATTCCTGGTATCTCCAACACTGATCAGAGGTGTCAGGGAATCTTTTTTCAATCTCACTGGTGTTCTGTACCATCTAGTAAGGATCTTGAAGTTGGTTTCCTGCATTTTAGTACAAATAGAGGATTTGTACATAAACCTGAGTATGTGCTGTCTCTGTGATGTATTGAGAGTTTTATCCAGGTCTCATTCCCATTCCTTACTGAGACCCCCCCCCCCCTTTTTCTTACCTGAACCTGATAGTTCCAGTGGCAGGGATGAGCGCAGCAGCTGCAGCTGGTGTCTCGGGTCCTCATTGGATGGATTGATAGCAGCAGGAGCCATTGGCTCCCACTGCTGTCGATCAAATCTAGTGACACGGGAGCCGGGGGCAGGGCCGAGTCCTGCTGTCTGTGTCAATGGATGCAGCAGCAGGACTCAGGAGCACGCCTGCATGAGTGTACCCATTGAATGCAGCTCTCTGTGGGGGCACTTGAGAAGAGGAGGAGCCCGGAACGCCATGGGGGGAGCCCAGAAAAGGAGGATTGGGGCTGCCCTTGCACAGAGGAGGTAAGTATGACATGTTTGTTATTTAAGTAAAAGAAAAAAAATGAAGCTTTACAATCACTTTAAGAACTTGAATGGACTGTGAAGCAACAGTGACCACATAGATCTGTACTAAAGTGATTGTAAACCCTTACATATACCCAGTGAAGTGACTGGCCTTATGCGCTACACAGATTTTAAACAAATTATCCTACATAAGGTGTGCCTGTTTATCTCTAGTCTTCTCTTTTCTACAGCCATTTAAAGTCTAGTATTTGTAAAGCTTGTCTGAGCTGTCAGAAAAAAGGGGGGCGGAGATCTGAGGTTACACTCCGCAGAGCTCATCCTCCCCATTCACACAAAACAAAGCAACAGAGCTAAGGTCCTACACCATCACCTTTTTTTCTCTTGGTGTCAGGAAAACTTATCAGAAATGACTCATGCAGGTAGGAGAGAAACAAAAGTGTTGCATTACCGCAGCAGGAGCTGCTGGTACCTGGCTCCCTCATTCCTGCATCCTCTTCTTGCATCCAGACACACAAAATCAGTCCCTTGGCTTTGCTTTATGTTTTATTAGAGCCGGTTCACACAGCGGGCGATGCGAGGCGACACGACTCGCCTCGCCTCGCTCTCGCAAGTCGCCCCCGTTCTGTACAATGGAACCGTTCTGAGAGGAGCGACTCGAGTTGCTCCGACTCAGAAAAAAGGTTCCTGTACTACTTTTGGGCGGCCTCGGGGCGACTTGCATTGACTTCTATACAGAAGTCATCTGCAAGTTGCCGCTGAGGTCGCGGCAGGTCGCGGCGAGGCAAGTCGGAGTCGCCTCGCCTCGCCTGCAGTGTGAACCGGCCCTAAGGGGTGACAACTGAAGGAATTCATGAGATTCCCAACTTGAATCAAGAAAAACAATAGGGTACAACTTCCTCTGTACAAAAGATCCTGTAGCTCTCGGTCTCTCTTGGAAATAGGCTTGCTACATGTGGCAGTCTCTCCCCTTGAATGTCCTTGGGTGTGCTGATTCCAAATCAAACTGCTTTGCTGAATGGATCCCCTTAAGTCAGCCCAAGCCCAGCCTGGAGGACTTCAGTAGACATTGGAGATCCCACCTAGGCCACCGACTGTCTACTCAGCACTCCATCTTCCGCCAGATGCCCATGCTTGCATGACTCATCCATATTTAAGGGCTGGCTCAGACACCATACTAGGCCCACTGCCTAAGGATTGGCCAAGATCCCCTGCAGATCAACCCTCTGACCTTCGCCCACTAACTTCTTGAAATTTCTTCAAACTTCCAGAACCAGGGAGAGGCACCAGAGCCTGTATGAGTCATTCAGCCTGACCTGCAATAAACCCTTGACCCAGATTCCAGACTCATACTTACTGTGAGTCAAATAAATTTACCTGAACTTAAAGTGGAGTGCCACCCAAAAGTGAAATTTCTGCTCATTTGTCTCTCCCCCCCCCCCCCCTCTTCGGTGGCACATTTGGCACCTTTCAGGGGAGCAGATACCTGGTTTTCACAGGTACCCTGTCTCCACTTTTGCCACGGCGAGGTTTGTCAGATGTCTGGCTCCCTCCTCCCCCCTTCTCCATCTCCCGCTGCCAGGCCAGTAAGAAAGCACAGTGCGTTTCACAATAGCAGTGGCAGCACCTGAAAGCTGATGGAAACACCAACTGCGGTGCAGACAACGCTGGCCTCCTGGACAGGCAAGTGTCCTAATGTTAAAAGTCAGCAGCTGCAATATGCTTTTCACTTTTTGGAGGGAGGGAAGGATGGCAGACCTCCAGCTGTTGCGGAACTACACGTCCCATGATACATTGAAAAACTCTGACATTCACAGACATGACTAGGCATGATGGGAATTGTAGTTCCTGAACTGGAGGGCCGTAGTTTGGAGACACCCTGCACTAGAGGATGCTACAGAAGCAGCAGACAGAAATTACACTTAGTGCTCTGGAATGAGACAAGTACACACTATAGAGGGATATGCTTTTTTCACATTTCATGGCTGAGGTTCACAACCAATCTAACATTGTGCTCTCCTCATGGGATTTTAAAAAAATGGTTACAAAGTGACAGTTGAGTCTCTTCTGGTGCAGGTCTTTCATAATTATTTTTACAGTTTTGTAAGTGTAGAGTATTGATATGCAACATCATTTAAATTGCCACAACACTAAAAAGAGATTACGAAACACAACTGATTTGTGACATATTTTTATTTGCTTGTAAAAGCAGTGCGTATTGCAGAATTAGAATGTCATCAGCACTCCCCCATCTCGGCCATAAATTTGAAGTCCAGCAGCCTCAGATACATCTGGATGAGACGTGCCGACTGCCAAAGGATGAGCGAGCACCATCCATCCCTGTCTATGACTGAAGTCTCCCCCTTCCTCTCTCCTGCCTCTGAGTGAGTACACTAAGGTAAATCAGGGTTCTCAGAGCACCCCTTACTTCAGAGTAAAGAAGAGTTCCCCTTTACAAAATAGGCCACAGTGTTACCGCTTACAGCAGAGTCCTCTCCGTACATCAGTGTTCTCAGTGTTCCCCCTTAAATCAGGGTTCCCAGAGCATTCCTTAGAGTTTCCAGAGTTCTCCCTTACATCAAAGTCTGCAGAGTCCCCCCTTGCAAGTTCAGATGTAAAAAGAGAACTCTGTAGACGCTGATGTAAAGGGGAACTCTTGTTATTAATGTCACATGATTAGAAATGTTATTTAATAGCAAAATATATGTATAGTTTATACTATTAAAAAAAAAAAATGCTGTGCACCACTAAAGTGTTCGGGTTTGATTTGAAGAAAATGTGGTAACCCTACCCCCCATTCAGACATCCGGACATGGATTTCAGTGGTTTTTTGTTTTTGTTTTAAGCATGTGATTAGAGCCTGAGGCTCTAATTGGCTTCAAAAAAGAGAGGGCGCGGGTGGCAGACCACACCCACTTGTGTGACAATAGCTAAATGTCTTCCGCATTCTCCTCCTGACCAATCAGGACTCCCTGATTGGCCAGGGAGTCTCAGGACTCCCTGACCAGTCGTATCTCAGGACACACTTCCTGTTCCTGTGTGGCCAGGAGGAGAATGTCTCTGTGTGTGCTCACCAGAGAATCGGTCAGAGCGGCCCTGGCTCTGCCTTCATAAGGTAAGGCACATTCACAGTGAATCGTCACCGTCCGTCTCCCATGGGGGGGGGGGGAGGGTGATCTTGGGTGTTCGCCGCTGTCCTCTCCTGTGTGCCCCCCCCCCCCAAAAAAAAATTTTGGGCACCAGCTGCCATTGGTTCTAGATACTTCCCATTAATGGTTTTCTAATTGAGCACACATGGTCAAAGCCCTATTGCCATAAACAGAACCCTGGAGTGGACAAGAGGAGACCAGGCGTCCAGTCAACACCTTCTCCATAGTAGAGCAGAGGAGGAGAAATCATTGATGAAAGCTGAAAGTCAATAAGCTTATACAAAGCATCTTGGGTGTTCGCCGCTGTCCTCTCCTGTGTGCCCCCCCCCAAAAAAATAATTTGGGCACCAGCCGCCATTGGTTCTAGATACTTCCCATTAATGGTTTTCTAATTGAGCACACATGGTCAAAGCCCTATTGTCATAAACAGAACGCTGGTACGGACAAGAGGAGACCAGATGTCCACTCAACACCTTCTTCATGGTAGAGCAGAGGAGGAGAAATCATTGATGAAAGCTGAAAGTCAATAAGCTTATACAAAGCACACAAATATATGCAGATACATCTTCTTAGTCGCATCTTCTCTACCAAAACTTAGCAAATCGATTTGGGTAAATTGGCTGCCTTGACTTGTCTCAAGCCTTAAAGTGAGGCCACCCTTGAATGACTTTGTAGAGGCTGTTTCCTGGGCAGCTCGTTGGATTTACATTTCGGTGCCCTTTAAGGACATAATTGCTTCGGATAAAATTTCTGGGCACTCCACAAGCGATAAGTTGTCTGGCGGCATTCAGGGCGGCACTGTTGGGGGCACGATCTGCAGTTTGGAGACAAAAGTAGTGAAGGGTGGTTACATTTACCTGGTGATTTGGTGGAGGAAATAATAAATACACAACTAGAGGACCCTTTTGCTATGTAGGTGCCCAGCATAAGTACTCATATCTGTGCGGGGAAATCTTGAGCAGCACCATTCTACAACTTGTGGCAATGTTTTGTGTTGTCCAGAGATACACGGTATTCTATTGCATCTTGAGAGGAACTTTGCATCCCATCCCAACTCAACTGAAAAAAAAAAATCATCTAAAGTTGGGCATACACTAGTAGAATTTTTTCACATTTTTTTTTTATTTTATTTTATTTTGATTATCAGATTTTTAGCGGGGTCAAACCAATACTAATTTTTGACCAAGGTGATGAAAAAAATTCAAAGAAGCAGGATGGAATTTATTTTTCAAATGGACTCATTGGTAGCAGTGAATGTGGTCTTCATTCAAGAAAGTCCATTTGTTCCAAAATCAAATGTAAAGTAATGCCGTTTTCGGCAGTTTTTCCACTGGAATAAACTCTGAAGGTTTCTCCCATGGAATTCCACTCTAGCTGTCTCGCATACACACGGTCATGCCAAAGTCCGACCGTCAAAAAACGCGGTGATGTGCAACACGTACGACGGGACTAGAAAAAGGAAGTTCAATAGCCAGTAGCCAACAGCTTACATCTCGTACTTGCATGGGTACGTCGGAATAGCATACAGACGAGCGGTTTTCCCGATAGAAATTGGTTCCGCTGGGAAAAATTTAGAACATGTTCTCTTTCTAGGTCGGCATGAATTTTCAACGGAAAAAATCACGGTCGGAATATCCGATGAGAAGCTCCCAACTTTTTCGGACGGAAATTCCGCTCATGTGTACACAGCATAAGTTCAACTAAATTTTGAAGAAATTTCAAACGACATTCATTAGGTCACAGAATTTACTGAGAATTGTCATACGAATGTTAGTATGAATGTTCGTACAATCAAAATCTTCTGGTGTATGGCCAGCTCTAGTGAGATATACCCTATATTGTCATAAGTATTGGGACACCTGCCTTTAGACACACATGAACTTTAATAGCATCCCAGTCTAAGCCCCTGTACACACGGTTGGAGATTTCGACAACCAAATCCATCGGATTTTGCCCATCGGATCTTGTCCGAAACTGTTGCATACACAAGTTCTCGAAAAATCCGATCATTCAGAACGTGATGACGTAATTTCGTTACAATGGGACTACGTTCAAGCTATTAGCCAATAGCTTTGATGTAGGAATTTGATCTGAGCATGCGTGGCACTTTGTCCGATCAAAATTCTCTACACATGATCGGAGTATGTCCAAACGAACCAGTTGGTCGGAAAATATTCCCAACAAGTTGGAAAATTAGGTCCGACGGATATTCCGACGCAATCAGTCCGATGCATACCACACAGAGTCGGATTATCCGACAACACAGTCCGATAGGACACATTCCGACGGATTCTCCGACCGTGTGTACAAGGGCTTAGTCCGTAGTGGTTCAATATTAAGTTGGCCCATCATTTGCAGCTATAACAGCTTCAACTCTACTGGGAAGGCTGTCCAAAAGGTTTAGGAGTGTGTCTATGGGAATTAGGGAACACATTTAACCCTTTGATCACCACTGTTAACCCATTCCCTGCCCTTGTCATTAGTACAATGTCAGTGTATATTTTTAGCACTGATCACTTTAACAATGTCACTCGTTCCCCCCAAAAAACTGTCAAAAATGTCAGCTAGGTGTCCAATCTGTCCGCTGCAATGTCACAGTCCCGCTAAAAATCGCTGATCACCGCCATTACTAGCAAAAATAAATAAATAAATAAGCCATAAATCAATCTCCTATTTTTTAGACGCTATAAATATTGCGCAAACCAATCAATATATACTTATTGTTTTTTTGTTTTGCCAAAAATATGTAGCAGAGTACTGGCCTAAATGTATGAAGAAATTCGATTTTTTATTTTTTTTTATTGGGTAGGTTTCTTTTTTCAAAATTGTCTGTCTTTTTTTGTTTATAGCAAAAAAAAAAAAAAAAAAAAAAAAACGCAGAGGTAATCAAATACCACCAAAAGAAAGCTCTATTTGTGGGAAAAAAGGACATACATTTTATTTGGGCACAGCATCGCAAAGACCACGCAATTGTCAGTTAAAATAACGCAGTGCCATATCGCAAAAAATAGTCTGGTCATTAAGGGGGTAAATCCTTCCGGGGCTAAAGTGGTTAAAGCTGTTTTTTACTTCAGAAACAAGGTTAAATAGAATATTACTGCTGAGCCATGACGCATATTTACTCCAGACAGCCCTCTACCCCTCTAGATCATAACTAAACTTAAATAAACAGGCGTGCATATCACTTTAAATAAATAGGGTCAATAAATAAATAAAATTAATTTAATTCATAAATCTCTCAAATTAATACCTAAAAAAAAATGTGATTTTTCGATGATGCCTGTTTAGGAGAATGCATCGGGTGGAGCTGTTCTGTGACATCATGATGTATCCCGCCACCAATGGCTATGCAGATAGCCGGGCGCGGGCAAGATAGCCCCCACTCAGCACTATGCCCTTGGAGGACCGTAGCAATGTCTGACTTCACTTCCACCTCTTGGGCTTAAAGGGATGATTTTTTTTCCCCCTTAAAGCCAAAATGTAATTTTTACTTTTTTTCCTTATAAAGATAATTGAGAGATCTGGGGTTTTTTGAATAAAAATGATAAAAAAAAAAAAAAAAAAAAAAAAAATGAAAGGGACAGTGTAAAAATAAAAAGTATAATAAATAAGACTTTTTTTTTTATAGCACCTTGTCCCTCTGTGCTTGCACGCAGCAAAAACATATGTAAGTCACGCTCACATATGTAAACACTGTTCAAACATGTGAGGTATCGCCGCGATTGTTAGAGCGAGAGCAATAATTCTAGAACTAGACCTCCTCTGTAACTCTAAACAGGTAACCCTATGGAGATTTTTAAGTAAGTAAGTAAGTTGCCATTCCAGGAGTGTGCACAATTTTAAAGCATCTCTGGAGCCAGCCAGGGGAACTTTTTGTTTTGTTACAGCTAAATGCTATTAGACCTCTTTGTGCTTTGTGTTGAGATCTTATGGTCCAGTAAGAAGCTCTGCATGTAGGATATCTCTGGGAGCAAGGAAGCACTTGTTTGCATAAGTGACTGGCACTGAGACCCCTTTCACACTGGGGCGTTTTTAAGGCGTTTTTCAGGCGCTTTAGCATTTAAAAAAGCGCCTGTAAAGCTCTTGAAAGAAGCTGCAACTGCTTTCACACTGGGATCCCTTTCACACTGGAGCGTTTTTCAGGCGCTTTAGCTTCAAAAAAAGCGACTGAAAGAAGCCGCAACTGCAATCCCAATGTAAAAGCCCGAGTGCTTTCACACGAGGCGCTGCGCTGGCAGGGTATCAAAAAAAGTCCTGCAAGCAGCTTCTTTGCAGCGCTTTTGGAGCGGTGAATACAACGCTCCTAAAGCGCCCCTTCCCATTGAAATCAATGGGAAGCGCCTGTAAAGCGCCTGAAAAGCGCTATTGTCAGTAGCGTTTTGTGGGCGCTTTTAACCCTTTATTTGGCCACTAGCAGGGGTTAAAAGCGCCCCAATAATGCTCAAAAAACGCTGGTAAAGCGCTGCTAGTTTAAGCGGCGCTTTACGAGCGTTTTTCGGCGCCCATTGTGAAAGGGCTCTTAAAGCACTTGAGCTTTCACATCGGGACTGCAGATGAGGCTTCTTTCAAGCGCTTTACAGGCGCTTTTATTAACGCTAAAGCGCCTGAAAAACGCCCAGTGTGAAAGGGGTCTTAGAGCACTTTATGTCACAAGGTGGAATACTGACGATGAAATTTTATGAATAAAAATATATGAATTGTGGACTGTTTTTTATTTATTTATTTCCACATTCAGTTTCACATTTTTGCACATTTCTAGAGGTATATGAATTTGAATTAATTTGATATACTGAATGCAAATTTATCTTACTATTTGTGAAAGTATGGGTCATGCCTATACAAATCCTTTAAGTTGTTATAGCTTGCCCCTTCTTACTTTGGTCTTCTTACAATACCCCCACTATCACTTACTGGTGAAGGATCCTATGAAGCTGATTCCAATGGATTTGTTGTTATAGGATCTGGCATGAGCTCCAGTAGTTGTCCAACCACGACCTTCATATACTCTTCCATCTTCTCCTACAAGGAAGCTAAGAAATATTGAAGGATTTCCTGTTATCAAATGATTACTCCACAAATAACAGTCCCCAGCGGCTTTTTCTCACCCATCTACCATTGTAAAACAAAAGCTAACGGCTAAAAAAGGAACCAGTGTAACCGGTTAAAGGCAATTCTCAGCCTCTTTACAGTATTAACCTGAAAAATGTAAATCTTTCCATCAGAAATAAAATGCTTTTTCTTCCTCTTTGCCCTTAAAAAGTTACTTAAACTGGAAATCCCGACACAACATTTTAAACACCATTTTTCACCAAAAAGGGGAAGCTCTACTTATTTGCCTCTTCCCACCCCACCCCTCTGCTGCCACATTTGCCACCTTTTGGTCAGGAGGGGTTTTGACAGGTACCCGCTCCCACTTCTGACTGATCTCGCTATGGCAAAGTCAGCAGGAAGTTTTCCCGGCTCCTCCTCCTTCCTCCACCGCCAGGCCATTCACAAAGCACAGCGTGCTTCGCGCATGTGCAGTAGGGAACTTCGGTTTCCCTTAGTGGAGATGGCGGTGGTGGTGGCAGCGCCCAAAAGCCGATTCAAAAATCGACTCCATGTGAAGACACCGCTGGATTCATGGACAGGTAAGTGTCCTAATATTAAAAGTCAGGAGCTACAGTATTTGTAGCTGCTGAATTTAATTTTTTAATGAAGGAGCCTGGAGCTCCTCATTAGGTGAGGAAAAGCTGGGACAAGTGCCAAGGATTTATTGCTTACAGTTCAATGAAAGAGCCAAACAAACATCCAAGGGTCCAAGTTATTTAATGATAAAATTGATTCATAGCAGAAAAAATCTAATGCATTTTAGGGGCCAAATGAACATACCCCTTCATCAAGGCTTAGGGATTTTAACTGTGCATAAATGGGCTCAAGTAATCAGATGCCAAATAGGTCTGCACTGTATTCACTAACGTTGGCTTAACCAGCCCTCCTGAAACTGTTCCAAGCAATAAATAAGGGTTAGGTTGATTTACTAAAACTGGAGCGTGCAAAATATGGTGCAATTGTGCATAGAAACCAATCAGCTTCCAGGTTTTATTGTCAAAGCTTAAAGAGGGATTCCACCTTAAAAAAAAATATTAAAAGCCAGCAGCTATAAATACTACAGCTGCTGACTTTTAATAAATGGACACTCACCTTTCCCGGGTTCCAGCGATGCCGGCAGCCGAGGCTGATCGATCGCTCGGCCCTCGGCTGCTGCCGCCGCCATTCTAGGTGAGGGAATCAGGAAGTGAAGCGAATCGGCTTCACTTCCCGGTTCCCTACTGCGCATGCGCGACTTGCGCTGCGCAATAGGAAATCTCCACGCTGTCACTGGGACCCGTGTGTGTCCCAGCAGACAGCGCGGCAGGGCAGGAAATGGCGTAGACTCCCACGGGAGTCTATGCCCGGAAGTGGGTGAAAATACCTGTCTTTGACAGGTATCTCCACCCCCCTCCCCCCTGAAAGGTGTCAATTGTGACACCGGAGGGGGGGAGGGATCCGATGAATGAATGAATGAATGAATGAAATACTTATATAGCGCACAATGCGAACTGAATCGCCTCTAGGCGCTGTGGCGAGCTTTGATCATCTGCTAAAAGAGGAAGGTCTTGAGTTTTTTCCTAAAAGCCAGGTGATTTTCTTCCAGGCGGATGTTGATTGGTAGAGCATTCCATAGCCGAGGCCCTTGGACAGCGAATCTCCGATCACCCTTGGATTTATACCGGGCTTTGGGCACGAGGAGGAGGTTTTTGTTGGCTGATCGAAGACTGCGGTTTGGTGTGTAATGATTTATTTTCTCCATTAGGTATTGCGGAGCTTCTCTATGCACGCATTTGTGGGTGAGGCAAAGGGTCTTGAACCTGATCCGATTTTTTACGGTTAGCCAATGTAAGCTCCTCAGTGAAGGAGAAATGGATTCCCAGGGTTTTTTTCCTGTTATCAGCCTTGCCACCGTGTTTTGGATCAGTTGTAATCACGCAAGTTGATATTGTGGTAATCCTATGTAAAGCGAGTTTGCGTAGTCCAGTCGTGAATTAATGATTGTTCCAACTACCACTGCTTTGTCATTCTTTGGGATAAAAGGGATGAGTCTGCGAAGCATGCGCAGCAGATGGTGAGATCGACTGACTACAGATCCTATTTGCGCATCCATTGACATTTGTGCGTCTAAAATAACCCCGAGACTCTTCGCTTTGGTCTTTGGGGAGATAGTCTGCCCAAAGACGGTTGGTGGAGACCAGGAGGTTTTGGTTGCGGGCTTATGATTTGGGTGTAAGATAAGAAGCTCTGTCTTTGATTGGTTCAGCTGGAGGGAGTTGGTGGTCATCCAGTCCTCTATTGATTTGAGGCAGTTTTCAAGTTGTTGTTGGTGATCTTTTTTTCCATTGATCCGGAAATAAAGTTGCGTGTCGTCAGCGTAAGAGTGGAAGCAGAGATCTGAGCATCTGATGATTTGAAGGAGTGGGCGAATGTAAATGTTGAAGAGAACGGGTGACAACGGAGAGCCTTGAGGGACTCCGCAGGTGACTGCCCGAGTTTCGGAGAGGAATTTTCCTAGTTTCACTGTCTGTGACCGATTTCCTAGGAAGGACGCGAACCAATGGAGATCTATGTCTTGGACTCCGGCTACTTCTGTGAGGCGGACGAGTAGAGTATTGTGATCTACTGTATCAAACGCTGCACTTAGGTCTAGTAGTACGAGGAGACACGGCTCTCCGTCATCTGCTGCTTCGAGGGCGTCATCCCAAATCTTGAGGAGAGCTGTTTCTGTTCCATGACCCGGGCGGAAGCCTGATTGCAGCGGGTCCAGGAGTTTGTGAGTATCCAGGTGACGTTGTAGCTGATGTACTACAGCTTTCTCCATGATCTTAGAAATGGTGTTGAGGCTTGTAATCGGCCTACGGTTGTTTGGATCCTGAGGGTCCAGGTTTGGTTTCTTGAGTAGAGGTTTGACGATGCCTTGTTTGAGGATGCTGGGAACAATCCCTTCGTGGAATGATCGGTTTATGAGGTGGGTTATGGTTGGAGCCACGATGTCGGAGCATTCTTTCAGTAGTTTTGTGGGGATGATGTCAATAGGTGAGGTACTGTCACGCAGTTTATTAATGATGTTTTTTGCGGTGTCTACGGTAATTGGGGATAGTGAAAATTTTGGCGGTTGCGGTATGTTGGTGCGGACATCCTCTTTATGTATTTGCTGGCTGAGGTTGGATGTTTTCTTCTGACAAATTGTTTCCCTGATGGTTTTGACTTTATCGATGAAAAAATCCGACAGTTTGTCACAGTAATCCTGGGATTCGTTTTCTGGGGGTTCTAGGCACACCGGATTCATTGATTGATTAACCAGTTTAAACAGTTCCCGTGGTTGGTTTGCGGCCGTTGAGATTGTGTATGAGAAGTGGTCCTTTTTGGCTTTGAAGATTGCTTTCCGATAATTCTCTGTCAGACCTTTGTAGTTAAATAGGTTTTCCTCGGTGGGATTTCTTCTCCATGTTCTTTCCGCTCTTCTGCGTTCTTGCTTTAGTACGGAGAGGGAGCTATTAAACCATCCAGCATTTTTCTTCCTGATGAGAGCCCTGCGTTTTGGTGCTACCGAGTCTGCTGATTGCAGTAATGCCTTGTTCAGGGAGTTGAGTGTTTCCTCCGTAGAGTGGTTTAAAGTTATTGTAGATATTTTTTTGGACAGAGTGGTTTTGAAGGCTTCGGAGTACAGTTTTTTATGCGATCTGGTCCAGTGCGTTGTTACAGGTTTCCGTTTTGCGTTGGTGATGTTGGTAGTGATTTTGAATTTGATAGCGTGGTGATCCGTCCATGGCAGAGTTATGTTGTCGAGTATGTTGACGTCGATGTTCTGTTTGAAAATGAGGTCCAGGGTGTGTCCTGACCCATGCGTGGGAGTCTTTATCAGTTGCTGTAGACCCAGTTCTTCTAGTTGATTGATGCAGGCAGTCGCGATGGGGTCTTTAGGCTCGTTTGCCCAAAGGTTGAAATCTCCGAGTGCCAGGAAATTTTTTAATTTTAGGGTGTGCATTGCAAAGGATTCCGTGAGGGGTGAAAGAAGATTGGACTTTGGTCCCGGTGGTCTGTAGCACAGTAGAATATGAGTGGTGTCATGGGGTGTTGGTTGAAAATGTAGCGTCAGGGTTTCCATAAAAGACACTGGGTTCTGAGATGATGGTTTAGTGAGATCCAGGTGACCGTTAAAGATCACTGCTAGGCCTCCTCCTTTTTTCCCAATCCGGTGTTCGGTTAGGATCCTGTAGTTTTCCGGCACCAATTCGGTGAGGATGGTGTTGCAGTCAGAGGTTAACCAGCTTTCGGTGATGAAGAGGCAGTCTACATTGTTCTCGATGATGAAGTCGTGTACTTCCAGTCTATGTTTGACTGCAGACCTGGCGTTAATCAAGGCGCAATCTAATTGTAGTGGTCGAGTAGATGTCTTCCTGTGGTTGGGACCTGGTTGTCGTCCGGTTTTTAATAGTTGTTCTCTTTGAAGTATTTTTTGTATGGAAGATGGCAATGTGGTGTTGATGTTCCTTAGTCTGTGCAGAACTTCAGCTGAGTATTTGAAGTAGCACATGGTTTGTGAATGCTGTTGATGGTACTATGGGCCTAAGATGATGATCCTGATCAGGGTATTGATCCTGAGGTGGGGCTAGGTATCAGACTTGCCGCCGTGCTTGAGGCTATTAGCGCGCAAGTTGATCAGGGGATGCCTATATGGATGCGGAAGGAGTTGTTGTATTCGGTTGCTGGCTGTTCCAGCTGCCTTTACTTAGGGTGGAGGTCTCCGCTTAGAAAAGAAGTCTGGCTGTGATCTGGAATAGTCGTCCTAGGATAGCGTAAAAAATGGAAAGGAGGCCGGAGGTAGGGGTATGCTAACCTATGGTTGTTCCAGAGGAAGGCGAAAAACCCCCTGACAGTAGCAGCCAAATGCACCAGTGGGGCAAAAATTCCTTCCTGACCCCCGTAGGCGGTCGGACGGAGTCCCTGGAACAATCACTGGGGGGGGGGGGGGGGGGGGAGTGGAGGTGCAAGCTTACCTGGCTGCGGTTGTCCTCTTTAAACACTCTGGTTCCAGTGAATCTGGCTTGCTGTCAGCCTGACATTTCTGGAAAGCTGTCTGGTTGCCCCTTGCAGTGGGATCTTTAAAATGGAGGGGAGGATGGAGGTAGGATAGAGGTTAGAGACTCCTGTCTTAACTCCTGTTTTCAACTCCTGGTTGTAACTCTCCACTTTAGTTCAAAAAATCCACTTGCAAGCCACAATCAGGGAGCAAGCTCAAGGGGGAGTTTGTAGAACTACCTTTATACACCTGTGAACAATTAACCCCTCCCCTAATTTGGCAGGAAGAAAGAGGGGAAAAAAAAATGCTGTTTAAAAAGTGTCAGAAAAAAGGTATTTTAAAAACTGCTAGCAAATGTATCAAATAAAGGAGAGGAGAAAATAAAACACCCCCAAAAACAACACTTGCAAGCAGAAGCAGTCAAGCAGAAGCAGTCAAAGCACAACTCCTGGTTGTAACTCTCCACTTTAGTTCAAAAAATCCACTTGTGTTCAGAAAATCCACATGCAAGCCACAATCAGGGAGCAAGCTTAAGGGGGAGTTTGTAGAACTACCTTTATACACCTGTGAACAATTAACCCCTCCCCTAATTTGGGAGGAAGAAAGAGGGGAAAAAAAATGCTGTTTAAAAAGTGTCAGAAAAAAGGTCTTTTAAAAACTGCTAGCAAATGTATCAAATAAAGGAGAGGAGAAAATAAAACACCCCCAAAAACAACACTTGCAAGCAGAAGCAGTCAAAGCACAACTCCTGGTTGTAACTCTCCACTTTAGTTCAAAAAATCCACTTGTGTTCAGAAAATCCACATGCAAGCCACAATCAGGGAGCAAGCGGAAGTTCCACTTTAGGGTGGAATCCCGCTTTAACTGAACAAGCTGAAGTTAGAAGCTGATTGGCTACCATGCACAGCTGCACCAGATTTTGCACTCTCCAGTTTTAGTAAATCAGACCCAATGCGTATCTATTTGGTATCTGCTTGTAGGCAGGTTGCCTACAGAAGTGTTGGTTTTAGTTAGTGGCTGGCTCAGACTGGGGGGGGGGAGTTAATGTGTGTGCTGCTGTTCCCGGGCTTTGTGGAACCAGCCTACCCATCGGTGATATAAATACTGATCAGACCTGAGGCTCTTATCCAGTAGCACCAAACAGGACATGCTGTGACTACTGTGAAGGAGGACTGCTGCGTCTACTGTGAAGGAGGACTGCTGCGCCTTGCAGTCTGTCAGAGGCACCGGCGATCAGCCAAGACTTGAAGAATGCCAGCAATGGACTACTACCTTTTGGAGATATATGTAAACATAATTTGTCCTTAAAGGACAAACAATGAGGAAATTAAATAATTTAGCTCCACCGGCTAACCACAAATTAGAGGTGTGGACCTAGCACTTAAAATAGACCAAAATTAAATACCTAGGAATAAACTTCGTATGACAGAGAGTGCTAAGAAGGTCCATGCGTTGTGACTTTGTACACAAATCCTTTATTAATGATTATAGTATTTAACAATAAAACTCAGTATCAAAAAAGCACCCCAGAATTTTTATGGGCGTCCTCCACCACCAACCCACAACATTAAAAGGATTGACAACCTTGTCAATAACATTTAAGACCAACACCTTATAAACATGTCCCTTCTTAGATATAGCATTCACCCAATGGGATCCTCCTGGTAGAAGACTGTGAATGAGTGACGCGGCTGGGTGGTGCCCTGCTTGGCAGCTTTTTTTTCTTAATTCTGACAGCTAGCGTGGGGGAAGATCCCCACTAGCTGTCAGAGCAGGGAAATGGGGGGGGGGGGTAGGACTGGTCTGTGCGTAATATGTTTTATGTTACACCCTGCATATGGGTGTAATATGTACCATGTTACGAACGGTGATCTTATCCTTGAATGGGGACAGCGATACCAAAAAGAAATTGGACAGGGGTTCTAACTTATCTGTGCTCTACTAAAATTAAAAAATAAGTTCCTTTTAAAAGTATATCAGAGGGTTTTTAATCTACTTAGCCAATAAAAACATAAAACCAACTCTACATTTCACTGCTTATGTCAAAGGATCTCAGTACAACACCCTGCTATCACCGGATATAACTTGAAACTTCTGTTAGATCTTTATAGTAACAGAGGCCGCTTACCAGATCAGGTGGATCTCAAATTATTGATCTCTATAATTTGAGATCCACCTGATCCAGTAAGCGGCCTCTCTTATGCTGCGTACACACACGATCGGAATTTTGGTTGGAAAAAGCTCTGATGGTTTTCCTGATGGAATTCCAACGGGATTTCGCTTAAGCTGTCTTGCATACACACGGTCACGCCAAATTCCGAGCGTCAAGAACGCGGTGACGTACAACATGTACGACGGGACTAGAAAAAGGAAGTTCAATAGCCAGTAGCCAATAGCTTCTGTCTCGTAGTTGAATCTGAGCACGCGTGAGTTTTTGCACGTCGAAATTGAATACACACAAACCCATTTTCGGATAGGAACTTTTTTCCGACTGAAAAATTTAGAACATGCTCTCAAAATTCCAAATTCGGCCAGCAAAAGTCCGATGGAGCATACACAAAATAACATTTTCCAACCAAAAGTTCTCATCGGTCTTTTGCTGGCCGAAATTCCGATCGTGTGTACGCGGCATAACTATAAAGATCCAACAGTTTAAAAAATTTCCAAAAGTTTCAAGTTATATCCAGATTGTTTAATATCACTAATATTATTGAAGCACCATATGGACTGAATACACACAGTATTTAATTTGTATCAGTTTTTTTTGGTTGCGCAATTTGATTTCTTTCCACAAATTTATGAGCTGAATATGCAGGCTATTTAAGTTGCAGCACCTGACACACTGCTATATACACAATTTTTATTTATTTATTTTGCACCTTAAATCACATAATTTATTACTGATTTATTAAGTCATTGTTTCATACATTCCTTTCACTATTTTCTTTATTTCAAAATTTGGGGCAGCGCAGGTTTTCTACTTTATACCACCCTGCTATCACCATCCAATATATTTAATTTGCATTTGCATTGTTTCTTACTTGTATCCGATGTCACACCATTTTTGGGTGTTCATGTGATAGTTCTGTATGTTCCGGACTTGAGTGCTGCAAGTAGATTGTGAGTTACAAAAATCTCCTGCAGTATGGTGGATGATGGCGTTCGGTACTGGAGTGGACAGTCTGGATCTGCATGTGGGGTTCCGGCCTCCCCATTGTGATCGGCTTACAATAGTTGGACAGCCTGCAAATAATAGGGATATTAAAAATAAAATGATCAAAGAACCTATGGAAGTACAGGATCAGAGTCCGGTCTTACACCTTCCATCAAAATCCACAACAAAGAGTGAGCCCCACAAAAGCCCTCCAACCTTACAGGGCACGCTAGGAAGATTGAAAGGATTTGTTTGGTCCTGCCATACCTGTTTCAGATAAGTGCATATTGTTCCTTAAAAATGTCTAAAGTTACGTTCTAACTTTTCCTGCATGTTTTGACTTAGCCCTACAGACTCCCCTCTATGTAAAGACAAGTCAGATAACCCTTACCACTATCAATGGTGCGTTTAAGGTTAAACGGCCCATGTCACCGCCGTCTGTACCCTGACCAACTGCTTGCAAGCCACCCTTCATAGCATCCCTACTAAACAGCTCCCTTTTATCCTTTCTCCCCATGCAGCTCTTTTCTATACATTGGATTGGACACACAGTAATTTCCCCCTAAAAAAAAGGACCCCCCATTGTCTGCTTATCTTCAAGAACTGCCTTCCGTATGATAGCGTGGACTTTCGGAAAATTATGCTCTTTTCCTCATTGTTTGCCATATGCGAGGATAGACAAGTTTTGAGCTGCTGCTTGATTGCATACTAGTTGCATTGGTAGCTTACTAGCCTAAACCCTGAGGGCTAACACGCTCAAGCCTGCCCCAAGCAGGAGCTGATTTTCATTGCAATGGGACCTGCTGGTAGACCTCAGAGGAGAACACACACTCTCAGGTTTACAAAATTACAAAATACAAAAGCTTATTCTTTAAGGAGGGGCAAACAGAGGCGTACAGGCGATGGAGAGCCTTGCAGATGGTAAAAAAAAAACTAAATAAAAAAGTTAATTGAAAGCACAGCTTGTACCTTGCCAGGATGAGAATACGTTTTCTTATGTAGATGCCTTGAACCAAAAGAAATGCAGACCCAGATAAGTTGAATTTACTAAAACACTGGTTTTGACTTACACCATGTATCTTGCGAAGGCAGGGCTCCTCCTCCCCTCTCCACTCCCCGGGATGCCGACCTCCGGACCCATTGTTAGCTACAATGTGCTTAACCATTTGTATATACAGGCATACCCCACTTTTAAGTACACAATGGGGTTTATTTACTAAAGTTGAAAAGTGGAAAATCAGGCTCACTTCTGCATAGAAACCAACGAGCTTTCATGTTTTATTACAAAAGCTTAATTGAACAAGCTGGGGTTAGAAGCTCATTGGATTCTATGCAGAAGTGAGCCTGATTTTTCACTTTTCAGCTTTATTAAATAAACCCCATTGTGTACTTAAAAGTGGGGTATGCCTGTAATGCTATCACCCATGACTCCTCATGCTTTACCACCAAAAAAAGAAAAGAAAAGGGGAGAGGTCTCCTATTTGATTACAGGCTAACCCATTTGCATGTATAGATCTCAGTTAACTCACGCAACATTTAAAATTGATACCTACCATCCATATGTTCTCATAAAGAACATATGATCCCTGCTGTCCAAATTTTAGGGAGAAATAGTCCAATCCATATACTTTCAAAAAGCACTCTGACTGTAGTAATGTAAGAGGTGCTATAAATCACATCCAGGATGGGCAATCGTGATTATATACATGCAAATATATAAGATGGTTTCTGATAGATTACTTTTATTTCTGTTTTAGTTTAAAACATTGAATTTCTCGTTCAGTAGCTCCAGGTTATGTGGAGCACTTTGTTTCTACAGATGTTACACTCTAGGTCAGTGATTCTCAACCAGGGTTCCGTGGAACACTAGGGTTCCTCCAAAGGTTGCTAGGGGTTCCTTCAGCATTGGGTAATTTCTGCCTCCTCATATGAGTTTCCACTGACACCATTGATCTTTTTAGCTATCTGTAAGGAGGTAATTCTTCCCAATGACCACAAGTGTAAGGACCATTCTTCCCACTGACCATCAAACTATTGTATCATAAATTGTAGGTTTCTCATTTTTAGTAGGGGTTCCCCGAGACCAGAGAACTATTTCAAGGGTTCCTCTGTGTTGGAAAGGTTGAGAAAGGCTGCTCTAGGTAGTTTTGAATCCAGGGGACTAGGGCCATGACCCTCGCATTAGACGCAACAGATACGCTCCTAGGAGATTCCCCTTCAATATTCCTTCACAGAAGAATTATAATTTGTCCTGTGGCAGCGAGACATCATGGAAACACCTCCACTTTTTTCCACTAGGTCATTAAAAACCCCAACACAGTGGTGATTAATTGCTTTTAAGTTCTTACAATCATTTTTCTGGTGCTACCATTCCGGCAATATCTATATTGTGTGCATCCGCTATTAGGAATGATGGGCAGGCTCCCCCTGTAGGTGGATATACATCTAGAGTAAACTCCCCACCCTCCCACTGACTAACCTCCATGCATAGCGACTGGAGTTCAGAGTATTTGAAATGGCCAATAATTCCTCAAAAAACTCTCATCCACAGGTCACGCTTTACTCCTTAAATGCATGGGGGCTTAAAATGCCAGAAAAACACTCCAAAATTCTTCTATCCTTGAGCAAAAATAAAGCAGACATGATTTTCCTCCAGGAAACTCACTTCAGGTCAGATAACATTCCCAAACTTCACATTGTTTACTATCCTACGGTATACCATGCATCCAATTCCATCTCTAAATCCAAGGGTGTTCGCATTCTTATTTAAAAAAACTGCCCTATCCAGAATACAGATACCCTTGGGGACGACCATGGCCGATACTTCTTTCTTAAAGGGGAAATCTTCGGTAGACCTATCACTCTAGCAAATATATACGCACCAAACACCAAGTTCACTTTTTTTTTTTACAGCTCCTCACTTCCTTCCAATCAGGGATAGTTATTTTAGGCGGGGACTTTAACCTGGCTCTTACCCCCTCACAAGAGACTTCCTCTGGGTCCTGCTCACTGCCACACAGAGCTCTACGAGCTATTAAGGTACAACTTAGTAACTTACTTTTGCATGATGCTTATCGAACCTTACACCCTACCACCTTTTTCTCACCAACACATAACAGATATTTCAGGATAGACTTTATCACTCAGAACGATCTCAGAGCCTCAAATTGACCCTATGTTCCTTTTGGACCATAATCTTATCTCAATGACCCTATCGTTTCCAGAGAAGGTCACGCGATCCTCAATCTGGTGCCTTGATAAATCTCTACTTTCTGACCCTGTCACCCAGAAGATGAAAAAACACATGCCTGAAACAGTATTTCAGGAAAAACGGTTTCCCAGAAACCTCCTCCTTGACACAATGGGCCACGCACAAATGTGTCATTAAAGGAGAGGTCAACTCAATAGCCTCTAAACATAAGAAAGACAAACTAGCCCAAATTAATGAGCTCTGGGCGCGCATTCATACCCTAGAGAAGTCACATAAACAATCTGCAAATATCCAAACCCTCCAAGTTCTAGTAAAAGTGAGGAACGAATTACTGGAGGAACTAGGGAGGACAGTCAAACGCAAATTTGACACAAAGACTATTCTATGAGTTTAGCAATAAATCAAGGGAAATATTTAGCCAGAGCCCTCCAAGCAAAAACGGCAGCGACCTCAGTACACTCGATAATTAGCTCGACGGGGACATAAGATTGCTACCACAGAAGGGATAGGAGAACAATTTGCCAACTATTATTCTAAACTGTACAACATATTTTCCCCAAACATACCCTTATACAACAATGAAAGGGGGGAGTAGATTACCACTTTCCTACAACAATATAGTCCTAAACCTCTAACCTCCTCCGAAGCCCTAGATCTGGAAAGTCCAATCTCCTATCTAACTACAGATCCATTTGCCTCCTTAATGTCGACGTGAAAATCTATGCAAAAATACTTTCCTCACTCCCTAAATTAACCTCCCTGGCGGTACAATTATTTCGGATTTTAGGTGCTAAAAGCGGTACCATTATTTTGCATGAAAATTTGGCGTTTTATATTGTAGTCCTGCAATTCTTAGGAATAACTCTCTTAAATCTGTCCAAACCAGAGTCTAGCAGACATCCCGGGTATGATAAAGTTTGAAAAATTAAATCATAAATTATAATATAATAAATAATTATAAATAATTGTACCAAATAATAATATAACAATAATAAAAATTATTCAATAATGTAATCAAATCAAAAACACTGAAATTTGCTCAGTTGCAGAATTGTCACTGTCATTACTTTTCAGTATTTGATGACGGATCTCCCCACAAATCGCTATCGCTCAATTCTGCGAGTGATTCTAATTTATTATCGCTGTTTTCTAGCTGGTCTAAAATCATTTTTGATGTACAGTGACAGTTTTGGTTGCTATGGGCAATCTCCAGTTTCCAGGCATAAAGAACAGTTTTTATTATATAAAACTGCATGCAGGACACTGGGCAGACCACTAGGGACAACGGGGATGTGAAATATTTACATACAGCAATGTAATCTGTAAGATTACATTATACTGTATGTTTACTGTTTGTTTCACTTTTTGAATTTGGCGCCGATCTCCGTCCCCGTGCGTCGCAACGCTCGCAGGGCACGGAGATCGGCGATGTAATGCATCGAGCGAGACACGGCTCGCTCGTACAGCGGGGAGACAACGCTGGATCCGAGGGAGAAGGTAAGCAAACCTCCTCCTGGATCCAGCGATGCAGTCCCGAGTCTGACTCGGGGATACCGCTCTTGGTATAAAAAATCCACCCCGAGTCAGACTCGGGAATACCGTCAGGGGGGTTAATATACTTAGACCAAGTAGGCTTCATCCCTGGATGGGAGGCAAGGAACAACACCCTTAAAGCCATTAATATTCACCATTGGCTAAACTCCACCCATAAACCTAGTTTCTTCCAATCGCTCGAAGCGGAGAAGGTGTTCGAAAGAGTGGCATGGGACTACATGAACAAATCGGGAAGTCGACATAGCGGGGCATTCATACAAAATAGCAGCCTACGCAGATGACATTCTAATGTTCCTCACTGAGCCCCTCACCACAATTCTTAACTTACATAAAGACTTCACTCTCTTCAAAGAGTTATCAAACTTAAAAATCAACTTTTCAAAGTCTCAGGCACTGAATGTATCCCCCCCATCTACCACCCAAGTTCAATGCCAGAATAATTTTCCCTTCGGATGGACCCACACACTATAACTTAACTTGGAATTCAACTCCAGGTAAAACTTAGCTTTACCCCAGAAACTTCATTCCTTCCTAAGTGCTTATACAACAAGACCTACAAAAATGGAACTCAGGGCCTTTTTCATGGTTCGGAAAAGCAGCCATTATTAAAATGAACATCCTCCCAAGAATTATTTATCTATTGCATACAAGCAGATTTACTCTAGCTTCATATGGATATCCAAACACCCAAGACTGGGGTAGGATAGATTACAGACCCCCAAACCAAAAGGGGGTATAGGCCTCCCAGATATATACAAATACTACTGGTCTTGCCATCTAGCCAGAGTAATAGACTGGCACGTCCATACAAGAACCAAAGCATGGGTGAGAATAGAGCATTCACTCTCCCGAATTCCCGATTCGCCATCTACCTTGGATCAGACCAAACCTGATTCCAAAGGACAGCATCTCTCATCCCCTTATAGGCCCCACATTGCAGACCTTTCAGGTAGCTTGTAGAAAATTGCATTTCTCATCCTCCCAGGCCATTTAACTCCAATCAGTTATAATCTGGAGTTCTCCCATAGTCTCTCAGACCATGCTCAACTCAACACAGATCATGAATTATCCATCTGAGCCAAAGATTTCTTTGAAAAAAGAAAACTTCTGCAGTATAGTGCACCAGCCTCACGATTCCCAGGCCAAACTATCCTCTTTTTCACCTATCTGCAAGTCAGATGCTTCCTAAACCGCTCCAATTCCCTAGATACGTGGTGCTGGGAGCATACACCCTTTGAAGCGATTTGCACCAGATCTGAACCCCAAAGACACTTGATATCTGACCTGTATACACTCTTGTTTTTCAACTGTGACCCCAAAATTAACAAATCTTATCAACACTGGGTGGGGGACCTTACCTTGTTCCTCTCGGTAGAGGACTGGGAACATGTCTACGCACATATCCATAAAGGCTCAATGAGCGTATCTGTGCAAGAAAATCTGTTCAAGATGTTATAGGACCCCTGACAAAGTGCACAAATCCTACCCCACTGTTTCACCCCTTTGAAACACAGCACCAGGTACAGTACTACATATATGGTGGGACTGCCCAATAATTCGACCCTTCTGGAAGGAAATACACCGCCTTACAACAAGCATCACGACCTACACCCCTGACTTCACACCTGCTCAATATCTCCTCCATCACACTTCCTATACCCCAAGTGACATACAGAAGATCTCTGGTTCTTCACCTAATTAATGCAGCTAAATTGTGCATTCCCATACATTGGAGAGACAAAACTCCCCCCACCATAGCTGAGTGGCTCAGATGTGTTAGGGAAAACTGCTGAAATGGAAGATCTGATCCATCAAGCAAGAGAGACCCCTTTGTACGGTGTGGGCATGCTGGCTAAATTTTACAGAATCTACAGAATACGGCAGGTTACTAAATGGCCAAAATGATACGGTAAGATGAAAAAAAAAAAAAAAGGACGGTCACCCCCGCCTAAATACAGACTTTACCATGACCATCTGTATATGACATTTACCTTAGCCTGCAAGTTATGAGGCTTTAAAAGCTACTCATTGGGCCCTCGCATTACCCAACCCCCCCAAAACCCACCGCTACACCAATCTTCCCTCCCCCAAACCACTCTCTCATTAAGGTTTGAACTAATGTAGTGCGGCAAACTTAGGCTAACTTATATCAGTGCTATAATATGTTGACGCATTCATTATACTGAATAAAGGTACAACATTTTACAGCAAAAAATTAATTTAATGATCAAGTTGAAGTCCTAGATTACACAACATGCACAAAGAAAAATACATTTGTCATCCTAGTCAACCAATTACCTTACAGCTGGCAGTTTTTGTAGGCCATTTTGGAAAGTTGAAGCAAAACATAACTAGTTACCACAAATAACTG
This sequence comes from Lithobates pipiens, assembly GCF_037356315.1. Classification (NCBI taxonomy): domain Eukaryota; kingdom Metazoa; phylum Chordata; class Amphibia; order Anura; family Ranidae; genus Lithobates; species Lithobates pipiens. The sequence continues at coordinate 241,772,739 of NW_027507685.1, forward strand.
CCCCATGATTCCTTAGCCTTACGTTATAGCAATGTACATTTTGAGTCACTTTTGCCCTGTTTTTAGACCTAGAGGAGGGATGCCCATAGAGCTGACTGTCTTGAGCTCCATACACACTATCAGTTTTTCTGTTGAGTATTTCCTTCAGGTTTACCAAAACCATGTAGTGCAAGGGCCTGCCTGATTGCATAGAAATTGAAACTCCTAAGGTTTGACCTCATATTATATGGTTTTGGTAAATCTGAAGGAAAAACTCAGCAGAAAAACTGATAGTGTGTATGGGGCTTTATATACACTATATTACCAAAAGTATTGGGACACCTGCCTTTACATGCACATGGCATCCCAGTCTTAGTCCGTAGGGTTCAATATGGAGTTGGCCCACCCTTTGCAGGTATAACATCTTCAACTCTTCTGGGAAGGCCGTCCACAAGGTTTTAGGAGCGTGTCTAGGGGAATGTTTGACCATTCTTCCAGAAGCGGATTTGTGAGGTCAGGCACTGATGTTGGACAAGTAGGCCTGGCTCGCAGTCTCCACTTTACTTCATCCCATAGTTTTTCTATTAGGTTGAGGTCAGGACTTTGTGCAGGCCAGTCAATTTCCTCCACCCCAATCTCGCTCATCCAAAATGTCTTGGTATGCTGCCACCTTAAGCATTCCCTTTATTGGAACTAAGGGGCCAAGCCCAACCCCTGAAAAACAACCCCCACACCATAATCTCCCCTCTACCAAATTATTTTCACCAGTGCACAAAGCAAGGTCCATAAGGACATGGATGAGCAAGTTTGGGATGGAGAAACTCGACTGGCCTGCACAGAGTTCTGACCTCCATCTTTGGGATAAAGTAAAGTGGAGACTGCAAGCCAGGCTTTCTTGTCCACATCAGTGGAAGCAGATGGCTTTCCCTGCTTCTCCTCCAGGCCAATCCGGGTTCTTCTCCTTCCGGCTAATCCAGGTTTAAGAGCCGGGTGGAGAAGCAGGAAGGCAATAGCGAATGTTGATTCGCTACTGTCACACAAGTGGGTGGGCTCAGAACGCAGTGCTCTGCCCCTGAGCCTAAACTTTTGCAAACAATTAGCGCCTTCTAAAAAAAATCTAATTGAAATCCATGCATCCGGCGCCCCACATGGAGATTAGGGGCCGGCCGCATGGAGATTAAGGGGGTGGCGCCCCTGTGCCCCTTACAGAGTGCCGCGGCTGTCAGTCACCATGACAGAAAAGGTTTATCTGCCACATTTTTTATGCCAAAGCTATCTACATAATACACTGGTTGCAGTGATACTATATCACAGCAACCAGTATCTTACTTTCCTTTTGGGGTACAAAGGTTGACCATATGTCTTTCTTAGTGGAGCTCATGTCTGGCATTGCATGTCTCTCTGATACCTCTAATGTTATTGACTGAAAAAGGTGAGAAATGAGAGCCTGGAGACAAGTTGGCCATTTGTACCGGGTCCAAAATATAACAAAAAGGGAAATGACTGATCACTTACTTTGAGCATGTATAGTAGTGCAGAACACCGCCAGAAGGATGATCCAACGGGTCATGGTGACACCAAGGCACAGAGTCAGAATACCCTGTAAGGGGAAAGGGCCATTATCAATAAATTCAAGCCCCTATACAACAAGATGAACAAATACAGACTAACAACTTTGGTATTTACAGTGATACAATGGTTCCAGTTTCTAATGTCTTGTACACACAATCGGAAATTCTGTCAGCAAAAGTCGGATGTGAGGTTTTGGATGGAAATTGCGACCACGTGTATGCTCCATCGGACTTTTGCTGGCGGAATTCCCGCCAGCAAAAGATTGAGAGCAGGTTCTCTATTTTTCCGACAGAAAAAGTTCCGATCAGAAATTCCGATCGTCTATAGCAATTCTGACAGGAAAAATCCCTACGCATGCTCGGAAGCATTGAACTTCATTTTCTCGGCTCGTCGTAGTGTTGTACGTCACCGCGTTCTTGACGGTCGAAAGTTCAGAGAACTTTTGTGTGACTGTGTGTATGCAAGCCAAGCTTGAACAGAAAAACCATCCAAGATTTTTCCGACAAAAACTCAGATCGTGTGTACGCGGCATAAGCCTAGCCATATATTATACAATTTTATTGTACAATTTCCCTTTATATTTACCAAAACCATCTAATGTGAGGTCCAACCTAAACATTTTAAATGTGTATGCAATCAGGCAGGCCTTTGTACTACATAGTTGCAGGTAAATCTAATGCCCTGTACACACGGTTGGAAATTCAGACGGAAAGTGTCCGATCGGATTATATTGTCGGAAAATCCGATTGTGTGTGAGCTTTATCGGAATTTTTCCATCGGAAATACACATGGAAAAAAATTGAGAGCAGGATCTCAAATTTTCCAACAAAAAAATCAGAGCGGACTTTTTCCGATCGTTTGTAGAGAACTCCGATCGGACAAAGTGCCACGCATGCTCAGATCAAATTACGAGACCAAAACTATTGGATATTAGCCGCAACGTAGTCCCATCGGATGAACGAACGTCATCACGTTCTGAGCGATCGGATTTTCCGACAACTTTGTCCGACTGTGTGTATACAACACCAGTTTCGGACAAAATCCGTCAGAAAAAATCAGATGGATTTTGTGGTCGGAATGTCCGACCGTGTGTACAAGGCATAAAGGAAATTGAATAAGACAATTGTATAATGTATGGCCTGCTTAACGGTTTATTCACATGGGCAGCAGACTCTATCTTCCCTGAAAAGAAGCCTGTGTAATGCTTGTAGATGAGATTATACAATCTCTTTTCATTACCCATTAACCGCTTCCCTACCGGGCACTTTTACCCCCTTGCTGAACCAGGCCAATTGCTGTTACACTTTGAATGACAATTATGTGGTCATGCAACACTGTACTCAAAATAAATTTTTATTATTTTGTTTACATAAATGGAGTTTTCATTTGGTAGTATTTAAAGCGGAGGTCCACCCTAAAGTGGACCTTCCGCTCATTGGAATCCTCCCCCCCTCCGGCGCCACAATTGGCACCTTTCAGGGGGGAGGGGGGTGCAGGTACCTGTACAGTGCAGGTATCTGCATCCACTTACGGGATAGCTCTCTGCGGAAAGGGGCGTAGATTACGCCCCTTTCCGAAAGTCCCCCGCTGCCTGCTGGGAAACACACAGATCCCAGAGGCAGCGGGTCCATCCTCATTGCGCAGCGTGACTCGCGCATGCGCAGTAGGGAACCGGGAAATGAAGCCGAAAGGCTCCACTTCTTGATTCCCATACCCAAGATGGCGGCGGCAGCACCTGAGAGACGATAGAGATAGCGGCTTTGGGTGCCGACATCGCGGGCGCGCTGGACAGGTAAGTGTCACTAGTTTAAAAGTCAGCAGCTGCAGTATTTGTAGCTGCTGGCTTTAAAAAAAAAAAAAAATGCGGAGTCCCGGCGGACTCCCGCTTTAATCTCTACTGGGTTTTTTTTTTTTTCCTAAATAAATAAAAAAAAGATAGAAACAAAGAAAACGTTTCCGTTATAGCATTTTGCAAATAAATAATCTTTCTTAACCACTTCAGCCCCGGAAGATTTTACCCCCTTCCTGACCAGAGCACTTTTTGCGATTGACGTCCTTTTATTCCCACAAATAGCTTTCTTTTGGTGGTATTTGATCACCTCTGTGGTTTTTATTTTTTGCGCTATAAACAAAAAAAAGAGTGACAATTTTGAAAAAAACTCAATATTTTTTACTTTTTGCTATAATAAATATCCCCCAAAAATATATATAAAATTTTTTTTTCCCCTCAGTTTAGGCCGTTATGTATTCTTCTACATATTTTTGGTAGAAAAAAAAATTGCAATAAGCGTATATTGATTGGTTTGATTGGTTATAGTGCCTACAAAATAGGGGATAGATTTATGGCATTTTTATTATACATTTTTAAATTTTACTAGTAATAGCGGCGATCTGCGATTTTTATCGGGACTGCGACATTATGGCGGACACATCGGACAGTTTTGACACATTTTTAGGACCATTGGCATTTATAGTGATCAGTGCTATAAAAATGCACTGATTACTGTAAAAATGTCACTGGCAGTGAAGGGGTTAACCACAAGGGGGCAATCAAGGGGTTGTGTTCCCTAGTGTGTGCTCTAACTCAAGGGGGGAGGGGATTGTGTAGGGGAAGAGATAGATCGCTGTTCATACTCTGTATTAACAGACGATCTGTCTCTTCTCCCCTCAGAGAACTGGAAACTGTGTGTTTACACACAGAGCTGACCATTCATCCACGTTTTAAAGTTTCAATCGTGCATTTGAATAAAAAGAGGAAGAGAGCCCATAGCGTAATATGTTTAGATTATATTTTAGAGCGTGACGAAACCGGTAAGCGTGGCTATAGAGACGTGACCTCTCTTGAATACACCACAGTAGCTAGCGGTGGGAGGATTTTTACACAGCGGTTTTAATTCTGATCAAATGTGAGTAGGTTTTTCTGTTTGCAATAAACTTCCTGTAAAAAGACATATTACGCTATGGGCTCTCTTCCTCTTTTTATTCAAATGCACGATTGAAACTTTAAAACGTGGATGAATGGTCAGATACCCGGGGGACGCCAGAAAGTGACACAGGGACTAAATACTGTGAAGGCTGATTTACCCCAGTAGGGGCAAAGGATCTGGTGAGCGCATTATAATTTATTTACACCAAATCGCACTGGCGATTTTCTTTGGATATCCTAACGGACTTGTTGGCACTGTATACTTATGTTTATAGGATAATAGGATTGGATTTGTTTTTTCCTTTTGTTTTTTTTGCATAATTGATTATGTCACGTGCGTGTTTTGTTTTTTTCCTTTTTCTGACACTGATGATAATTGAGTAGATAATTACACAAATACAATTAACTTTGGAACACAATTAGAGGCTGTATATGATATACACTGTAAATTTTGAGGTATAGCGCCAATTCTACCTGTTTCCTTTTTACATGTTTACCAGCCCCACTCAATTTTGGGAGGGGCATACCAAGTAGAAGCAGCTCTTACCTGAAAAATTATATTATTAATCACCTTGATATTAATTTATTTAGCACTATTCCGTAGTGCAATCTCTTCTATTACTTTTTACAATTTGGCACTGCATCGCTTTAACTGACAATTCTGCGATACTGTACACAAACCAAATTTGCATCCTTTTTTCCACCCACAAATAGAGCTCTCTTTTGGTGGTATTTGATCACCACTGCTTATTATTTTATTTTTTTCACCCTATAAACAGAAAAAGAGCGACAATTTTGAAAAAAAAAAACAATATTTTTTACTTTCTGCTATAATAAATATGCACAATAAAAAAAAAAAAATAATAATTATTCATCAGTTTAGGCCAATATGTATTCTACATATTTTGGGTAAAATAAAAATCGTGATAAGCGTATATTCATTGGTTTGTGCAAAAGTTATTGCATCTACAAAATAGGGGATAGATTTATGGCATTTTTATAATTTTTTTTTTTTTTTTACCAGTAATGGTATGCAATTTTTATTTGGACTGTGACATTGCGGCGGAAAGATCGGACACTTTTGACACATTTGTGGGACCATTGACATTTATACAGCAATCAGTGCTATATAATTGCACTGATTACTGTGTAAATGTTACTGCCAGGGAACGGGTTAACACTAGGGGGCAATCCAGGGGGTTAAACCTGTTCCCTCATTAGTGTTTATAACTGTGGTGGGGATAGGACTGACTGGGAGAGGAGACATATCGTTGTTCCTACTTAGTATGATCTCCATGCTGACGCTCATGCACGCAATCGCAGGTAGCATGAGCGGACATCAGGACCCCCACTGCGCAGCAGGCGCATGAGCGCCCCCTAGTAGCTCCTAAAGGGTACAACATACCCATATGGGGTTTTTCCCAGCAGTGCCATTCTGCCACAGTATATAGATGTGAACCAGTCGGGAACCGGTTAATTGCTACTCTATATTACCAAAAGTATTGAGACACCTTTACACACACATAAACTTTAATGGCATCCCAGTCTTAGTCCGTAGGGTTCAATATTGAGTTGGCCCACCCTTTGCAGCTATAACAGCTTCAAATCTTCTTGGAAGGCCATCCACAAGGTTAAGGAGTGTGTCTATGGGAATGTTTGACCATTCTTCCAGAAGTGCATTTGTGAGGTCAGGCGCTGATGTTAGATGAGAAGGCATGGCTCGCAGTCTGCGCTATAATTCATCCCAAAGGTGTTCTATCAGATTGAGTTCAGGCTAGTCAAGTTCCTCAACCCCAAACTCACTCATGCGTGTCTTTATGGACCATGCTTTATACACTGGTGTGCAGTCATGTTGGAACAGGAAGGGGCCGTCCCCAAACTATTCCCACAAAGTTGGGAGCATGAAATTGTCCAAAATGTCTTGGTATGCTGACGCCTTAAGAGTTCCCTTCACTGGAACTAAGGGACCAAGCCCAACCCCTGAAAGACAACCCCACACCATAATCCCCCCTCCAGCAAATGATTTTTACCAGTGCACAAAGCAAGCTCCATAAAGACATGGCTAAGTGCCACGTCCCAAATTCAACTATTTAAAGAGGAGTTCCAGTTACCTGTGGAAAAAATAAGCCACTCACCTGTCCCAGGATCCATTTTTGTAATAAACGTTACACTTTTTAACTATATTTGTATCTGTACTGTTAAAATGTTGCCATATTTATGAGTTCTGACCCTTTTAAATAGCTGATTTTGGAAGTGGCACTAAAAGACCATTTAAAAAATCTACCTTTTATCATTTATATAGCAAAAAAAAAAAAAACAGTGGTGATCAGATACCACCAAAAAAAATCTCTATTTGAGTGAAAAAAGGATATAAATTTTGTTGGGTACAGAGTTACATGACTACACAATTGCCAGATAACGGTTAGCACAATGCTGAATAGCAAACAATGGCCTGGCCATGAAGGGGGGGTTAAAACATTCTGGGGTTGAAGTGGTTAAATATACCAAAAAAACTGGTCTGAGAGCCTGCCTAAAGGCAGCTATACATAGGTTGAAATTCAACTGATTCACCAAGGACCAGCTGAATTTTGATCCATGAATGGCCACTGTGGTTGTACCGATCAACCTCTGTACAACTACCCTGTCGCGTTTCCCCTGCTTGATCAGAGCTTTAGGCTATAGCCTGCAATGCTGATCAGTGTATTCTTGTGGTGGGAAAGTGTCCCTGCTGTCAGAATACAATAGCTCAGCAGGGAGGATTTCCCCAATCCACATCGAATGTGTGGATTGGGGAATCAGGTCAGTTTTTTTAAACTGCTTAAGCAGTCCATTCAATTCATATCCAAATAGACAACCCCCCAACGATTTTTGGTAGATCGAAAGGAGATTCAATAGAAATAAAATTAAGAGAAAATAAAGAGATACAATAAGGATGGTCAGATTATTGCTTAATTCCCCATCAACACAGTCAGCGTTCATGAGGAAATCCCTACAGCAGCACTATTGTATTTTGCCAGCGTGTTGCTATCAGGGAATTGGCGTGTTGCTATCAGAACCCAGCCGACAGACCACAATAGTTAAAGCAGCCATACATGGTTCAAATAAGCAACTACTGGCCGAGATTCAAACCATTAGTGGGCAGGCTAAATGTACCAAGTTGATTGATCGATCAACTGGGGTACAACCAGCCTGCCCGATTCGCTTACGATTATCACAAGCAGCTGCTATAGCCGCTAGCAATAATCACTGTCTTATACCAGCGGGGACAGCTTTCCCCGCCTGCTCCCATCCCCTGCTGGGAAAAGACAATGATCCTGCATCAGCACTGTCTGTGTTGATGGAGGCATCAAGCAAAATTATTTTCTGCAACTCGTGGCTGCAGGAAAGAGATTCACTCTATGTATGGCCGGCCTTAGTGTTGCCGGCTATAGCCGACGGCACTATTCGTTTAGGAAAAGCCCAACAGGCTAGTTGTACATAAGTCGATCGATAGATTGACTTGTGTACAACTAGGGTGCACATACATGGATCAAAATTAGTCCAGTCCACCAATCCATCCTACAGTGATAGTTGTTTCCGGGGCTGTGGCCATTGGGGTGACGTTGTTCATACATGGTGGACGTGCCCTAGACTAATTCCTTTTTGGTCTCGTGTTTTTGGCCTTCTATTTACTTTATTTCACCTCCCTATACACAAATAAGCAAAGTTTGCCCTATTACATTGCCTAATTCTGGGACTGTTCATCTACCTAATTTTGTCCGCCAAAAGAACGATTGCCCAAGCCTGGAAGAAACCAACTTTTCCTTTCCAGGGGGTGAGAGATTGCATGACTGCGTTGATGCTCAACGAACAGATGTCTAGCATCCACAATAACACTCATGCTAAGTTCCTGAAAGTTTTGGAACCATGGCTGTCTTATGTGTTCCCTACGCTCCCCTCAGCTAGCTTAGGTTGCCCATGACAGATGGCCTTGATGATCCCGAGCCCTTACGTCCCTCCCCCTTTAGGCCTCTAATCCTGGCCTTTTAACTTCAGCTCTCCTTATCCGCTCCATACTTGTCAAGTGCACACTTTTTTGTTTTCCCTAGAGTCACCTTTCTTCATTTCTTCCTCCTGATTTCTGATCTATTTCCTCTTCTTAGACTTGTATTAGACATGTGCGTTTCGTTCCAAATTAATATTCAGACAAATTTGTCATTATTCAGAGATTCGGATATACCCGAATACCCAAATTATAGTTTACCGAATGCTCCGAATAACAAAACTAAATTCATCCGAATTTCCGAAATTGAAATTCAAATCAAATTTTACATCGAATTCCATTCAAATTTGCAATGTAAACATATTTCTCAAATCAAACCCTCTGTGTGTTATTAGAGTACCATTTTGAAATAATGCTGTTTTTGTTAAGCCAAATGTGATTTAAAGAGTCATTGTAATCATTTGATGAAGAATTTTTCTTTTGTCTGTTCATTTTGCTGCATTTGAATCAAAAAATAATATAACATTTTATTTTTGATGGATTCAAAAATGTATCGATTTAAACGTTTCGAATTGAAAACTTCGGTAAATTCGAAGACAACTCGAAAAAAGACAAAACTAATTTAGAATATGAATCCCGAATACGAATTGACCAAATCAACCGAATTGAACAAAACTAAATACCTAGATTAACGAATCTAAACAAAACTAATTTTTTCGTAATGCACATGTCTAATTTGTATAGGCTACAAATTGCACCATTGAATGAATATTGGTGGGCCTAGAGGATACCCTGCTGTTGAGGGAACCTCCCCAGGACCACTTGGCCCCCATGGCTTGAAAAAAAGGCCTATCCTCTGTTATTATACTGTGCATCCAGAAAGTATTCCCAGCGCTTCACTTTTTTCAACTTTTGTTATGTTGCAGCCTTATTCGAAAATGGATTCATTATTTTCCCCAAAATTCTACAAAATTCCATAATGACAACATAAAAGAAGTTTTTGTTTGAAATCTTTGCAAATTTACTAAAAATACAAAAGGAAAAAAATCCCATGTACAGAAGTATTCACAGCCGTTGCTCAATACTTTGTTGAAGCACCTTTGCCACCAATTACAGCCTCAAGTCTTTTTGAGTATAATGCTACAAGCTTGGCACACTTATTTTTGGCCAGTATCTCCCATTCTTCTTTGCAGGACCTCTCAAGCTTCTTCAGGTTGGACAAGGAGCGTCAGTGCACAGCCATTTTCAGATCTCTTCAGAGATGTTCAGTCGGGTTCAAGTCTAAGCTCTGGCTGGGCCACTCAAGGACATTCACAGAGTTGTCCCGTAGCCATTCCTTTGTTATCTTGGCTGTGAGCTTAGGGTCATTGTCTGGTTGGATGATGAACCTTTGTCCCATTTTGAGGACCAGAACGCTCTGGAGCAGGTTTTCATCAAAGATGTCTCTGTACATTGCTGCATTCATCTTTCCCCTATCCTGACTAGTGTCCCAGTTCCTGATGCTGCCACCACCATGCTTCACTGTTGGGATGGTATTGGCCAGGTGATGAGCGGTGCCTGGTTTCCACCAGACATTATGTTTGCCATTCAAGCAAAAGACTTCAATCTTTATTTCATCAGACCAGATAATTTTGTTTCTCATGGTTTGAGAATCCTTCAGGTGCCTTTTGGCAAACTCCAGGCGGGCTGTCAGGTGCCTTTTACTGAGGAGGGGCTTCCGTCTGGCCACTCTACTATAGAGACCTAATTAGTGGAGTGCTGAAGAGATGGTTGTTCTTCTGGAAGGTTCTTCTCTCTCCACAGAGAAACGATGGAGCTCTGTCAGCGTGACCATCGGGTTCTTGGTCACCTCCCTTACCAAGGTCCTCGGTCCTGCCAGCCCGCTCTAGGAAGCATCCTGGTGGTTCCAAACTTCTTCCATTTACGGATGATGGAGGCCACTGTGCTCATTTGGACTTTCAATGCTACAGAAATTTTTCTGTACCCTTCCCCAGATCTGTGCCTTGATACAATCCTGTCTACATACATTTCCTTAGACTTCATGGCTTTGTTTGGGCTCTGACATGCACTGTTAACTTTGGGACCTTATATAGACAGGTGTGTGACTTTCCAAATCATGTCCTATCAACTGAATTGACCACAGGTGGACGCCAATCAAGTTGTAGAAACATCTTAAGGATAATCATTGGAAACAGGAGGCACCTGAGCTCAATTTTGAGTGTCATGGCAAAGGCTGTGAATACTTATATACATGGGATTTTTTAATAAAATTGCAAAGATTTCAAACCAGCTTCTTTCACGTTGTCATTATTTTTGGTATATGTTGGCTAATTTATGTAGGATATTATATTATATGTATACATGTCTTGTGTATGTATTGTGATGTGTTCACGTTCTAGGACAGGCAGTTGACAAATCCATTTTACACATATCCTACATAAATCGGCCAACATATACCAACAATTATGGGGTATTGTTTGTGCAATTCCGAGGAAAATAATGTATTTCATCCATTTTGGAATAATGCTGTAACATAACAAAATGTGGAAAAAGTGAAGCGTTCATACTGCTGCATTTTGTCTACTTTTGTAATCTAACTTTTGTTACCACCGTCAAAGCCCCTACGTGGGTGGAACTATAGCAAGTTAACAACTTATTTAACCACTTGCTGACCAGCTGCTGTCGTTATACGGCGCCAGGTTGGCATGTTCCCGCAAATCGCCGCAGGTGTGCGTTGACTCCTGTACGGCAGGGGGGCCCGATGTGCGTGACTGGCAGCCGTAAAGTCCGACAGCCACCCGTGATCGTGGGAGCGAGATCCAGAATGGGGATCTGTCAATGTAAACAGACAGGTCCCTGTTCTGACAGGTAAGTTAGACAGAGATCTGCTGTTCCTAGTGATTATAAAGGTGATCTTTCTCCTCCTCCAGTCAGCCCAGCCCCCATACAGTTATAAACACCTCCCGGGGAACACACTTAACCCCTTGATCACCCCTAGTGTTAACCCCTTCCCTGCCAGGGACATTTATACAGTAATTAGTGGCTATTTTTAGCACCGATTGCTATATAAGGCTTAATGTACATGGGACGTTTTTACAACCTCTCCCAACTTGACAGATAAAAACCCACATTTAAAACGTTTTGCAGTGTTTACATGCCACGTTTAGCTGCGTTTTGCCGCGTTTGCGCTTAGAAGCGTTATATAATTTTTTTGCTTCTTTCAAAATAGTCATAAATGAAAACCGCCTGTAAACGAAACGCGGCTAAACGCTGGTACAGCACTTAGCATCTGAAAGGTCAGAAACTTTGCCGTCTGAACTCATTTTTTTGCCTTCAAAGAAAAGCCTATAAAGGCAACTGCCTAAAAACGACATTAAATGAGCCTGTGTACATGTACACATAAGATAACATTGGATGAGTTCAAGGGCAGCTGAAAAAAAGCAGCGCAAACTGCCTCTGAGCTTCCGTTTATTAGCAGCAGTGTACATGAGGCCTAAATGTTAATGGTCCCAAAAAAGTGTCAAAAGTGTCCGATCTCTCCACCGTAATGTAGAAGTCCCACTAAAAATCGCAGATCACCTTTTGTGCAAACCAATCACCTTTTGCGCAAACCAATCAATATATGCTTATTGCAATTTTTTTTACCAAAAATATGTAGAAGAATACATATTGGCCTGAACTGATGAAGAAATTTGTTTTTTTTGTTTTGTTTTTTTGTGAATATTTTTTATAGCGAAAAGTAAAAAATTGTGGGTTTGAAAAAAAAAATCTAAATTGTTGCTTTTTTTTAATTATTTATAGCGCAAAAAATAAAAACCGCAGAGGTGATCAAATACCACCAAAAGAAAGCTCTATTTGTGGGGAGAAAAAGGACATCAATTTTGTTTGGGTGCAGCATCGCACGCACGTCCGCGCAATTGTCAGTTAAAGCGGCGCAGTGCCGTATAGCAAAAAATGGCCTGGTCATCTTCCGATCTGTAAGAGCTTAACTGAATAAAAAATTTTGAAACAGAAATTAAACCGGTTCCTGCTGAACCGGACAAATTTTAATTCATGTATGGCCAGCTGAAGGCTGAAGGTTGGCCATGCACTAGTAGAATTTTGCTAGAAATATTTTATCTTAAGAACATTTGTTCAATTTTCAAGTCGATGTCCTAACAGTGAATGTAGTTTTCATTCAGGATCAAGTCCATGCATTCCAAAATCGAATACAGTATTAAAAGCAAACAAAATTTGTCAATTGTACTGAGAATTTTCGTATGAATGTTTGTATGAACGTTTGTTTGAAAATCTACTGTTGCATAAAGAGTTTTATATTGCAACATGTGAGGTCAGATTATGGAGGACTAAGAAATTAGAATCTCATCAGCTGAACATCTACAGAAAATAGAAGTAAAATGATGATGGCATTGAAACTCTACCATTGCTACTTTTAAATCCCCAAGACACAATGTTGTGGTTATTAATTATTTAAAACCCTTTAGATTTTGAGGGATAGAAAGTTCAACAAAAAATGAAAATGTATAAAACAAAGCCATCAATTATATACAGTAGTAGGTGTCTAAGGAAGCTGCAATGCTCTGCAGGGGTTTATAAATGTAAAGATAATCTGCCAGACTTGGCCAGTGTCACTTACCTCTCCTGGAATTCTCAGACAGCTCTGCTTCCTCCTCTCCTTCCCTTTATATGGTTTTCTGGCAGGGACTGGCTACTACATGATTACTGGAAGAAATGATGTAACAGCAACTAGTTTCTACATATGGGAATGGCCATTGGATTTTTTTGTTATAAATAATCATTTTGAAAGGGTCCATTTACTTGTGCATTATGTTTTGCATTAATGTGTGTTGCATTAATACAGCCCATTCAAAATGAATGGGTTATAAATGCACCCTAAGATGCCTAAAAATGCCCTTTTTTCAAAAGCAGTGCATTACAAACGCACACACTACAGTGCAGATGTGTTGCCGTGGTGCATTGGGATCTCAATCTTACCTCAAAGTGGGAAGATTATGGGCCCTGTTAATGTCAACAATATACAGTACATGCTGCTTTGTCTTTTTCCAAGCACAAGGACAAGTCATAGAACAGAATGTATTGTGTAACTGGAATCTAATCCACAGGTTCTAAAGATGTCGAGGACCTGGCTGTACTGTTTGTCAGGAGTGCCGTACAGAATTAAAAATCCTTTGATAGGCAAAAAGATAACAGAGAAATACACCTAAAGCCAACCATCCATGTTTCAGTGTAGTGGCTTATGCCACGTACACAGGACCGGACTTTCTGGCAGACTAGGTCCGATGGTATTCCCGATGGACTTTCGGCGGAATTCCGATGGACTTTCCAAATGAACGGACTTGGCTACACACGAACGGACTAAGTCCTGTTTCGAAAGTCCATTCGTTTTGAAAGTGATGACGTAAGACGGGACTAAAAAAGGAAGTTCAATAGCCAGTAGCCAGTAGCTTCCCTTGCGTCGTATTTGGTTCATCGGACCAGCATACAGAATAACGGTTTTCCCCGATAGGAATTGAGTCCGGTGGACCTAGTCTGCCGGAAAGTCCGGTCGTGTATACGTGGCATTAATCTCACTACATAGTTGTTGGTAAATTTGAGAGACATAGTACACAGATTTTGCAACTAGATTTTAAAATGCATGAACAGTTCGATGGCCAATTTCGAACATCTCTTGCATCAGGTGAGGATATGATACTATGGATGAAGCATCCCCTGCATCAAGTGAGGATCTGATAGTGTGCATGAAACATCTCCTACACTGCGTGAAGATCTTTATTCCTAAAAAACTTTTTTTATAACAGAAGAGGGGCAAAAGAAGAAACTCTAATTCATTTTGTGAAGTGAAGATTTGTGACACGGTCAAGGGTCATGCTCGGAGACCAGTAGCTATATCACTAGAAAGGCTCCCACTGACCAGCTGGGTAGGTACAAAAGCAGATCACCCTGGAATATTATACGGGCTTACCCGCGGTACAGGTGGAGGGCTTTCACACTGGAGCTGTGCGGTAGCAGGACGGTGAAAAAAGTCCTGCTAGCCACATCTTTGGAGCGGAGAAGGAGCGGTGTATTCACCGCTCCTAAACCGCTCCTACCCATTGAAATCAGTGGGGCAGCGTGGCTATACCGCCGGCAAAGTACCGCTGCAGCGGCGCTTTGCGGGCGGTTTTAACCCTTTTTCGCTGCTAAAATGACGATAAATGTCGCTAAAAATAGCAGCGCTTTACCGCCGAAGCCCGCACTGCCCCAGTGTGAAAGGGGCCTAAAAGGGGCAATACTGAGTGGTGGGTGGGGAGTGGAATCCAGAAGCGGTGCTTGGAGATGGGTAAGGGGCGGAGACAAGAACTGACTCAGAAAGGGGTAGTTCCTGCACCTATTTTCTGAGAAAAAAATCCCTGGTTACCTGTAATAGCCATTCAAACCCCTTTGTGTCAACTTGTGTGCATGTTATCAGGCCAACATCACCAGGGTGTGTGCAAGACAAGTTTGAGCCAACATTCTTAGAAAAAAATCGGAAAATCCTATTGTGTGTATGAGGCATTACAGTGCCTGTGATTTCAGCCATCTGTGACTCAGCAACCTGGAGCAAGTATTCCCTAAGCTAAGACTTGATCAGAATACTTGTTTCAGGCAAGTGGCCCAGATAATACTAAATCCATTAGATCAGCATAATAGCTGAGTAAAAGCTTTCATAGAACTTGAACTAAAAAATGGCTAACTTTAAGCACAGGATCCCTCATTGTATCAGACTTGCCCAGCGTCACGTAGGGCACCTGCAGAAATGAGTCAGTTAAAGTGGTTGTAAACCCTTACAAACCACTTTGACCTACAGGTAAGCCTAGATTAAGGCTTTCCTGTAGGTCCAAGAAATATCTCCTAAACCTATACGGTTTAGGAGATATTTGCCCGAAGACAGGCACCGCTATCTACGGCGCATGCGCCGTAGACAGCGGCGTGCAGGCGCACTGAACGCGGCTTCGTCAATGACGAAGATGCCGCGAGTGTCGGCTCCCGTGCGCATGCGTGGGAGTGACGTCATCGCTGCTCTGGCGAATCACAGCGCCGGAGCAGCGAGACCCACGGAGACCCACCAAGAAGATGGACGCTCGGAACTACAGGGGACAGCGGTGACTTCGCTGGCTCCTGTGTCAGGTAAGTGACACATAATGGGCTACTATGCGATGTATAGTAGTCCATTATGCTTTGCCTTTGCAGAGAATGAAAGAGGAAGTAAACCCATCAGGGTTTACTTCCTCTTTAAACAACAGAACTCTGACTTCTACAGTTTGGCACAACAAATCTCATTAGCTAGTATCACCAGTAATTTCACAAGAAGTGTGGTGGGATAAGTAAACGTGATTGGACAATCCAGGAAACCACAAGAGATGTTATGACAATTAACAGACAGTTATTACATTCTCTGCAGCTTTTTTTTAATGGGGTTGTAAAGGAATTTTTTATTTTTTTTTAAATAACAAACATGTTATACTTACCTCCACTGTGCAGCTCGTTTTGCACAGAGTGGCCCCGAACCTGCTCTTCTGGGGTCCCTCGGCGGCTGTCTCGGCTCCCTCCCGCAAGGACTCCACAACTTCATGCCAGTTCCCTCGCATGATGTGGAGTGCTTGCGGGCGCGCTCCCGTGATACAGCCGGCGGCTACAGCCGCTCACTGTATCACTCGGCCCCGCCCCCGGTGCGTCATGTCATTGGATGTGATTGACAGCAACGCGAGCCAATGGCTGTGCTTCTTTCAATCCATCCACTGTAACCAATCAGCAGCCAGGCTGATCGGTGAAGAAGATGTTGGGGGCGAGCGCGGGACTTTCGAGGGGTCAGGTAAGTATAATGGGGGGGCTGGGGGGGGGGCCAGTATTGTCAGATGTTTTTTCACCTTAATGCATAGAATGCATTAATGTGAAAAAACTTTTACAACCCCTTCAAGTATCTGTGTAGCCAACACTTCTTATTTCAGGTTTGGATAGAGAAAGATTAGAACCCCGTCAAGCTTGTATTGTTTTCTGTGTCTCCACTAGCATTGGCTGCTTGTGCTTAATAATGTGGGGAAGGGGGGGAGGTTGGGAACTTACACTGCATCCTCTCCCGGCGCCCTGAGCCCACCCTTTTTTGAAGCCAATTCGAGCCTCAGGCTCTAATCATATGCGTAAAAAAACATTGAAATCCATGCGTCTGGCACTCTGCATGGAGATTAGGGTCCGGGTGCATGAATTAAGGGGGTGGCACCCCTGCACCCCTAATGAGTGGGCCAGCACTGACCACTAGGTTGATTCACCTATCTATTTATTGCTGGGCTAGCCAAAGTCATCTCTAGAGCTTTTGCTGAGTCTCTAGCACTTTGATGATCAGACATGGAGGGGACAGCTATGATTACTAGAGTGCAGTATACCAGATACTTTATGTACAGTTTATATGTTTGATGTTAGTGCAGAATGTGAGTGTTTTATAGAATATTGGTTGAAAGTTTTATAATTAAATGTGATTAGGTAAAGAGGAGTTTTTGTTTCATTCGAGCGACTGTTGAGGATGCAAGAACATAGATGAGTGCCAGGTAACCATTATATATTGGAAACCTTGGTTTATCTGGTGTGAAATATTGGAAGCCTTGGTTTATCTGGTGTGAAATATTGGAAGCCTTGGTTTATCTGGTGTGAAATATTGGAAGCCTTGGTTTATCTGGTGTGAAATATCAGAGGCCTTGGTTTATCTGCGCTGAAATATTAGAAACCTTACTTTATCTGATGTAAAATATCAGAAGCCTTGGTGTCACGCTTACCCCTACCCCTAGCCTAGTGTAGATGGTACAACACTATAGATGGCTTCTGTGTTCTTCACCTATAGCAGCCCCCTACCAGCACTCAGTTATTATTTATTATACAGGATGTATATAGCTCCAACCATTTGCACATCTCTTAACAAAATAAAGGTACATATTACAGTTACATTACCATTTGGTACAAGAGGAATCAGAGAGCCCTGCTCATTAGACAATTACAATATAAAAAGGGAGGGCCAATTGATACAAAAGGTAATAGCTGTGGGGGATGAGCTGATGGATGAAGTAAAACAGTGTATTAGTTAGGCTTCTTTAACCACTTGAGATCCGCGCTATAGCCAAATGACGGCTACAGCGCGGATCTCCTTTTCCGGGACTACGTCTATTGACGTCATC
The DNA here is from genome assembly GCF_037356315.1 of Lithobates pipiens. Taxonomy (NCBI): domain Eukaryota; kingdom Metazoa; phylum Chordata; class Amphibia; order Anura; family Ranidae; genus Lithobates; species Lithobates pipiens. Next base: position 241,790,401 of record NW_027507685.1, read on the forward strand.
CCGTGCACGAGCGGCCTGCGCGCCATGTGATCGGCGAGTCCATGAGACTCGCCTGATCACCGATCCGTGCAAGGGGTCGATCCCGACCCCTTATCACGTGATCAGCTGTCAGCCAATGACAGCTGATCATGTGATATAACGGAGCCGGTAATCGGCTATTATTCCTCCTCGCGCTGACAGCGCGAGGAGAAAAAAAAAAGCCGATCACCGGCGGCCGTGATCGGGACATCAGTCCCGATCACGGCCGGCCCTGCTAGTGCCCACCTGCCCCCTGCCAGTGCCCACCTGCCCCCTGCAGTGCCACATGTATTAAAAGTAAGTGCCCCCCGTCAGTGCCACCCAGCAGTGCCCACAGTGCCACCCAGCAGTGCCCACAATCTGCCTCAAAGGTGCTGCACCCCAGTGCCACATATCCATGCCCATCAGTGTCATCTACCAGTGCCCAGCAGTGCCGCCCATCAATGCCCAGCAGTGCCACCTATCAGTGCCCATCAGTCCCATCTATCAGTGGTACCTATCAGTGCCCATCCGTGCCACCCATCCGTGCCATCTTATCTGTGCCCATCTTTGGCCATCAGTGCTGCCTTATCTGTGCCCATCGGTGCCGCCTTATCTGTGCCTATTAGTGCCGCCTTAACTATGCCTATTAGTGCCCACCAGTGCAGCCTATCAGTGCCCACCAGTGCAGCCTATCAGTGCCCACCAATGCAGCCTATCAGTGCCCACCAGTGCAGCCTATCAGTGCCGCCTAATCAGCGCACTTCAATGAAGGAGAAAAATGACCCGTTTGCAAAATTTTATAACAAACTATTAAAACATGATTTTTTTTTTTTTTTTGCATTTTTTTTGTTTGTTTAGCAAAAAATAAAACTCCGAGCTGTAACTAAATACCACCAAAAGAAAGCTCTATTTGTGGGAAAAAAATGATAAAAATGTCATATGTGTACAGTGTTGTATGCCCGCGCAATTGTCATTCAAAGTGCATCAGCGCTGAAAGCTGAAAATTGGTCTGGGACTGAGGGGGGTTTAAGTGCCCAGTAAGCAAGTGGTTAAAGAGAAGGGATTTCAGGGATCATTTAAAGCTTGATAGATTGGGGTACAGTCGGACAGATTGGGGTAGGGAATTCCAAAGGATGGGAGAAGCTCTGGAGAAGTCCTGGAGGTGAGCATGGGATGAGGTGAGAAGAGAGTTAGAGAGCAGAAGGTCTTGGGAGGACTGAAGAGAGCTTGGTTGGTATTTTGAGACTAGGTTAGTGATGTAGCAGGGGGCAGAATTGTGGATGGCTTTGTAAATTATTGTTAGTACTTTGAATTTGATTTGTTGGGTGAGTGGAAGCCAGTACAGGTGCTCCCAGGTCTTATACACAATGCTATAGTGCCTGTCCACCATGCCACGGTAGACATGAAATGAGCACAGAAAACAGGTACTAGCAGTTGGCAGACAGGCAGAGTGGTCCACTGACAGTCCAGGTACATGGCAGGTAGGGTTGAAAATAGTCAGGGTCAAATTCTTAGTTAAAAGGCATGCAGATTTCAGAGAATAGTCTGAGTTCCAATCTGGGGTCACAAATAAGGGAATCTAAACAGCAGAGCAGTGCAGACAAGGGCAGACAAACAGGGAGCTTGGAGCACACATTACAAACACTATCACAAACATGAGACTGCAGGATTGGCTGGCTTAAATCAGATTTGGTCTCCACCCAGAGACTAGCTATATCAATCACCTTGCCAATGGACAGGCAGACAGGGAGAATGCACCATAGGTAAAACCCGGATATTGGAAAGAGCCCAGCTGCTGTTTTGAAACAGGAGTGTTACACGTTCCTGACACTTGGTTTATCTGGTATAAAATACAGGTAACCTTTGTCTAATTGGTGTGAAATATTAGAAGCCTTGGTTTACCTAATGTGGAATATTGGACATCTTGGTTTACTGTATATGGTGTGAAATATCAGAAGCCTTGGTTTATCTGGTGTGAACAATTGAAAACCTTGGTTTATCTTATGTGAAGTATTGGAAGCCTTGGTTTATCTGGTGCGAAATATTGGAAACCTTCATTTATCTGGCATAAAAGATCAGAAGCCTTGGTTGACCTGGTGTAAAATTTCAAAAGCTTTGGTTTATCCTATGTAAAATACCAGAAGCCTTGATTTATTTGGTGCAAAATACAGGAAGCCTTGGTTTATCTGGTGTGAAATATTGGAAGTCTTGGTTTATTTGGTATGAAATATCAGAAGTCTTTTCCTATCTGGTGCAAAATATTGGAAACCTTGGCATACCTGCCAAAAATATTGGAAGCCTTGGTTTAGTTGATGTAAAATATTGGTTTATCCAGTGAGAAATATTGGAAGTCTTGGTTTATCTGGAATGAAGCATTGGAAACCTTCATTTATCTAGCATAAAGAGAAAAAAGAAGCCTTGGTTTATCTGGTGTAAAATATTGCCAGCATCTCAGGTGGCTCAGCAAGAGATACCGTCAGACACAGCAGAGGTTGCAGGTTCAGATACCGCTTCTGATAATTTCCTTTAAGAATACGTACATATCTATAATTCTAAATTATAGGGAACCGGTACTGATAGAAATATAGGGTCTTTCTGGCCTCCTCCTGAAAATGCTAGCTGCTTTGATATCTACCTGGAACAAGTATTCCCCAAGCTAAGTCTTGATCGGCATACTTGTTTCAGGTAAATGGCTCAGACAGCACTAAATCCATTAGATCAGCATGACGACTAAGTAAAAGCTTTTATAGAATTTGAGCTCAACAATGGCTTCCTCCATGCTCTAAGCACAGGCTCACTTATTGTATAGAACTTACCCAGCAGCATGTAGGGCACCTGCAGAAATTAGTCAGTTGCACACGTTTACAAGTACACGTCATTTGGTGTAAAATATTGGAAACCTTGGCAAATCTGCCAAAAGTATTGGAAGCTTTGGTTCATCTGGTGAGAAATTTTGGAAGTCTTGGTTTAACTGTTGAGAAATATTGGAAGTCTTGGTTTATCTGGTGTGAAAATATATGTATATACTATTAGTGGTCTATCTGCAAACTATATATAGTGCAAAATTATGACTCAGTGCTGAAAGTACTAATTAAACCATATAAAGTTAAAGTGAAAAGTAATAGTTGGTATGTGCAAACTATAGGAAAACTATAGGAAACTATCAACGTAGGCCCCTAACCTGGAGAACAGGGAGTCGATCCCACTAATAATCGGTCTTCCTGGAGGATGAGTCTGATTTTTGTGGATCTTGGGAACGTAATACATGACTGGGGTCTTTGCTGCCTTCGGTGTTAAATACCTTTCCTCTTTTTTATTCAAGATACCCACATCCTTGCCCTTTTTCACATATTTCTTGAGTTTGTTTTCATATTCCACTTTCGGATTTTTCTTCAATTTTTTGTAAGTGTTAGGTATGCTTAATAAGTTCTCCATTTCTTTTTCATAATCTTGTTTGTTTAGTATAACTAGACCCCCTCCCTTGTCAGCAGGTCTGATGACAATACCCTTCCTTTTTTCTATTTGCTTAATGGTTTCCCATATCTTTCCCCCTTTGGTTTTCTTGACTTCTAGGTCTTTTAAGTCATTTTCAACCATTTTCTTAAAAACCTTTATATTTTCATCATGTTGAACCTTGGGGTTAAAGGTAGAATTATTTCTCAACTGGGAGTGCTTATCAAACTGTATCGTTATCTTCCTTTATGTGGGAGTTTCTTGTCCCAAAAGATTTCTTAATATTGAGTTTCCTCACATATCTTTGGAGGTCAATATACGTATGTTTCGAACTTGTCTAAGCCCTTATCGGGAGCACATTTTAATCCCATGTCCAACACTCTGAGTTCTTCTTCTGTGAAATTCACCTGGCTTAAATTGTATATGCCCTCCCCTACTGTCCCCTACTGTTCCCTTCTTCTTTTTCTGGAGGCCTCCTCTCTTACCTCGTATGCGTTTTCTGTTCTCCGGCCTGGTGTTCTGTATGCCTCCTCCCTTCTATGGTCCCAATGGCGTTCGTATTCCCCATAGTTTCTCCTTGTATTTTCGTATCTGGTCCATCTCGGGTTCCATCCTCCATTTCTCCTGGGAGGTCCTTGCTGCTGGTTTCTTACTGGGTATTGGAAAGGTTTCCATTCTCTCTGGGGGTCATATCTCGTATCCATTGCTCTCGGACCTGGTGGTCTGTGTTCCTGTCCCCTGTGAAAAAACTGAGTGGCGCACCGGGGACGAATGTTTTCTCTCCATTGAAGATTGCCACTGTTTGCACTAGTCACTTTATTTTGTGTCACTGCTACCTAGGACATTATTATGGGACATTTGTAGTGATTCTATGCGATTATTTCCTCTGCATTGAAGATTGGCACTTTTTGCACAAGTCACTTTATTTTGTGTCATGGCTACCTAGGGGACGTTTGTAGCGATCCTATGTGGCTTTGAAAGTTTTTTCCCATGCACAAGGATTTGGCATCAATTATTTTTGTATGAATTTTTGATTGCAGTTTGATGTTATTATATGGAATCTATACTAATTTGACACAGCAGTGTCAGCACGTATTTGCACATACCAACTATTACTTTTCACTTTAATTTTATATGGTTTAATTAGTACTTTCAGCACTGAGTCATAATTTTGCACTATATATAGTTTGCAGATGGACCATTAATAGTATATACATATATTTTCATAGATAGGCTATTAAATTGCAAGTATATAATTTTGGGTTTAGCGCCATAGTCTATTATTCATATCTTTCAAACTCAATACCCCTCCTATATCAGGGGGCGGAGGTTTTAGGTAAAGGCAGCTCTAACCCCTGCAAATTTTGCTATCACTTACTCACGGTTACACTTAAATTTTAATTTTACATTTGTTTTCAAATTTCAGTACTCACAGGGTGGGTAGTCTGTAGCGCGACATTATTTATTTATTCACTTATCTGGTGTGAAGTATTGGAAACCTTCATGTATCTGGCATAAAAAAAAAATCAGAAGCCTTGGTTTATCTGATGTGAAATATTGAAAGCCTCGGTTCATCTGATGTGAAATATTGGAAGCCTAGGCTCATCTGATGGGAAGTATTGGAAGTCTTGTTTTATAAGTTGTAAAATATTGGAATCTTTGGCTATCTGGCGTGAAATTACTTACCTATAATTTGAAGGTCAGATTTTCCAGTGAGTGTTATTCCCACAGGTTAAAGCAGGGGTCCTCAAACTTTTTAAACAAGGAGCCAGTTCACTGTACCTCACACTGTTTGGGGGAGGGGTAGATCAATGCAGCCTGATCAGTGCCCATCAGTGAAGCCTCACCAGTGCACGTCAGTGCAGCCTCACTAGTGCCCATCAAAGCAGCCTCACCAGTACCCATCAATGCATCTTCACCAGTGCACATCAAGGCAGCCTCACCGGTGCCCATCAATGCAGCCTCACTAGTGCCCATCAATATAGCCTCACCAGTGCCCATCAATGCAGCCTCACTAGTGCCCAGCAGTGCAGCCTCACTAGTGCCCATCAGTGCAGCCTCACCAGTGCCCATCAGTGCAGCCTCACCAGTGCCCATCAATGCAGCCTCACCAGTGCCCATCAATGCAGCCTCACCAGTGCCCATATAGCCTCACTAGTGCACGTCCGTGCAGCCTCACCAGTGCCCCCTCTAGAGCGCTGCAACTGTATATGCATTCTATCTATATCGGCATTCATTATCGAGTCAATCCCATTTAGTAACACTCACCGAAGCTTGGATTTTGGATTTCTTCTAATTTACAGCAAAGTACTCACTTTTGTTGCCAGCGGTTTAGATATTAATGGCTGCGTTTTGAGTTTATTTTGAGGGGACAGCAAATTTAAACTGTTATACAAGCTGTACACTCACTACTTTACATTGTAGCAAAGTGTAATTTCTTCAGTGTTGTCACATGAAAAGATAGAATTAAAATATTTACTAAAATGTGAGGGGTGTACTTACTTTTGTGAGATGCTGTATATGGCGGACTCACAAAATGGGAGCTCAGCGAGTTGAATTAATTCCTTTTTGATATGCGTTTGAGGGTTGGTTGAGCACAATCAGGTTTTATTCTCAGTTATTGTTACATGGTCTTACCGATGGCTCCCCCTTCTATTTATAGGGAACATTTTTTCTCACCCTTTCTCATTTTCTTTTTAAAGTTTTCAATATCTTCATCTAAGGGCAGTATCTTGAGGGTCCAAATTTCTAGTTTGTCAGAAATAAACAATGCCCCATCTCTGGTGTCAGTGGGAGGAATTGTGCTTCATCATTGGTGTCATTGGAAGGAATTGTATCCCCCCATGGTGTTATTGGGCCCAATTGGAGGTGTCATTGGGAGGAATTGTACCCCCCCCCCCCCCCCCTTGGTGTTATTGGGCTCAGTTGTTGGTGTCATTGGGAGCAAATTGTTGGTGCCTCCTCATTGGTGTCATTCGGACCAACTGTTGGTGTAATTGGGAGGAATTCTGTCCCATTATTGGTGTCATTAAGAGGAATTGTGCTTCTTTGTTGGTGTTGGTGGGAGGAGTTGTGCCCCATCATCTCATCAGTGTCAGTGGGAGAACTCGTGCCCTATCATTGGATCATTGGTGTCATTTTTCCCAATTGTTGGTGTCATTAGAATTGTGACCTATCATTGTTGTAATTAAGAGGAATTATGCCCCCCCCCCCCCCCCCACTGGTATCAGTGTATGAAATAGTGCCCCAAGGGCCTGATAAAAGCAAGCAAAAGGCCACATCTAGAGACCACTGCCCTAGAGTACTGTAAGCACCAAACTTCTGATGCTGAAACGAAGGCAGGCTACACAGTAATTTTTTTTAAAAATATTAATTTCCTCCATCCACACATTTTGAGGAGTTCTAACAGTGGGGAGACTTCCCACCATCAGAATACACTGATCATCACTGCTGGCTATACCTGGAGGTGCTGATTGTGTGGAAATTTTCCAATAGGCTGTTTGTACAGAGGGCGATCAGTAGACTGACTTCTGTACAACTAGCCTGCCTACACATAGATTGAAATTCAGTTGGTCCCTCATGACCCGGCCAAATTTTTGATCCATGTATGGCCGGCTTTACAGTTCCAATGTAACATTTATCATAGTGAATCCCTCTCCTTTTACCCCTTATTTATAACATTTCTTGTATCCTTTTCACAGAATATAAGGTATCCTACAAATGGATGACAAGGGAGGAGGAACGGATGAATGTCACAATCACTGAATGGAATGGAATGAATGAGGTGGAGAGCGAGCAACCCACTATCATCTCTATACTAGAGCTGGAACTGTAAGTTTCAGCCCTAGAAGTTCGACATTTCCAGTACTGTCTGGTAAAGATGAGCTTGGGTTTGTTCCAAACCAAAGTTTGTCTGAATCTGGCAGTTAGCTCTCAGTGCCAGGCCAATGAGCTGTGGAAGAGAAATTCTCCAACCCACAGCTAATGAACACAAATTGGCGGGGATGATAGTGGCATCATTGACCTAATATGGGCACACGCTTTTGCCTTTACGTGTCCCGACATCAATATGTATTTACCTATCATGAACAGTTGTTGCTGGAATATTTGTTGAGACAAAGAAGCCCACATGGTAGGCCTTTAGTACCCTTTTCCACTCTGAATCCTTAAAATTGTTTGTATCTGCTAAATATTTTCCAGATAAATATTGTAATATACATTTTGTAAAAGAAGCTCCACAAAGCATCATTTATTGCTGTTTAATAGCAGAAGAAAAATTAAACATTCTGTGATTTTGCAAGCTGTATATCGTAATAATTCAGTATAGCTTTAGCCAAGACAGCAGCAAACTTAGGGCGCTCGGCACTTTCCCGAATCCACCTTGGAAGCTCTATTTGAATGGCATCTACTTCACCAGATGTTTTAGACCCATGGGTGGCGACAATGTGACCACCGGAAAAATAATTACCACCTTTGGGCCCTGGATTTGACGGTGAGGGGACGCTAAAATAACTTGCATTTTGCTCTTCGATTAATTTTCCCAAACTGTCCTTACCACGAAGCAAACTGTCGAAAGTGGTGCTCGGGCGTCTTCTGGACAACGAATATATGGAGGTGTCAGCAGCTTTGAAATTTCCAGAATCTAAGTTAGTTTTGGAGATGAGATAACCAAGCTCTACCCATCCTTCAGCATGAGAGTGACCATGAATGTCGATGAGCAGACCAGTTGACATGTGAGACTTGGCAGTACGAATAAAACCCATAAATTCTTCCCAGGCTTGCTCTGCTTCAGGAACGCCAAAAGCAGCCTCGTCCTTGTCTCTGTTAGGATCCAATTTAGACCTTGATAAGTTGTTAATAACAACATGAGGACAGTATCCTGATGTCAGTCGACATATCTCTTTGGCCACCGCTGATGCCATTTCTTGGGTATAGAGATCCTTCACGGTTGTAACCTTACAATTTGTTGTGTCTTTTGTGGTTCCTGTTGGACAGGAATGTACATAGTAACACATTTTTGTAGATTTTTCCCAGCATCCAGCATCTCGAGAAGGTATTGAAGAGGGTGCCAAAGAGCCTCCATGGGGAACTGTTAGGATTAGACTTAAGTTCCCAACCTGGTACTCGGTGTACTTGTTCTTACCAAAAATAACTTCCTGAGCACCATTTGTGTCGAACAAGAAGATGAGCGGGAAAACCAGCCACAACATTTTTGAGTGAAAACAATAGATTCTAATCCTATGAAACAAAAAATTATATAGAAATCAGCTTGACCGGTTATATTACAAAGTAAAATTCTTTAACATTTTGGCACAAAAAAGAAGCAGCAAACTCCAATAACTACTTGAAAAACACTTGGGTTTTAATACCCACAGTATGAATCTATAGGTATACTGTGGGAACATCGAATCCTAAACTCACGCTAAAGTAGCCACATGTTTCCATCTAAATGTTAGCTTTTTCAATATTTCAATTGTATCCACACAAAAAAGCGTTGTATGGTACAAAGAAAAGGATGAGACAGCTTGGAAAAGTTGCGTTTTCACTGGCCTTCATTTTTTTTTTATTCTATTTGGTATTTTAAAGGGGTTCTAAACCCTCGTATAAAAAAAATAAAATCATGTCATACTTACCTCCACCGTGCAGTTAGTTTTGCACCGGTCCTCCTTTTCTGGGGTCCCCCAGCAGCGCTGGTGGCTCCTGCCTGCATCGAGTGTCCATGTTGGAGAAACGCTCTCTTTTATGGACACCCGTGCGGGCACACTCCTGAGTCCTGCACCTGTGTTCATTCACGCAGAATGCAGGACTCGGCCCCGCCCCCCAGCGCTGCGTCATTGGATTTGATTGACAGCAGCGGGAGCCAATGGCTGCGTGGCTATCAATCGATCCAGTCAGGACACGAGACACCGGCCAGAGAAAGATTGGAGTCGGGTAAGTAAAACGGGGGCTGGGGGGGGGGGTGTATGCATAGAATGCATTAAGGTAAAAAAAAAAAAATGAGGGTTTACAACCCCTCTACCCCTTTAAGACACGTCAAACACAAATCCAGCCCACCAGGCCATTTCCTGTGACCTTCACACCTCTCCTGCAGCTATGCTATGGCACCCCCCCCCCCTTTGTCTCAGCAGTCAGCAGCAGAAATGAGGAGAGAACTCCCCCCACCAGATCCAGTGCTTCTCTGTACAGCCGTGGAGGCTGGTCTCTGCCACCCCCACATCTAACAATCGACAGCAGAGAGCACAACAGAACTCTTCTGCCAGATCCATCTCAGCACTTGGCAGGAGAGAACAGAACTCCTTCTACGGCTCATGCACTCTTTTCTCCACTTCCCCTGGTCTCAACATTTAGCAGGCACGGGGGGCAGCTGACTCCAGCCCTCCTCTGGTCCTTCTCCAGACCCTGTACTTTGTTTCCCAGCTCTGGCCCCAGCTTCTTCCAGGAAGCAGCACAAGGTAAGGGAGGTACATTGTAATGCAAAGGGGGGGGGGGGGGGGTGAGGTGCTCTGGACATCTGCTTATAATTATTATGAGTATAATACAATTCTATGACAGTTGAACGTGAGGGTCACACACCTCTGGTATCATCCACAAGAAACTTTATGGGCGACTGCTTAGCCAGAACACCATAGCAGAACCATGTTCTGTCTGAGCAATCTCCAATAACGTTTCCTGTGGATGATACCAGTGGTGTGCGACCCTCCTTTTCAGACTTGAATCCTCTGCTACAGGAGTAGGAGTGGGCTCTGTGCTGGTCTGCGCCTGCCCTTCACAACTTAAAGAGGAGGTCCGGCCATTTTTTTATTTTTTAAAGTCAGTAACTACAAACACTGTAGCTGCTGACTTTTCATAAGGGCACTTACCTGTACAGCGAGCCTGCGACGTCGGCCCCTCCGAGGCCAATCTGTCCACCGGATCGGGTGCCGGCGCCACAATCCTAACTAAGGGAAACAGGCAGTGGAGCTGGATTTAAGACAATTTTAAAGTATTCAAATATATTTTGAGTGGAACCTTCCTGTAATTACTCTTCGAGCTCCATCCCTTTACAAATATACAGCTTCCTCCAGCCCCACAATAGATGAGGAAGGAAAATAAACTTTTAGGGACTTTAAATGTGCCGTAAAGAGAGGGTTTAAAGGTTTAGTTTTGTACATTCTCTTTGTAGCACATTTAAAATCCCTAAAAGTTTATTTTACTTCACCATCTATTGTCGGGTTGGAGGAAGTATTTGTATGATCTCTAGTAAAGGGATGGAGATCGAAAAGTCGGAAGAAGACCCCCGGGCGGTGACTAAGAAGAAAGCCGGGCTCCTCTGCTAGTAAAAGAGCTAGCAGAAGATAGCGGAGCAGTCGGCGAGAAGACACCCCAAGACGGAAGAAGACCTCCGAAGCTGTGCAATAAATTATTTTAAAACCTTGTGTTGTGCATTATTTACATTTTTTTCACCAGGTGAATGGGTAGGGGTACATTGTACCCCATACTCATTCACATAGGGTGGGGGCCGGTATCTGGGGGCCTCCTTATTAAAGGGGGCTCCTGGATTCCGATAAGCCCCCCGCCCGACAACTAACAGCCAGGGTTGTCAGGTAGAGGCCCTTGTCCTCATCAACATGGGGACAAGGTGCTTTGGGGTGGGGGGGCTGCAGGGCCCCCCCTTCCCCAAAGCACCGCCCCATGTTGAGGGCACACGGCTTGGTACGGCTCGGGGGGGGGGGGGTGCTCGCTCGTCCCCACCCCCATTCCTGACCGGCCGGGCTGCGTGCTCTGATAAGGGTCTGATATGGACTTTGGTGGGGGACCCCCACGCCGTTTTTTTCGGGGTACGTCTTCCCCTTTAAGTCAATACCAGGTGATGGGGCCAGCGACGTGTGTCAATCTCGCCGCCTTTGGTGGCGACATTGACTTCCTTTGCTAGTCCCGTCTACCTGGAGCCACATTCAAAATGAACGGACTTTCCTCAGTGTGTGGGCAAGTCCGTTCATTTCAAAAGTCCGGCGGTTTGTCCGCCGCACCTAGTCTGCCGGAAAAGTCCAGTCGTGTGTGGGCAGGTCCACTCGTTTTGAAGTCCAGCGGACCTCCGCTTCAAAGTCTGGAGGTTTGTCCATCGGACTATGTCCACCAGAGAGCTTTTCATCAGAAAATGCGACCGTGTGTATGCTCCATCAGAATTTAGCTGTCCCAATTTACACCAGCCAAAAATTGATAGCATGTTCTCAATTTTCCAGACGGAAAAACTTTATCGGAAATTCCGATCGTGTGTATGCAATTCCGACACACCAAAAATCACGCATGCTCAGATTCAACTATGAGATGGAAGCTATTGGCTATTGAACTTCCTTTTTCTAGTCTCGTCGTACGTCACCGCGTTCTAAATGATCGGAATTTGGTGTGACCGTGTGGAGGCAAGACAGCTTGAGCGGAATTCCATCGGGAAAACCATCAGAGCTTTTTCCAACAAGAATTACGATCGTGTGTACGCGGCATTATTCGGACTTATTATCATTTATATTAATTTATTTATATTTTGTTAATATATCGCTATGAGAGCGCAGTTCCTATATTATATATATATACACATACACATGCATACACACATACACACATATACACACTTTATTAGGTACACCTGTTCAATTACTTGGTAACACAAATTGCTAATCAGCCAATCACATGGCAGCAACTCAATGCATTTAGGCATCTAGAGGTGTTGAAGATGACTTGCCGAAGTACAAACAGAGCATCAGAATGGGGAAGAAAGGGGATTTAATGTTCGTAGTAAAGCGCCGGTAGTTTTAGCGGTGCTTTACCGTAGTTTTAGCGATGCTTTTCGGCTGCTAGAGGGGTGCTTTTAAGCCCCCACTAGTGGGCAAAAAAAGGGTTAAAAGTGCCCGTGTTGTGGCACTGTCGTAACGCATTGCAGGCGCTTCGGCAGCGCTACCCATTCATTTCAATGGGCAGGGGTGGTGGAGAAGCGGTATACACACTGCTCCTGCACCGCCCCAAACATGCTGCTTGCAGGACTTTTTTTCTCCCGTCTTGTAAGGGCACCACCCCGGGGTGAAAGCACTCGGGCTTTCACACTGGGAGGCTTGAGATGCGCATTTCAGGCACTAAAACACCTGAAAAGCGCCTTCAGTGTGAAAGGGGTCTTAGTGACTTTGAACGTGGCATGGTTGTTTTTGCCAGGCTGGTCTGAGTATTTAAAAAAAAAAAAAAATGCTGATGTACTGGGATTTTCACACACAAAAAAAGAGAAAATATCCAGTGAGCAGGAGTTGTGTGGAGGAAAACATTGTTGATGTCAAAGGAGAATGGGCAAACTGGTTGGAGATGATGGAAAGGCAACAGTAACTCAAATAACCACTTGTTACATCCAAGGTATGCAGAATACCATCTCTGAACACACAACACATCAAACCTTGAAACAGATGGGCTACAGCAGCAGAAGATCACACCGGGTGCCACTCCTGTAGGCTAAGAACAGGAAACAGTCTACAAGTCGCACAGGCTCACCAAAAGTGGACAATAGAAGACTGGAAAAAAACGTTGTCTGGTCTGAGGAGTCTGGATTTAAGCTGCAACATTCAGATGGTCGGGTCAGAATTTGTGTAAATAACATGAAAGCATGGATCCATCCTGCCTTGTATAACCGATTCAGGCTGGTGGTGGTGGTGTAATGGTGTGGAGCCCCTTAGTACCAATTGAGCAATGTCTAAACCCCATGGCCTACTTGATGTGGTGGAATGGAAGATTTGCATCATGATTGTGTTGCCAACAAATTTGCAGCAACTGCGTGATGTTATGTCACTATGGACCAAAATCTCTGAGGAATGTTTCCAACACCTTGTTGTATCTATGCCACCAAGAATGAAGGCAAAAGGGGTCCAACCCGGTACTAGCAAGGGGGACCTAATAAAGTGGCTGGTGAGAGTGTGAGTGTGTGAGTGTGTGAGTGTGTGAGTGTGTGAGTGTGTGTGTGTGTGAGTGTGTATATATATAAACACACATAAAATTGATGCATGTAAATAACTAATAATTTACATTACAAATAATAACTTTTAAGTAACCAATACCAATCAATCATTGTCCATATTAACCGTTTTCTCCAGGTGAATATTAAACCCCAGACAGATATAAAAGACACAATGAAGTGAATTCCTTCTAATACCACATACACACGATCGGAAATTCAGCCAGCAAAAGACCGATGAGAGATGTTGGTCAGAAAATGTGATCGTGTGTTTGCTCCATCTGATGTTTGCTGGGCAAATTTCGATTGAGAGTATGTTCTCAATTTTTCGGATGGAAAAAGTTCCTACCCGACAATGCGTTCATGCGTATGCAATTCCGACTCGCAAAAACTCACGCATGCTCAGATTGAACTACAAGCTGGAAGCTATTGGCTACTGGCTCCTAAACTTCCTTTATCTAGTTCCGTCGTACGTGTTGTACGTCACCGCGTTCTTGACGATCGGAATTTGGTGTGACCGTGTGTATATCTGCATGGAATTGACCTTTTAAAAAGTTTAGTGTTAGCTTTCTGTCAGTGAAATCAATGCATAGGTAGCGGTACAAATATGCGAATTTATAAAAATGTACAAACCCGCTGAAGAACACCGGCTCTGCACATAAAAATAAAAACTTGGCTTCAATTCTATTTGTGAAATAGCATGAGCAGAGAAATGTGGAAGAGATGGATTTGGTTTACTCACCTGTCCAAGTCTGGGTTATAGTCCTACAAGTTAGTAAGTACGGCTACAAAAATATAGCATTTCCCCACCTGTTTAGTTCTCAGCTTATTTCAGATCAGTTTGCCCTTCGATTATTTGCTTTCTTTAAAAAGAAGAAGGCCGTAGGGTTAATAATTACCCTGCTCTTGAATATAATTATTTTCGGTTTTAGTTTAGGCTACAGACCATAGAAGGTGGATGGACATGTTGGTATGGAACAAGGTCTAGGTAAATAAAGTACTCATGTCATGTACCTGGTCGAGGCTGAGCTGACGAGAGGGCTCCCTTTGCACCTCTTGTCCCGTTTCCCCTGGGGATGAGGACAGGGTATAACAGGGCACAGAGCGGCACGGGTACCTCTAGGAGATATCTTGGAAGCAGAGCTGGAGCAGGCCAACGTCCAGTAGTAAGACACTGGATCTCGGATGCGTGGTCAGACGGGCAGAGGTCGGCAACAACCGAGCAGTGCGAGTGCAAAGTCAGGAACCAGGCCAAGGTCAGCATTAAGCAAGCAGAAGGTGTACCAGAACAGCCAGGCAGAGAGCAAGTTTTGGTCACAATCCAAAGTCAGCAACAGATGTCCAGGAACAAGCAGGGTGGACAAGTTGGGTCAGTATAGAGAAGCACAGGATCAGGTCACAAGCATAAGGAGCTGAAGACCACTTAGCAAAGAACCCGAGTCCTGTAATTCCCCGTACACACGAACGGAAATTTGGCCAGCAAAGGACCGATGAGAGCTTTTGTTCAGAAAATGCGACCATGTGTATGCTCCATCGGACTTTTGCTGGCCAAATTCCCGCCGGCAAAACACTGAGAGCAGGATCTCAATTTTTCAAAAAGTGAAAAAAGTTCAGATCGTCTGTACAAATTCCGGCTCACAAAATTTCTACGCATGCTCGGAAGCATTGAACTTAATTTTCTCGGCCCGTCGTAGTGTTGTACTTCACCTTGTTTTTGATGGTTGAAATTTCAGAAAACTTTTGTGTGACCGCGTATATGCAAGCCAAACGTGTGTAGGGGGCATAAGGCTTTAAATAGGCCACTAGGCGCCAAAGTCCATCAAACAAGCACGCTCACGCACATGAGCACCTGCACTACACTAATGCTCACATGCATGCGCTTGTAAGGATGAGTTCTGTGTCCTAATGCTGTGTACAGTTCTATAGCCTGTTCTGCACACATGCACATTCCTTTGGACAAGAGCATTTCTTTGAGCAAGGCCTTGAGCATGACTTTCCCAACAACTCATTAGATCAGGGGTTGACAAATTTGCTTGGAATCTAGGAGCCAGCTAAAAAAGTTAGGAGCCAGGTCCGTGACGGCGATCTGGACCTGTCCCTGGCCTGACATGGAGACGAGTGAGGGGAAGATAGCCCCCAGCCCCCCACATATGAGATCACCTCTCATTGGACACACCGCTCGAGTGCTAAATGGCCGCTGTGATTGGTCATTTAGCATGATCTGTGATTGGCTGTATCCAAGGGACACGGCCAACACAGAACTTCCCCGATGCTCGCCCATGGCGGCGTGCAGAGGGGAAGTAAACAGGAGGATGTCTAGGGACGCCCTCCCGGCAATTGGTGTCCGCGCTGTAGACATCTTTCGTCTATAGCGCGGGCACGAAGTGGTTAACAAAAGAATGTGACTATTATTTCCGACATATTCCCGCTCATTTACTGCCATTTCCCTGCTAAGGGTTCGATCAGGTCCGCCTGAAAAACTGACAGGTGAACCTGATCAGACAGCCCTTGTGAAATGGGTCAAGCAGGGAGGATTACAAATATTTTTTTTTTCCTTAATTAAAATAATTTTTTTTTTTACTTTTTACAAAAAAAAAAAAAAAAAAAAAAAAAAAAAATTACAAATATATATATATATATATATATATATATATATAATTAAATTAATAAATAAATTTAATAATATATATATAATATAATGAGAAGCCATTTACCAGCCACCACACTCACCGTTGGGCAAAAAACAGGCAGGGGAGCTTCACTCCATTAGGAATTAGCATTATTGGAATAGGGTGTAATTTCTACATCCACCACAAGATGGCGCCAGACTACCGAAATATTTTAGAAGGCCGCAAAGCCGCGGCCTCAATTACTGGCCGGCGCGGCCCGATGGAATTGCGCGGCGGAGTTCGGGGTCCAAATGGAGACAGGATACCCCAGCAGCGTTGCCCCAGTCGCCAGGACACGAAATCTAGGCGCAAATGCGACCTGGCGACCGGGGTTTGTCGAGCCCTGCATTAGATTGGTCAAGCATGAAAGTTTATATCAAGTAGTAAAGTGGTTGTAAACACTAAAGGTTTTTTTTTTACCTTAAAATGGAACTAAACCCTCCTTATCCTTTTCAGCCAACGAAGCTGCCATCTTAGCCTCTGTTTGGCCTGCAACTGTCATGGTGCTGCACATGTGATCAGTTATGACACCGATCATTTGATGGTTTGACACTTGGGTTGAAAGCACAAGAAAACGTGACAGTTAGCATTCCTGGCAAGCCCCTTGCTCTGTGGGCAGACACAGAAGAGAAGGAGCCCAGATCGCCAGCAGGTGACCTCAGAAGAGGAGGTTCTGGGCAACTCTGTGCAATACCATTGCCCAGTGTGTGTAAAAGATAATAAAAATAAAATTTACATAAAATAGCTAGATCAGGATTTTACTTAGGAAAATGTTCGGGTTAGAGCCAAGGTTGGGGTCAAAGGTCATTTTATCATTTCCTTTAGACCCTTTCACACCACACCATAGCGTGGGCGGTAAATCACCTCTATTTTTTGCGGCGTTTTACCAGCGGATTTGCTGCACATTTCGGCCGCTAGCGGGGCGCTTTTACCCCCCGCTAGCGGCTGAGAAAGGGTTAAAACCACTGGCAATACGCCACAATAGCGGCGTTCTGCCGGGCGGTATTACAGCGCTGCCCCATTGATTTCAATGGGGAGCAGCGGTGGAGGAGCGGTAAACACACTGCTCCTTTACCGCTCCAAAGAAGCTGCTGGCAGGACTTTTCCCTGACGTCCTGCCAGTGCACCGCTGTAGTGTGAAAGCCCTCAGGCTTTCACACTACAGACAATTGTGCAGCTTCTTTAGGGCGGATTGCAGGCGCTATTTCTAACGCTATAGCGCTTGCAAAACGCCCTGGTGTGAAAGGGGTCTTAAGGCTACTTTTACACTGGGGAGTTGAAAGCATCGGCCGAAAAGCACTGCTAGTTTTAGAAGGGCTTTACCGTCATTTTAGCTGTGCTTTTCGGCCGCTAGTGGGGCGCTTTTAACCCCCGCTAGCGGCCAAAGAAGGGGTTAATATTGCCAGTGAGGCGCCGTTGCTGAAGCGCATTGCAGGCTCATTTTAATGGGCAGGGGGTGGTGGAGAAGTGGTGTATGCTGCTTGCAGGACTTCTTCTAAGGCCCCCGTAAGCGCACTGCTCCAGTGTGAAAGCACTCGGACGGGGCTGACCAAACGACCGACCCAAGAGAAGGAGGGGGGGGTGCTCATCAGGGTGACCCGACCAATCCACAGAGGTTGCTGCCACTTTTTTTTCGGTTGCTGACACGCCCCTTCACCCCCCCCCCCCCCCAAAAAAAAACAAAAAAAACAAAACAAACACCAGCGACCATTGCCCTGGAGGAAGACTCAGAGCCCATGTGCTCACCAAATATATATACCAGCACCCAGCATTCTCAGAGATACCACTCCCTGTAATTGGCTAGGATGGCATTCACATTCTTGCTGCTGATCTGCATAGGTCACTCCTGTTTTCCCATGACCTTCCAAGTCTGTCTGGATATAGAGGAGCCAGTCGCAGCAGCAGCAGCACCGAGTCACACAGGATACCCTCACTAAGCAATTGTAACTTTCCTGTTATGCGGAAAAGCTGCATGGGAGTGCTTGTATAATTATTAATCAGCTGCTGCACTTGGAGGGTTCTAATGAGGAAAGTGGCAGGGTCTGCATCTGGTTTAGACATTTCCCTGTGGAAGTATATTACCAAAAAAAAAAAAAATGTTTGTTGCAGAGAATGCCCAAAATCTAACTTGTGGTGCACACTTCTGGGAAAATCAGTCGGGGGTGTCTTTCTGTACATCATTTATGTACAGAAGGCCCCCAGGTTGCATTATTGCATTGTATTTTACACTGAATTACAGCATTGCAAATTGAAAAGGAAAGGTAATTTTTAATAACATTCAATTACAATATGCATAGTTGACAACTGTCCCGAATTTCCCAGGACATTCCCAGTATATAGACTTTTCCCGATTTAATAGTTTCCAGGGAAATTTGGTTTTTCCCCATTTTTGACGCCGAGGTCTGCGCCGCCGGCCGCTAGAGGTCTGTGGCTCCGCCGGCCGCCATTTTTAAGAAGACCGTAGTAAAAGTAGGCTGTCCGGATAGCTACGATAGCTGCAGCGCCGCCCATCCCCGCCCCACCCTGCTGCCAGTCTCTGTGACCTGTTATGGAAAGGGGCGGGGGGTGAGCGGTGCCGCAGCTCAATCTCTATCGTAACCATGTGGCTCCAGTTGACCAACTTTGGAGCCCATATAGTCTGCATTTCACATGGGGGGCCAGTCTGGATGTCACGGGGTGGGGGGGGGGCAGCCTGGATGTCACAGGGGGGGGGGGGCAGCCTGGATGTCAGGTGTAATAATAGAAATAATGCGCTTCAATCATCCTGACACCATAACAATCATGGTGATTAAAGCGCCAACACCAGGTATTTGGAGTATCTTTATCTGCCGATTGTTAAACTATGGAAAACACATATTGCTATTGTGGTGTAGGATCTGGGGCTGCTGTCCCTCCATCCCTCTCCCCCCCTTTCCCTCTCCATCCTGCATTCATCTCAGACTCTAACCACACCCTTTGAGCCACACCCATTTAAGCCACACCCACTATTTCATGTAAACCACGCGAATCATGCCGCATTTTCAGTTTTTACCTATGCCACACCTACAAACGCATGCCCTGTCCCCCAATTATAATACAACTCTGCCTACAGCCAAAAAAAGTGTCCCGGAATTTTTTTTTTACAATGTTGGCAACTATGAATAGGACTTGTGTAGCAATTGTATATGCGATCATTTTTTTTTTTTCCCCACAAAAGTGGAGTTACCCTTTAAAGTTGTTTTCCTTCCTAGTGGTTCCCATTACACAGCTTCTGCTCCTGGGTGGCTGGTGGAAGAAGACTATCACCCCCTCTGACAATGCCCAGAGCATTGGCACTGGTGGGTTAATGCCATTGCTGTAGGACTTCCTTGCTGCTGTCGGCTCCTACCATCGTCACTCAGGACCTGGACCCTGCATGATCACATGACTGCTAAATATAAACAGTTATTTACAGTGCTATTTATTAAAGGCGGTCTGCAGCATTCCTAAAGATCACAAACAGGCAATATTTAAAGCTTGGTTAGTAGATAGCCTTACCTATTCCTTTAACCAATTCCCGACCACCCCATAGCAGATATATGGCTACGGGGCGGCAGAGGTGTGTGTGTGTGTGTGTGTGTGTGTGTGTGTGTGTACACTGGCTAGGCACACACTTAACTCTTTGATCGCCCCAGAAGTGGAGCCCCTTCCCAGTCCATGTCAATACACTTATTACCAAAAATATGTAGCAGAATACATATTGGCCTAAATTTTTGAAGAAATTTGATTTTTTTTCTATTTTTTATTGGATGTGTTTTATAACAAAGTAAAATATATATATTTTTTTTTTTCAAAATTGTTGGTCTTTTTTTGTTCATAGTGCAAAAAAAAAAAAATCCCAGAGGTGATCAAATACCAACAAAAGAAAGCTCTATTTGTGGGAACAAAATGATAAAAATTTAGTTTGGGTACAGTGTAGCATGACCGCGCAATTGTCATTCAAAGTGCGACAGCGCTGAAAGCTGAAAATTGGTCTGGGCAGGAAGGTGTATAAGTGCCTGTATTAAGCTGGTTAAAAAAAGCCAAAGTATTCAAAATCTCAAATTTTGGTGTTTTGAATACTTTTAAGTGCAGTGGAGGTGTTAGGGATCTTTTAGACCCCCGACCCCTACATAAAGAGGACCTGTCACTGCCTATTACTGTCACAAGGGATGTTTACATTCCTTGTGACAGCAATAAAAGTGATCAGATTTTTTTTTTTATAAAGGGACAATGCAAAATAAAAAATAAAAAATAAATTCTCTTATTTATTTTAAGTGCAACTGTTCCCGCGTGCTCACGCACCAAACAAAAAAGCATATGTATGCTGCGCCCCCAAATGTAAACAGTGTTCAAATCCCACATGTGAGGTATCGCTGTGATCGGCAGCGTGAGAGCAATAATTGAAGCAACTCTAATGCTGCGTACACAAGACCAGAAGCAAAGGAAAAAGCAATGTTTAAACAGGACTGTAAGCTAACCATTTTATTAAGACCCCTTTCACACTGCCAGCGTTTTTCAGGCGCTACAAAATAGCGCCTGAAAAAAAGCATCTCCATTCACTCCAGTGTGAAAGCCCGAGGGCTATGCAGAGGACGTCACAAAAAGTCCTGCCAGCAGCTTTTTGGAGCGGACCGCTCCTCCACCCCTGCTCCCCATTGAAATCAATGGTGCATCGCTGCGATACCAGCGGCATTTTGCAGGCGGATTTTACCCCTTTTCGGCCACTAACAGGGGGTCAAAACCGCCCCGCTGGCGGCTGAATAGTGGCGCTAAAACGTTGGTAAAGTGGAGCTATTTACCGCCGACGCCCCCTCCCCGCTGCTCAAAGTGAAAGTTGTCTTAGTGACAGGAGCTTTAACCACTTCAGCCCCGGAAGGATTTACCCCCTTCCTGACCAGAGCACTTTTTGCGATACGGCACTGTGTCGCTTTAACTGACAACTGCGCTGTACCCAAACAATATTGACGTCCTTTTTTTCCCCACAAATAGAATGGCATTTTTTTGCGTAATAGACAAAAAAAAAGCTACAATTTTGAAAAAAAAAAGCAATATATTTTTTACTTTTTGCTATAATAAATATCCCCAAAAAATATATAAAAAAACAAATTTCTCTCTGTTTAGGCCGATCTGTATTCTTCTACATATTTTTGGTAAAAAAAATAAAAATAAAAATCGCAATAAGCGTTTGATAGGTTTGTGCAAAATTTATAGCATCTACAAATTAGGGCATAGTTTTATGGCATTTTTGTTATTTTTTTCTTTTTGTTAGTAATGGTGGCAATCTGCGATTTTTATCGTGACTGCGACATCATGGCAGACACATCGGACACTTTTGACGCTATTTTGGGACCAATGCCATTTATACAGCGATCAGTGCTATAAAAATGCACCAATTACTGTGTAAATGACACAGGCAGGGAAGGGGTTAAACACTAGGGGGCGATCAAGGGGGTTAAGTGTGTCCATGGGAGTGATTCTAACTGTGGGGGGGGGGGGGGGGGGGAGGGCCTACTATACACATGACAGCGATCACCGTTTCCGATGACAGGGAGCAGCAGATCTCTGTCATTACACTAGGCAGAACGGGGAAATGCTTTGTTTACCTAGGCACCTTCCTGTTCTACCTCTCCACACCGCAACCGCTGGATAACATTGAGTTCCCGGGACCCTTGCGCGCACGCTTGAAAGGCGGAAAATTTAAAGGGATGTACCTGTACGCCCATTTGCATGCCTGTGCCATTTTGCCGACGTACATCTGCGTGCGGCAGTCGGCAAGCGGTTAAGTTTAACCAGCTGAAGTTAGGAGTACAGCGTCACCAGATTCTGTGCGCACCAATTTTAGAAAATCTCCCCCCTCGTGGAGCATATTTTTAAAGTGGAGAATGTGACCTTCACCAAACATTCACTATCAGTGAATGTTTAAGGTCCGATTTACGATTTACTGATTCCGATCTTTCTCTAAATGCTTTTACTTTCACTGTTCAATTACTTTATTAGCTAAAGAGAGAATAAAAGCATGTTATAATAATACTTGCCTTGAATAAACACCTGAAATGCGTTATACTTCTATTCTTTTTAACGGTCTGTTTTTTCCTGCACTGGATATCACATGACGATCCCCGATGTATTTTCTTCTGTTCCAGAAAGATCTGTATACAATGACTTTGGGCTCAGCGACGCATTCACTGCTGACAATGCCATCAGCACACTTCAAATACTGTCACCGCGGTTGGGTAATGACAGTCACTTCCACAACGCACGTACACGCATTCCAGTAAGTAAATCTTTCACAATTTTGCCTTTTAAAAAAGGGGACCTTGTCGCTTTGTTGAAAATAAAAAAAAAAAGAAATGGAACGAGAGCCTATAAACAGAAGAATTTGTATATTTACCTCTCCAGTGGTGGCCAGGAAATGCTTTGCTTTTTTACAGAGGTATGGGCTTCATCTGACACTGTGTGGTGTGTTGGGTAGCATGTTCCCTGCCACTCACTGTGGTTCCTTCCTCCAGCCAATGTGTCTTGTGGTGACTTAGTGACTGGTGAGAGGAACCACAGTGAGCAGTGGGGGGGGGGGGGGCATGTATGCCATACACCAAAGTGGTGCCTGGGGCTTTGCAAGAGTGTAGAATTCATTCACCACCTGCCGCAAACGAAGAAAAACTGTGCTCACCACAATAAATACAAAAAAGAAACTAAAAATTAAACGTAGTATAGCCAAAGCTTGTTTGTCTGTGCTTCTCCAGTGGATCACAGGAGTGCAGTTCGTTTCACACTCCTGTGACCTGTTTTTTAGCAGAGAACGGGCTAAAGTCCGCTCTCTGCTGACGTCACAGAAGTTGGTCCAGGGTCCCTGTTATGATAATTTAGTCTGGATCTGCCAGGTCCCTGGAACGACAACCGGGTCAGCCTCTGAGCCCCCTCCACAGTTCAGCGTTCCAATGAGCGAGGAGGGGGCAGAGCAGAGAGCTGGTGACTGACGGAGTTGTCAGAACCGAGCCATCAGCGGTGTTCGATCGCTTGATTCTCAGTTTAGAGGCGCCGGGGGAGTGATGCTGCATCCAGAGGTGGCTGCCTAATTAGGCAAATAAGGCGGCCGCATAAGGCCTCGCGGCCACCTAATATGCCTAGTGCGCCTGTGGAAGTTGCAGGGAATGTCCCCCGATCAGTGTCCCCGACTTGCGTCCGGGGCCCCAACTCGTTTTCCCCACCCAGGGGCGGACTTTCACTGACCACCGACTGAGGTCGGAGGGTCAGTGGGTGGAGCCATGTACTCCTCTCCTCCCTCCTGCCACGCACCACGGATCTCTGACTCCAGCAGAGCTTGAATAATGCCTGCAGTGGCTGAGCAGCTCCCCGATCTCTTCTGCAGGCTGGACAATCTGAAATGGAAGAGGACCTGTCAGAGCTCAGCTGACGCCCGGCGATCATCCAGGAGCCAGTCTGCAACTAACAGCCTCAAAGGTTCAGTCCTGCCCTGGTGCCTTACACTGACACATCCCGACCCGTGACATCACCTGACTGAGGCCCCCCCCCCCCCGAGAATTACCACTGCCTTCCGCCCCTGTGACCTCACACACACTGCTCTGAGTGATGATGTGCATGCAATCCAGCATGTGATGCCACCTACTGACCCCATGCTATCCCATCATTATCCTCCTCATCTCCCTGTTCCTGGCATCCCACCACCTCTGCTGTACCCCACTGCCAGCTGACTACCACCTCACCCCCTGTCATCATCATCCCCTACCCCACCTCTGACATCCCGTGTCATCCCCTACCCCACCTCTGACATCCTACCACCCTGCCAATATCATCGCCATGTACCCCACCTCTAGCATCCACCACCCTACCCCTGTTATCCTTATCTTAAGCCCCCTGAACCCCACCCACTGTCAGCTGCCTACCACCCCACGTCATCATCATCCCCGTACCCCACTGTCAGCTCCCTACCACCCCACATCATCGTCACTCTTCCCCCCCTGAACCCCACTGTCAGCCGCCTACCATCCCACGTCATCACCCCCCCCGTACCCCACTGTCAGCTGCCTACCACCCCACGTCATCTCACCCTGTACCCCACTGTCAGCTGCCTACCACCCCACATCATCTCCCCCTGTACCCCACTGTCAGCTGCCTACCACCCCACATCATCACCCCTGCCCCCTGAACCCCACTGTCAGCTGCCTAACACCTCACATCATCTCCCCTGTACCCCCCTGTCAGCCGCCTACCACCCCACATAATCACCCCCCCCCCATACCCCACTGTCCCGTCATCATTCTCATCTTAATCCCTCCTTGTACTCAACTGCCAGCTTCCAACCACCCCACCCCCTGCCGTCATCATCCCCCCATACCCCAACCCTGACATCCTACCACCCTGTCTCCTGTCATCATCATCATCCCCATGTAACCCACATCTAGGATCCACCACCATACCCCTCTTATCCTCATCTTTATCCCCCACGTACCCCACCTCTAGCATCCACCACCCTACCCCCGTTATCTTAATCCCCTGTACCCCATTGTCAGCTGCCTACCACCCTACCTCATCATCATCCCCCTTGTACCCCATTGCTGCCATCCTACCACCACACCTATTGTCATCAACATCCCCATTCCTCATTATCCCTGTACCCCACCTCTGGCATACTACCAACTTACCTCCTGTCATTATCTTCATTCCTCCTGTACCCCACCTCTGGCATCCTATCACCTACCCCCTATCATTATAGGGGAGATAGGATCTCAGCCTCTCCCCAATACTGCCACCATCACCCCAAACTACACACCATAATACTGCCCTGCCACCCAGTATGCAAACAGTGAGTGATAACAATAAGCAGTAATCTATAGCAACCAATCAGTGAGCTGTAATAATGAGCTGTAATAATGTGCAGTAACCTCTAGCAACCCACCAGTGTGCAGTAACCTCTAGCAACCCACCAGTGAGCAGTAATGTGCAGTAACCTCTAGCAACCAATGAGTAAGCGGTAATAACATGCAACAACATCTAGCAACCAATGAGTAGGCTGTAATGATGTGCAGTAACCTTTAGCAACCAGTGAGCTGTAATAATGTGCAGTAACTTTTAGCAACCAGTCAGTAAGAAGTAATGATGTGCAGTGACCTCTAGTAACCAATAAGTGAATCTGGAGCAATCAGTGTGAACTAGAACTTTGTTTACGTTATTAAAGTTTTTTTTTTTAGATAGTCAATGTGCATTTTTTTTTTTTTTTTTGGGGATGTTGGGATGGGAAGCGAAATTGCTAGGGGTGGGGGCCAGGGAAATGTTTGAATTATTTTTCCCATTATGGGCATGAGCGGGGCCTAATGTCTAAGATTTTCCTAAGGCCTCACAAAGCCTAGAGCCACCTCTGGCTGCATCCACCGAGGCAAGTATGATACTGGTAAAAAACAGAAACCAATATTTATCTTTTAAGAAGGAACAAGCAGTCATCCTAATCTTTAGGTATAATAGACACCAATAAAGTGTGTATGTATGTGTAATATATATATATATATATATATATATATATATATACACACATACATACATACATACATACATACATACACACACACACACACACACACACACATACATACATACATATACATATATATATATATATATATATATATACACACATATACATATACACAC
The DNA here is from genome assembly GCF_037356315.1 of Lithobates pipiens. Lineage (NCBI taxonomy): Eukaryota > Metazoa > Chordata > Amphibia > Anura > Ranidae > Lithobates > Lithobates pipiens. Next base: position 241,816,156 of record NW_027507685.1, read on the forward strand.
ATACACACAGCTATGTACTTAAATGAGCGGAAGTTCCATTTTTCAGTGGAACTCCGCTTTGTTTCCCCCCCTCCTCCGGTGCCACAATTGGCACCTTTCAGGGGGGAGTGCAGATACCTGTATAATACAGGTATCTGCACCCACTTCCGGGAATAGTCTCTCGCGGGAGTCACGCCCCTTCCCGCAGCCCCCGCTGTCTCTTGGGAAACACACAGGTCCCAGGAGATAGCGGGGACCACTTGTGACGTGCAGTGTGACTCGCGCATGCGTGCTAGGAAACCAGGAAGTTAAGTCGCAACTCTTCACTTCCCGATTCCATCAATGAGAATGGCAGCGGCAGCAGCCGAGAGCCGAGCAATTGCTCGGCTTCGGCTGCCAACATCACTGGACTCTGGGACAGGTAAGTGTTAGACATGTGCAGAGTAAAATATTTCGTTTCGGAATTTCGTTTTCGTCTGAAAACTTAATTTATTTAGTTACTCCCGAAATTCGTTTTTATTTATTTTGTTTTTCGTTCAAAAATTGCATTCGTCCGAAAATCCACATGAATTACGGTCGAATCTGTCTTTGAAGGCTTATGGTGTCTGTCGAATGTATAAAGAAGATTCGACGGAGCTAGTATATATAGCATACTTTAGAACCCTATTAAAGTCTATGGGACTCCAACGTTCAAAATCTAAAGTGCTAATTTTAAAGGCTAATTTGCAAGTTACTGTCCTAAAAAGTGTTTGGGGACCCGGGTCCTGCCCCAGGGGACATGTATCAATGCAAAAAAAAGTTTCAAAAATGGCCGTTTTTTCGGGAGCAGTGATTTTAATAATGATTAAAGTGAAACAATAAAAGTGTAATATTCCTTTAAATTTCGTAGGGGGGGGGTTGTCTATAGTATGCCTGTGAAGGGGCGCATGTTTCCCGTGCTTAGAATTGTCCCTGCACAAAGTGTCATTTATGCAGGAAAAAAAGTCCTTTAAAATCACTCGCAGCTATAATGAATTGTCGGCTCCCGTAATACAGAGAACACTCATTGAAAGTCATTGATAAATAAATAAATAAATAAAAAAAAAAGCGTGGGGGTCCCCCAAATTCAATTACCAGGCCCTTCAGGTCTGGTATGGATATTAAGGAGAACCCTGCCTCAAATTTAAGAAAAAATTTGACTGGGGTTCCCCCTAAATATCCATAACCAGACCCTTCAGGTCTGGTATGGATATTAAGGGGAACCCCGCGTCAAATTAAAAAAAAAAAATTGACGTGGGGTTCCCCCTAAAAATCCATACCAGACCCTTTATCCGAGCACGCAACCTGGCAGGCCGCAGGAAAAGAGGGGGGACGAGAGAGCGGCCCCCCCCTCCCTCCTGAACCGTACCAGGCCACATGCCCTCAACATTGGGAGGATGCTTTGGGGGTCCGTGACCCCTCAAAGCACCTTGTCCCCATGTTGATGAGGACAAGGGCCTCATCCCCACAACCCTGGCCGGTGGTTGTGGAGGTCTGCGGGCGGGGGGCTTATCAGAATCTGGAAGCCCCCTTTAACAAGGGGACCCCCAGATCCCGGCCCCCCCCTGTTTGAAATGGTAAGGGGGTACAAAAGTACCCCTACCATTTCACAAAGAAAGTGTAAAAAATGTTTAAATAAAACAAACACACTTTTTAAAAATTCCTTTATTAAAAATAAAAAATAAAGATTCCAGCGGCGGTAATCCACTCTTGCTATCCAGCGACAGACGGTCATCTCTCCAGCGATGTCTAATGTCATCCAGCGCAGCATCCTTCTTCTGTCTCCTCCACGGAGACACTGCAGGCATTCCGGCGGATGACGTTTCTTATATACGGAGGGCGGGGCCACCCGTCACCTGACCCCGCCCCCCTCTGACGCAAGGGGAAACCCGGGGTTCCCCGTGACGTATAGGTGACCCCGCCCCCCTCTGATGTAACGGAAACCTGCCTGTGTTACATCAGAGGGGTGCGGGTCACCCCTACGTCACAGGGAACCCCGGGTTTCCCCTTGCGTCAGAGGGGGGCGGGGTCAGGTGACGGGTGGCCCCGCCCTCCGTATATAAGAAACGTCATCCGCCGGAATGCCTGCAGTGTCTCCGTGGAGGAGACAGAAGAAGGATGCTGCGCTGCGCTGGATGACATTAGACATCGCTGGAGAGATGACCGTCCGTCGCTGGATAGCAAGAGTGGATTACCGCCGCTGGAATCTTTTTTTTTATTTTTAATAAAGGAATTTTTAAAAAGTGTGTTTGTTTTATTTAAACATTTTTTACACTTTCTTTGTGAAATGGTAGGGGTACTTTTGTACCCCCTTACCATTTCAAACAGGGGGGGGGCGGGATCTGGGGGTCCCCTTGTTAAAGGGGGCTTCCAGATTCTGATAAGCCCCCCGCCCGCAGACCTCCACAACCACCGGCCAGGGTTGTGGGGATGAGGCCCTTGTCCTCATCAACATGGGGACAAGGTGCTTTGAGGGGTCACGGACCCCCAAAGCATCCTCCCAATGTTGAGGGCATGTGGCCTGGTACGGTTCAGGAGGGAGGGGGGGCCGCTCTCTCGTCCCCCCCTCTTTTCCTGCGGCCTGCCAGGTTGCGTGCTCGGATAAAGGGTCTGGTATGGATTTTTAGGGGGAACCCCACGTCAAATTTTTTTTAAATTTGATGCGGGGTTCCCCTTAATATCCATACCAGACCTGAAGGGTCTGGTTATGGATATTTAGGGGGAACCCCACGTCAAATTTTTTCTTAAATTTGAGGCAGGGTTCCCCTTAATATCCATACCAGACCTGAAGGGCCTGGTAATTGAATTTGGGGGACCCCCACGCTTTTTTTTTTATTTTATTTTTATCAATGACTTTCAATGAGTGTTCTCTGTATTACGGGAGCCGACAATTCATAATAGCTGCGAGTGATTTTAAAGGACTTTTTTTCCTGCATAAATGACACTTTGTGCAGGGACAATTCTAAGCACGGGAAACATGCGCCCCTTCACAGGCATACTATAGACAACCCCCGCTACGAAATTTAAAGGAATATTACACTTTTATTGTTTCACTTTAATCATTATTAAAATAACTGCTCCCGAAAAAACGGCAGTTTTTAAAACTTTTTTTTGCATTGATACATGTCCCCTGGGGCAGGACCCGGGTCCCCAAACACTTTTTAGGACAGTAACTTGCAGAATCTTTTCTCTCTGTCAAATCTTTTTTCTCTGTCGAATATTTTCTCTATATAATCTTGGACTAATAGAGGTAAGGTTAGGCACATTCGAACACAGGTTCTATAGACACAGATTGTTGTCAGAGTCATGTCGAATCTCCTATTCTATATCGAACTGTTGTAACAATGAAAACGAAAATAAAGCATTTATTTATGTCGGATCTTTCGTTTTTCGGATTTTGTGCTTTCGTTATCGTTTGTCAGAAACGAAAACGAAAATAGCTGAAATTCGGACGAAAATGCATTCGGACGAAAACGAATGCACATGTCTAGTAAGTGTCCATTTATTAAAAGTCAGCAGCTGCTGTATTTGTAGCTGCTGGCTTTTAATAATTTTTTTTTTATAGGTGGACTCCCTCTTTAATTTGTTGCACAAACCTGTGAAGTTAAAGAGGAGTTCCACCCCACCAATACATTTAAATTCAGCAGCTTCAAATACTGTAGCTGCTGACTTTAAAAATTAGGACACTTACCTGTCTAGGAGCCCGTAATGTCGACAACCCAGACGATTTTTCAATCGGCTCTCGGGTGCTGCCCGCCGCTATTCATGGTAATGGAAACCAGCAGTGAAGCCCTTCTGCTTCCCAGCTGGTTCCCTACTGTGTATGCGTAGCTATGATTAAGCACTGTTTGATAGTGTGAAACGCGTCAGATCTTCTGTCCGTTCTGCTGTGGCATGTATTTTTTGATTCCTTTTGAAAGAACAAAGGCTATTTTTTGGAGTGCGGCTGTCCAGAATTTTTCGCAAATTTCATTGCTATATGCATTGCCAGCACCTGTGGCTTCCAAACTAGAGGAGAGGTTCATTCCAATCTGACCTGCCTGGAGTGGCGATATCTCTTTCTATGAGTGAAGCTAACTGGCCCAGCGGTGGAAGGAGGAGGGGGGGCCGAGGTCGCCTTGGCGCAGTCTCACGTAAGTGGGTGATGTATTCTGCTACATGCCTTTGGTAATAAATATCCAATAACGGTATATAAATTAGTTTCTGTGAAAGTTATAGCGTCTACAAACTATGGTTTGCCTGCTGACCAGAAGAACATGTAATCAGTCGCATAAGATGCTAGGGAATTGTTTCCCCTCTAGTGTCCAGCATGGACTGTTGTAGTTTCCTGACTGCAGGTCAGGCAAAGACCTCGGACAAGAGCAAGGGATCTTGGGAAATGTAGTTCGGTGAGTGAAGCTTGTATGGAGGTGGACTACAAGTTCCAGCCAGCTGGACGAGAAGAATAAGAAGTGAAGAGGGAGGAGTCACCGCTCTCGTGGGACCTCAGCCTGGATCTGCAAGCAGTGACTCAGTCTGTTGTGCTGTGGTGGTCATGCTGTGGCCTGTGCAAAAAGAAAGTCATTGTGAGCGGGTGTGGGTGCATCCTCTACCACCAAAATCTGATCATACCTTAGCAGCTTGGAGGCCACCCTCATTATCTCAATTCCAGATCCAGCTGAACTGTAGCGCAGTGTGACATTGGGTCGAGCGCTGTCCTTTAAACCAGAATTTGCCGGGGCTTGCTGAGGAGTCTTCATGCCATCCTCTGAAACAGAAGGTCGATGGGATTGGTGAGCAGGCACTTACCCTGTTTTCACCAAGGATACTGCATGCAAACACAGTTTATGTATTCAAATCACCAAGCTTGTGAGGGGACCCTTGCTGCATTTTGTTTTACATTGAGAGAATCTAGTGTTCATCTTACTTGCCAGGACACATTGTGACCATTCTAAAGAGCTAGCTGAAGACCCAAGACTCACTTCAAAGGACTACAGAATCACCCCTTACCCCCTCCAGGAACAAGAACTCTTGGTGCCTATATAGGCTCATAGCATCCAAGAACTCTGCCTAGAGAATAAGTTCAAAGTTGTTTAAGTTATTTTAATTCAGAGCTTGTACAATTACTGGAGCTGTGGTGTCAGAAGACCAAAAGGGGATTAGTTTGACAGTTATTTTTCTACCCTTTCTTGCCTGCAGCCATAGACCTCAACTAGGTTTAAATTCTGCTAGTTAAACATTTTTAAAGGTATTCAAATTGCCTATTTTCTTAATTATTTTGCAACCAAGTCTGACTGGTTTACTTTGAATTGTGTGTGTGCACGCCTCTAATGCCACGTACACACGGGCGGACTGTATGGCGTACTTAGTCCGTCATACAATCTGACGGACAGTCCGTCATACAATCTGACGGACAGTCCGTCATACTTTCGACTGAACGGACTTGACCACACACGGATGCACAAACAGTCCGTCGAAAGCTTGCGCGATGACGTGTACAGCACGTACGACGGGACTAGAAATAGGAAGTCAAATACACAGCAAAGCACCCTTCCGCCATGTAAATCCTTTCTGGGCATGCGCCATTCTTAGTCCGTCGAACTAGCCTACTGACGAGCGGATTGTCCGCTGAAACCAAAGTACGACGGACAGAATTTCGAAAAATCTGAAATACTTAGTACGCCAGACTGCACGCTGAAAAAGTCAGCTGAAGCCCACACACGAGCGGACTGTCCGCTGAAATGTGTTTAGACGGACTAAGTACGCCATACAGTGCGTCCGTGTGTACGCGGCATAAGTTTCTTTGTTTACAAAAAGAATGTCAGAACCCAGAGGATTTGCAAGGTCAAGGAAACCAGTGGGGTACAGAATCTTTGAGTGGCCCTCATGGGGGGGTAGCACTACATTTGGGGCCTCATCCAGGATACTCCTCATGGGTTGCTCAGGAAAGTCATCCGACGAGCCAAGAGCTGAAGTGAGAATGGACTCAGCTACCGCCACTACCTGGGGCCGAGAGCAGAGCAGCCAATTGGAACTGTGCAAGTTAGTGGGAACAACCAGAGTCGGGTAGGCTGAGAGAGAGGTACATCAGTTAGTGAAGAAGGCTGTACAAGAGCAAGGAACCCACCTTGTGGATATGAGAACTGAGCCCAATGTGGACTGCACCTACGCCCTGAGTGGCGGGCGACTATACCCACCAGGTTTCAGAAAGATGTTGCGAGTTTGGCAGAAGGGCTGGATGCAAAAGTAATACCATTAGAGATCTGGATGAACATTGCTCCCAGTTTGGGTGAGTAAGCCCAGCCTCGGAAGAAGCTGATATTTCAGTGGTCAGCATGCCACCTGCTTCAGTTTACACTGACATGAGCAAGTTAGTAGAAAGTCTAGTAAGGAACAGTACCATTTCAGTCCATCAAGAGTACAGGAAGCTACAGTTCTTTTCAGGGCACGTTCCCACCCCAGGAGGGGAGGAAGGGTTTGAGAGCTGGATGGATCAGGCCATACAATCAGTGGAAGTGTGGAGTGTGCCCAAAGTGGTAAAGAGACAAGTGCAAGCATGAGTAAGTGAGAGTCTCAGGAGTCCTGCAGCAAATGTCATAAGGAGTCTAAGAAGGGGAAAGCTGGATTGCGTGGCAATGGATTACGTCCAAACGTGTGCAGTTTATGGTAGGGTGAAGAAACTACCTGATCTGATATACAAGTTTGAACACACTCATCAATACAAGAAAGAAAGACTGATTATGTTGCTAGAGTGGATCAGGTTCTACATCAAATCATTCTAAAGAAGGCAATCAACCCTATGGATGCTGATAAAGTCGGACTTGAGAGAATTCTGCAGGGCACCAGGCCAGACCACTCAATCGTATTGTGTGTTGGATTTGAAGAGCTGGTATTACCCGGTACCAATGCACCCCGATGACAGAGAAAGCAAAAACTGCCTCCATCTGCCCATTTGGGCTCTACGAGTTCAATAAGATGCCTCAGGGATTGTTGGAGCCCTGGCAATGTTTTAGCCACTGATGGAGGTTACTGTGGGAGACATGAATCTGATTGAGGTCCTGTTGTATCTGAATAATATTATAGTTTTGTGCAAGAACTCTGGAAGAGCATGAGGCCAGGTTGGAGAAGATCTCTGAAAGACTTCATGAAGAGGGGTTGAAATTGTCTCTGGAGAAATGTCAATTCCACAGGACCTCGTCACCTACCTGGGTCATGTTGTCTCAGCAGAAGGTATAATCATAGATCTGAAGAAGATAGAAGCGGCCACTATGTGGCCTAGGCCAACAACGGTGACTGAACCGAGATCCTTTCTGGGATTTTGCTCCAGTTATCGGAGATTTGTGGTGAACATTGCAAAGATCGCTCAGCCCCATAAGGAGTTGTTGCAGTCTGCCACAAGAGCCAGAGGGTAAATCAAACAAACATCGGGAGACACGGAGCCTGGAGAAAAGGAGAATCCACACAAGATCAGTGGACTTCTCAATGTGAGGAGGCCTTACGGTAACTCAAAAGAAGCCTTACTAAAGTACCACTATGTAGACGATAGCCTAGACAGGCTGGGTGAGGTCCTCTACCAGGAGAAAGATAGCGGGCTTAGGCCTATAGCCTATGTGAGTCGCAGTTTGACCCTGTCTGAGAAGAATTATCCAGTCCACAAAGTGGATTTTTTTCTGGCTCTTAAGTGGACAGTCATAGATAAGTTACAGGACTATCTGTATGGGGCCAAATTCGTGGTGAAGACAGACAACAGCCATTAACATATCTATTGTCCTCAGTCAATGGGACACAGATGACTAGCTGCCTTGTCAAGTTGCCATTTCAGCTTGAAGTATCGGCGGGGGGTGTGGGGGGGGGGGGGGGGCTAGCAGGAAATCAGGAGGCTGATGCCCTGTCTCCCAGACATCATTAACTCAGAAGACTGGACCTACGTGACTGCCGAGGACATGCGAGCCCTGTGTCAAGGCACTACCCAGAGACTCAAAGGGGGCGTGAGGATTAAGTCCATAGGAGCTCAACCTTTAGCAGCCCTGTTCCCAAAAGGTGTACCTAAACCTAAGAACAGAAATGTTATATACAAGTAGCTTACCAGTCTCTTCAGACATGGTAGCTGCATTCATTCTCAATTTTCAGGATTTTGTTTTAACCTGGTTACCTGGCAGTAACATACTTCCTGTGCTAGGGTGACAGTGTTAGAACGTCCCTCTATCCCATTCCTCCATAACATAGCGTTGATCAGCAGGATGGTTGGTTTGGGAAGCAGATCCCCAGGAGGTGACATGGCTATGCTAGTGAATATGGGTTATATAACAAAGAGTCTAAAACAATTATACAATTTTAGATAAAACAGTTTGCTTAAATTTACCCAAGCACGTGTAGCTAATAGTTGACCTTGAAACAATACCTAAACATGTCTATCAAATAACTGTAAAGCTAATAATTTGTAAAATAGGCAGCTGTTCGTACCACATTCTGACATTGCCTTTTATCCTTCAACACGCTCATACTTGACCAAATTATCATTGCTCCAAATGACTACAAATACATACCTTCCAATGGTGGCAGACAAAACTCTTAGATAAAAAAAAAAAAAAAAAAAAAACTGTATATGAGATACACTATATTGTCAAAAGTATTGGGACACGCTCATGAGCTGTCTTAGTCCGTAGGGCTCAGTACTGAGTTGGCCCACTTCGTAGCCTCAACCCAAGACATTTTGGAGAATGTCATGCTCCCAACTTTGTGGGAACAGTTTGGGGATGTCCCCTTCCGGTTCCAACATGACTGTGCACCAGTAACAAAATACAAATTAATTTGTTATTTCGTTATAATTTATTTCGGATTAGTTACATGAGAAACAGAATTTCGATTCATGACATCTATTATTATTATACAGGATTTATATAGCATCAACAGTTTACACATCGCTTTACAACATAAAAAGTCTACATCATATCCCTCCCAAAAATCTTATGAGATTTAGCAAAATTTTGCAACTTTAAAACAAGATCTCCGCAGGATGTGGAAACCTTGGGAAAAGATCTGAACAAATCAATGGGGTGGGCAACTACATGACAAATGAGGTTCAATGTAGAAAAATATAAAATAATGCATTTGGGTGGCAAAAATATGAATGCAATCTATAGACTGGGGGGGGAGAACCTCTGGGGGGATCTAGGATGGAGAAGGACCTGGGGGTCCTAGTAGATGATAGGCTCAGCAATGGCATGTAATGCTAAGCTGCTGCTAACAAAGCAAATAGAATATTGTCATTAAAAAAGGGATCAACTCCAGAGATAAAACTATAATTCTCCCGCTCTACAAGACTCTGGTCCGGCCGCACCTGGAGTATACTGTCCAGTTCTGGGCACCAGTCCACCGGAAGGATGTGCTGGAAATGGAGCGACTGCAAAGAAGGACAACAAAGCCAATAAAGGGTCTGGAGGATATTAGTTATGAGGAAAGGTTGTGAGCACTAAACTTTCTCTGGAGAAGAGACGCTTGAGAGGGGATAATATTTCAATTCACAATACCGTACTGGTGACCGCGCAATAGGGAGAAAACTTTCGCAGTTAACAAAACACGTGGCCACTCATAAAAATTTGAAGAAAAGAGGTTTAACCTTAAACTACGTAGAGGGTTCTTTACTGTAAGAGCAGCAAGGATCTTCCCTTCCACAGGCTGTGGTCTCAGCGGGGGGGGGGCATCGATAGTTTCAAGAAACTATTAGATAAGCACCCGAATGACCACAACATACCGGGATATACAATGTAATACTGACATATAATCACACATTGGTTGGACTTGATGGATTTGTGTCTTTTTTCAACCTCACCTACTATGTGATGTTCGATCAGAGTAAGGGGGGAAAAAATAAAAAATAAAAACCTTTAAAAAAAAAAAAGTTGATTTATGAACAGCAAGCAGAGTAGCATAAAATAGGAACTTCTGTGTTTGAAAAAAATCCGCTTTAAGAGATGAAAATGCTAACTTTTCTGAGAATTTACCAAGCTCTGAAGAGAAAAAAAAAAAAGCTTGCTTTGTTGTTACTCGTTAAACTTCAAAGGGTCCACTCAAACCTAAAGATAATTAAAAGCAGCAAACAACCCGCCAGCCGTGATCGTATAGTGGTTAGTACTCTGCGTTGTGGCCGCAGCAACCCCGGTTCGAATCCGGGTCACGGCAGTGTTTTTGTTTTTTATCGGCGTCCACACAATATTACAATTTACTTGGTTTCTCATGAGTATAGCATTAGGCTGAAAAAAAAAAGAACAAAAAAAACAAACACTTAGTGCCGGTTCACACAGGGGCGACTCAGATCTGACTTAAAGTCGCCCCAAGTCACCTCAGGGTCGCACAACATGTAGAAATCAATGTAAGTGAATGAGAGCCGTCTTAATGCACGCTACTGAAGTCGCTCCGACTTCAGAAAAGGTTCCTGTACTACTTCAATCCGACTTGTAGGCGACCGGCACCCATTGATTTCAATGGAGGTCGCCTCCAAGTCGGATCTCCGTCTATACGGAGGCGACTCTCAGAGAATTATCAGCTCTCAAAAGGAGTTCCCCCCTGAGAGCTCATTCTCTGATTGGCCACGGCAAGTCGCCTGACCTGGGGCGACTTAAAGTAGTGTTGTAAGTCGCCTCCAAAAGTCGTGTTGCCCCTGTGTGAACCGAGCCTTAACGCCTGTAACACTAAAAGACACAAATTAATGCAACTCTTGATTTAGTAACCACTTGCCTCCTGGGCACCTTTACCCCCTTCCTGCCCAGGCCAATATTCAGCGCTGTCCCACTTTGAATAACAATTGCGCGGTCATGCAACACTGTACACAAATGAAATATTTTTATAATTTTTTTTTTTTTTTCTTGAGACAGAGCTTTCTTTTGGTGGTATTTAACCACTTAAGGACCAGGCCTCTTTTTCGGACTTGGTGTTTCCATGTTTAAAACAGTTTTTTTTGCTAGAAAATTACTTAGAACCCCCAAACATTTTATATTGTTTTTTTTCTAACACCCTAGAGAATAAAATGGCAGTCATTGAAATACTTTTTTTCACACCGTATTTGCGCAGCGGTCTTAGAAGCGCACTTTTTTTGGAAAAAATTCACTTTTTTGAATAAAAAAATAAGACAACAGTAAAATTAGCCCAATTTTTTTTTATACTGTGAAAGATAATGGTATGCCGAGTAAATTGATACCCAACATGTCACGCTTCAAAATTGCGCCCGCTCGTGGAATGGCGTCAAACTTTTAGCATCAAAAATCTCCATAAGCGACATTTAAAAAATTCTACAGGTTGCATTTTTTGCGTTACAGAGGAGGTCTAGGGCTAGAATTATTGCTCTCGCTCTACCGATCGCGGCGATACCTCACATATGTGGTTTGACCACCATTTTCATATGCGGGCGCTACTCACGTATGCGCTCGCTTCTGTGCGCAAGCTCGTCGTAACGGGGCGTTTTTAAAAAAAAATTTTTTCTTCTTATTTATTTTAATTTATTTTATTTATTTTTACACTTTAAAAAAAAAAAAAAAAATGGATCACTTTTATTCCTATTACAAGGAATGTAAACATCCCTTGTAATAGAAAAAAGCATGACAGGTCCTCTTAAATATGAGATCTGGGGTCAAAAGGTCCTCAGATCTCATATTTGGGCTAAAATGCAAAAAAAAAAAAAAAAAAACAAATTAAGAAAATCTGACATTTAAAAAAAATATATACCTTTAAGAGGTATGGGCGGAAGTGACGTTTTGACGTCGCTTCCGCCCTCCTATGGTATAGAGACGAGTGGGGGCCATCTTAGCCTCACTTGTCTGGGTTTTTATTTTTGGCTAAACAAATGAAAATAGACTGAACATTTTGACAAATTTTGCAAAAAAGTACTATAATTTTTCTTCTTCACTAATGGGTTGAACTGATGGGCACTGATAGGGCTGCTCTGATGGGCTTGCGGCTTCACTTCCTGGCTCCCTACTGTGCATGCACAATCCGAATAGTCCCCGCTATCTCTGGGACCCGAGTGTCTCCCAGCAGAAAGCAGGGGGGCAGGAAATGGCTAGACCCCCCCACGGGATTCTATGCCCGGAAGTGGGTGCAAATACCGGTATTATACAGGTAGCTGCACCTCCCTGAAAGGTGCCAAATGTGACACAGGAGGGGGGGGGGCGGGTTTCCGAAAAGTGGAAGTTCAATTTTTGTGTGGAACTCAGTTTTAAGTTGAAAAAGCTTCTGCCTTTAGAACCTCTTTAGGCTCTATGTGCACGAGGCCTTATGCATATCCAATGACAAGTGGATTAGCCATATAGAGAAGAATGGGATATGTGCTTAAGGCCCCTTTCACACTGGGGCGGTTTTCAGGCGCTACAGCGCTAAAAATAGTGCCTGAAAAAACCAGCCCCTTTCACTCCAGTGTGAAAGCCCGAAGGCTTACACACTGGATCGGTGCGCTAGCAGGACGGTAAAATAAAGTCATGCTAGCCGCATTTTTGGATCGGTGAAAATAGCGGTGTATTCACCGATCCTACTCATTGAAATCAATGGGGCAGCGCGGCTATACCGCCGGCTGCGGACGGTTTTAACCCTTTTTGGCCGCTGTCGAGGGTTAAAACCACCCCGCTAGCGGCCACAGACCGCCGCTAAAAACAGCGGCGCTTTACCGCCGACGGCCGCGCCGCCCTAGTGTGAAAGGGGCCTAAAGGTTATTCCATTGCAGGAAAATGGACATATGTGAAAGTCTCTGACTCTCCAAGTGTGACTTCACAAACTATTATCTGATATGACCAAAACTTCAAAGGCTTCTATTCAACCAAGAGATAACCAGAAGGTCATTCCACCCACCAGCCGTGATCGTATAGTGGTTAGTACTCTGTGTTGTGGCCGCAGCAACCCCGGTTCGAATCCGGGTCACGGCAGTTTTTATTGCTTCCTTTACTATTATATATGGCTAGCATAAAGAGAATCCTAGAGTTGGCATATTAGACAGAACATTATCCCTTTCCAATTGGATTAACAATGTAGCTAAGAACAAAAACATTATGACTCAAGAACTCATAAAACGTAACAAAAAAACAAACAAAAAAAAACACACATAATCAATGCCTGTCATGTCAATACAAAATCCACCTTTTTTATTGTAGATGCAAATAGTTAATCACAAATATGAATTAAAAATCAAAGAAAACGCTAATCATCCTAGTAGACACACTAAAATAATATACATCTATATCAATGTGTAAGCAATTAATGAATGTACAATGTGATAAGTACAGCGCATCCGCAGTGCTTCACTTTTTCCACATTTTATGTTACAGCCTTATTCCAAAATGGATTAAATGTATTATTTTCCTAAAAATGCTACACACAATACCCCATAATGACAATATGAAAGAAGTTTGTTTGAAAGCTTTGCAAATTTATATATATATATATATATATATATATATATATATATAAATAAAACATGTATAAAAAAAGGAGGATAGAACCTCAAGAAGATGATATAAGGTATGGTTTGTAGAATTTTTAATACATTTAATCTGCTTTGGAATAAAGCTGTAAACATAAAATGTGGAAAAAATGAAGTGCTGTGAATACTTTCCGAATCTATGTGAATCAAGCAGCTTCTGTATGGATACCATGAAATTGAACAATTCCCATTGTATAAGTTCTTATGACAGCCCTAGGCTTCTGATAAAAGCTGCCGTGACCCGGATTCGAACCGGGGTTGCTGCGGCCACAACGCAGAGTACTAACCACTATACGATCACGGCTGGTGGATAATAGGCGTTTCTGATGATTGTTTATGGGTTTTAGTAAAGAACCTTTGACTTCTGAAGCATCTCACAATGTAAATTGCAAAAATTGAGTTCTAATTAATCAAAAACACTGAACTTAACACCTCAACATACCCCACAATTGGCCCAAGGTGTCTATAAATATTAGAATATTTGAAGACTGGGACTACTTGGTAGACACTTGCAGAACGGAAAAAAAAAAATGTGTTTCATTTCGATTTCTTTAACTTTAGTAAAGTTTGTTTAAATTTGTTTAATTTGTTTGATTAACCAATTTAATTTAGTTAAATTCGTCAAATTCATTTTCAGAATTTGTTTTATTTCGTTTATTTGTTTTTTTCAAAATTAGTTTTCCATTTTCCGAATTCAACTGAATTGAATTCAATTTGACTGAATTAGAAAAATTCGAATTGGCCTTCGAATTTAAATTTTTTTTTCTATTCAAATGCGGCTGCTGAATTTTTCACATCTACGAATTGCAATATGTTTCATATTTATTTACAAATTCGAATCTAAATCAAATTCTAATTTTTGTCATTTTGGAGGATTCATTTACATTCATTACTATTGTGATTTGGAAAACACGGATACATCTGACTTTCCAAATAATCATAAATTTGTCTGCATTTCAGAACAGAACAAATTGCACATTTCTAGTCTTTGGTACAATGACATCTATAAACCAAAAAGAGATCAAACAAACAAAAGATAGCATAAAAACCAGATTATGACTCAGGAACTCCCACTCTAGGGCCAATTTACTGTAACTCAGACTTTAGTAAGCCGAACTGTGGCCAGCGGGAGTATACAATTAATCAGGGAACAATCCTCAGAAGAATTGGCGTAGCTGGTAAAGCCCAGAGCTTAGCACTCACCGTTTCCACCTTCAGGGGTGCTCTGCACTTAGCCACAAGGGAAGCTGTCTCAGCACTTCAGCCTCCGACCAGGTACATGACGCAATTCCCCATCTTTTTTATTAGGGGGGGAGAGATTGTGCCCCATCATAGGCGTCAGTGGGGGGGAATTGTGATTAATTGCTGGTGTCAGTGGAAGGAATTATACCCCATTGTTGACAACAGTGGAAGGAATAGTGCCTCATTGTTGGTGTTATTAGCTGGAATAATGCTTTAACCACTTGAGGTGCGGGCCATAGCTGAGTGACTGCTACAGCGTGGACCTCAATTTCTGGGAGGCAGTCATAGGATGTCCTCCCTCTGCACGCTCCCTGCGCGTGCCCTGCGGGGCGCACGCTGTGATCACCGAGTCACTGAGACTCGTGATCACCGATCCGAGTAAGGGGCTGGTCCCGGCCCCTTACCATGTGATCAGTTGTCAGCCAATGACAGTTGATCACATGATGTAAGAAAAAGTTTGGTAATCTTTTTTCTCCTCCTCGCGCTGCCAGCATGAGGAGAAAAAAAAAACTGGAGTTAGAACTTACCGGTAACTCCTTTTCCGGTGGTCTTCCAGGACAGCCCTTGAGAGATGGAGCTCCTCCCATCGACACAGGAAACACATTGCCACAGTTCAAAAGGCGGTCCCTCAGGTCCCTGGTCAGTCATTCACCAAGAACCGAAGGATGGAACTGAAAAACATATAAACCATAACAGGTAATAACATTAGTACATCACTACAATCAAATAAAGGGTGGGATCGTGCTGTCCTGAAAGACCACCGGAAAAGGAGTTACCGGTAAGTACTCCAGTTTTCCCAAGTGTTCTTCCAGGACAGCCCTTGAGAGGATCCCCAAGTACTTACCAGATTAGGGGGGGACCACGGCCTGGAGGACTTTCCTCCCAAAGGCCTGATCTTGACTAGACATTAAGTCCAGTCGGTAATGCCTTGTAAAGGTGGAAAAGCTTGACCATGTGGCTGCTTTACATACCTGCTCCGGGGTGGCACCAGCTCTTTCTGCTCAGGATGCAGACAACGCTCTTGTGGAGTGAGCTTTAACACCCTCAGGAGGATCTCTATTCAAGGCCTTATACCCCTCTGCTATAGCTAGCCTAATCCATCTAGCTATGGTTACTTTTGAAGCTTTCTGTCCCTTACGCTGTCCGGAAAAAAGGACAAAAAGGGAGTCTGAGATTCTGAATGGTTTTGTTATTTTAAGATATTCTAGAATACACCTCCTCACATCCAATAAATGAAAACGTTCCTCTTTCTCATTTGCTGCATTTTGACAAAATGAAGGGAGGACAATATCTTGGGACCTATGGAAGCTAGATGCTACCTTTGGTAAGAACCCAGGGTCTGTCTTTAGTATGACTCTGTCTTCTAGGATCTGTAGGAATGGTTCCCTGATGGAAAGTGCTTGGATTTCACTGACCCTACGGGCTGAAGTGATTGCCACCAGGAGAACTGTCTTAAAGGTAATAAGCCTTAGGGAGGCCTCTGAGATAGGCTCAAAGGGTGACCCCAAGAAAGCTTTTAGCACAACTGCTAAATCCCAGGATGGGACTTTTGTGATTCTGACTGGCTTAAGTCTAGCGACTGCCTTACAGAATCTAGCGACAAAAGGATTTTCCTGTAAGCGTTCATCTAGGTATACACTTAAGGCAGCCATCTGTACCTTAATAGTACTTAGGGTTAAACCCTTGTTTACACCTTCCTGTAAAAACTGTAGAATATTAGCCGTATTTATGTCACGGCTATTCAGCCAGCTATTGAATTTTTTCCAGACTTTTTTGTAAATAGCTCTCGTGACTGGTTTGCGACTCTGTAGTAAGGTCGCAATTACCTCGTCTGACAGGCCCTTACTCCTTAAGATTTCCTCCTCAGTAACCACGCTGACAGCTTCAGTGTGGCGACCTGCGGATGGTAAAGAGGTCCCTGCGACAGGAGGTCCTGTCTGTAGGGAAGTCTTAGAGGCGGACAAACTGTCAATTGTAGCAACGTTGTGAACCACGGTCTCCTGGGCCAAAAAGGTGCTACTAGAATCAAAACAGGTTTTCTCCTTGAGGAATCTTGCTAGGACCCTCGGAATGAGATGAAGAGGGGGAAATGCATACGCCAGACTGAAAGTCCATGGAGTTTGCAAGGCATCTACCGCCAGGGGTTGATCTCCTGGGTTTAGCGAGAAAAAATTGGGAACCTTTGCATTTTTCTTGCTCGCAAAAAGGTCTACCTCTGGTTCTCCCCAGTGAGCTGTTATGAGATTGAATGCCTCTGGGTGTAAGGACCATTCTTGGTTCGAAATCCTCTGTCGACTCAAGAAGTCCGCCTTGTTGTTCAGCTCCCCTTTCAGGTGAACTGCCGAAATGGATTCCAGATTGGCTTCTGCCCACTGGAGAATGCGTCTGGCTACCAACATCAAACGAGGACTTCTGGTTCCTCCTTGTTTGTTTATGTATGCTACAGCCGTCGTATTGTCTGAACGGACTTGTAGATGGTGACCCTGTATTGCGGGGTGGAAAGCTAGAACAGCTCTCAGGATTGCTGTTAGTTCTTTCCAATTGGAAGAGAAACATTTCTCCTCCGGGGTCCACTTGTCCTGGACCCAGCTTGAGCCTAGGTGGGCTCCCCAGCCCCAACTGCTCGCATCCGTTGTTAGTGTTGAAGTGATAGGAAGGACCCAATGAACCCCTTTGTTTAGGTTCTCCCTGTCCTTCCACCACCAGAGGGAGCGTTTTACCCTTGAGGGGATCGATACCTCCTCCTCCAGATCTCTGCCTTTTAATTGTTCTAACAGAAAACCCTGAAGTTCTCTTTGATGGAACCTGGCCCATTGTACGGCTGGAATGGCTGCCGCCATAAGACCTAAGACCGACATTACTTCCCTCACCGTACACTTGGGGCTGCATTGAAGAAAAGATATTCTCTGCCACAGATTCAAAATCTTTTCTTCCGGCAGTATAATTTTCTGATCTACAGACTTGATCCAGTACCCCAGATACAGGATCTCCTGTGTTGGGGTTGTCTTGGATTTCTCCTGACTGACAATCCACCCTAATCGACTCAGACTGAGTTGAGTCAATTCTAGGTCCTGAGAAAGACGACTCTCTGAGTGGGCTGTTAGGAGCAGATCGTCTAGGTAGGGGATAATTGAGACTGATTGAAGCCTCAGAGGAACTAAAGCCTCTCCGAGAACCTTGGTAAAGATTCTCGGAGAGGATGATAGACCGAAGGGAAGTGCTCTGCACTGAAAGTGGTAAACCTTTGTGTCTATCTGCACTGCCATCCGAAGAAATTTCTGGCATTCCTCCCTTATTGGAATGTGCAGATAAGCATCCCTTAGGTCCAGGGTTGACATAAATGTCTCTTTCTGTAGGAGATTCTTTATGGAATAAATGGACTCCATCCGAAATCTCTTGTAACGGATGGAGCGATTCAGTGGACGGAGGTTCATAATTAGTCTGAATCTCCCTGACGGTTTTCTTACAACAAAGATGTGCGAGTAAAAACCGTCCCCTTGTTCCTGAATAGGGACTGGTGTCAATACTTCTTGATCTACCATTTCCCCTATTAGTAAAGGTAAGGCCCTGGCCTTTTCTGAGTGACTTGGAAGCTTTGTCACCAGAAACTTGGAAGGAGGGTTGCTGTGAAATTCCAGCGCATGACCCCTTTTTTATTATATTTAAGACAAACTCGTTCGAGGTTGTCTCTTCCCATTGAGGAAGAAATTTGCTTAATCTTCCTCCCACAGGAACCCTGACGTCACTGGGGTTTGGGATCCTGATTGGGGCGGCTAAACAGTATGCCCCCTTTTCCTTTCCCTTTATGTCCCGACCAATGTTTTTTGGGGGTTGAACTCTTCTCTGGTTTAGAGGGTTCCTTAAAGGGACGAAAAAATTTTCTTTGAAAATTTTTCTTTTTTGCGGGAAAGGTTTTCTTTTTGTCCGCCGTCCTTTCTAAGGCGGAGTCTAATTCAGGCCCGAAGACTAAGTCTCCTGTAAAAGGGACGCTGCACAGGCGGGTTTTAGACGCCGTGTCTCCCCCCCAGGTTTTCATCCATACTGACCTCCTTGCTGCCACTGAAAGTGCTGCAGATTTAGCCGTAAATTTTACGGAGTCCGTGGAAGCGTCAGAGATGAAACTGGTGGCCTTAAAAAGCATAGGGAAGGATTTCAAAAGCTCCCCCCTAGGAGTGCCTGCCTTTAAGTGTTCTTGTAGTTTGCGATAACCAGAACTCCAGGTTTCTAGCTACACAGGAAGTGGCTAGAGCTGGTTTTAAGCCTGCCATAGAGGCATCCCAGGCCCTCTTTAAGACAATGTCTGTTCTCCTGTCCATGGGATCTTTCAGGTGGCCCATATCCTCAAAGGCCAGATCAGCCTGCTTTGAGATTTTGGACAGAGGGGCGTCTAGTTTTGGATTTTTATTCCAGACCGCCTCTGGGCTCTCATCAAAAGGGAACCTTCTCTTAAGGGATTTAGGAAAGAAAACCTTCTTATCTGGTTCAGACCACTCCTTAAGGACAAGGTCAGAAAGCACCTTATGTATAGGAAAAACCCTTGCTTTCTTTTTCCCCAGAGCCTCATACATTTGATCATGTCTGGATAACAGTTTCTTCCTCCTCAATTTCCAGCGTATCATAGATAGCCCCCATTAGCTCATCTACTTCCTCGAGAGATAATCTATATTTTGAGGCTTTAGATGCTGCTTGATCCTCTTCCTGACCCGAGTCAGTGTCAGAGGATTCGGGGCTAATCAACGTGGGGCTAGGCTCCCTGACCATACGGGGCTCCCCTGAGCTGGGTGTTGTAAGGCATGGTGAGGAGGAGATTATAGTTGTTTTACTCGTGGAGGCAGCTGCAGCTGATCCCACGTCAGTGATTAACTCCCGGAGGGACTTAAAGGTCGACGCCATTTCCTCTTTAAAGGAGCCCAAAAACTTTGCTAAAGGGGAATCTGCCTCAGATTTAAGCAAGCTTGCAATGCATTGCTTGCATAGGGCTTTGTTAGAGCCAGAGGACAACCTATTCCCACAATTAGGGCACTTTTTGCGGCCTGTCTTGTCTTCCCTTGGCATCTCTTTAGCCTGAAAATAAGAAGACAAAGGATTTCTTAGCATCAGCACCATGTCCCTCTTAGAATCACCACTAACAAACAACCTCACTGTGAGTAAACCGCCACCGTGGGGGACACTACAGGGCCCAGCCTACAAACACCACCACTCCACCAGAGTAATAGCATGCCCAGCAGCCTACCTGGGTTTGGCTGGTGCCTGTCTCCGCCAGAGTATCCTGGGGAATAGCCTCCATGGTCCCCCTCTGACGCTCCGAATCCCGCCACTAATCCGGTATAGCTGGACGCTGGTCGGGCTTCACAGGCACAGCGCTGGCTCTCCCTCTCCTCCTTGTACCCTAGAGACCCGGAACCGGAAGTCTCGGCACGCAGTGATGACGCGGTTCCGCCGGAAGTGAACGCTCGGCGTCTCCGACCCCCTGCAACGAGGAGGGAAGATGGAAGGTTCCACTCACCACTCCTGGGGGAAACCGGCGTCATTCTGCCCCTGGCCACCTCGGCACTGGAAGGAGGAGGGTAACGGGTCTGCTCCGGTTCAGCTGGACGGTACCCGAGCCAAAGAAAAAAGGTATGGACCCAAACTGCAGCCATAAACCAGGACCCGGTCCCTTAGGCTTGCAGGTTCTCAGGCAGCCCCTGAGAGGGGCCTCCAGGTTCCTGGCAACATGTTCCTCCGACGGAGGAAACACAAATGACTGACCAGGGACCTGAGGGACCGCCTTTTGAACTGTGGCAATGTGTTTCCTGTGTCGATGGGAGGAGCTCTCAAGGGCTGTCCTGGAAGAACACTTGGGAAAAAGCTGATCACTGGCTTATGTTAAAGGGACATCAGTCCCAAAGAGAAAGGAACACAAGCACCTCATCTGTGCCAATCAGTACCCCCTGCCAGTGCCACCTGTTATTGCCACCTGCCAGTGCCACCTATCAATGCTCACCAGCTTTGCCAATCAGTGCCACCTATCAGTGTAAGCAATCAGTGCCCATTATTGCCACCCATCAGCGTACATCAATGAAGGAGAAAAATTACCTGTTTGCCAAATTTTATGACAAAATATTTTTTTTTTTTAATTCGGTCCTTCAATTTATTTATTTTTTTTTTAACAAAAATAAAAACCGCAGAGGTGATCAAATACCACCAAAAGGAAGCTCTATATGTGGGGGAAAAAAATGATAAAAATGTAATTTGGGTACAGTGTTGTATGACTGCGCAATTGTCATTCAAAGTGCGTCAGCGCTGAAAATTGGTCTGGACAGGAGGGGGGTTTAAGTGCCCAGTAAGCAAGTGGTTAAAGGCCAGATAAAAAGGGCAAGCAAATGGCACATGGCCCTGTTTGGAAACCACTGCTGTAGAATAAAAAAATAAAAATAAAAAAAATAAAACCGTTGGATGTTTGGAGCATCTTGCAACAACACAAGTTATAAAAACGAATGGGACATGGGATGTTCCAGCCGAACAATCCAACTGGAATGGGTTAGTATCCTGTCTGTCTAATATGACAGCTTTATGCTTTAAACATGTGTATTTAGTTTAGGAAATTTTCGAATTTGTGAGTTTACAAATTTTCGAATATTCAGAAAATTTGTTAGAACGGGTTTTCGTTAATTCCGGGTTTTCATAAATTTTTATGCGAATTACCAAAAACCCGTTTAACAATTTTTTTCCGAATATTCATAAGTTCAAGTATTCGAATATTTGTAAACTCAAAAATTCATAAATTTCCAAAATTAAAAAATTTGTCAATGTTCGTTAAATTAATTTGGAACTAAACTAATTGCACATGTTTAAAGCCTAAAGATATCAGACAGGATACTAACCGAATAAACAAAAATCCATTTAAGAAATTTTCCCGAATATTCATAAATTCAAATTAACGAAAACCCGTTTAACAAATTTTTCTGAATATTCGAATATTGGAAAATGAGTAAACTCGAAAATCCGAAAATCTGAAATAACAACTAACGAATAATAACTTAAACTATTAAATTATGGGTATTGGAATTTCCTTTTAAATTTGGCTGTCAGTGAACGTAATGATTATTAAATAATAAAATTCCTAACTTCGGATAAATTCGTATTCGTTATGTACGCTAACGGCCAAATTTGAAAGGAAACCCAAATACCTATAATTAATAGTTTAGTTAGTCTTTTGAATTTTTGGATTCTCTTATTTTTCAAATTGCGATCATAACGGATGACCCGAAAAAAAAAAAAAAAAAAAAAAAAAAAAAGGAAACTAACAAATTTTTCGGCAGTGCACATGTCTACTAGGCTTCTCTTTATGCTAGCCATATATATTAGTAAAGGAAGAAAGCTGAAAAAAGCTGCCGTGACCCGGATTCGAACCGGGGTTGCTGCGGCCACAACACAGAGTACTAACCACTATACGATCACGGCTGGTGGTTACTAGGTGCTCCTGATTGAATATTTATGGGTTTCAGTAAAGAACTTTTGACATTTTGAGCATTTCTCAACACTGCAAATTGCAAAAATTGAGTCGACATGGCATGCTCTATTTAATTGCTTGCCAACCGTATACAGTATATATATATATATATATATGGTGGCAAAGCGACTCCCCTGTGCAGGGCCTGTACGTGATCCTGCACTTCCGGGTCTGGTTGGATACAGCGGGAACCAATCAGCAGTGATGTCCGCCGGGACCCACCAATCATTCAGGAGACCGGCAGAACTGTGGTCTGCCTATGTAAACAAGGCAGATTGCCCTTCTGTGACAAAGGCTGTAATCCTGTGTTTCTGCTAAGCAGGAACACAGATCTCTGCCTTCCCACAATACAAGCGCACCCCCCCCCCCCCCACACAGTTAGCAAGCACTTCCCCCACATACATACAGTTAGCAAGCACTCCATAGGCACACATTTAACCCTTTGATTGCCCATGAAGTTAACCCCTTCTCTGCTAGTTTCATTAGTACAGTGACAATTCATATTATTTAGCACTGATCACTGTGTTGGTGTCTCCGGTACCCAAAAAGTGTCACTTACTGTCCGATTTGTCCGACACAATGACGCCGTCCCACTATAAATCACGGATCGTCGTCATTACTAGCAAGAAGGAAAAAAATATAATTAAAATCATAAATTTATCCCATAGTTTTTTTTTTTGTTTACCAAAAATATGTAGCAGAATACTTATTGGCCTAAATTGATAAAGAAATTAGATTTTTTACATTTTTATAGCTGAAAGTAAAAAATCGTTTTTTCCCCTCAAAATTTCTTGTTTATAGTGCAAAAAATAAAAACCGCAGGTGTGATCAAGTACCACTAAAAGAAATCTATTTGTGGGGGGGGGGAGACGACATGTAAATTTGTTTGGGTACAGCATTGCATGACCGCGCAATTTTCAGTGAAATCGACGCAGTGCCAAATTGTAAAAAGTGCTCAGTGCTCAGAAAGGGGGTAAAATCTTCCAGGGCTGAGGTCGTTAAAGTGAATAACTCAACGCCAAGTTCAATACATGGACCCCTTATGTATTTGTACATATTGATCATATCCCCCCCCCCCCCTTAATCTCCTCTTCTCAAGAAAAAAATAAATAAATAATTCAGTTCCTCTAATCTTTCCCCATAGCTGAGCTCCTCCATGCCTCTTATCAGTCTGGTTGCCCTTCTCTGCACTTTCTCCAGTTCCCCGATATCCCATATACATTCCTTGTGATAGAGGAGATGATGGAGATGATCTCCTCTATCTCCATCATATATAAAAAAAATGTTGTTACGTGCCCCCAGCACACAAAGGGAAATGCGTGTGTTCATCTCAAACGCACGCAAACCATGGTTGTCTCACACATGTGAGGTTTCAACTCGAACGTGGGATCATCATCAGTAATTCTAGTATCAGATCTCCTCTGTAAATCTAAAGTGGTAACCTGTAAAGGCTTTTAAAGCGTTGCCTATGGATAGTAACATTTACGCAGTTTATCGCCGCCGTGTGGGCATGCGCAATTTTTAAGCGCGACATCTTTGGTTTTCCATTTCCTCAGCGTGACATCTTTTAAAATTTACAAATAAAATTGGGTTATCTATTGTGTTATTTTTTGCATTACAATAAAAAAAAAACAAAAAAAAAACACTTATTTTCTTTCCTAAAAACAGCCGATCGCAGGAGGAGGCCCAGGGAAAACGGAGGGAACGTTGCCTCTACACGATCATTGCCAATGTCTTTGCCACAACACGGTCGGATGGTAGAGAACTCCTGGAGCAGAGGGGCAGGTGAAGCTGTCGGAACGTATGGTCCGGTCAAGTTCCTCATGAAGGACTCAGAGTAGAGAAAGGTTGGCAAGCGTTACCACAGTGGAGGGCTGGAGGTGCCGGGAAGTCTGTGAGGGAACTTCACTTTTACATGGTCATCAGCAAAGTCTTCATCATACACAAGGTGGATGATGGGAAGTCCTGGATCAGAGGAGAGACTGTGGGGATGTGTCAAGTCAGTGTGGCCTGATGGTGTAACGACATCTAGCACTGTCCCCCAAAGGAGCTGCTGATTTGAATTGGGCCTGTACTCTACTGAGAAACCCCCCTTCTGAATGACTCTGTCCCCTTGGCACAGCTGTGGTGCAATAATAATACAATACAGTGTAAACAATATAATGTACCTGTGTCTATCCCTCAGGGTCCTCTGGCTTCACCTGGTGGGGAAAGACAGTAAACCACACACTTGTACTCTTAAACAGGAATAGTTTACTGGAAATATAGCAAATAGGTGGTTACAGAGTTTGCACTCTCGGTCCAACGTAGAACGTCAGGACAACATAAGTCAATAGGCAAATACAATAAACATGCAAGTATGTTATTATCTAGACCTGGGACCTCCCCTTATTTAAAGTCTAACGTGAGGCCTCACTTAATGCATTTCCTTCTTTATCTTCTTTCTTCGCTAGCTTAAATAGTTCCTCAAATAATTGTAATCCAAAGGAGTAAGTAGAGAAAGTTAACTTATAACACTCCAGAAACTTGTAATCACACTTAGATACCAAAGTGTAACGGGCCTTGAGCCTATTAAGTGTCAGTTGCTCAATTGCACTTCCATGGAACAACAGGTTCCAGCAAGGCCTATTAGTAAGTCTAAGTACATGTAATAGATTAAAAGGTTGGCCGCAACCCGCTCACCAATCGGATCAGAGTTCTGAGTGATGGCTAGAGTCCTACAGCTGCAGCTTGCTTCCTCTGACTAGGTTAGATGCTCTGTGTCACTCCACCGACTGGATCTGGCTCTCCGCTGCTCCAACAAGCGTCTCCGATCCCCGTCGTTCTGATCACCAGCTCTTGGCTCCGTCAAGTCACCCAGCAAACAGTCCGGTTTGCACTCCGCGGTGACCATCTACCGATGCGCCGGGAACCTCACACACAGTTCCGCACAGGCAGGCAACGTGGTTCCAAGAGACCAAATATGGCCGCTGCAGTCCCTTTTATACCCTACCCAGCATGCACTGCATTTCAAAGTGTTCATGGGTAGGTCACACAGACTCCTGGGTAAATGAGGTCAGATGACCAAAGTAAACAGTCACTTCCTGTTATCTTTCCAACACCATAGAAAGGAAAATAGCTAAAGTCCATTTCCAGTTTTGGCCACTAGATGGCATCCAATACTAGTGAATAACATTGTCCATAGATTTGCATTGCACTTCACATTAATTGCATTAATACACAATTATATCCCTGCCACAGACATATTTGGCGACCCATCACAGTTTGCTACGGAAGTGATGTTCCGTCGCCGCCATCTTGCTACACCCCACACACGTCCACAGTAAGGATACACTAATAAGGGGGAAAGCGGACATGTTGTTACACCTACCGAAGTTTTGCATTTTACACATATTTATAAACAGTAAAGTTAGTTTATATAGTGAAATACAGGACTTACAACTCCATCTGACTACTCTCTCCTGCCTGAGTACACTAAGGCACCCCTTACACCAGAGGCCACAGTGTTTCCCCTTACATCAGAGTTTTCAGTGTCCCCCTTTAAATCATGGCTCCCAGAGCATCCCTTACGTCAGAGTCCCCAGAGTCCCCCCTTACTGTAAAAGGGGAACTCTGAGTTCAGATGTAAAAGGGGAACTCGGTGGACTCTGATGTAAAAGAGGATTCTTGTTGTTAACTTCACATGATTAGAAATTATATTTAATAGCAAAATATATGTATAGTTTATACTATAAAAATATTTGCAGTGCGCCGCTAAAGTGTTCGCGTTTGACTTGAAGAAAAGGTGGCACCCCTAAGTTCACTGCTTTTAAAATTCAAGATCTAAGTAGTCAGACGGAGTTCTAAGTCCTGTATTTCACTATATAAATTGACTTTACTGTTATAAAATGCAAAACTCCGGTGGGTGTAACAACATGTCCGCTTTCCCCTTTCTTAGTGTACCCTTACTGTGGACCAGTGTGAGGTGTAGCAAGATGGCGGCGAAGAAACATCACTTCTGTAGCAAACTGCGATGGGTCGCTGAATATGTCATTACAAGGGCACAGGATTTGCAGGTTGGGCTGGCTGGGAACAGTAATCCCTTACCCCTTAGTCATGCTTTTAACCTACTAGGCCTCTGGGTAGAGGTTCTGCAGGCCTCAGGCCTAGTAGCCATGAGCAACCAGAGCCAGTAAAGGGACTTTTTCAGAGTGGGCTCCTATTACCCAATAGAAGAAGATGTAACAGGCTTAATTTCAGTAACTACAAGTATGCGCAGGAGGAAACCAGTGTGGGTAGAAGAAAGCACGTTTGTGCAGGAGGTGCAACAGTCTGCATGGAGAAGCAGGAGGAATAACAGTCTGCATGGAGATGCAGGAGGAAATTTACATTTAATTTCCAGTCACATCTAATCTTCTGGCTCTAACATTGCGCTTTTGTTCTTCAATTATTAATATGATGGCAATGACTTATCCTATGGGCACCCCATATTTCAATCCCTATCCAAGTTGTACTCCCCCCATAAAACAACAAAAACAAATCTCGCAAAAGGCTGTTGATTGTCTCTGGAAGTGATGTATGAAGTCTGGCAGTGGGGTGATTTGATGGATTGTTTGTCACTATCTGCAACACCATGGCTACAGGAATAAAAGTGATCCAAAATGTAAATAAGAAAAAAAAAAAAAAGTAAAGCACCCCGTCCCGCCGATCTCACTCAAAAACAAACACACATGAAAACAGTATTCAAACCAAACATGCGAGGTATTTCCGCAATTGTTAGAGCAATAATTCTGGCCTCAGACCTTCTCTGCAACTCAAAACTGGTAACCTGTTCAAATTGTTAAACTTGTGGAAAGCACCTATGGAGATTTTTTTAAGTGTCAAAGTTTGTCGCCATTCCAACAAGTGGGCACAATTTAAGCCTGACATGTTGGGTATCAGTTTACTCGGCATAATATTATCTTTGAAAAAAAAAAATAAAAATAGACTAACTTTACGGTTTTCTTATTTGTTTAATTTAAAAAAAAAAAAAAGTGTATTTTTTTTTCAAATAAAAATTGCGTTTGGAAGACCACTGCGCAAATACAGTGTAGACAGAAAGTATTGCAACGACCGCCATTTTATTCTTTAGGGTTTCTGAAAAAATAAATTCCAAAAACATTAAAGAACTTGCTTACTTACTGCATCCAGAAAATACCCACTTGCAGCTGGATGAGCACTCAGGTTGGACAGTCCCTCTCTCACAAGGCCTAGCAGCCAACTTGGTGCTTACTCAGGAACAAGCCTCTGCCACAGACGTTGTTGTAGAAACGTACAAGATAACATCTCTGCCACAGCCGTTGTTGTAGAAGTGTAGGAAACTAAGCTTTAGAACACTTGTAGGATACCTGGATCTTTCAGCCTGCTTGGCGATATCCACAAGACCGGATTCTCTTGGTTACTTCAGCCCTTCCAGGCTCTTGCTAAGAAAACCAACCCGTACGTGGTGTTCTTCTAAAGCAGGGGTGTCCAAACTTTTTTCAAAGAGGGTCAGATTTGATGAAGTGAACATGTGTGAAGGCTGACCATTTTGCCTGACATTCTTTGAACCATTAAAATTTCGGTCGTTCGAGCACTCATACACTGCCCAACAAGAATTCTCTTGCCTTTGCCACACTCGTTCCCGACACACAGACGAATGCTCTGCTCTTTAGGGGTACCGTTCATTCTTAATGGTACCCCACACAAAACGTGGCTTGCTTTTGGTGCAGTGCAAAAAAAAAAGCTCAGGGACTTCTTTCCCTGCATTTTTGTGGGTAGGGAAGCCCACTGAAATGCATGGGCTGCCCTACACACAGCATGCAGCCACACAGATGTGAACCAAGGGCTTGTTGGAGGGGCAGTAAAACCACATGGTTAAGCTGTTTTTACCACCTCCATCTTCTCTCCCTTTAGCTGCAGAGGGAGCAGTTGGGAGTGTACACATGCTGTGGTTGCAGCTGGAGGTATACTGAGGGTGAATGGGCCTGCACTGCAACTACCCCGCAACTGTGTGGATTGCACAGTTGCGGTATAGTGATGCTGCATTTACGAGCTTAAAACAGGTGGTGAGGAGGCAACATAATGCGTCTTTACCGCCTTTCAAATGCCTCTGAAAAGCAATCTGTGTATGGATTGCTTTTCAGAGGGGCAGCAGTCCTGCTATCACACACACACCCCACAAAAGCAGTTCTGATGGTACAAGAATGGGGGGGGGGGGGGGATCTGGATTAAAAGTAACACAGACACATACAGACAAATGCACACACAGACAAATGCACGCACACACACACATACAGACAAATGCATGCGCTCACACACACAAACACATACATACATGCACACATACACATACAGACAGACAGACATGCATGCATACAGACACATAAATAAAGCCATTTTAAAACAAATCTAGCTTTTAGCACAGTACAGTACCTTCCCAGCTTCCTCATTCAGCCGGGTACTGCACTATAGGGGGAAGCAGAGAGCACAGCACACTTCCCTGCACTTCACTTTCAAAGCCGACGGAGCTTCACACAGTGCCGAGATCGGGTTTGATTACTCCAAATTTTGACCTCAACATATTCAAAGTAAGAGAGTTCTTTTATATTGTCTTTGATATCAAGAGTACCTGGACTTTTCACCTGAACCCTCTGATCCTATACATTAACTAAATTTTTTGGAAATAAAAAATCCCTTTAAGCGGATCCGTCATCAGTCTCTACAGTTCTTGGGCCATCTACCACAGGAAACCCCTAGATGCAAATCGAGGTGAAAAAGGTAATGGTAAGCCCAATTAAACCAGCCGCTCCTTCGGGGGGTTAGTGCTATATATATATATATATATATACACACACACATGGGTTTAATGTAATTTTCTAGCAAAAAAAAATATTTTAACTTGTAAACGAGCGGCAAAAGAGAGGCCCTGTCCTTAAGTGGTTAAAATAATAATAATAAAAAATATATAAATCTATCCTCGGGCGGACTGACAACTCATGGGGCCACACAGTATACACCATGGGTGCCCAACCTTTTGAAGAGCGAGGGCCACTTAAGCGACTTACTAACCAGTCGTGGGCCACAATGAGCAGATGACAGGTCTGCATCCACTCTGCATATTCAAAGTGGACACAGACACAGCCCACTCTACTCTATGGGCCCTCTCATGTGATCAAATGAAAGGGGACAGAACCACTTCTGTTTTTTTAGTCGATCGGCTTAGAAATAGGCAGGTATAAACAGACACCAGTCTGTTTACATCTGCTTCTCCATAGAGGTGAATGGAACTTCCGAATGAGTCAGACAGATCATGTTAAAGTGGAGGGCCACCCTGAAAAAAAAAAAAGTAAAAATTACAAAAAAAAAAAAAAAAAAAATCAAAAAAAAAAAAAATGAAATTTTTTTATTATTTTTATTTACCAGAAATGCCTGTTGCTAGGCACATAATTCTAATCTTCCTCTTCCTCCTCATCGGAGATCTTCTTTCTTCTCTCCTCGTCGTGGCGTCTTCTGGGTAATGGGTCGCGCTGTGTTCTGGGAACTGTGTGTCCCAGAACATAGCGCGTTCCACTCACAAAGCGCTGTGCGAGTTGCGCATGTGCAGTAGGAAACGGGCAGTGAAGCCGTAAGGCTCCACTGCCTGTTTCCCTAAGAAAGAATAGTGGCGCCAGGACCCGAGGGACGGGTCGGCCTCAGGCGGCCGACATTGCGGGCGCCCTGGACAGTTAAGTGTGCTTATTAAGTCAGCAGCTGCAGTGTTTGCAGCTGCTGACTTTTAATTTTATTTTTTTTAAACGGCCCTCCTCTTTAACCACTTGGGTACCGCGCTATTGCAAAATGACGGCAACAGCGCGGACCCACATTTCCGGGACTACGTCTATTGACGTCATCCCGGATACGAGCGGCCTGCTCTGTGGCGGCGCGCTCTGTGATCGGCGAGTCCGTGAGACTCGCCTGATCACCGATCCGTGTAAGGGGTCGATCCCGACCCCTTATCACGTGATCAGCTGTCAGCCAATGACAGCTGATCATGTGATAAAACGGAGCCGGTAATCGGCTAGTATTCCTCCTCGCGCTGACAGCGCGAGGAGAAAAAAAAAAAGCCGATCGCCGGCGGCCGTGTTCGGGACATCAGTCCCGATCACGGCCAGAAATTTAAGCGGACACCTGCCCCCTGCCAGTGCCCACCTGCCACCCGCAGTGCCATCCTGAAATAAAGTAAGTGCCCCCTGTCAGTGCCACCCAGCAGTGCCCATAGTGCCCACAGTGCCACCCAGCAGTGCCCACAGTGCCACCCAGCAGTGCCACCCAGCAGTGCCACCCAGCAGTGCCACCCAGCAGTGCCACCCAAAATCTGCCTCAAAGGTGCTGCACCCCAGTGCCGCCCATCAGTGCCCAGCAGTGCCGCCCATCAGTGCCCAGCAGTGCCGCCCATCAGTGCCCAGCAGTGCCGCCCATCAGTGCCCAGCAGTGCCACCTATCAGAGCCACCTATCAGTGCCCATCAGTCCCATCTATCTGTGGTACCTATCAGTGCCCATCCGTGCCACCCATCCGTGCCATCTTATCTGTGCCCATCTTTGCCCATCAGTGCCCATCAGTGCCGCCTTATCTGTGCCGCCTTATCTGTGCCGCCTTATCTGTGCCTATTAGTGCCGCCTTAACTATGCCTATCAGTGCCCACCAGTGCAGCCCATCAGTGCCCACCAGTGCAGCCCATCAGTGCCCACCAATGCAGCCCATCAGTGCCCACCAATGCAGCCCATCAGTGCCCACCAATGCAGCCCATCAGTGCCCACCAATGCAGCCCATCAGTGCCCACCAATGCAGCCCATCAGTGCCCACCAATGCAGCCCATCAGTGCCCACCAATGCAGCCCATCAGTGCCCACCAATGCAGCCCATCAGTGCCCACCAATGCAGCCCATCAGTGCCCACCAATGCAGCCCATCAGTGCCGCCTAATCAGCGCACTTCAATGAAGGAGAAAAATGACCCGTTTGCAAAATTTTATAACAAACTATTAAAACATGATTTTTTTTTTTTTTTTTTGCATCTTTTTTTGTTTGTTTAGCAAAAAATAAAACTCCGAGCTGTAACTAAATACCACCAAAAGAAAGCTCTATTTGTGGGAAAAAAATGATAAAAATTTCATTTGGGTACAGTGTTGTATGACCGCGCAATTGTCATTCAAAGTGCATCAGCGCTGAAAGCTGAAAATTGGTCTGGGACTGAGGGGGGTTTAAGTGCCCAGTAAGCAAGTGGTTAAAGAAGCCCAAGGCTACTTTTACACTGATGGTCTGCAGTCTACCCACTCAGTGGATGCAGTGCACCTGTGGCTTTCCTGCAGGTTAGCTGTACTTTGCCATATAATTCTATTATTTTCTGCAGGCGCGGTGTACTTTCTGAAAGTGCACCAAACCCACAAGTAAAACCAGAAGTTTATGGCTCAGTGCAGGTAACCCCCAGGTGCTGTGCACTACACCTGTGTTTGAAAGCAGCCCAGTAACCACTGCAGAACAGATATGTCCATCTGTACACTGATTTTAGTAATAAACTTGCTGTCCCAGGCAGAGTGCATTTGGTATCACTCCACCTATGACAGGAGCCCGTGCTATATGGGAAGTATTGGCTTATGCGGCTCTGCTCCGCAGCTGCTTGCGTTCTTTACCTCTGGCTTCATTCACAACACTAATGCTTTGGCATGGCGGGTAGGCAACCTGCAATCTGGGCTTGCCAAACCAACATCCCAGAGCAGGAGGTCGCGGGCCACTGGTTGGGCACCCCTGCTATACACAGACATGTTTCTATTGGCTGTGAAGGTACTGGAGAAGTGGGGCAGCTATAATCTCAGAATTTTTAGACCAAAAGGATGTCGGTAAGGGACATTTCAGAGACCGATGAAAAAAAAAAAAAAAAAAAAAAAATGATTTTTCCATACTGTCCCTGTTTTTTTTTTTAGGCTGGCAACCCTCATGGGGCCCCCTAGTGGCCCAGGCCCTCGGGCAGTGCCCGAGTGGCCCAATGGTCAGTCCGCCCCTGTATAACCTATATACTTGGAACCCCCAAACATGATGACAGATATATATATATCTCTATCTCTATCAGAGAGAGAGAGAGAGCGCAAGATATCATGTTTGGGAATTCCAAGTCATTTTCTAGAAAAAAAATAAAATTATATATATTTCACATGTAAATAAAAAGTTCCCGATGTTCAACTGGTTAAAGTGTGTAAAAGTGGCTCTGGCAAGGAAAAGGTTAATAGAATTCATGAGGAATGAATTTTGTCTTCAGAATAAGGAAGTCACTGTAATCCCCTCAGTCATTCCTGAGATTGCTGGTGAAGAACAAGGCTACTTTTTCCCCCCTCTCCTCCTCCTTACCCAAGGCTCTCCAGTCTCCAATCCTTATACATATTTGGCGCCAGATTCCGCTCTCTCTTCTGGATTTCCCGCCACCCGCCCCCTAGGTGACGTCTCTGGAGGGGGAGGGGCACATGACACCCTCTCTGCCTCCACTTCGGCCATCTTTACTGCGGGCGCCGCGCTTTAGAAGCTTCTCGGCTTCCTTTTGTTTCAAAGTAAAGGCTTTACGTTTGCTATAAAACTGTTTTTATTATTATTACTCATCGGCCTTAGAAATACGCGACGCTTGTGTCAAAATAAAGTCTGTTACGGGTCTTTCCCTTAGCTGTCATGGCGGATCGCGCCTCTCCGGATCTGGTCACGTGTACACGGAGGTCGACGTCAGCGCAGGCGGAGAGCGCGCGTCTTGGTTTAAAGTGCTGATGGTGGAGGAGCGGAGTGTCCGGGGATGACGGATCGGTGAGACATTAGTATTCTCAGGAGGGAAGAACAGTCCCGCCATTGTCCCCTCCATAGATGTGTACAGGTGAGTGTGATAAGTACAATGTGTCACCTCCATACTGTGACCTCACATCATGGGCACCATACAAGAAGGAATCATATAGGTGAGGTTCACACTACTGTGTGGGCAAAATCGCACGCTTTCCTGAGCGCACGTAGAAACGCGCTGCCCTGTAACAGTCATTCGTTGTTAATGCGTTCCCTAACACGCACGCGCGACATTTTTAGACATCTTTGTGATTTTTGCACATAGAGCATTGAAATCGACAGGCTGCCCTACATGCCATGCTTTGGAATGCGCATGTGTGATTTTACCTGTAGGTGAGAATTGAGATGCACCGATACCGAGAATTTCCACGAGTATCGGTGCGTGTGAAAATGCTACCGGTGCTGTGCGGTTTGCGTAGATGCGAAATAAATGGCTGCAAATTGCACTGTAAAGCATTGCATGCAGATGGAATAGTAATGTGTGATTCCTGTCTGAATCGCAGGCGATTGACGTTACTGCCCCTGTATGTGTGTATGGCCCCTTCCCATCCGCAATAAAGCCAAATGACGGCCACAGCCGATCAGCTGACAGTCAATGACAGCTGATTACACAATGTAAAGAGAAGCCGCTTATCTGCTTTTTGTTTTCCTTTCCTCACACTGACAGGCGAAAAGAAGAAAGCCAATAACCGGCTTCTGTTAAAGGGACATGGGTTCCAACATTACCCATCAGTGGCACCAATCAGTGCCTCATCAGTACTCCTAATCAGTGCCGCCTATCGGTGCCCATCGGTACTGCTAATCGGTGCCCATCGGTACTGCTAATCGGTGCCCATCGGTACTGCTAATCGGTGCCCATCGGTACTGCTAATCAGTGCCCATTGGTACTGCTAATCAGTGCCCATTGGTACTGCTAATCAGTGCCACATTATCAGTGCTTCCTGATCAGCACCCATCAGTGAAGCAGAAGATTTACCTGTTTGCAAAATTGTATAACAAACTATGAACCCCCCCCCCCCCCTTTCTTTTTTTCCCCCTTCAAAGCATGAGAGTAGAGCTGCACGATTCTGGGAGAAAAGAAAATCAAAAGATCGCGATTCTCATGGCATAACATTTTTCACATTATACACAAAATGTGGGCTAACTTTAATGAATTTTTTATAAAAACTAAAAATGGTAAAGTGTTTATTTTTTTGCCCAAAATGTTGCGTTTAACCACTTGCCTACTGGGCACTTAAACACCCTTCCTGCCCATACCAATTTTCAGCTTTCGGTGCTCTCACACTTTGA
The DNA here is from genome assembly GCF_037356315.1 of Lithobates pipiens. Lineage (NCBI taxonomy): Eukaryota > Metazoa > Chordata > Amphibia > Anura > Ranidae > Lithobates > Lithobates pipiens. The sequence continues at coordinate 241,850,474 of NW_027507685.1, forward strand.
ATGACAATTACTCAGTCATTCAACACTGTACCCAAATTAATTTTTTGTCTTTTTTTTTTTTTTCCCACAAATAGAGCTTTCTTTTGGTGGTATTTGATCACCTCCTGGTTTTTTTTATTTTTTGCGCTATAAATGAAAAAAGACAGAAAATTAAAAAAAAAAAAAAAACACATTTTTCTTTGTTTCTGTGATACAATTTAGCAAATTATTATTTTTTCTTCATGAATTTTGGGCACAATTTATACTGCTACATGTCTTTGGTAAAAATAACCCAAATTTGTGGATATTATTTGGTCTTTGTGAAAGTTAGAGAGTCTACAAGCTGTGGTGCGAATTATACAAAATTGATCACACCTGACGTACTGGTGGCCTATCTCATTTCTTGCGACCCGAACAAGCCAGGAAAGTACAAATACCCCCCCCCCCCAAATGACCCCTTTTTGGAAAGTAGACATTCCAAGGTATTTAGTAAGAGGCATAGTGAGGTTTTTGGTGGTGTAATTTTTTTCCCACAATTCTTTGCAAAATGAAGATTTTTTTGTTTTTTTATTTTTTCCCCCCCACAAAATTGTCATTGTAATAGGTTATTTCTCTCACATGGCATGTGTATACCACAAATGACACCCCAAAATAAATTCTGCTACTCCTCCTGAGTATTACGATACCACAGGTGTTGGACTTTTTTACAGCCTGGCCACTTAGAGAGACCCAACATGCAGGGAGCGCCATCATGTGTTCTAGGAGCATAAATTACACATCTAAATTGTTGACTACCTATTACACTTTTGAAGGCCCTGGAGCACCAGGACAATGACACGTGACACTGACGGCACATGGCACTGATGGCACGTGACACTGATGTGACACTGACGTCAGATGGCACTAATACATGGCACTGATGACACTTGACACCGATGACAGATGGAACTAATATGTGACACTGATGTGGCACTGATGACAGATGGCACTAATACAAGGGAATGATGACACCTGACACTGATGACAGATGGCACCAATGCGTGGCACTGGGGACAGGTGGGCATGTGTGTGTGTGTACTCACTGAAACTGACACTGCAGCTGCAGCACGGAAGATCTCCCTCACACGCTTTCTCTGTGTGAGGAGGGGAGCCGGCGATGAGAGATGATCTCATATGTTTACATATGAGATCACCTCCCATTGGACTAGCCGATCGAGTGCTAAATGGCCGCTGTGATTGGCCATTTAGCACGATCTGTGATTGGCTGTGTCCAAGGGACACGGCCAACACAGAACTTCCCCGATGCGTGCCCGCGGCAGCGCACATTGGGGAAGTAAACAGGAGGACTCCAGGGGCGCCCTCCCGGCAGTTAGCATCCGCTCTGTAGCCGTCTTTTGGCTATAGAGCGGGCGCAAAGTGGTTAAAAGACCAAAGACCGCTGCGCAAATACAGTGTGACAAAAAATATCATAACTTATCTCGGCTCTGAGCACTTTACTGAGACCAGCTGTGGTAGGAGGAATGCAAAGAGGCATGAGTATCAGCTGCCCCTTTCACAACATTTTGTCTAGATGAGTATCATGTCTCTTGTGCCACCCGCTCTTCCTGCAGCCTTCCGGGACACCTCACATGTACTGGGAGGCTGCAAGACCTCTCGTAGTGCGCCGTATGAACTGGCACATGCACAGTGGGGTTAGTTCCTGAAGGAAACCACAGCCAGCTCCCATATGTAAGATGGCGGCCATAGGGACTCGCGGTGGTAATAACTGCCTGCGGGAAGACCACTTTGGATCCCCGCTGACTTAAAAAGAGGAACATTTTTTTTTTAAAGTTAATAATTTTTACAAGGGGACGGTGTTTGTTATTTTGGCGTGATCCATGTGTGTTTGTCTGTGCCTCTGTTCTGAGTGGGTCTAATGGGAGTGGTTTTATAATTAACTGTCAGGTGTGCAGCTGCGGGGCACTAATGAGGAAAACCTATTGAAAGTATCTATCCCAAAATGACATTTGTGTTGCAGGGGATGCCTGAAATCTGACTTGCATCTTAGGTAGACTTCTGGGCAAATTGGTGAGCCAATCGCACAAGCAGGAAATGATGTTTCTGGGGAGGGGTCGGTGCACTCTGTGTACGGAACAGCTCCATGTAGCCATCCATATTGCAATGCATTCTCAGAAAATTACAGAGGCTGCAGATTGAAAAGGACAGGTCGTTTTAACTGACAATTGAGCGGTCGTGCGACATTGCACCCAAACAACTTTTTTTTTTTTCCCACAAATAGAGCTTTCTTTTGGTGGTATTTGATAGCCTCTGCGGCTTTTATTTTTTGTGCTATAAACAAAAAACGAGTGACAATTTTGAAAAAACAAAGCACAATATTTTGTACTTTGTGCTATAATAGCCCTATTTTTTTATTTAAAAAAGCAAATTTTTTTCTCAATTTAGGCCACTGTGTATTCTTCTACATATGTTTGGTAAAAACAAATCGCAATAAGTGTATATTGATTGGTTTGTGAAAAAGTTATAGCGTCTACAAAATAGGGGATAGATTTATAGCATTTTAATTTTTATTTATTTATTTTTTACTAGTAATGGCAACAATCTGCAATTTATTTAAATTTTTTTCTGTGGCGGAACACTCACCTGCTATCTCGATTCCCGCGAGCCGACGTATAGCTACGATGGTTTGCAGGATCGCACCGACCTGCCGCAGTATGACAGCGGCTGGTCTGTAAGAGGTTAAAGACATGTCCTGTGACGTGACTTGCAGATCTGGACACGTCCAGATCTGCAAGTCTGATGCTTTCTGGCTGTCCAATGGCTTGTCTGCTGTGACTAGAATATCCTTATTGTGCTTTGCTAATTGGTTCAGTAGGTATCTCATACACCTTTTTATATCATGCAGGTTACTCTGGAGGATTCCTTCACCACTGATTGGTCTTGATTCAGCGTTCGCTCTAGTCGTTCCTCTGCCATAATGGGTATTCAGGGTCTTCTACAGTTCCTCAAAGAGGCATCGGAACCCATCCATGTGAAACAGTACAAGGGACAGACTGTGGCGGTGGACACCTACTGCTGGCTTCATAAAGGAGCATTTGCCTGTGCGGAGAAGCTGGCTAAAGGAGAACCGACTGACCAGTACGTTTTATCTTTTTATTTTTTTTCTGCTTTTGAAAGTTTTTTTTATTTTGTTGTTGCCTGTAGGTGGCAATAAGGCACCTAAAATAATAAAATTGTGCCACGTCCCACAAAGTATATGGAATTTGCAGTGTTCATCTTTACAAACATTGAAAATTCAATAAGTTGTGCTTTTGTTTGAAACTGAACTCCAGATGGATATACAAGACATAAAATAATGCAACTCTTGATTTATGAATACTTTTTTTAAATGTGTTTTTAATGCAAGCAATGCAAGTTCTGTGCTTCCCCAAAAATAACACCATAGCGGCATTTTCCAGGGGGGCTGCAAGATAAGCCCTTCTCCCGAAAATAAGCCCTAGTTTAAAATGCTTGTAAAATCCTATAATCCACTCTATTACAATAGTATATAATGTACAATGTTTGTGTTTCTGTAATGTAATTGTGGGGAAGAGAGCTCCAGCGGTTCACAGAAGTGCAGAGCGGCGCTATAACAAAGATATTTGGCACAATTCTATTACAGAAACACACATTGTATAAATTTTATACTAGGGGTGCAAGGGAGCGGCACCGATCCACGATCCGAACGGGTCACCCTGCTCGGATCGGCACATGCCACAATACGCGGAGCGCTCTGCGGTCTCGGCTTTAGGAAAGGCTGTGGCTTCGGCCTAGTTCCGGAGCGTCAGCGTTTACAATGTGATCTCTCCGTGACGGAGCGATCACCTGTAAACAAACCGGCGTCATGATGACGCCGGTTCCTCTCTCCCCTCTGTACAGTGGAGGGGAGAAATCGGATGGCAGCCACAGCCATCCCAGCAATGCATACCCTGCCAACACTCTGCAATGCACACTCTGCAATGCATACCCTGCCAATACCCATCCATGCTCAGCCAATATTACATTGGGGGAAGATGACGTGGATATTACAGTGGGCACTATATGGTGGTGGAATTTTCACAGGTTTTTGCAAATTCAATTATTTGCTCATCCGAAAAATGATTCCATCCGTGACTCTGATCAGAGGAACGATCCGATCCGTGAGTCTTTTGATCCGTTGCACCCCTATTATATACTACTGTAATAGAGTGAATTATAGGCTTTTAGAAGCATTTTAACTCTGTTTACACTGGGGAGTCCTGTCCTGCAGGGAGAGAGAGAAGATGGCACATTACATGGTAAGACCTACCCCAAAAATAAGCCCTGCTGTGTCTTTTGTTGTCAAAATTTAATATAAGAACCAGGCTTATTTTCGGAGAAACATGGTACCTAAGTTTGACCTGATATCCGTATCTTGCAAAACCTTGTAGAGGAGCTCCAGCAATTGAATACATAGCAAAAGGAGCCTATTGGTTGTTGCAATGCTTACAAGGTATATGCAGAAATTAGCTCATTAGTGTGCTGCTTCTCCTTTTCTTGTCCAATCACTGGCTGGAGGAGAGACAAGATCTGCAGGTGTTAAAGTAGAATTTCAGACTCAACCTAAGTAGTCTTCTCACTCCTCCTAAGTGGTGGCTGCAGGGGAGAGGAGAGAGTGCTTGACAACGGCTGGGGGTGCCTGGGAATAGGGACTTTACCCATAGGCTCCCATGCTCTTGCCAGCACTCCCTCCTCTCCCCTGCAGTTGCCACTGCTCATTTAACCTCCCTGGCTGTGATCCCGAGTCTGGCTCGGGCTGGGATTTCAGTACCATAAGCGGTAACCCCGAGCCAGACTCGGGATCGCATCGCTGGATACAGGTAGTTACTTACCTTGTCCCCTGGATCCAGCGAAGTCCTCCGTGCTGTGTGAGCGAGCCGTCCTCCGCTCGATTCACACAGTGCCCGAGTGACGCCGAGCTCCGTTCCCTGCGACATCTGATTGAACAAATGCTTTGTGAACCCAAGACATTTCCCCTGTCTTGGGTTCAATGGTGGCATAAGACAGCTCTCCACCTTTCTGTCTAGGGACCTGGTTGGGAGACATCTCTCCATCTTGACCAGCTTTGATATGCAGTGAGTTTGGTGCACTAGGTGGAAAAAAATAACAGCCTTCACCATAATGGTGGCTGCAGCATCCACTGCTCCGTTCGGTTACTGAGTTCTGAGGCTGCAACAAAAGGAATAAGGCTGAGGACTATTTTATTACCCCCACCTTCCTTTACCTACAATCCTCAGCACACCCTTGTCCTTTGGCGCGCCCTCGCCCTGTCCTTTGGCTCGCCCTGTCCTTTGGCTCGCCCTGTCCTTTGGCGCGCCCTCGCCCTGTCCTTTGGCTCGCCCTGTCCTTTGGCTCGCCCTGTCCTTTGGCTCGCCCTGTCCTTTGGCTCGCCCTGTCCTTTGGCTCGCCCTGTCCTTTGGCTCGCCCTGTCCTTTGGCGCGCCCTGTCCTTTGCCGCGCCCTGTCCTTTGCCGCGCCCTGTCCTTTGCCGCGATCCTCGGCGCGCCCCCGCCCTGTCCTTTGCCGCGATCCTCGGCGCGCCCCCGGCCCTGTCCTTCCCTTCGCCACAATCCTCGACACATCTCAAATCTGCTGCTGTTGGCATTAATTTGCTTACCTGTGTTAGAAAGTTGATAGTTGGAAACTGCTGTGGATTGTCCTATCGTGTGCGTTTGCGTGTGCGTGTGTTTTATTTTTTTATATTCTGCATCCATTGTTCATTACAATCAGTGATGTCGCTTTCGTTACAGGTATGTGACCTATTGCATGAAGTTTGTGCACATGCTTTTGACACACGGTGTGAAGCCCATTCTGGTGTTTGATGGATGTACTTTACCTTCGAAAAAAGATGTGGAAAAAGCAAGACGAGAGTGAGCTAACGCACAATATTCACATTTGTTACTATTCCTTATAAAGTGGTCTTCTTATTTAGTTATTTACTATGTAACTATTGTATTGTAGTGCTTTTGCATTGTGCTTAAAGCAGAGTTCGACCCGTTTTCTGCACTTTCTCTGCTATGGTATCCCTTTTGGCTCATCCTTTTGCAAATTTATTTTTCTTTCTAATTGGAAATAACTTTTTTAATGGTGTTATTTCTCCTGTGCTTCCTGCCGTCCCCGCCTAGGCGATTACGTTATGTCACTGGACGATTTACAAGGGTTCCTGGGATAGCGGCATCGTGTATTTTAAGGAGTCCTTCAGAATCGCCTACTGCCGAAATCTCACGTTATTTGCAGTCAGGAAGGAGAGCCGCGCAACGGAATTACTGCGCATGCGTGGGATCGGGAGGTGCATTCTGGGTAGCCAGCATGCAAGGAAATCCTGGAAATGAAGACAGGAGGGCTTCAGATGTCCACAGCTAAAATGGAACAGTGTGCTACGCTCCTATTAAGCAAACTATAATCGAATGCCCTAATTTATTACATCCAATCAGTGATGTGAATAAATAAACGAAATGTACCAAATTATGTTCCAAAATGAATACAGTACTTCCTTACCACTGGTTAGATCTCAATCCAATCTGCTTAAACAACTTAATTAGGGCTGAAACGATTAATCGACATTATCGATAATAATCGATAATGAAAATCGTTGTCAACATTTTTCATTATCGATTAGTTGGTCCGCACCCTGCAATCCGTGAAGCAGTCCGTAGCCGCGGCCTTAAGAAAGGCCGCGGCTTCGGCCTAGCTCCGGAGCTGGTGGCCATCTTGGCACACCCAGCGGCGGTGTTGTACATTGTAACCCCATCACTTCCGGAGCGGCTCCGTCACTGAAACAGCTGACGGCGGCCCTTTTACCGAGCATGCGCCACTTCAATGCTATTAACAGCGCATGCGCAGGATATTTCTTTAGCGGCGGAGAAAAATTATGGACTCGAGCGGGCGGGCTGCGCTGGACAGATGGTTAGAACATAAGCAGCAGCCCCGCCCACCCCACTAACATGCCCCCGAATCGCGCATGCGCGGGATATTTGTTTACTGTCGAGAAATTATGGACGCAAGCTGCTATTAACAGCGCATGCGCGGGATATTTGTTTAGCGGTCGAGAAAAATTATGGACTCAATCGGGCGTAGACTTGCTGGGAGGGAGAGATGGAGCGGAGCTTGGAGAGGGGGGCGGGGGGTGCGTTAAAACGGGAGCTGTGTGGGGAAACAGCATGTGATTCAGACGGGAATCGCATTGCGTTCCTGTTCATATCTCATGCGATTCTTTGCAGTGCGATTTGAGCCCATTCATTTTGTATGGGCTCAATATGCACTGCAAAGGCATTGGTACTCGGTATTGACAAGTACTTCATCAAAATATCGCTACCAGTACTCGCCAGTAAAAAAAAAAAAACTGTATCCGTGCAACCCTAGTAAATACAATAAATAGCCACAGAGATCTGAATTTTGTTGGTCAGGTTCCACTTTATAGTCAAGAATGTACATTTTATTGTTCAAGTAACCTTAAAGGTTTACTTTATCTTTTTTTTTTTTTTTTCCTTTTTAAAATAAGAAACAAACATGTTATATTTAAAAAGCAAAAGCATTGCACAGAGCAGCCCCAATCCTCTTCTTGTGTCGTCCCCTGCAAGTGCTCCTGGCTCCTCCTCTTCCACGGGAGGCCCCCCATAGGAAGCTTAATATGCACCGCAAAGGTATCGGTCCTATGGGGGCCCTGGCCAGTGAAGGGGGACAGAGACGGGAGAGACGCTGCTCTCATGCACATTGCTGGATCGGGCTTAGGTAAGTACAGGCATACCCCACTTTTAAGTACACAATGGGGGTTTATTTACTAAAGCTGGAAAGTGCAAAAGCAGGATCACTTCTGCATAGGAACCAATGAGTTTTGAGGTTTTATTACCAAAGCTTAACTTAACAAGCTGGGGTTAGAAGCTCATTTGTTTCTATGCAGAGGTGAGCCTTATTTTGCACTCTCCAGCTTTAGTAAATAATCCCCGTTGTGGGGTATGCCTGTATAAGGAGACTGAGGGGGGACACCTGCAGCACTTTTTTTTATTTTATTATTTATTATTATTTTTATTTATTTTTTCTACCTTTTTAATGCATTGGGTAGAAAACCCTAAGGCTTTACCACTTTCAGAATGGGGATTGAAGAAATATCACCAAAGTTTGGTTTTGTGTTGACGATGCAATAAAACAATCGGTGTGTTTTGCAGGAAGCGGCAGACAAATCTACAGAAAGGGAAGCAGCTGCTGCGAGAAGGCAAGCTGTCCGAAGCCAGAGATTGCTTTACACGCTCTGTTAACATCACCTCTGAAATGGCTCATCAAGTTATAAAAGTAAGTCTAGTGAGTTCGCAGCTGCAGTGGTGCATCCGACTCTTCGCCTGCCAGGAAAACAGAGTTCTTTTTCACTGCTAAAATCATTCATTACATTTATCTGTGATTTAACCACTGCAGTATTGGGCAATTTTATCCCCTTCATGCCCAGGCCAATTTTCAGCTTTCAGCACTGTCACACTTTGAATGACAATTGCGCAGTCATGCAATGCTGTACCCATATGAATTTTTTTTTCTTTAACAAATAGAGCTTTCTTTTGGTGGTATGTAACCACTGGGTTTTCTATTTTTTGCTAAATAAATGGGAGGGGAAAAAAGTCAGACAACTTTTGAAAAAAAAAAAAAAAAACCTTTTATTTATTTTTTATTTTTCTGTTATAAACTTTTGCAAATAAATCTTTCTTCATGAATTTTAGCCAAAATGTGTTCTGTCATTTCTTTGGTGAAAATAACCCAAATCAGTGTAATATTATTTAGTCTGTAGGAAAGTTTAGCCTCCGCAAACTGTGGTGTGTGTGTGTCTATCTATATCTGAAAAATAAAAAAAATCAATCCTGAGGCCCAAAAATGTCAAGACAATACAAATTCGGGGTGCGCATCCTCACTGGTCTTAAGTTTATCCTGTCCATGATTCGATTCCACAATGCATCACGATAAGTGCGCATGGTTAAACTTTTTTTATCCAAAAATTCAAGCAATCAGAAGTCCCCAGGGATGGCTGGGATCAGAGGCAGAGGGGTGATGGTAGTGGATGGATGGGGTTAGTAACACTGGCACTCGTCGGCTCTGTGTCAGTCGATTTACCCCCTACCAGGGCCTCCAGTGAAGCCTCTCCTGATGTCGGGTCTCCTGGAGTGAACACCACCGCCCCCCCCCCCCGCCGCACTGTACTGGCTGTTTTGGTTCCCAGAGAGGTAGAGCACCACCGCACAGAGGGATGAATGACGTCACCAAACGTCGATTCAGCCGACTCGCAGCATCGTAAATGTCAGAATCGCAATGCTGCGATTTATATTCAACACCCCTAGAACAAATATTCCCCAAATTGCCCCTTTTTGTAAAGTAGACGGTCCAAGGTATTTAGTAAGAGGCAGTGTGTGATGTTTGTTAGTTTTATTTTATTTTTTTTTTGTTTTATGGTCATTCATTTTCCGAAAAAAATATATATAATTATACTTTTTTTTTTTTTTTTTTCCTTTTTATATATTTTTTTATTATAAAAAAAAAAAAGACAGTGGGGATCGGCATATAACACACACCCACGATTTTTGCCCTGATTTTAAGGGCCAGTTCACACCAGACGCAGTCCCGTTCATTTCTGAGCATTTTTTTTCTGCACTAAAAATGCATGCACAGTGTTTTCAATGTATTCCAATGGCTCTAGTCTACACCATGCAGTCAGTTTCCGATGCAGAAACTGACTGCATGGTGTGAACTAGAGCCATTGGAATATATTTAAAACACTGTGCATGCACTTTGTGCAGAAAAAAAAGCACACTGCACTGCATCCGGTTTGAACTAGAACTAAGGGGGGAAAAAAAGTGCATGTTATACGCCGATAAATACGGGTATGGATGTGTGTGTGTGTATGTATGTATGTATATATGTGTGTGTGTGTGTGTGTGTGTGTGTGTATATATATATATATATTTCTCCTTTTTTATTTTTTGTAATGTTAATATAGTAACCTTGTTTTTTAACAGTGATTGGTGTCCGAGCTAATCACATGATACAGATGGGCTGTGGTTGGCCCAGTTTGTACCATGTGATCACACTGACCAATCACAGCTAGAAAAACAATGGATGGCTTGAAAGGAAGACCTCCATTGTTTTCAGGTGTCATTGGTTCCTGCGGTCACATTGGTCCGGCAGCGGGTCTGTACAGTGATCAGTCATCAGCTGTGCCCAGTGACAGATCGTACCAGGGCGGGATCCGGTAGGAAGTCATAACACCCGCACCGCATCAACAAGTTCCTGCCAGCGTTGTCTTGCCATAGGCCAGGTGGGAACAAGTTAATAGCCTGCTTATTGCAGAGCTAAAGTCGTCCAAAATCTTATTGTAATTGTGCATTCCTTTTAAAAATAGTTAAGTGTATTTTACGCGCAGCTAGCATAAGTAACGGGAACCTGTATTGATGTCAGTCTTTTGCACCGCAACACTGATAGAGGTGTGGTCCCTCAGAGTGTGATGAATGTAGAGTGCAGTGTGTTGCCATAAAATTGTCTGGATAGATAAATGCTTCTTGTAATAAGAGCTCATTTTCTGTGTGTATTTAATCTGTAGAATAAGCAAGGTGCCTGGATTTATTATTATTTATTCATTTTTATAAATTGACTTGTTTTTCATTTTAACCCCCTTTTGGTATAGGAAGGCCTTTATGGTAGCTTCATTTGATCTTCCATTGCAATGTTTTTTCATCCTTATATCTGCTCTGTTGCAGGCTGCGCGTTCTGAAGGCGTTAATTGTATAGTTGCCCCGTATGAGGCGGATTCTCAGCTGGCGTACTTGAACAAACATGGTTTTGCCCAGGCAATCATTACAGAAGACTCTGACCTTCTTGCTTTTGGCTGTAAGAAGGTAAGAAGCGGTTTTGTTGATTTAAAGTAATTGTAAAGGATCTATTGACCCACACACGGTGCAACTCGCTCCCTGGCTTTGATTGACAATGGCTCCCACTTCTCTCACTGAATCCAATGATGAAGGGGAACGAGAGCAACGCCACTGTTATTGGGCTCAGGTAAGTATTTAAAGGGGCAGGGGGGGGGGGAGTGGCACCAAAAAAAAAAGGTTTTTACCTTTTTTTAAGTGGTTGTAAAGACAAGGTTTTTTATCTTAATGTATTCTATGCATTAAGATTAGAAACCTGTTTGTAGCAGCTCCTCTAATACTTACCTGAGCCCCATCTCTATTCAGTGATGTGCACGAGTGCCTTGGCCATCCGGGACTCTCCCTCCTGATTGGCTGAGACACAGTGGTGCCATTGGCTCCCACTGCTGTCGGTTAGCCAATCAGGAGAAAGAGGGGCGGGATGGGGCCAAACCGTGGATCTGTGTCTGAATGGACACATGGGGCCTCGGCTCGGGTGCCCCCATAGCAAGCTGCTTGCTGTGGGGGCACTCGACAGGAGGGAAGGGCCAGGAGTGCTGGCGGTGGACCGCAGAAGAGGAGGATTTGGGCTGCTCTGTGCAAAACCATTACAGAGCGGGTAAGTATAACATGTTTGTTATTTTTAAAGGCAAAAAAAATAAAAAATTAGACTTTAATTTCACTTTAAAAGATAAGATCGCTTTTGATTTAAAGTAAAAAACAATATTTTTGCAGGTTAAATGTTCATTTTTATTTTATTACACTGGAGCCTGTAAAGCATTGCATCCGTGATCAGCAGATCTCGGGTGCAATGCCAGGATCCTGCAGACACTCGGTACACTGTCTGCCCATACCTCTGATACAGGCAGACAGTTAATGATTTGCAGGAAGAATCCATGAACTACAAGAGTGCTCAGCAGCACCGTCGCAGTTATTGAGAAGGCGGAGCGGAAAAGCGCCACTTAGTGTAGTAAGACTGATAACTTTTATTGAGCCCCCAATCTGGACTACTCACACGATAATGGTAGGAGAGGCTCATCTCTAAGTGCAGGTCCAGGGTGCCAGTTCTCTCGTCTGCCTGTGGCGCTCGGAGGAAGAAAAAGGGCGCCTCTGGTGTGATGGGAGCTGATGAAGATTGCTGTGGAGGCTCCTAACCCGGCTGGAGCACAGCGTGGCTTGTAGCATTAGTGTGGCGGTGCAGGTGGTCGGTGACGTCCCTGGACCCAGGATACTTTGCACCGCATTTCGGAGCATGCGCCGTGTTGGTTCCAAGCATGCACGCTCCTTTCTCAACCCTCACAGGTATTGAGAACTACAAGCCGTCGGCTGCAGTGGTACTGATAGTTCATTCTCAAAACTCTCTAAATTAATGACATAGCTGTGTGGGGGCTGTGCTGTTTTTAAATGCTGAAAGCAGTTGCGGGGAAAGGATCCACCCCTCCCCACCCACTGTCACAGAGGGGTGGGGTGATCAGGTGCAATATGGAACATCTTCTAAAGGTGTTGGCACTTCAATTTTCCCTTGGTCTTCTGGGTTCCAAGTCTTTGACTTCTTGATTGGCTGAGCCTGGAATGCGTATCTCCTGCCTACCCTGTTTCCCCCGAAAATAAGACCTAGCGTGATTGTCGGTGATGGCTGCAATATAAGCCCTACCCTGAAAATTAGACCTACAAGGACTTTAACTAGGGCTTATTTGGGGGGTAGGGCTTATATTGCAGCCATCACCGACAATCACACTAGGTCTTATTTTCGGAGAAACAGGGTATGCTTGCACACAGAACTGGGCCAAGTCTGTACACTGAGCCATGCATGCACAGCTTAGTGTACAGTTGCAAAAAAAAAAAAAGTGCTGACCGACAGGTAGAAACATCACCTTGATACCTTGTCCAATAAGTGAATGTAAAGTATTTTCTCAATGAATTCAAAGCAAGGTGCTCTCTGAATGGTGCCCATGCCAAGCGAGTGAGCAAACTCCTGTGTTCACAATGCAGCAAGGTGGCTGATCACTGCTAGTTTCCGGGTCCTGTGCCAATCCCTATAGTGGCAGAGCCTACTACAGTGATTTCCAGCTTCCATGGGAATCCCAAAGCATGGGTATTGCACATGATTCTTATGTTGGTGCAAGCTGGGCTAGTATGCAAAACATACATACTTAAACTTCAGCTTGAACTTTGAAATCGACCTGCTCTTGAAATTGTAAATGCTTGGATTACTTTACACTTTTTTTTTTTTTATTCATTATAAAAACAGATTGATTGGTATGTAGGGTGCCGGTGCCCTTTTTAAACTTTTTTTATTTTATTTTTTTTATTGCTGAACAAAGCCTATTGGAATTCAATTTTTTTTTTTTTTTTTTTTTTTTTTTTTTTTAAGGTGATTCTGAAAATGGACCAATATGGAAACGGTTTGGAAATTGATCAGGATCGGTTTGGAAAATGTAAACATCTGGGAGATGTGTTCACAGAAGAGAAATTCCGCTATATGTGTATCCTGTCCGGATGTGACTATCTGCCCTCTATCCATGGCGTGGGTTTAGCTAAAGCCAGCAAAGTTCTGAAAATTGCAAATAATCCGGATATTGTACAGGTAAATATTCTAATTGGTGTGATCTTTGGAATGTCTTGTCATTTTAAATGGAATACATAGTGCTTTTGTATATTCTCTCCATTTCTGTCTTTTTATTTAAATATTTTATTTTAGCAGTTAATCTCTTGGAACATTAGGACAAAATAAAAAAAATAAATTGGCGAATGGACAGGAATTTTAATGCAGAAGAGGCCAGCTCTTCTGCATTAAAATTCTCGCAGTCCGCTGCCAACCCCCCTGTTGCCAAATTTTAAGGGGTAAATGTAAAAGATGCTACATCAAGTAAATGGATACCCAACACGTCACACTTTAAAATTGCTCGTGGAGTGGAGATAAACTATGATACCTAAAAAAAAAAAAAAAAAAAAAAAAAAAAAAAAAAACATTTTAAGGCAAAGCTATAAAATTGTTTACAGGTCACCTGTTTAGATTTACACAGAAGGTCTAGTGCTAGAATTATTGCTCTTGCTATAACATTTGCGGTGATACCTCAGATGTGTGGTGTGAACACAATTTACATATGTGTGCACGCCTTGCGTATGCTTCTGCGCGTGAGCACGCAGGAATGGGGGCACTTTTATTTTTCTTATTTATTTTTATGATGTCTCTATTAAAAAAAAAAAAAAAAAAATATGTAAACAAAATTGCATTTAGAATCACTTTTAAATGTTAATAAAATAAAAACGTTATGCCAGTTAAGCCAATTAAGATGACCTAGGGATTTCCTAAACTTGTAAATGGAGACAGATTTTTTTGCCATTTTCAAGAATTCTCTGGGATTTGTAGTTTCTCACCCTAAGAACCCAACACTCTTTTTTCTCTTTCAGGTTATTAAGAAAATGGGACAGTATTTGAAATCCAATATTACTGTTCCTGATGGATACATAGATGGATTTATCCGTGCCAATAATACATTTCTGTACCAGTTGGTCTTTGACCCAATGAAAAGAAAACTGGTTCCTCTTAACCCTTATGAAGATGGCATTGACCCTAAAGAATTAAGCTATGCTGGACCGTATCCTTTTCTGATGAATGTCTTGATTGTTCTAAATCCAGACAAAACGTGTAAAAGAAACCAGACATGGAAAATGTGACGCATGCCAATGGCGGTTAAAGGTGAAATGTAATCCAGTTATATTTTGCCCCCCCCCCCCCCATGAACATACTTATCTACATTTTTAAGTGTGTGTGTGTGTGTGTGTGTGTGTGTGTGTGTGTGTGTGTGTGTGTTTTTTTTTTTTTTTTTTTCCTCTCTCATTGCATAACCTATTTTAGACCCAGTAGCTTCATCACTGGGTCTCTGTGGTTCTCGGTGCAATGCTGGTGGGAGGGGACATCAGAAAGCTGTACATAATTGGATGTTGTGGTAACACCCTCGCTGAGCCTCCATGATTGTAAGAACTGAAATCCAATGAATTAAAGGGTCAACAAGACATGGCTGGCTATCCTGGTGTGCTCAGTCCCATGTTCCTTATCTTGCATCCAGCCCAGGTGTTTGTATGTAATGTTGCATGCTGACAGGAGAGGAGGATCATGGGGACCAGTGCCACAGAACACATTAGCTTCAATGTCGCTTTGGTCTGAGAGGTGAGTACAGGAGCTGGCAGAGGCAGATTTGATCCACCTGTATCATGCCTGTGATTGTCTTGTCCTTGGCCAGCCGTTCTCAACCCTATTACCCCAGAGGAACCCTTGAAATTATTTTTTATGTCTTGGTGGAACCCCTACTAAGTTGAGTCCATCTGGGTCATTAGAAAAATGCCCCTTTAGCTTGGAGGTCAGTGGGAAGAATGCCCCTTTTAGCTTGGAGGTCAGTGGGAAGAATGCCCCTTTAGCTTGGAGGTCAGTGGGAAGAATGCCCCTTTAGCTTGGAGGTCAGTGGGAAGAATGCCCCTTTAGCTTGGAGGTCAGTGGGAAGAATGCCCCTTTAGCTTGGAGGTCAGTGGGAAGAATGCCCCTTTAGCTTGGAGGTCAGTGGGAAGAATGCCCCTTTAGCTTGGAGGTCAGTGGGAAGAATGCCCCTTTAGCTTGGAGGTCAGTGGGAAGAATGCCCCTTTAGCTTGGAGGTCAGTGGGAAGAATGCCCCTTTAGCTTGGAGGTCAGTGGGAAGAATGCCCCTTAGCTTGGAGGTCAGTGGGAAGAATGCCCCTTAGCTTGGTGGTCAGTGGGAAGAATTCCCCTTAGCTTGGGGGTCAGTGGGAAGAATTCCCCTTAGCTTGGGGGTCAGTGGGAAGAATTCCCCTTAGCTTGGGGGTCAGTGGGAAGAATGCCCCTTAGCTTGGGGGTCAGTGGGAAGAATGCCCCTTATAGTGGTAGCTAGAATGCCCCCCCCTTACAGACCGCTTTAAAGATCATTGCCGTCATGCTACTGGCTTTGCCAATTGGTGATGAACCTGGATCTATGAAGGCACCATCAGATGAGAAGTTAATTAGCCACAGCTCAAGGAACCCCTAGCAACATCTGGAGAAACCCTGGGGTTACGTTTTTATGGTTGAGGATGGCTTTCCTAGACTGTGTAGCAGAGACCCGAGTAAGGCTCCTTTCACATGGGACGGATCCCTAATGATCCGCCCCGTGATGATCCATTTGCTCAGCGGGGATCGCTCCGTTGTTCCCGCTGAGCTGGCGGATGACAGGGCAGTCCGTGCACACTGTGCAGGGACCGCCCTGTCAGCTCTCTGCTCTCCTCTATGGGGGATTGGATGAACACAGACCGTCTGTTCGTGTTCATCCGATCCACTCTGCAGACAGATAGAAAAATAGGATTTTCCTCCGTCTGCAGAATTAGACCATAGCGGATGATATCCCATAGGGATGCATGTATGTCTGTATTTCATCTGCAAACAGATGGATGAAATACGGACATACTGTCCACATGTGTGAAAGGGGCCTTAAGAGTATGATCACAGATTTGAAATGGATTATAGAACAAATTACATGGCCACTTATTTTTATATGAAAGATTTTCTTGAAATGTAAAACACTTATGTAAACATAAAGCTGAGTCACATTTTTAGGGTTTCATGTCATCTAAAAGAGATTGAGAAGAATGCATGCCCCACACCAGCAGATCCGAATCCTATTTGTACTTTATTGAGGGGAATTAGCTCAAATGGTAGAGCGCTCGCTTAGCATGCGAGAGGTAGCGGGATCGATGCCCGCATTCTCCAACTGTTTTGGGAATATATTTATAGACTTCCAGCAGAGTCAGTCAACAGTAAGTGTATTCAAACATGCACGGGACAAACAGATCTATACAAAAAAGGTAACAAAAATGTAAAGATATTTATAAAATGGGGCAGACTCGTGCAACCCCCCCTAAGTTTTTATATTGTGCAGTGTAAATCGTCAAATTTGTTTCTGTGAGACCCTTTTGTTCTAGGACATGTGTGGCGACTGTGCAGCACTTACCATTGTTCTATAATATACATCTCGTCTCTTCACTCGATTTTTCTTAACAATATAACAGAAACATGGGAGACGCAATGGCTTGTCAGATCGCGTTGGGCAATGTGGACGTGAACACAAAAAAGAAAATGGATGACTACAATCCTGATATTCCCCAGGTGATTCATGTTGTGGGGTCTTTAGATTTTAATTTTTTTTTTTTTTTTAATAGACAAATGGCATCCTACTCTGCTTAACATTCGCAGCATTTATAGGGGATGGTAACCGTATTATTATTATTATTATTATTATTATATATATATATATTTTTTTTAATGGCCATCTTTCCACTGCACATGCATGCCACGGTCCAATAATTCCTATAGGTAGCTTTAGTCTGGATGTCTGATCTGCGGGTACTGCGGAATCTATGTCCGTGGGCACCTGCAGATCATTGGGCAGAGCGCCAGAATGGCGATTTTGTCTATGTAAACAAGGCAGATCACCGTTCTGTCCGTAGGGAAGGCGTTGGTCCTGTCTCAGCAAAGTCAGAAAGGGCTGTTGTTTTGGAGACCCCTGTCATAGTGGTCTATTGGTTTGTGTCCAGGGGAACCATGGTCTCTTCTATAGATCGAGGAGATGAAGTTGCTATGGATACAAAATGCTTTCATCCTTGCACAGCAGGAGCAATAGTGCGTTGTCCTTGTGGGTTTTGTGACTGTGTTCATATAAATTAAAAAATGTATATCATTTTTTTTTTTTTTTATTATTATATTTTTTGTTTTATGTGTAGCTGACAAAGCTGAAGAGCCACAGCTGGAACAACAAAGTCTCGGATTCTGGCAGCATCTGGCAGGGAAACTTCAGTCCCCTCACAAATATAAAATCAGAAGAGACGACAAAGGCGGAAGAAAAGGCGAGTCGGCGAGGATTAATAATCCCAAGTAACAAGCAACCAGTGAAGAGACCACTTGAAGGTGTGTGAAAATGTTTAAAACATCCATGAGGTGTAGCATTATTTTATTTGTGTCGTCATATATATATATATATATATATATATATATATATATATATATACCAGCAGCTGATTTTGTACTCAAAAATATTGGTTTCCCCTAAATGTTTAAAGCTTAACCACTTCCAGCCCAAGGACGTCCTATGACTTTGAGCGGGGGTATCTGAATGATGGGTGCAGCTGGAGGCATCATTCAGATATCGTCATCTTTTACAGCAGACAATTCTATGCACCGTAAAACCAGTCATAGTGGCTGTTCAGCAGCTTGATCATTGTTGCAGCCAGCGGGAGGGGAAATCCTGTCACCCTTCGGTGCTTCTCCCGACTCGCCCTACGATCCTCGAACAGGAGAATGAATCCTCCGTCGTTTACAAAAAAAAAAAAAAAAAAATGTCATAGTGATTTCCGATGAGCAGATGGTCCCCAGTCATCTCTGTGATCTGAGGCCCGAGTGCAACGTTATGACATCGCATCCGGAGGTAAAGTCTTCATTTCCAAATGTGTGATTTGTCTATTAGGAGTCTGCATGATTGCCAAAATTAATACTGTTAGAGGTGCGCATCTTCAGTGGTCTCACAATTCGATTACGATTATCATGTCAACCATTTGATTCCGCGATGCATCATGATTACAGCGCAAGTGCGCATGGTTTTCATCAAAAAAAATTCAAGTAGTCAGAACTCTTCTTACTCTGGTCCCCAGTCATCTCTGTGATCTGAGGCCCGAGTGCAACGTTATGACATCGCATCCGGAGGTAAAGTCTTCATTTCCAAATGTGTGATTTGTCTATTAGGAGTCTGCATGATTGCCAAAATTAATACTGTTAGAGGTGCGCATCTTCAGTGGTCTCACAATTCGATTACGATTATCATGTCAACCATTTGATTCCGCGATGCATCATGATTACAGCGCAAGTGCGCATGGTTTTCATCAAAAAAAATTCAAGTAGTCAGAACTCTTCTTAAAAAAAAAAAAAAAAAACAGAATAAATAAAAAAGACAACACTTCCTGCATGCAGCAAAGTCTAAACACAGCAGACAAAAACAAAGGAGCTCCAGGCTCTCCCCCAAAATCCTAAAGGAGAGGGTCTGAGACTGCAGACATGCTACAGGAGAGGGTCTGAGACTGCAGACATGCTACAGGAGAGGGTCTGAGACTGCAGACATGCTACAGGAGAGGGTCTGAGACTGCGGACATGCTACAGGAGAGGGTCTGAGACTGCGGACATACTACAGAAGAGGGTCTGAGACTGCGGACATGCTACAGGAGAGGGTCAGAGACTGCGGACATGCTACAGGAGAGGGTCAGAGACTGCGGACATGCTACAGGAGAGGGTCAGAGACTGCGGACATGCTACAGGAGAGGGTCAGAGACTGCGGACATGCTACAGGAGAGGGTCAGAGACTGCGGACATGCTACAGGAGAGGGTCAGAGACTGCGGACATGCTACAGGAGAGGGTCCGAGACTGCGGACAATAATGCAGAGTCGTGGTGTGATGAAGGCACATAGAAGACAATTCTATCATATGGACTTGTGTTGGGTTATGTAGATCAGCTGAATGCTGATTGTGACACAACCTGACAGATGGTCAGACTGGTAAGAGAAAGCAATACACAGTGTGTGTCACCCCAGCATCATACTGGGAATAATAAATAATGGTGTCCTTTGTCCCCTCCCAAGCTGTCATCACATTCAGGAAGATATCACACCAATCCTCCTGTCTATATTACTCCTCCATACAGCCCATTCCCCTGCAGTGACAATGACATTACTCATCACAGGTGACACATCAGCTTCCACTACATGCCCGGACTCCCCCCTGTGTCCCCAGATCACAGCGCCCCCTCCCCCTCTGTACTTGCATGCTGCTCTGCCAGTGCTGGTGGCCGTGCTCCAGGCCCCGACCGCCAGTCTCCCTGTTAATGCTGTAAACGCTGAGTTGCCTAGTGATAAGGGGGTGTGGCCAAGCAGGCGCACACCTTGAACTCCTACTCGGGCGATAGAGGATCATTGGAGGGAACTTACTTGAAGAAACGTGTCATTGCTGTCCCTCTGACCATGGCAGCCTATAATGAGAAGGCCGATCTGCCTGCTCACCACCCCCCCCCCATTTCCATTCCAGCCTCCGGTATTCTCTCGTCTCTCCTGAGGTCAGCAGCAGGGAATTCTCTGATGTCAGAGATGAGAGAGGTGGGCCGGGCAGTCACATGAGCGGCATATACACACACTAAGAAATGAGGTAACAGCTATACGCACTGATCGCTCTACCAATAATTTTTTTTTTTCAGGTCTCGTGCATCGATGCCGCATCGGGTACACCCGAATCGCAATGCATCGATGCAGCAATTTAATTTCAGCACCCGGCTACTGTATACGAAGACATTTTAGACAATTGTGCTTCTACAGCCATGTGGTAACAAACTGGGGAAGGCTGTTTTATGTTTTAACATAAGTGTGCAAAAAGCTAGCTACATAGGAACATGTTTTTGTGAGTTTGTGGAGGAACTTGAGTGGCCCACACAGAGCCCTGGCCTTAACCCTACTAAACACCTTTTTTTTGGGTGGATTGGAATACCATTTAAAGAAAACAAATCTTATCTCACTTCAGTATTTGATGTTGCAAATGTTCTTTTGGCTTAATAGTCGCAAATTCCTTTAGACACACACCAAAATCTTGTAGAAAACCTTCCCAGAAGAGTGGAGGCGGTCATAGTGATGACCAGCTTCATATAAATGGTCACGCTTTTGGAATGAGATGTTGAGTAAGTTCATATAGGTGTAAATGAAAAATGGATAAATACTCGTGCTTTGTGTCAGATTGTGTGCAAAAACACCCTGCAGCTGCTGTCCACCAAGTGCTAAATCGTCTCTAATCGTAATCTAAATACAGCGCTTGCAGAGCACAATATATGCATATATACAACGGTGCAAAAAATTAACAAAATCAAAAATCTTTACAAAGCTCTCAAACGGTGCTTGGAGGGAGAAAGTGACATCTTTGGTTGTAAAACCGAAAATACGTCTATGCGTTTCGTCCCTCCAGGGCATCATCAAGGACGGGGCGAAACGAATTGACGTATTTCCGGTTTTACAACAGACGTCGCTTCCGCCCTCTGTGGGACGCACTCTGATTTGCAGCGATCCCCAAATAACCTTATGATTGTCCCATGCTCGTTTTTTATCTGGAATTTTGTAAGTTATTAACCACTTGCCGACCAGCCACCGCAGTTTTACTGTAGCAAAATGGCATGGCTGTTATGTTGCATCGCTTTGCCCTGTGGCCACTAGGGGCACGCGTGCGCACTTTCTGCTCGTCCCTGGAGCCCATGCGAGTGGCCGGCGGGCTCCCGCTATTGCTGCTGACACACCGAGAACCGAGATCTGTGTGTGTAAACGCAGAGTTTTCGGTTCTCTGAGGGGAGAATAGACTGATCGTCTGTTCATACAGAGTATGAACAGCGATTTGTCATCTCCTCTACACGGTCCCCTTCAGTTAGAACACACACTAGGGAACACAACTAACCCCCTTGATCACCCCCTAGTTGTAACCCCTTCCCTGCCAGTGACATTTTTACAGTAATCAATGCATTTGTATAGCACTGATCGCTGTATAAATGACAATGGTCCCAAAAATGTGCCAAGTGTCCGATGTGTCCGCCATAATGTCGCAGTCATGATAAAAATGGCATATCACCGCCATTACTATTTAAAAAAAATGCCATAAAACTATCCCCTATTTTGTAGATGCTATAACTTTTGCGCAAACCAGTCATTATACGTTTATTGCGTTTTTTATTTTTTCCAAAAATATGTAGCATACATATCGGCCTAAACTGAGGAAAAAAAATTGTTTTTTATATATATATATTTTTGGGGGATATTTATTTATAGCAAAATGTAAAAAAAGTGTGTGTGTGTGGGTTTTTTTTTTTTTTTTTTTTTTTTTTTTGTTTGAGTGCAAAAAGTAAAAACCGCAGAGGTGATCAAATACCACCAAAAGAAAGCTGTGGGGGGGAAAAAAGGACATCAATTTTGTTTGGGTGCTCGGTCGTGCGACCTTGTCAGTGTCAATTGTCAGTTAGCGACGCAGTGCTGAATCGCAAAAAGTGCTCTGGTCAGGAAGGGGGTAAAATCTTCCGGGGGTGAAGCGGTTAATGTAATTGTGCAATTAAAATAAATTTTTACAGTACTTCACTAGGAGCATCATTTTGTTTTGTTGAGCCTGGTGGATTTCCTAACCGCCCCAAAGAGTAACACTCGGAGACCCTACCAAGGAAGTATAGAGACCTGTATTCCTAACACCAGACACAAGCGTGTTTGACCCCCAGACTGCAAAGCTGAGGGTCCTTCTTTTTTATTTTATTTTATTTTATTTATTTATTTTTTCTGGTGAGTAGGGATACAAGAGAGGGGGGAGTATGGCACAGCATGTTTTACATGAAGCACTTTAACACCTTTTTAGAATTTTGGAGCACCAAGCATTTTATTTGAGACTGTTTTGTTTGAGAATTTAGTAAAGATTTTTGATTTTGTTCATTTTTTGCACTGTTGTATGCATGCATATATTGTGATCTGTAAGCGCTGTATTATTTAGATTACATGTAGGTGTAAAGGTCACAGGTCCACAAACCTTTGGCCATAAGGTGTATTAACCACTTTGTTACTGGGTCGTTGCCGAAAAAACGGCTACAGCGCAGCTCTGTTCTGGAAGGGCGTCCATGGACATACACCCAGAACACATCTCCTGCACACTTCCTTTGGACACAGCTGATCACAGACCAAGGTAAAGAGCCAATCGCAGCAGCCCTTTACCACGT
Source organism: Lithobates pipiens (assembly GCF_037356315.1). Taxonomy (NCBI): domain Eukaryota; kingdom Metazoa; phylum Chordata; class Amphibia; order Anura; family Ranidae; genus Lithobates; species Lithobates pipiens. The sequence continues at coordinate 241,873,191 of NW_027507685.1, forward strand.
GATCAGCTGTCTAATCGCAGTACCCAGTGGCCATCAGTGCAGTTTTATCAGTGAAGAAGAAAAATGAACTTCTTTGTAAAATATGACCGAAACCGAGAAACTTCTGCCTCCTTTTTTTTTTTTTTTTTTCCCTTCCTTACAAAATTTTCAGTCTTTTTGTTTAGCCAAAGATAAAATGATTAAGAAAGCTCTATTTGTGTGAAATAAAATGATAAAAATTTAATTTGGGGTACTGTTGCATGACCGCGCAATTGTTTTTCAAAGTGACAGCGCTGAAAGCTAAAAATTGGCCTGGGCAGGAAGGGGGGTGAAAGTGCCCGGTATTGAAGTGGTTAAGCAGACTTATGATTATAAAAGTCTTAGTATTCATTAGCTCTGTTCATTAGTTCTGCAGCACTTCAAGTAGTTAACATCATTGATTAAAGGCATGTCTTTCTTTCTTTCTTCTTCTTTTTTTTTTTTTTTTTTTTTTTTTTTTTTTCTTTTTTCTCCAGGTGGGGTTTCAGAATGTGACCTCCTCAGTCAATATTCTTTTTCTCAGAATAAGAAACCAAAGAAAGAAAGTGAAGACCATTCAATGAAACTGGAGGCTTCTCCCCCATCAAATGTTCTACAACCACTAGATGACCGGGCCAATACAACAGATTTACAGCCCAAAGTGAGGAATAAATTTGCCACCTTGTTGCAAAGGAGAAATGAACAAAGTGGTTCAGTGTCTGTCGCTGGAACCCGCAGCAGGTGCGTCACTTTTCTAGGCACCATGACCTCTCTTAGTTCACTGGGGTGGAAAGCCAAAATCTAATAGTAGTTGGTTTGCTTTAAAAGGGGTTTCCAGCACCACCACAGAGAGGTCCTGCTTGATAAACCGATATAAGGCCATACTGTGGTAGCCATAAAAAAAAAAAAATCATTGTAGGGCCAATGTGCAATACCAGATTTCACCAGTAGGCATTTCTGAAAGTTTGTGAAGGTGGGATCTGGAAATAACAGCTCCAAGGTTGGCTAAAACCCTTTAGCTGGGATAAATGGGTCATCCTGGATCAGTACTTGGAGAGAACAAAAGGTTATCCCTTTTTGTTTTTTGCCGGTAAAGTCGGATAAGTTTGATTTCCCTCTTGAAACCAGAAACGGAGCCCTGGAGCACTACAAAACAAGCTCAGAATGTCCGTCCTCAGCAATTTACGTTAAAATAGCTTACCGAGCCTTGAAAAAGTATGCACACCTTTTACAACCAAAAACACAAATGTGTTTTATTGGGATTTTATGTGATGGGCTAACACAGGGGTTGACAAATTTGCTTGGAATCTAGGAGCCAGCTAAAAAAGTTAGGAGCCGGGTCCGTGACGGCTATCTGGACCTGTCCCTGGCTTGACATGGAGACAAGTGAGGGGAAGATAGCCCCAAGCCCCTCACCTGTCTCCAAGTCATTGCCCCCCATAGCTCTTAGAGGGACATTTTATTTATTTTTTTCAAATGACAATTTTTTTTTTAAATTGCATTTTAGTGTAAATTGAGATGTGAGGTCTCTCTGACCCCAGATCTCATATACAAGAGGACCTGTCATGCTTTTTTCTATTACAAGGGATTTTTACATTCCTTGTAATAGGAACAAAAGTGACACATTTTTTTTTTTTTTTTAAAGAACAGTGAAAAAAATAAAAATAAAAGTTAAAATAAATAAAAAATAGAGACCTCCTCTGTAACTTAAAAAGTGCAACCTGTAGAATTTTTTAAATGTCGCCTATGGAGATTTTAAAGGGTAAAAGTTTGTCGCCATTCGATGAGCGGGCGCAATTTTGAAGCACGATTTACTCTACGCAACATTATCTTTCACAATATTAAAAAAAATTGGGCTAACTTTACTGTTGTCTTATTTTTTTTTTTTTTATTAAATACATTTTCCCCAAAAAAGTGCGCTTGTAAGTCCGCTGTGCAAATACGGTGTGACAGACAGTATTGCAACGACCACCATTTTATTCTCTAGGGTGTTAGAATAAAATATATATATAATTTTTAGGGGTTCTGAGTAAAGGGAAGGAAGATAGGCTGGCAGGCAGGGAAAATTAGCATTGCATCCATTAGCATTGCTGGTTGTAATTCCAACGGCCACCACAAGAGGGCGCCAGATTACAGAAGGAACCATAGGATCGTAGAAGGCCTCAAAGCCGGGGGCTAAATTACCGGCCGGCGGCGGCGCGGCCCGACGCGATCGCGCCGGGGGGGGGGGCCGCGGAGACAGCATACCCCCAGCTGTGCTGCCCCAGGCGCCAGGTCTGGAATTCTAGTCGCAAATGCGACCGGGCGCCCGGGTTTTGTCGAGCCCTGGGCTAACACAAAGTGGCACATAATTGGGAAGTGGAAGGAAAATAATAAATGGTTTGCAAATTTTTTTACAAATATCGGACAGGGTGGCATGCATTTGTACTCGGCCTCCTTAGAGGTTTGGTAGAGACGCTTGGGTAACAAACCGCATCATGAAGGCCAAGGAACACACCAGACAGGTCAAGGATAACGTTGTGGAGAAGTTTTAAAGCAGGGTTAGGTTTAAAAAAAAAATAAATTCCCCCAAGCTTTGAACATCGCACAGAGCACTGTTCAGTCCATCATCCAAAAATGGAAAGAGTATGGCCAAACTGCAAACCTACCAAGACATGGCCGTCCACCTAAACTGGCAAGGAGAGCATTAATCAGAGAAGCAGCCAAGAGGCCCATGGTAACGCTGGAGGAGTTGCAGAGATCCACAGCTCAGGGGGGAGAATCTGTCCACAGGACAACTATTAGTCGTGCTCTCCACAAATCTGGTCTTTATGGAAGAGTGACAAGAAGAAAGACATTGTTGAAAGCCGTAAGACGTCCCATTTGCAGTTTGTGAGAAGCCATGTGGAAGAAGGTGCTCTGGTCAGATGAGACCAAAATTTACCTTTTTTGGGCCTAACAGCAGAACTCTGTGTGGCAGAAGACTTAACACTGCACATCACCCTGAACACACCATCCCCACTGTGAAACATGGTGGTGGCAACATCATGTTGTGGGGATGCTTTTCTTCAATTATAAACAAGGCAAAGGATAAATCCAAGGAAAACGAGTTTTAACTTGCCAACCAGCCCACAGACAACCAAGTAAACCTAACAGTATGCTTTTAGTGTTGGGTACCACAGATACCAGGGTGCCTTGACAAGGCTCTGTGGCTTACGCATGCATTTGCAAACGTGTGCAGACTAAACCCCTGCTTTTAACGCTTACTGTTAGACAGGTTATTTGTCTGTGGGCTGGTCGGTAAGTTAAGCTTGTTTTTTTCCTTGGATTTGTCCTTGGTCTTGTTTATAAACACTGCTTCTTACCGTGATGGCCAGCTATAGATGGAGGCTAGTGGCATACCTTTTTGTATGCTTTTCTTCAACCCTGACCAGCTTCTCTGTCCCTGCTGATGGGGAGATGGATGGAGTCAAATACAGGGCAATCTAAGTGAAAAAACCTGTTGGTCTGCAAAACATTTGAGACTGGAGCAGAGGTTCACCTTCCAGCAGGACAACGACCCTAAACATACAGCCAGAGCTACAATGGAATGGTTTAGATCAAAGCATATTCATGTGTTAGAATGGCCCAGTCAAAGTCCAGACCTAAATCCAATTGAGAATCTGTGGCAAGACTTGAAAATTGCTGTTCAGACGCTCCCCATCCAATCTGACAGAGCTTGAGCTATTTTGCAAAAACGAATGGCCAAACATTTCACTCTCTAGATGTGCAAAGCTGGTAGAGACATCCCCAAAAAGAAAACTTGCAGCTGTAATTACAGTGAAAGGAGGTTCTACAGAGTATTGACTCAGGGGGGCTAAATACAAATGCCCCCCACACTTTTCACATATTTAGTTGTATAAAAATGTGAAAACCATTTTATAATTTTCCTCCCACTTCACAATTATGTGCCACTTTGTGTTGGTCTATCACGGCCCTCAAAAAAATCCACTTGCCTGCACACATTTTGCGAGTGGATTTTGAGGGCTGCCTGGGAGTGGGGGGGGCAAGCTGTCAGCCTGTGTGGAATGGGAGTCTTTCTCCCAGCGATCGCGGAGGGGAAGAGAGCCGCCCAGGTGTTCAGAGCGCAGTGCGGGGAACACATCAATAACGGCTATCATTTCAATAGATGTGTTCCTCGCCGCTCCTCCTGGACCCGGGGCTTTGAGAGACAGATCACCCGTCCAATCCCAGTGACGGGTGATCTGTCAATCAAATTTCCCCAGCACAGTTGATAACACTGCTTTTGGATTTGGAGCTCTAGTCAGCTCATGCAGGAAATTACAATCTCTCTGGATATCTGGCAGGATCAGCTTTTTTTTTTTTTTTTTTTTTTTTTGCACTCTCCGAAACCAATATAACAAAACTCTGTAAAAATAAAGAGGAAAAGTGCAGTTGTGAAAAAAAAACACATGTACTTGCCTGCTGCAGCATCAATCTGATTCTGCAAGCTGTCCCCTGTGGGCTCTAAGCCCATTTGACGTTGATCGCTCAGTTCTCGGGTCTGCTCTGAAAGAGTGTGGTGACTGTTGATCACTCCTCTATGCTCTGCCCTTCTAGCGCTCACTGAAGCACCAGTCTGCGCAGTGGGCAGTAGCCTCTGAGAGGCTGAGCCAGCTGCTGGTCAGGAATCTGGGTAGATCCCGACATTGTTGGGATCCTCTCAGAGACTGGAGCTGGTCTGTGACATTTTGTCACAGGAGTGCGAAAAGGAAAGTTCATTCCTGTGACCCAAATGAGAATTATGACCACAAAAGCTTTGGCCTGACTTTTGGTCTTTGAGGGGGGGGGGGGGGAATAAACATTTGTTGGGGTGTGTATATAATATATAGGTGTGTGAGTGACTTGTATAGCGCTACCTATACGAACTGAATCGCCTCAAGGCACTTTCTTGCCACCAGAGTCCATCTGTGGCTTGCGTGGTCCTTTACCTCGTAAGGTCCCGACATGCTTACAAGCGCATATCAAGGCCAATTATTATTATTTTTTTTTTTTTTTTAGACCAGGTCTAATTAACCTACCAGCATGTCTTTGGAGTGTGTGTGTGTGTGTGTGTGTGTGTATATATATATGTGTGTGTGTGTGTGTATATATATATATATATATATAATATATACACACACACGCTAGCATATGTTCGGAGTATTCTGTTCTTTATGTGTGACCGCTTTCATTTTTTTCTCAGGTTTTTTTGCAACCAATCTGAGCTGGTGACCACCCCCTCCTCTATAGACATTTCCAAGCCAACAGACTACACCACAACCAATGTTTCGGGGACCTGTGAGGACAACCAGGCAGCGGAAACAACTGACGAAGGCGAAAAACTGTGTAAAAGAGAGCTGACTCCATCTCCCAATTCTGATGATTGTGACGTGAAATGTAATGCAGATTCTCCACTTCGGAATCCAAGAAACTGTTTTAGTTGGTCAGGAAGTTTGGCCAAAGGGAATCCTAAAACTGCGAGTCCATGTTCCTCCATCCTGTCTCTTAGAAGATTTCAGAGGACTAAGAGCAGCGTAGAGTCAGACAAAGATCCTCTTCAGATGGATCAGACTGTAAACTCCAACGGGAGCCCAACCCACTGTGCCATCACTCAGAGGAGCAAAATGGCCGTGGTGGAGATTGAGGACTCCAGCTCAGAAGTAAGATTAATGTTGTTTGTGCGTGGTGTTGGCAGCATTTTATTAATTTTATGACTTTGTTTAGATTTGTAGGGCAAAGCCACCCATTGCCTACACTTACTGCTTGCATTATAAGTGACCATTCAAACCATTATGGTGCTGTTTATTTTGAGAGGTACCCAAACACACCTCCACAGCACACTTGCCCATGCACTGCATTATGAACAACTTGCCGCTGTTTCTTCTCTGGGAAATTAACGGAGTTCAGGAAAAAGACAGCCAGATGTTTGACCATTCTTCCGGAGGGCAATTGTGAGGTCAGGCAACGCAAGGTCCATAAAGACATGGATGAACGCGTTTGGGGTGGAGAAACTTGACTGACCTACAGAGTCCTAACCTCAACTCGATAGAACACCTTTGGAATGAGCGGAGACTGTGAGCCAGGACTTCTCGTCCAACATCAGTGCCCGACCTCACAAATTTCTAGAAGAATGGTCAAACATCCCCATAGACACACTCCTAAACCTTGTGGACGGCCTTCCCAGAGGAGTTGAAGCTGTTATAGCTGTAAAGGGTGGGCCAACTCAATATTGAACCCTACAGACTAAGACCCCATACACACTATTGGGGTTTTCTGCAGATTTTTGTCTTCAGATTTACCAAAACCATATAGTGCAAGGGTCTGCCTGATTGCATACAAATTAAAACTCTTAAAGCAGAAGTAAACCCATCGATCTAAGTTTGAAAAAAGTTACATTTCCGGCATGCCGGGAATGTAAACTGTCACATTGTACTCTCAACCAAAATGTCAAACTATCCAATGGCTGGTGTCATAACTGATCACATGTGCAGCTTCATGGCAGTTAAAGATTAAACGGAGGCCAAGATGGCAGCTTCCTTGGCTGAAAACGATAGGAGGGTTTACTTCCACTTTAAGGTTTGACCTCATATTATATGGTTTTGGTAAATCTGGAGATAAAAATCTGCAGAAAATCTAATAGTGTGTATGAGGCTTAAAGCCTCGTACACACGATCGGATTTTCCAACGGGAATTGTGTGACAGGCTGTTGGCCTAAAATCTAATCGTTTGTACGCTCCATCGGACAGTTGTCGGATTTTCCGCAGACAAATGTTGGATGGGAGGCTTATAAACTTTCCGCTGACCATTATCTGTCGGATTTTCCAATCTTGTGTACACAAGTCTGTCGACAAAAGTCCAAAGTACAAGGACGAGCCAGAAAAGAAAAGCGGCCCAGTAAAAAAAAAAAAAAAAAAAAACAATGCAGCTTTTTGCTGCAATATGCACCTTTTATCCAAGCTGTACCCTGCAAAAATTACTTTAGTCAACTAGATGGCTTTGGTCTCCTGGGTAGATTCGCTTCCCTGAGCCCAGGCTGTCATGGACATGCACCCCTGGGGATGGAATCGTCGCAGCTTGGGCTTGCTGTACCTACTGCTTTCTATTAAATTAATTGCATGTGGTTTTTATGTAGAAGGACCTGTGCTGGCATTGGACTGGTTGTGTTTGTACATATACTGCAGTGGAAGGGGTATGCTGTTTTTGCTTCCAAAATTGTCTTTACCTTGCAATAACGTTTTGGAAAATGGTTTGACAAGACTAGCAGTACAACATTTTTGCAGAGTCTTGGGGTACATCTATATCCCTGGTATTCATGACAATTCTGATTTTCAGGACATGGACAAGAGTCCGGAGTCTCTTCCTGAATTCAGCTTAAAAGATTCTCCTTCACACCAGACGGCATATCCAGAGAGGAGGCCTGTTCCAAAAACTAAGGTAAATCCCTTACCGGACATGATAAATGTTCTTGCATCTAAGTGTCTTATTTATATCTCTTGCTTTAAAGTGGTTGTAAACCCTTACAAACCACTTTGACCTACAGGTAAGCCTAGATTAAGGCTTACCTGTAGGTCCAAGAAATATCTCCTAAACCTACATGATAGAGCTTTATTTTGGTGGTATTTATTCACGACTCTGTTTTTTAATTTTTTGCATTATAAGGTGAAAAAAATGCGTAAAGTTGGGGGAAAAAACAATATTTTCTTCTTTCTATTTTAAAAGAAACACAATAAAATCGAATTTTGTCATAAATTTAAGCCAAAATGTATTCTGCTACATGTCGTTGGTAAAAACAAAAAATTCCGTTAAGTGTATAATAATTGGTTTGTGTGATCACGGACATATGCACGCAAATGATCATGTACAGATGTGTGCAGATAATCATTGGTACATATGTGGGGGACATGTGTTTTTATTGGGGACGTGTAGGGACATGTGTTTTAGACTACGTTGGTGATCGGTGAGTAAAAAGCTGTAAAAAACAGCTCATACATGCTGATCACCAGCAGGCTGCAGCGATCCGCTCTCCTCTCCTCTCCTCAGCGACAACTACCGTGTGAGGAGAGCCCATTTTTTTCTTTCATTATAACATTTTAGTGTAAATAATGAGATGTGAGGTCTTTTGACCCCAGATCTGATATTTAAGAGGTCCTGTCGTGCTTTTTTTCTATTACCAGGGATGTTTACATTCCTTGTAATAGGAATAAAAGTGACACTTTTTTTGTTTACAGTGTAAAAATAAAAGGTAAAATTAAATAAGAAATGTATTTATTATTTTTTTTCCAACGTGCCCCTTCCCGCCGAGTTCACGTGCAGAAGTGAACGCACACGTGAGCAGCGCCCGCATATGAAGATTGTGTTCAAACCACACATGTGAGGTATTGCTGCGATCAATGGAGTGAGAGCAATAATTCTAGCCCTAGACCTCCTCTTTAACTTAAAACATGCAACCTGTAGATTTTTTTTTTTTTTTTTTTTTTTTTTTTTTTTTAAACATCGCCTATGGAGATTTTTAAGGATAAAAGTTTGTCGCCATTCCACGAGCGGGCACAATTTTGGGAATCTATTTATTCGCGTAACATTATCTTTCACAATATAAAAAAAATAGGGCTAACTTTACGGTTGTCTGTCTTATTTTTTTAATTCAAAAAAGTGTATTTTCCAAAACAAAAGTGCGTTGGTAAGACCGCTGCTCAAGTACGGTGTGACAAAGTATTGCAACGACTGCCATTTTATTTTCTAGGGTGTTGGGGAAAAAAATGTATAATATTTGGGGGTTCTAAGTAATTTTCTCAAAAAAAAAACAGTTTTTAACTTGTAACAACACATTTCAAAAAGAGTCTCGCTCCTTAAAGGGATTGTAAAGTTTTATTTTTTAAATAAAAAACATGTTATACTTGCCTCCACTGTGCAGCTTATTTTGCACAGAGTGGCCCCGAACCTGCTCTTCTGGGGTCCCAATGGCGGCTGATTCTGCTTCCTCCCGCAAGGTACTTCTCACGTTCATGCAAGCTCCCTCGCGTGATGAGTAGCACCCGCGGGCACGCTCCTGTGATGCAGCCGGCGGCTATAGCCGCTCGTTGTATCGCACGGCCCCGCCCCCCATTGCGCCACGTTATTGGATGTGATTGACAGCAGCGCCAGGCTGAGCGGCGAAGAGGACGTCGGGGGGGGGGGGGGGGTGAGCGCCGGACTTTCGAGGGGTCAGGTAAGTAAAACGGGGGGACTGGGGACGCCAGCACTGTGAGATGTTTTTTCACCTTAATGCATAGAATGCATTAAGGTGAAAAAACATTTGCCTTTACAACCCCTTCAAGCCTGGATTGACACTTATGCACTTTTTGTGCTTTTTTTCATTTTTCAGATTTGCAATGCAATACAATCCGTTTAACATGGTTTTCTATGAAACACGTTCTGTAGTGCAAATTTGCAAAAAGCACAAAAAATGCGTAGGTGTGAATCAGGCCTAAGTGGTTAAAGTTACAATTAGGAATTTGTGTCTAGCATTTCTGATGAAAATATTTGATGTGCGTTGTATGAGGTCATCAGATCTTTCCTCCACCATACCTAGAGAGAGAGAGAAACTGTCTGAGAAGCTTGGGGCAGGTTTGTGTCAGTATTTTGTTTTTAACTCTCTTCTTACTGGATTTCAGGTGTCTGGACTGCTTAAATCAAAGAGCTTCGATTCTCGATCTGTGACGAAATTGAAACCAATGGCACCAGCAAAAGCGAGTGGACTGAGCAGCAGAGTGTCTGCAAGAGCTGCAAGAAACAATGAGAATAAGCCAGGCCTGCAATCCACGATCAGCGACCTATGGAAGAACTTCAGCTTTAAAAAGTAATTTATTTATATGTTGTTCATTTATTCATGTCGGCACCATTCTTTCCATTTTTAGCCAACCTCCTTTATCCCCGTGGTCTTTGATCTCATTGAAGTTCTTGACCTCCTTTTACTTCTGTTGTCTTAAGCCCCATACACACTATCAGTTTTTCTGATGACTTTTTCCTTCAGATTTACCAAAACCATATAATAGGAGGTCAAACCTTAGGAGTTTCAATGTGTATGTAATCATGCAGGCCTTTCTACTACAGGGTTTTGGTAAACCTGAAGGAAAAACTCAGCAGAAAAACTGATAGTGTGTATGGGGCTTTACATTCCAAAAAGAAAGTGACTGTTTTTTAGGCTTCTTCTTTGTTGTTTCCAGTCTATTCCAGTCTGTATCTTTTACATTCTCGTTCTGATTTAATTTACTGATGGGATTTAATCCTTTCTTAAATCTTTGCAGACATTAATTGGATGCCACAGAAGACGTTTCTCTGCCCTTGGAAGCCGTGTGCTACAATTTTCATCTGACCACCTCATTTTACCCAGCGACAGATGTTTGTTCCTCCTACACAGGTTTTAGCTTTTGGTCTATTAGATCAGAATCTAAATATATAAAAATCATAAAAAGATATATATATATATATAATTTTAGTTAAAGTTTACAATGTAGCTAAATTACTCTTCAGCTGGATATTTGCACACTAGAATGAATGTAGAGTAGCTGCTTGACGTACATGAACGTTTTAGATGGAAAACCTGACCTTTCCTGAAATGTGATCACCTTGATGAAATGCGTCGGGCAAAGTGCCTTTTTTAGCAGGCTCTTGGTGAATTTTCTTTATTTAGGGAACAATTTGATTTTGCATCAAATCATTTTACTATGTAGGGATATTCAGTCCTAGGGCTACACAATGTACAAATTAAGTAATCCTAAGGAAACCAAGACCTTATTTTCACTGAAAAAATACTGAGCCGTCTTGTGAAGCAATTTGGTGGAAGCTGTGTAAACGCTGCTGAAAAAAAAAACGGTTTTGGCTCCAAGTGTGTAGATGGTAAAACCAAAGTAACCTAAACCCCTTGCTGCTGGCAGGTTCAAAAGATTGTCATGCAAAGGCCTTCTATTGGATTGTCAATATTACCATTGCACATATTCCCTGAAATGGGCTCAATAGTAACAGGTGCTGCAGCAACCAACTACCGGCTGGAAACTGGACAGATCAGCGCACATATTTCAACGGCATCGTCAAATGTCATCCAAAGTTTTTAATGCAGAAAAATAACATCACAAAGCATTAAGTGCAATGTTTAGGAGCAACCCAGGGCCCCTTTGTGGGGCACGTGGTCGGCCAGGCAGGGCCCCTTTGTGGGGCACGTGGTCGGCCAGGCAGGGCCCCTTTGTGGGGCACGTGGTCGGCCAGGCAGGGCCCCTTTGTGGGGCACGTGGTCGGTCAGGCAGGGCCCTTTTGTCAGGAATGTGACCTATCGCATACCTGATGAAGGGGTCCTGCCTGGCTCCTAAACATTGCTCAATACCATCCAAAACTGGAGATGCACCTTAATCGGCCTCCATGTTTTATACTGTTATGTCCCAAACGTTTAATGAGGGCTCATAAAGTGGAAAGTTGCTATGCTGTAGAGAATGTTAATATAGGTTCATTGTGTCTAAAGCAGTACCTTCAACATCTACCTTTTTTTTTTTTTTTGGTCTCAAATTCTTCCTGAAAAATTGCACTTTCTGGTATGTTGGTGTGCCTATAGCCTCAAAGCTGGATATCTGCAGTATAGGATCATCTAAGACAGTGGTTCTCAACCTGGGGGTCGAATGATGGTTTGCCAGGGGTCACCAAATCCTGGGATGTTCCTGAAGCCCGCACCGCTCTCCTAGCCTTTTTTTGCGGCCGTTCAGCAGGGTTGTCCCAGAGCCGGCGGCCGCCCCACTCAGCCTCTTCGCAGCCACCCATTCAGTTCATGGCATGGCTGGGGGGCAAAGACTAGAGGTCAGCTGACTGGTGAGAAATGTCAGCTGCCCCCCCCCCCCACCAAGGAGTAAGAGAAGGAATAAAAATAATGGAGAATACATTGGAAGGGAGAGGAAAAGAGGGGAAGGAACAAAGAAAAGGGAGCGAAAGAATAAAAAGAACAAGTAAAACGGCTAGAGAGTGGGATGGGGAAAAAATAAAAAATAAGGATAGAGAGAAATAAAAGGGGAAGAAAGGAGAACAAAGAGAGTGGTACATCCTAAAATGTACCATAAGGGGTTTTAATACTGTACGAGTGGAAGGGACTCGGGGAGCGTTAAATATCCGTGGGTTAGGGGTGCAAATTACTTGTCTTGCCTTGGGTGCTGACAACCCACGCTACGAAAATAATTTTGCTGTTGGGGGTCCCCACAACTTGGGAAATTTTTATTAAGGGGTCACGGCACTAGAATGGTTGAGAACCACTGATCTAAGGCACTGCTTCCTCTGACTTCTAGTCTCAGGAGATCTGGAGTGAGATTTGATGATGTCACTACTGTGGTGCTCACTCTTCTCCTTGCTGAAGGCTCTGACATGAGGAAGCAAAGCCCTGCCTCTACCAAGGTGGCCACCTCCACACAGACGCCGTATAAAACAAGACATGGGAAGTCAGTAATTGGGAAAGATCAGTTGTAATGGGACAACAGGAAACGGCTAACCCCCCCCAGCCTGCCCTTTATTTTGGCAACCGCTTCCAGAGTTCCGTTTTAATTTGTGGTTGGCTAGTTGTCACTGTAAAGAATCTTGCCCTTTTTTATTGTCACTTGTATAGAATGTGTTTTGTATCAAATGGGCATTTTGAATTTGTATATATTTTTATGTTTTGTAAAATGTATGCATCAACTTTGTACATTATTAGGTCATGGGTAACAAATAAATACATTTTTATATTGCCTGCAGAGCTTATCCTTTTTTGCTTAGTGTCATTAAACCCACATCATTAAAAACTGTCCGTACATGCTGTTCATACTCAGTCACTATGAGATTAGTTTTATTATAGTTTTCTGTATCCTACAAAACCTGGGTGATCCTGCTGTTCTGTGGCTCCCTCCTTGTATGTGTCTCCGCTGCAGTCTAACATTGTGTAGCCGAACTGTTGCCACATCTACTGAGCATGCTCCAGTTTTAGTTCCCCCATCTAAGCTGTTTCCTCCCTGTTCTTATCTGTCCAGCCCATGTGACTATAAAGTCACACATGTGGACATATACACTCTGTATAAATGACAGCCCACTCCCGGCTTCCTCCTCCATACCCCTAAACAGCTCTACACTATGGGGGTGGGATATTGCATGTAGATGGAGGCGTCACCTCTCTAATTCTAAGCACATACAAACAATAGATACAGGCTGTGATTGGCAGAACCTCCCAAACTTTACAGCCCCCCACCATGTTTTTTTGCACAGAAATAGTACAAATGCATACAGCAGGTAAAATAAGTATTGAACACATCACCATTTTCTAGGTAAATATACACTATATTACCAAAAGTATTGGGACACCTGTCTTTACATGCAAATGAACTTTAATGGCATCCCAGTCTTTGTCCATAGTGTTCAATATTGAGTCAACTCTTCTGGGAAGGCTGTCCATGAAGTTTGAGTGTCTCTATGGGAATGTTTGAGCATTTTGCCAGAAGCATATTTGTTGGACAAGAAGGCCTTGCGCGCAGTCTCGGCTCCAATTCATCCAAAAGGTGTACTATCGGGATGAAGTCAGGACTGTGCAGGCCAGTCAAGTTCCTTCACCCCTAACTTGCTCATCCATATTTTTTTTATTTATTTTTTTTTTTTTTTTAAGGACCTCGCTTTATGCACTGGTGCGCAGTCATGTTGGAAGAGGCCATCCCCAAACTGTTTCCACAAAGTTGGGAGCATGAAATTATTCAAAATGTCTTGGTATGCTGACACCTTAAGCAATCCCTTCACTGGAACAAAGGGGCCAAGCCCAACCCCTGAAAAACAACCCCCACACCATAATCCCCCCCTCTACCAAAGGATTTGGACCAGTGCACAAAGCAAGGTCCATAAAGAAACTTGGGGTGGACGAACTTGACTGGCCTGCACAGAGCCCTGAGCTCAACCTGAAATTACACCTTTGGGATGAATTGGAGCAGAGACTGTGAGCCAGACCTTATTGTCCAACATCAGTGCCTGACCTCGCATGCGCTTCTGGAAGAATGGTCACACATTCCCATAGACACACTCCTAAACCTTGTGGACAGCCTTCCCAGAAGAGTTGAAGATGTTATAGCTACAAAGGGTCGGCCAACTCAATATTGAACCCTACGGACTAAGACTGAGATGCCATTAAAGTTCATGTGCGTGTAAAGGCAGGTGTTATTTTGACATGAAATTTTCACCACGTTGGTAACGACCCATGCAAACGATACTAACAAGACGCCAAAACAAATTAAGTTGTGTAATGAAATGGAATGCATAAATATTGAACACGCTAACTGAAATTTACCATATTTAATACTTTGTACAAAATCTATTTGCATACGTTGCTCAGGTGTCATTTTGGCCCATTATCCACAGTCTTCAAATCTTGAAGGTTCCTTGGTCCTTTTCTTTTATGAACTTTGATCTTTAGTTCTTTCATATATTTTTCTATTGGATACAAGTGAGGTGATTGGCTGGGCCATTCTAGCAGCTTTATTTTCTTTCTTTGAAACCAATTGAGAGTTTCCAATGTCCACCCCCCTTTTCTTCATCATCCTGGTAGATGGCAGCAGATTTTTATCAAGAATGTCTTGGTATGTTTTTCCATTCCTCCTTCCTTCAATGACATGAAGTTTGCCAGTACCGTATTCTGAAAAACAGACGCGCCTACACCATGATGTATCCACCTCCAACCTTCACTGTCGGTGTGGGGTTGTTTTTGGTGTGATGTGCCATTTGTCATGGTGTGTATCATGGCATCAAAAGAGTTCAGTTTTGGTCTCATCTGACCAGACTATCTTCTCCCAGTATTTCACAGGCTCATCTAAATGTGCAACAAACTTTGAGCAAGCTTCAACAACTTCAACATGCTTTTTCTTCATCAATGGAGTCTTGCGTGGTGAGCGTGCATACAGGCCATAGCGGTTGAGTGCATTACGTATTGTTTTCTTTGAAAAACAAGACATTCCAGGTCTTTCTAAAGCTCTCCAGAAGTGGTCCTTGGCTCTTTGACAACTCTTCTGATAATTCTTTTAATTTCTCTATGAAAATCTTGAGGAGCACCTGGTCATGGCCGGTTTATGGTGAAATCATGTTCTTTCCACTTCCGTGTTATGGCCCCAACAGTGCTCACTGGAACATTCCAAAGATTAGAAATCCTTATGGGTCACTAACAAGGAGAGGAGAGCCGATGTGTTTCCACTTAGCTCCCTCCTCCTATGCTGGCCCGGGCCCACAGATGGGAAAGAGGAGCCCGGGATATATGGCGGGGGGTGCGTTACTGGGTGGGTGTCGAAGCAATCGGGCACGCAGCAGTCATACTGCTACCATGTGACTGGCAGGAGTCTGCTTGTCGGATATATACACACAATCCCAGTAGAATATGTGTAAAACCACCCCGCTGTCAGGTCCGTATGACGTATCGACCCGGCAGCAAAAGGGCTAATGTTGTACCTGTACTGTATTGGACAGTTGTAGCATTAGGGAGACCCTGTCATCATACCATTTATTTCAACAAATATTTTCCCATAACCAATATGTATCTTTTATTTTTGCATGCATGTATACTTGTAAAAGCCCCTCTTGTGTAGACCTCCCTGAGACTGCTGCCGGGTGCTGCCTTCTTGTTAGCAACCCCAGCAGACTCCGTGCTGAAATTTGGGGCACTCTATAGTATTCCCCTTTGCTCTTTCCCTGGTAGCTACATTAAAAAAAACATGGAAAGTAAAAGCACTGCTAGTAAGCATAAAGAAATACCTGAATTTTCTGTGCTTTTACCTGCATTTAATTAAGGTGATGATGGGGACTCTTTAAAATGGTTATAAAGCTCAGATATGAAATATGAACTATGCATATTGCTCTGTAGTGTTTACTTGTCACAGTCCAGATCACAAAGTGTCATTTCTATCTACTGCCTCCTTCCTCTGCTATCCTCACTAATCACTTCTGACAAGTTCTCCTGACACCAAGCGAAAAAAGGTGACGGGAGGGAGCTCCAGCATACAGCCTGTGATTGACAGCCTCAGCTCTGGTCCTGTGTGCTGTAAAAGGAGAGCTCTCATCTTTGAACTCTGCAGAGTATACGTCAGCTGATTTCTGAAAGCTCAGGCAAGCTGTATAAAGTCTGCACTTTGGCTGTAGAGAAGATGGGGCTGCAGATAGATAAGTACAAATTATGTAGGGGGGATTGTTTAATCTCTGTATCACCTGAGGCTAGTCGCTTGGCTGAGTATATGTGAGGGTTTAAAACCCATTGTAACTGCCTCCTGCCCGCCGTATAGTAAAATGACAGCATGCACGGATCCCCTCTCGTTCTGGGATGACATCGCCCCAGTCACACTGCTCTTGCATGCCTGCGATGAAGCGGCACTTTAACCACTTAAATAACAAACGTGTTCTACTTGCCTCCACTGTGCAGCTCGTTTTGCACAGAGTGGCACCAAACCTGCTCCTCTGGGGTCCCTCGGCGGCTGTCTCGGCTCCCTCCCGCAAGGACTCCACAACTTCCGTACAGTGAGCAGCTACGGCCCCGCCCCCCAGCACACCACGTCATTGGATATGATTGATAGCAGCGCGAGCCAATGGCTGCGTTGCTTTCAATCCATCCACTCTAGCCAATAGTGGCGAAGAGGACATCGGGGGCGAGCGTGGGACTTTTGAGGGGTCAGGTAAGTAAAACGGGGGGGCTGGGGGTGCTGGCAGTGTCAGATGTTTTTTCACCTTAATGCAAAGAATGAAAAACGTTTACCTTTTACAACCCCTTTAAAGTGGTTGCACATTCTGTACAACTACTTTTACCTACAGCTAAGGCTTACCTGTAGGTGCTGGAAATATCTCCTAAACCTCCACGGTTTAGGAGAGATTTACTAAAATGACAAGCGCCGATTACTATGGCGCATCCGCCCTTTCTAATTGGGGTCATGCTGTGACTGGCGGCTCCCGCGACTCCAGCCAGTCACTGAGCCGGTGTTCGTGGCCCCGGAAGGAAGAGGGGCGAAGATGGACGCTCCCTGCTCGCGGGGGCAGCGTTGACATCGCAGGCTTTGGTGTCCGGTAAGTGACACATAATGGGATGTATCGTAGCCCGTTATGCTTTTACCTTTGCAGGGAAATAAAGAGATCTGTGTTGTAGTGTGTGTCAGACTGACACACCACCGATCGCTGCGCGCTGGCTCTTTAGCCTAAAAGACTTCCCATGGCAGTCAGATTAACGGAACCAGTGCCCAGCCATCCATTTTGCTATAGGCCGGGTGGAAAGTGGCTAAAAAAAAATTTTTGCAAAAAAAAAATAAAAAATGCAGTGGTGCTTAAATACCACCAAAAGAAAGCTCAATTTGTATGATAAAAATGTAATTTGGGTACAATGCTGCATGACCGTGCAATTGTCATCCAAAGTGTCACAGCGCTGAAAATTGGCCTGGGCAGGGAGGGGGTGGAAGTGCCCGGTATTGAAGTGGTTAAATATGTGGCACTGCAGCCTGAAGGTGGCAGTATATTTACATGCAGGCTTCCCCTTCTGGCTGTAGACTCCAGGCAGCATGTGTTCAGTAGGTCAGAACTGACATAGTAATAACATTGGCAACCTCTAAATTGGTTCCCCATCCAAATTGTGTGTTGGTGGGGGGTTTAAGGACAGCTGACACTGAGCCATCAACCACATGAAGTGTCTGCCCTCCTCTTTATTAAAAGTGTCCTTCTTTGCATGGGGAACACGGTTCATATACCGAGAAGTGTCACATTCCCTCATATCAAGTAACAGGTGGATTGCTATATTTGCATTACAGTCACAGCTGCACTTGGAAATGCAAACCGTGGCGCCACTTGACTGCAAATGTAATCCTTCTGCTAATGTCTCTGTAAATAAAATGTACATCCAACAGAGGGATTGGGAACTCGAGGGATGTGAGAAACCAGCGGGGACAGTCTTTGTTAAAGAACAGACCTTTTTCTGACACTTGTATTTTTTTATTTATTTTTTTACTAGAAAATTTCTTAGAACCCCCCCCCCCCCCCCCCAACATCACCATTTAACCACTTCAGCTCCAGAAGGATTTACCCCCTTAATGACCAGGACATTTTTTGCCATTCAGAACTGCGTCGTTTTAACTGACAATTACAACGCTGTACCCAAGCATAATTGACGTCTTTCCCCCCAACCCCCCCCCCACAAACAGAGCTTTCTTTTGGTGGTATTTAATCACCTCTGTGATTTTTATTGTTTGTGCTATAAACAAAAAAAAGCAACAATTAAAAAAAAAAAAAAAAAAACAATATTCTTTACTTTTTGCTATAATATGCACAAATAATGTTTTCATGTATTCGTCAGTTTAGGCCCACATGTAATATTTTTGGTAAAAACAATCGCAATAAGCGATATTGATTGATATATTGATTGATTATATTGATTGGTTTGCGCACAAGTTATAGGGTCTACAACATAGGGGATAGCTTTTTTTTCTTTATTTTTAATTTTAGTTCTTTTTTTTTTTTTGCTAGTAATGGCTGTGATCTGCAAATGCATTTTTCTTTTTTTTTTTTAATGGGATTGCGGCAGACAGATTGGACACTTTTTAGAAATTTTTGGGACCAATGTCTTTTATACAGCGATCAGAGCTAAAAATAGCCACTGATTACTGTGTAAATGTTACTGGCAGGGAAGGGGTTAACATTAGGGAGGTGATTAAACAACAATTTAAAAAAATGCTATAATATCCACAAATAATGCTTTCCTGTATTCATCAGTTTTAGGCCAAAATGTAGTCTACATATCTTTGGTAACAAATATCACAATAAGCATATATTGATTGGTTTGCTCACAAATTGTAGCGTCTACAAAATAGGGGATAGCTTTTTTCCTCTTTTTGCTAGTAATGGTGGTGATCTCCTGCGTCACGTGGCGGGTGCGCACGCCTACTAAGACTATTTAAAGGGCCGATGTACAGCTACGTCCATTTGCCCGGGAGAGCCAACCTGCCACAGTATGACAGCGGCAGGTCAGCTAGTGGTTAAATAGGAGTCAGTACACACCTGCCATCATTTAAAGTGCCTCTGATTAACCCCAAATAAAGTTTAGCTGTTCTAGTAGGTCTTTCCTGACGTTTTCTTAGTCGCATCCTACAGCAAAAGCCATGGTCCGTAGAGAGCTTCCAAAGCATCAGAGGGATCCCATTGTTAAAAGTTATCAGTCAGACCCTTCCGCCCTTACCCCTCCATGTCCCTTCATCCTATCTCTTTTTGACCGTTTCTGCTTTTATCATCTTTCAGCATGACAACGACCCAAAGCATACATACAAATCAACAAAGGAATGGCTTCACCAGAAAAAGATTAAAGTTTTGGAGTGGCCCAGACCTGAATCCCATTGAAAATCTGCGGGGTGATCTGAAGAGGGCTGTGCACAGGAGATGCCCTCGCATTCTGACAGATTTGGAGTGTTTTTGCAAAGAAGAGCGGGAAAATATTGCCAAGTCAAGATGTGCCATGCTGATAGACTCATACCCAAAAAGACAGAGTGCTGTAATAAAATAAAAATGGGCTTCAACAAAATATTAGTTTAGGGTGTGCACACTTATGCAACCTTATTTGTACTTCTCTCCACCTAAAAGATTTCAGTTTGTTCAATTGAGTTGTACAGTTTTTTTAGGTCACATTTAGCCCAGGTTCACACTGACCGTGGGATTGAAATTGTACAAGTTCAACTGAACGGCATGTCAGTCCAACTTCGTGGGGGGCAATTTCACAGACATCTGTGTGGGTTCCTGCACAAATGTCTATGCAAATTGTACCCCGAAGTCACCAAAAGTAGTACAGAAATTACTTTTGGGAATTGGTGCAGTTCTGCAAAGTCGGCGTCGCACCAATTCGGATGATACCATTGCTGGCAATAGCTGCAAATTCGGCGTGTGATTTGACATGTTAAATCGCATGCCAATTCGCACCAATGTGATCCTAGGCTAAAGGGGGAAAAAGTTCTGAAATGATTTATCTTTGTTTAATTCTTTTTACATCACAGAAACCTGACATTGTATCGGAGATGTGTGGACTTTTTATATC
Source organism: Lithobates pipiens (assembly GCF_037356315.1). Taxonomy (NCBI): domain Eukaryota; kingdom Metazoa; phylum Chordata; class Amphibia; order Anura; family Ranidae; genus Lithobates; species Lithobates pipiens. Next base: position 241,893,241 of record NW_027507685.1, read on the forward strand.
CACTGTATGTATATTAGCAGAGGCCCTAGAGGATAAAACGGTGGGTTTTGCCACTTTTTCTATAGAGGCACTTTAAAAAATGTATTTTTGTTTACTTTTATATATATTTGAACCCCTTAGCCTGTTGGGAGAACCTATATATTTGGGTGGAGTCAGGTGATCTGTATCCTGTGCCACTTGGACAGCTGCCTGGGTGGATGTGTGTTGTATTGCCAGGGCTGCTAGGCCAGAGATTGGGCCTATCCCGGGCACATCTGGCTGCTAGGCTGTCTGAGGTCCTATCCAGAAGCAAGAGAGCAGTGCAGGGTTGGGATTGCGGCTTGCAGTCCAACCAGAAGAGACAATTCTGCTGGCCAAAGAAACTGTCGTGGTCGGAGGTAGAGGGGAAGCTGTCACCCAACTAAGGGTCCAACCACCTTATTACTAGGGACCACAGTGAGTAGCTGAAGCAAGTACTGAAGCAGCATTCTTACCAACCGGGAACGGTGAAGAATCTGGAAACTTCAGTGGGTATCAAACCAGGGACCGAGCCAGCAGAGGTGACGCTTGCAGAGCTGCCTTCTGCGTCAAGCCAGGGACTGAGCAAGCCAGTGGGGTGAAGATTGAGAAGTATCTTGAGTGTCAAGCTAGGGACCATGCAGAGAGGTGGGGGTGACGCTTGAGGAAGATACCACGTGAAGATTGGAGGAGCTCAAGGGAATCAGTGGCAGTGAATCATCTATTCTAGAGAGAGAGAGAGAGACTGGGAGCTCAGTGGGCTGAAGAACTACAAGAAGTGATTGTAGTGGAAGTGAAAGAACTGTTACGCTTTCTGTTAGGAACTGTTAAAGACTGTTGCCATAGGAGACAGCATTCCTACAAATGCAGATGTGGTGTCTTGCTGGATGCCTTTCCCTGCATGGCTATCCTCCTATTGGAGTCTCGGCATCTGCCAATTGAACTTCCAACTACTTAAGGCTGGTCCTGGCCCCAACCCTCTCTCCCGCAAAAAGTTTAAGAGAAATAAACTTTTTTTTGCATTCAAGAAGTGTCTGGTGCCCAATAACTTTAACTACTGTACACCCACCATGCCGTACAACTTACAACATATAGAAGAATGTCGGCTATCCCTGGCCCTGGAGGTTCTCATTAGACCAAAGGAGGCCTGGGACCTTGCTACAACTGTAAGACAGGGTCAAATTGGTTGTTGGCTGGCTGATAAGTGTGCTTGGAAATCTTTTGTTTGTGAGAAGCAGAAAACTTTTGCATGTACAATACATTTCTTGTGTATTTGAAGATTTAAAGTGATACTAAACAATATCCAAAAATAATCCATACAGTGCCTTTGAAAAGTATTCATTCAAGTATCCCTTGAAATCTTCCACATTTTGTCATGTTACAACCAAAAACGTAACTGTATTTTATTGGGATTTTATGTGATAGACCAACACAAAATGGCACATAATTGTGAAGTGGAAGGAAAATGATAAATGGTTTTCAACATTGGTTACAAATAAATATGTGAAAAGCGTGACATGCAATTGTGGAAGCTGATTGGTTTCTATGCAGAGCTTTACCAGAATTTGCTCCATGCTGTTTTAGTAAATAACCCCCAATAGGACTATGGCGAAAGAATGTAGCCACCTTCTAACAAAAAGTAATTTTGAAGAGGCTGAGAGCAATAGAAGGTCGTTTTTCGAGTTAAGAATAAATACTTCAATAAAATTATTAGTGTTCAGCAGGGGTGGCCCATGCATTGTGGGCGCACAGGCACCGCCCCCCTAGTCCCTGCCCTTGCCTCCCGATCCATGCACCTGGCCCCTTTCAGGACGCCAGACGCATGGACTCCTATGGCAGCGTGGGCGGAGGGATTTTTTTTTATTTTGAAGCACCTGATTGAGGCTCTAATAGGCTTAAAAAAAGGGTGGGCTCGGGGAGCAGAGAGCGTGCCCTGATCCCACCCTGTTGTGTGACCATAGCAAAATAATTTTCTCTATTTTTACACCAGAGTGCCTCCCCGCCAATCAGGAGGCAGATCAGTGAGACCTGTTTCCTGATTTGCTAAAGCGCCGGGCATCCTATTGGATGCCCGACGCTTTGGCGGAAGAGACACCCTCACGGGAGGAAGCTGTAGGATCAGACTTCTCTGACACAGGAGGAGACTAGGACCCAACAGCCCGGAATGGAGGAGGAGACGACGCACGGGATGCAGGAGCTGTTGCCTGCCCATCCCCCAGCTCGTTGCCATCACCCGGATGGGGTAAGGGCCGGTCTGATGGCGGGGGAGAGTCACAGTGGCTGCATATGATGGACATAGGCTGCATATGACAGACACAGGCTGCAAAGGATGGGCAGAAGCTGCATTTGATGGGCACAGAGGCTGCATATGTTGGGCACAGGCTGCATAAGATGGGCAGAAGCTGCATATGACAGGCACAGGCTGCATATAATGGGCACAGGCTGCATATGATGGGCACAGAGGCTGCAATTGATGGCACAGTGGCTGCATTTTATAGGGCACAGTGACTGCATATGATGGGCACAGTGAGGCTGAAATTGATGGGTTTTTTTCAGAATTTTTAAGTTTGCTTTTTAAGTTTAAGTTTGCTTTGAGCACCAGCCGCCACTGGTGTTCAGTATCACTACATTTCGATTATACTTCGATTTTTCTCAACCAGTTATCCTCATAGCGTTCAATCCACAAGAGTCTTGATTGCGCTACTGCCTGATGTAGATGCCCTTTCTACATGCAAGACCAGCTCGGTGGTGTGCTGGTGACATTTTCTCATTTTGATGATCTTTGGTTCCAGCTGGTGGTCCATGCAGCACCCATCTACACCCATCTACACTTGCACCCACTTTTCAGGAACGTGTGCATCGGGAATAGAATGTCGGACTCATCTACATCAATTGCAGGCTCTTCGCAGTCTATCAGTAGGAAGGTAAGTCGTATGGAATTGTGATGGGGGAGAAGTGGCTGCCACATGGCACGTGAGAGGCTTTTATGCACGCTATAAATTGTAGCTGTGTTCACTCTGAATACCCAATCATGCAGATGAAATAAATAAACAGGAATTTGCTTTTCGCATGATTGAGTTATTGAAGTGAAGCTATACTCGCTTCCTTTAGCTAATCAGCCTTGCTGACTTGTAAATGTTTCCAGATGCCATTAGCAGTTATAATTAATTTCACTTGTTTAGAGCTGATTCTTAAAGGCGACCTACCATCTGAGAAGCAGAGAGAGGATGTCCCTGCTTTCATTTTCTGAAAAACCTTGTTGCCGTGCGAAGGCCTCATTCACACGAATGTACTAAGGCATATACACCACTGTGTCCTCAAATGCAGACAGCCTGAGTTTGGGGACACACACCCCCATGGGTACCAAATTGGGAGCAGTGACCTCCTTTCACTTGCCGTTTTAACGCTGAATTCCGGTTTTACAGTCCAAGACCAATTCTAGCCTTTACATGTAAAAATCATATTTTTTGTTGCTAGAAAATTACTTAGAACCTCCAAACAGCAGAGACACTAGAGAATATAATGGCAGTCGTTGCAATTTGGGAATAAATACACTTTAATAAATTTGAATGCAAAAAAAACACACTATGTAGCTTATTTTTTTGTAAAGTATAAAAAGATGATGTTATGCCAAGTAAATAGATACCTAACATGTCACGCTTTAAAATTGTGCACACTCGTGAAATGGTGCCAAACTTCGATGCCTAAAAATCTCCATAGGCGCAGGGGCGTACCTAGAGCATTTGGCACCCGGGGCGGATCCTATATCTGGCACCCCCCCCCCCCCCCCCCCGCACCATAAAATGTAAAAACACCCACTGTGTCCCCTGCATACCTCTGCATCCTTCAATATCTTTTTGTCACTACTGTGTACCCCCCCTCTCCACAACTGCACCTCTGGACCCCTTTAAATTACACAGCACCCTGCACCTCTGGACCCCTTTACATTACACAGGACCTTGCACCTAAGGACCTCTTTACATTACACAGCCCCCTGCACCTCTGGAGCCCTTTACATTACACAGCAGCCTGCACCTCTGGACCCCTTTACATTACACAGCTCTTGTACCACTGGACCCCTTTACATAACATAGCACCCTGAACCCCCTGACCCCTTTACATTACACAGCGCCCTGCACCTCTGGACCCCTTTACATTACACAGGACCTTGCGCCTAAGGACCTCTTTACATTACACAGCAGCCTGCACCTCTGGACCCCTTTACATTACACAGCTCTTGTACCTCTGGACCCCTTTACATAACATAGCACCCTGAACCTCCTGACCCCTTTACATTACACAGCCCTTGTACCCATGGATCCCTTTACATTACACAGCACCCTGAACCTCTGGACCCCTTTACATTACACAGCCCTTGTACCTCTGGACCCCTTTACATTACACAGCACCCTGCACCCCTTTACATTACACAGCCCCTCACAGCTCTGGACCCTCTGCATGTTACACAGATCCCCTACAGTGCAGACCTCCCTCCCTACCATACAGACCCCCATCTACAGTGTAGACCCCCCTACAGTACAGAATCCTCCCCTACAGTGCAGACCCTCCTACAGTACAGACCCCTCCACCCTATAGTGCAGACCCTCCTACAGTACAGACCCACCCCCCTACAGCGCAGACCCCCCTACAGTACAGAATCCTCACCTACAGTACAGACCCCCCTACAGTGCAGAATCTTCCCCTACAGTACAGACCCCCCCCCTACAGTGCAGGACCCCTTCTACAGTGCAGGACCTCCCTACAGTGCAGGAACCCTTCTACAGTGCAGGACCCCTTCTACAGTGCAGGACCCCTTCTACAGTGCAGGACCCCTTCTACAGTGCAGGACCCCTTCTACAGTGCAGACCCCCCTACAGTGCAGGACCCCTTCTACAGTGCAGGACCCCCCCTACAGTGCAGGACCCCTACAGTGTAGGACCCCTATAGTGCATGACCCCTTCTACAGTGCAGGACCCCTTCTACAGTGCAGGACCCCTTCTACAGTGCAGGACCCCTTCTACAGTGCAGGACCCCTTCTACAGTGCAGACCCCCCCTACAGTGCAGACCCCCTACAGTGCAGGACCCACCACAGTAAAGAACCCCCCTACAGTGCAGGACCCCCCCTACAGTGCAGGACCCCCCCTGCAGACCCCCTACAGTGCAGGACCCCCCCTACAGTGCAGGACCCACCACAGTAAAGAGCCCCTAGTGTACCTGGAGCCCAAGGCAGCAGCATTGCAGGGGGGAGGTGCGAGCAGCACCCGAGTGGAGTGTGACCTGGCGGCTCAGTGATCCGGGACCCGGCGCAATAATCCCCTTCTCTCTGTAGTCACGTGACTCACATCGCGCCGTTGAGATCAGTCTCGGGCAGCGGCTGTCACTCACAGCCGAGCAGAGTGAAGCCGCCTCCCCCTCCTTGTCTACACAGTGCTGTGCATGGAGGAGGGGGAGGCGGCTTCACTCTGCTCGGCTGTGAGTGACAGCCGCTGCCCGAGACTGATCAGAACGGATCACTGAGCCGGCAGATGTCACTCCACTCGGGTGCTGCTCGCATCCCCCCCGCAATGCCGCCCACTGCCAGTGCCTCGGGCTCCTCACGGCGCTGTCTGACACTTCAGTTGCGGAGAGGGGAGGGGGGGGAGCTGGCCTGACACCCCCCCAGTGTGTGGCACCCGGGGCGGCACGCCCCCCCGCCCCCCCACTTAGTACGCCCCTGCATAGGCGGAGCCTTAAAAAACAGTTTGGTGTTACAGAGGAGGTCTAATGCTAGAATTATTGCTTTCGCTATAACGTTTGTGGTGATACCGCACATGTGTGGTGCAAACGCCGTTTACATATGCACAAGGGCAGTGGCGGCTGGTGCTCAAAATTTTTGGGGGGGGGTGCAAACAAACTGAAAAATTCTGAAAAAATAAATAAAACATCAGTTGCCGCCACTGTGCCATCAAACGCCACCACTGTGGACACACACAGCTGTGGAGATTGTCTGCTGTGTCTCATTACTTTTATACTTATATTCACCATACTCAGCCTATACTTTTTATGGACTAGCGAGGTCTCTACGAATATATCACTACACCTATACCATGCCTGCTCTCTGTTTGGCCCCTGGTGGGGTCCCATCTGACTCCACCCCCTCAGCTCCCTGGAGAGGCACCTGCTGCCGCCGTCTTGAGGTCACCCACCTGGAGCCATGGTTAAGCTCAGTGGTACATTATTACACACATCCACCCCTGAAGAGCGAGCTGGATCTCGTGAAACTAGTTGGGTAGTATGATGCCCGTGTACTATGACTACTACATTTATGTACCAATATTCCTTGTTTATATATCTTTTTTAATTGACAACTGTTGGTGTTATTTATGCATGTAAACAATTGTACTTGAATAAACCATATACTATATTTACTACTGTTATGTTTACTGGCGGAAATGGTACCCACTTCATTTAAAGTCCCAGGGCGAATCCTTCGTTTTTACATATGCACAAGGGCAGTGGTGGCTGGTGCTGAAAAAAAAATTTGGGGGGTGCAAAAAAAAAAATCAATTGCCCCCACTGTGCCATCAAACGTCACCACTGTGCCATCAAACGTCGCCACTGTGCCCATCAATTGCCACCACTGTGCCATCAAACGCCACCACTGTGCCATCAAACCTCGCCACTGTGGCCATCAATTGCCACCACTGTGCCATCAAACGCAGCCATTGTGCCCATCAATTGTCGCCACTGTGCCCATCAATTGTAGCCACTGTGCCATAAAACGTTGCCACTGTGCCCATCAAACGCAGCCACTGTGCCCATCAAAGGTGCCACTGTGCCATATCAAATGCTCCCACTGTGCCCATAAAATGCTGCCAGTGTGCCTGCCCCCCATCTTCCTGGCACTTACCCTGTCTCTCGGTGGGGCAAAGGGTGACGGCTGCGAGTGGTGTCCTCCATGCTCGTCGATGTCTTCTCCCAGCCTCTCTTCCCATCCTCTGCTATGATTGGACGCCTGATAGGTGTCCAATCACAGCGCCTGACGTTTCAGCCAATCAGGTGACGGGTAACAGACCCAAGAACCTGATTGCCAGGGAGGCTGTTCAGTGTTAGGAACACAAATATTCATTCGCTTTCCTAACACAACTGAATGAACTGTGAGCGCCAAGCATGGCGCTCGCTGTTTACCTTTTTTGACTCCTATTAGGGCCTATGGCTCTAACCGGGGGCTTAAAAAAAAAATACCCCGCCGCTGTGATTCAGGTTCCTTAAAAAGGGGCGGGCGCCTGAATAGGAGTTGGCCATAGATAGATAGATTCATAGATTCATGAATTTATCTATTGGTGATAGAGGGGGTGGCAGGAGAAAGGGGGCAGTGCCCGCACGCCCTTATGGACGCACCACCACTGCACAAGGGGATGAAAAATGTATTTAATTGATTGATTTAATTTTTTTTTTTTTCAAATTCTTTTTTTTTTAGCACTTTTATTCCTATTACAAGAAAAGTAAACATCCCAGGCATGACAGGTCCTCTTTATGGAAACATCTGGGGTCTTTAAGAACCAAGGCTCAATATTGTCTCTTCCATTCAATGTACTGGCTGTGTTTTGTTGCCGTTGTCCGAGTTTGATTCCTGGTTGGATCCAGCTCTTCAGTTATCACCACTTCACCTGCGCCATCAAAATATAACATTCCTTGTGTTCAGTAAGTATCCGGTCAGCTTTCAAGTATATGGGCTGTTGCAGCGTTGGGGGCTGTCTCTACCTGTTTGATGCCTGCGTATTCTCATGATTATCTGTTTGCTGCCCACTTATTGTAACTTTTGCCCATTTGCTACTCATGTATTATTACAATTGCCTGCTTGCTGCCCATTTTTTTTTTATTTTTCATATAACTTAAAGACCACCCACTGCATATACACTGCAGCAGGGTGGCTCTATTGCACGAACTGACATACCTGTACATCATTTCATGCAATATATAGTGTGGGCACGCGAACAGGCCCCCGCTGCACAGAGGAGGAGGCGACCCAATGTCCGCTGGCCACCCGCGATTGCGGTACAGAGCGGCAGAATGGGGATCTGCTTATGTAAACAATGCAGATCCCCGTTCTGACAAGGGACACCATGGAGATCTGCTGTTCCTAGTGATCAGGAACAGCCATCTCTGTGTTCTTTCTGTCAGCACTTCCCCCACACAGTTAGAAACACACTGAGGGAACACGGTTAACCCCTTTGATCGTCCCATGCAGTTAACCCCTTCCCTGTCAGTGTCATTTATACAGTGACAGTGCTTTTTTTTTTTTTAGCACTGATCACTATATTGATGTCACTGATCCACAAAAAGTGTCACTTAGTGTTTTGTATTTTTTTTTTGTATTTGTAGACACTATACATTTTGCACAAACCAATCAATATACGCTTATTAAGATTTTTTTTTTTACCAAAAATATGCAGCAGAATACATATTGGCCTAAACTGATGAATAAATTTGTTTTATATACATATATTTTTGGATATGTATTATAGCAAAAAAAACTCAAAAATAATGTATTTTTTGTTTATAACACAAAAAAATAAAAACCGCAGAGATGATCAAATACAAACTCTATTTGTGGGGACAATTTTATTTGGGTACAGCGTTGCATGACCGCGCAATTATCAGTTAAAGTAATGCAAAAAAAATGACCTGGTCGTTAAGGGTCAGGGTAAGTGGTTGATGCTATGCCAGTGATGGCAAACCTTGGCATTCCAGATATTTTGGAACTACATTTCCCGTGATGCTCACCTACACTGCAGAGTGCGTGAGCATCATGGGAAATGTAGTTCCAAAACATCTGGGGTACCAAGGTTCGCAATCACTGCACTATGCTTGTACATATCATCTTTGTTTGCTCTGCAGCATCTCTCCCTGGTGGTCTAGTGGTTAGGATTCGGCGCTCTCACCGCCGCGGCCCGGGTTCGATTCCCGGTCAGGGAAAGTGGATTTTTTTTTCCTGAAACTTCATCTGCCTATTTAAAGCGAAGTTCCACCCTAAAGTGGAACTTCCACTCATCGGAACCCCCCCCCCCCCCCTCTGGTATCACATTTGGCACCTTTCAGGGGGGAGGGGGGTACAGATACCTGTATAATACAGGTATCTGCACCCTATTCCGGGCATAGATATCCACAGAATCTACGGGTATTTACGCCACTTCCTGCGGGGCCCCCGCTGCCTGCTGGGAAACACACGGATCCCAGAGAAAGCAGGGACCGTCCTTATTGCGCAGTCTTACTCGGGCATGCGCAGTAGGGGACCTTGCGGCTTCACTTCCTAATTCCCATACTCAAGATGGTAGCGGCAGCACCCGAGAGCCGAGCGACATCGCAGGTGCGCTGGACAGGTAAGTGTCCTTATTTTAAAAGTCAGCAGCTGCAGTATTTGTAGCTGCTGACTTTAAAAAAAAAAAAAAAACAGCGGAACTCCCGCTTTAATATTATCACCTCAAAGCAGAGGCTGATTATCCAAGAATTCTGCCTAGAACACATGATGAGAAAATTGGACGAAGAAAATACCGCTTTCAGAACGATCGTCTGATAATCTGATCATTAGTACACAGCTTTTGAGAGCCGATCATAACAGCTCATGCAAAATTATTTGAAGGAACAAGCACAAATTTTTTCTCGTACAATAACAGAACAAAATAAAAATTATTTTTGTTTAATCAGTACAGTATTTGTCCACAAAAAAAATCTATTGACCAAGACCGCGCATGCTCGGAAACAAAAGAATATATTCAAATATAATACATTACACCATTACAGGAAGTTGTATTCTGTCGTATGAGAATTTTAGTAACTCTAGTAACCTATTAATTTTTGATGGAAGATTAGCATGCAAAAAAAAAAAAAAAAAAGGACGATCGTTCACCCGGTAATCTCATTGTGTGTACCAGGCTGATTGAGGAGCTAACTATATTTACCTAGCAGCCTGCTCTAGACATGTTCACTGCTGAAAAATTTTCGTCTTCATTTCATTCACTATTTTTCTTTTATTCGTTATGTTAGAAAATCGTTATTTCGAATCGTTATTTTAAATACAGTGGGGATCGAAAGTTTGGGCACCCCAGGTAAAAATGTGTATTAATGTGCATAACGAAGCCAAGGAAAGATGGAAAAATCTCCAAATGGCATCAAATTACAGATTAGACATTCTTATAATATGTCAAAAAAAAGTTAGATTTTATTTCCATCATTTACACTTTCAAAATTACAGAAAACAAAAAATGGCGTCTGCAAAAGTTTGGGCACCCTGCAAAGTTAATATCTTGTACTGCCCCCTTTGGCAAGTATCACAGCTTGTGAAAGGTTTTTGTAGCCAGCCAAGAGTCTCTCAATTCTTGTTTGAGGTATCTTTGCCCATTCTTCCTTACAAAAGTGTTCCAGTTCTTTGAGATTTCTGGGCTGTCTGTCACGCACTGCTCTTTTAAGGTCTATCCATAGATTTTCAATAATGTTGAGGTCAGGAGATTGTGAAGGCCATGGCAAAACCTTCAGTTTACGCCTCTTGATGTATTCCCCCGTGGATTTTGAGGTGTGTTTAGGATCATTATCCATTTGTAGAAGCCATCCTCTAACTTCAGCTTTTTCACAGATGGCATTAAGTTACCATCCAAAATTTGCTGAAATTTTATTGAATCCATTTTTCCTTCTGCTCGTGAAATGTTCCCTGTGCCACTGGCTGCAATACAACCCCAAAGCATGATTGATCCACCCCCATGCTTAACAGTTGGACAGAGGTTCTTTTCATTAAATTCTGTGCCCTTTCTTCTCCAAACATACCTTTGCTCATTCCGGCCAAAAAGTTATATTTTAACCTCATCGGTCCACAGAACTTGTTTCCAAAATGCCTCAGGCTTGTCTATATGTTCATTTGCAAAGTTCAAACGCTGATTTTTGTAGTGAGGACGTAGAAGAGGTTTTCTTCTGATGACTCTTCCATGAAGAACATATTTGTACAAGTATCTCTTTATAGTGGAATAGTGTACCACAACTCCAGTGTCTGCCAGATCTTTCTGGAGGGATCGTGAAGTCAAACGTGGGTTTTGAATTGCTTTTCTCACAATCCTGCGAGCTGTTCTGTCTGATATTTTTCTTGGCCTTCTAGATCTTGCTTTAACTTCCACTGTTCCTGATGACTGCCATTTCTTAATTACATTCTGAACAGAGGATATTGACATCTGAAAACACTTTGCTATCTTCTTATAGCCTTCTCCAGCTTTGTGAGCGTCAACTATTTTCAGTTTCAGTTTTCTAGACAACTGCTTAGAAGAACCCATGGTGCTGATTGTTGGGGCAAGGTCAGATGAGTCCCAGACGATGATTGAGATCAATCCATGACACTGGCAGGTCTCAGCTTTGCAAAGGGGGCAGTGCATGCTATAAATTCTGCAGGGTGCCCAAACTTTTGCAGATGCCATTTTTTGTTTTCTGTAATTTTGAAAGTGTAAATGATGGAAATAAAATCTAACTTTTTTTGACATGTTATAAGAATGTTTAATCTGTAATTTGATGCCATTTGGAGATTTTTCCATCTTTCCTTGGCTTCGTTGTGCACATTAACCACTTGCCGACCGCCGCACGACGATGTACGTCGACAGAATGGCACGGGCAGGCATAAGGGCTTACATGTACGTCCTTGCCTGCCCGCGGGTCGGGGGTCCGATCGGGCCCCCGCCCGGTGCCTGCGGCGGTCGGTATTCGTTCGGGAGCGATCCCGGACGAGGGGACGGCCATTCATCCCGACGAATGAAAATGTCCGGTGACATCACTTCCTCTCCTGTAATGTAAACACAGGAGAGGAAGTGATGTATTCTCTCCTCCGTGTCGGTATTTTTCGTTCCGGCACCGAGGAGAGAGCATCGGTGAGTTGCACAAGCACTACACTACACAGTAGAACATGCCAGGCACACTCACACCCCCCCTTTACCCCCCGATCACCCCCCAATTACCCCTGCCCCCCCAGTCACAGTGACACCAATTGCTTTTTTTTTTTTTTTTTTTTTTTGCATTGGTGTCATTTGTGACTGTAATAACTGTTAGGGCAGTTAGGGTTAGCCCCCTTTAGTTCTAATGTGCCCCCCTAACCCCCCTAATAAAGGTTTAACCCCATAATCACCCCCCGTCGCCAGTGTCACTAAGGCTGGGTTCACATTGCAGCGGTTTATGAGAACGAATGTGATTCGCACCGCACTGCAGTGCAAATCACATCCGATCTCTGTGCGATTCGAGTTCAGCCATACAGATAGTATGGCTGAATTCGTGTCGCACCCGCCGCACCCGCCGCAAATTCGCACGGGACCCTTTTTTTGGCCCGCAGCAGAATCGGATCGCATGGGTGTTCACACCATGCGATCCGAGTTTGCAGATTGCACTGCGATATGCGAACTGATCTGGGGGTGTCATTAACATTTCACTGACACTCCCAGCAGTTCGCATAGGGCAGCGTGAACTGCCGCCGGGAGGCATGCGATGCGGGAACCCGCCACGGATTCGTGGCGTTCCCGCATCGCTCCAGTGTGAGCCCAGCCTAATAAGCGATCATTTTTCTGATCGCTGTATTAGTGTCACAGGTGACGCTAGTTAGGCAGGTAGGTATTTAGGTTCGCCGCAGCTTTTTGTAGCGCCAGGGACCCCCATATACTACCGCATAAAGCCCCCTGATTTCCCCCTAGTTAACCCTTTCACCAGTGATCACCATATAACTGTTACAGGTGACGCTGGTTGGTTAGTTATTTTTTTATAGTTTCAGGGCACCCGCCATTTATTACCTAATAAAGGTTTAACCCCCTGATCACCCGGCGGGTGTCATTTGTGACTGTAATAACTGTTAGGGCAGTTAGGGTTAGCCCCCTTTAGTTCTAAGGTACCCCCCTAACCCCCCCAATAAAGGTTTAACCCCGTGATCACCCCCCGTCGCCAGTGTCACTAAGGCTGGGTTCACATTGCAGCGGTTTATGAGAACGGATGTGATTCGCACCGCACTGCAGTGCAAATCACATCCGATCTCTGTGCGATTCGAGTTCAGCCATACAGATAGTATGGCTGAATTCGTGTCGCACCCGCCGCACCAGCCGCAAACTCGCACGGGACCCTTTTTTTGGTCCGCAGCAGAATCGGATCGCATGGGTGTTCACACCATGCGATCTGAGTTTGCAGATCGCACTGCGATATGCGAACTGATCTGGGGGTGTCATTAACATTTCACTGACACTCCCAGCAGTTTGCATAGGGCAGTGTGAACTGCCGCCGGGAGGCATGTGATGCGGGAACCCGCCGCGCATTCGTGGCGTTCCCACATCGCTCCAGTGTGAACCCAGCCTAATAAGCGATCGTTTTTCTGATCGCTGTATTAGTGTCACAGGTGACGCTAGTTAGGCAGGTAGGTATTTAGGTTCGCCGCAGCTTTTTATAGCGCCAGGCGAACTATATACCATATACTACCGCATAAAGCCCCCTGATTGCCCCCTAGTTAACCCTTTCACCAGTGATCACCATATAACTGTTACAGGTGACGCTGGTTGGTTAGTTATTTTTTTTATAGTTTCAGGGCACCCGCCATTTATTACCTAGTCTCACTAGTGTACCCCTAAATTTAGGGGTGTCTACTTTCCAAAATGGGGTCATTTGGGGGGGGTTTGTGCCATCTTGGCATTTTATGGCCTTCAAAACTGTAACGCCCTTAGAAATCCTGAAGGCAGTGCTTGGTTTTCGGGGCCCCGTACGCGGCTACGCTCCCAAAAAGTCCCACATATGTGGTATCCCCGTACTCAGGAGAAGCAGCAGAATTTATTTTGGGGTGTCATTTCACATATGCCCATGGCATGCGTGAGCAATATATCATTTAGTGACAACTTTGTGAAAAAAAAAAAAAAAAGTTTGTAATTTTCCCGCAACTTGTGGCAAAATATAAAATATTCCATGGACTCAACATGCCTCTCAGCAAATAGCTTGGGGTGTCTACTTTCTAAAATGGGGTCATTTGTGGGGGTTTTGTGCCATCTTGGCATTTTATGGCCTTCAAAACTGTAATAGGTAGTGAGGAGTGAAGTCAAATATTTACGCCCTTAGAAAACCTGAAGGCGGTTCTTGGTTTTCGGGGCCCCGTACGCGGCTAGGCTCCCAAAAAGTCCCACATATGTGGTATCCCCGTACTCAGGAGAAGCAGCAGAATTTATTTTGGGGTGTCATTTCACATATGCCCATAGCATGTGTGAGCAATATATCATTTAGTGACAACTTTGTGAAAAAAAAAAATAAAAAATTAAAGTTTGTAATTTTCCCACAACTTGTGGCAAAATATAAAATATTCCATGGACTCAAAATGCCTCTCAGCAAATAGCTTGGGGTGTCTACTTTCTAAAATGGGGTCATTTGTGGGGGTTTTGTGCCATCTTGGCATTTTATGGCCTTCAAAACTGTAATAGGTAGTGAGAAGTGAAATCAAAAATTTACGCCCTTAGAAAGCCTGAAGGCGGTGCTTGGTTTTCGGGGCCCCGTACGCGGCTAGGCTCCCAAAAAGTCCCACATATGTGGTATCCCCGTACTCAGGAGAAGCAGCAGAATTTATTTTGGGGTGTCATTTCACATATGCCCATAGCATGTGTGAGCAATATATCATTTAGTGACAACTTTGTGTAAAAAAAAAAAAAAAAAAAATTTTTTGTCATTATTCAATCGCTTGAGGCAAAAAAATAAAATATTCAATGGGCTCAACATGCCACTTATCAATTTCCTTAGGGTATCTACTTTCCAAAATGGGGTCATTTGGGGGGGGTTTTGTACTGCCCTGCCATTTTAGCACCTCAAGAAATGAGATAGGCAGTCGTAAACTAAAAGCTGCGTAAATTCCAGAAAACGTACCTTAGTTTGTAGATGTGACAACTTTTGCGCAAACCAATAAATATACAATTATTGACTTTTTTTTTACCAAAGACATGTGGCTGAATACATTTTGGCCTAAATGTATGACTAAAATTGAGTTTATTGGATTTTTCTAATAAAAAAAAGTAGAAAATATCATTTTTTTTCAAAATTTGCGGTCTTTTTACGTTTATATCGCAAAAAATAAAAATCGCAGAGGCAATCAAATACCATCAAAAGAAAGCTCTATTTGTGGGAAGAAAAGGACACAAATTTTGTTTGGGTACAACATTGCATGACCGCGCAATTACCAGTTAAAGCAGCGCAGTGCCAAATTGTAAAAAGACCTCTGGTCATTTACCAGAAAAATGGTCCGGTCTGAAGGTGGTTAATACACATTTTTACCTGGGGTGCCCAAACGTTTGATCCCCACTGTACATCACTGTCAGCACACAAGTAGTAAACCATGAGACCTGGGGACCTTCTCTGGGCACCAGTATTAATGGGGCTATTACCTGGGCACTTACCAGTCTGTGTTGCAGGGTCCCAGAATAGCCTTTATCATAATGGATATGAAGATGTCCCGTGTCCTGGGTTGTATGATAAAGGCATTTGTTTTTTAAATTCATTCTGATATGATGGGGGGGGATAATAACCCCTGTCGCTTTTTTGGGGGGGGGGGGGGGGGGTCTTCTATATCCCATTGGGCATATTTTCCTTCACTTCCTGTCTCAGCAAAAACAAGAAGTGAGGGCAAATCCCTCCAAAGTGAGGGAAACCAGGGTTGTCGATGTACAGGTGATACTAGAAAAATTTGAAGATCATGGTTTACAGCTCATGAAAACCCCAAATACACAACCTCAGAAAATTAGAATATTGTTAAAAGGTGCGATATTCTAGGCTCAAAGTGTCCCACTCTAATCAGATAATTAAGCTATAACACCACCAAAGGGTTCCTGAGCCTTTAAATCGTCTCTCAGTCTGGTTCAGTAGGAATCACAATCATGGGAAAGACGGCTGACATGACAGTTGTGCAGAAAACCATCATTGACACCCTCCATAAGGAGGGAAAGCCTCAAAAGATAATTGCAAAATAAGTTCCCAAAGTGCTGTATTAAAGCACATTAATAGAAAGTTATGTGGAAGGGAAAAGTGTGGAAGAAAAAGGTGCACAAGCAGCAGGGATGACCACAGCCTGGAGAGGATTGTCAGGAAAAGGTCCTTCAAAAGTGTTGGGGACTTTCACAAGCAGTGGACTGAGGCTGGACCGATCCGAAAAAGTGTGACGGAGGAAAAAGCTATTTTCCCAAGTGTTCTTCCAGGACAGCCCTTGAGAGATGGAGCTCCTCCCATCGACACAGGAAACACATTGCCACAGTTCAAAAGGCGGTCCCTCAGGTCCCTGGTCAGTCATTTGTGTTTCCTCCGTCGGAGGAACATGTTGCCAGGAACCTGGAGGCCCCTCTCAGGGGCTGCCTGAGAATCTGCAAGCCTAAGGGACCGGGTCCTGGTTTATGGCTGCAGTTTGGGTCCATACCTTTTTTCTTTGGCTCGGGTACCGTCCAGCTGAACCGGAGCAGACCCGTTACCCTCCTCCTTCCAGTGCCGAGGTGGCCAGGGGCAGAATGACGCCGGTTTCCCCCAGGAGTGGTGAGTGGAACCTTCCATCTTCCCTCCTCGTTGCAGGGGGTCGGAGACGCCGAGCGTTCACTTCCGGCGGAACCGCGTCATCACTGCGTGCCGAGACTTCCGGTTCCGGGTCTCTAAGGGTACAAGGAGGAGAGGGAGAGCCAGCGCTGTGCCTGTGAAGCCCGACCAGCGTCCAGCTATACCGGATTAGCGGCGGGATTCGGAGCGTCAGAGGGGGACCATGGAGGCTATTCCCCAGGATACTCCGGCGGAGACAGGCACCAGCCAAACCCAGGTAGGCTGCTGGGCATGCTATTACTCTGGTGGAGTGGTGGTGTTTGTAGGCTGGGCCCTGTAGTACCCCACGGTGGCGGTTTACTCACAGTGAGGTTGTTTGTTAGTGGTGATTCTAAGAGGGACATGGTGCTGACGCTAAGAAATCCTTTTGTCTTCTTATTTTCAGGCTAAAGAGATGCCAAGGGAAGACAAGACAGGCCGCAAAAAGTGCCCTAATTGTGGGAATAGGTTGTCCTCGGGCTCTAACAAAGCCCTATGCAAGCAATGCATTGCAAGCTTGCTTAAATCTGAGGCAGATTCCCCTTTAGCAAAGTTTTTGGGCTCCTTTAAAGAGGAAATGGCGTCGACCTTTAAGTCCCTCCGGGAGTTAATCACTGACGTGGGATCAGCTGCAGCTGCCTCCACGAGTAAAACAACTATAATCTCATCCTCACCATGCCTTACAACACCCAGCTCAGGGGAGCCCCGTATGGTCAGGGAGCCTAGCCCCACGTTGATTAGTCCCGAATCCTCTGACACTGACTCGGGTCAGGAAGAGGATCAAGCAGCATCTAAAGCCTCAAAATATAGATTATCTCTCGAGGAAGTAGATGAGCTAATGGGGGCTATCTATGATACGCTGGAAATTGAGGAGGAAGAAACTCAGTTATCCAGACATGATCAAATGTATGAGGCTCTGGGGAAAAAGAAAGCAAGGGTTTTCCCTATACATAAGGTGCTTTCTGACCTTGTCCTTAAGGAGTGGTCTGAACCAGACAAGAAGGTTTTCTTTCCTAAATCCCTTAAGAGAAGGTTCCCTTTTGATGAGAGCCCAGAGGCGGTCTGGAATAAAAATCCAAAACTAGACGCCCCTCTGTCCAAAATCTCAAAGCAGGCTGATCTGGCCTTTGAGGATATGGGCCACCTGAAAGATCCCATGGACAGGAGAACAGACATTGTCTTAAAGAGGGCCTGGGATGCCTCTATGGCAGGCTTAAAACCAGCTCTAGCCACTTCCTGTGTAGCTAGAAACCTGGAGTTCTGGTTATCGCAACTACAAGAACACTTAAAGGCAGGCACTCCTAGGGGGGAGCTTTTGAAATCCTTCCCTATGCTTTTTAAGGCCACCAGTTTCATCTCTGACGCCTCCACGGACTCCGTTACATTTACGGCTAAATCTGCAGCACTTTCAGTGGCAGCAAGGAGGTCAGTATGGATGAAAACCTGGGGGGGAGACACGGCGTCTAAAACCCGCCTGTGCAGCGTCCCTTTTACAGGAGACTTAGTCTTCGGGCCTGAATTAGACTCCGCCTTAGAAAGGACGGCGGACAAAAAGAAAACCTTTCCCGCAAAAAAGAAAAATTTTCAAAGAAAAATTTTTCGTCCCTTTAAGGAACCCTCTAAATCAGAGAAGAGTTCAACCCCCAAAAAGCATTGGTCGGGACATAAAGGGAAAGGAAAAGGGGGCATACTGTTTAGCCGCCCCAATCAGGATCCCAAACCCCAGTGACGTCAGGGTTCCTGTGGGAGGAAGATTAAGCAAATTTCTTCCTCAATGGGAAGAGACAACCTCGAACGAGTTTGTCTTAAATATAATAAAAAGGGGTCATGCGCTGGAATTTCACAGCAACCCTCCTTCCAAGTTTCTGGTGACAAAGCTTCCAAGTCACTCAGAAAAGGCCAGGGCCTTACCTTTACTAATAGGGGAAATGGTAGATCAAGAAGTATTGACACCAGTCCCTATTCAGGAACAAGGGGACGGTTTTTACTCGCACATCTTTGTGGTAAGAAAACCGTCAGGGAGATTCAGACTAATTATGAACCTCCGTCCACTGAATCGCTCCATCCGTTACAAGAGATTTCGGATGGAGTCCATTTATTCCATAAAGAATCTCCTGCAGAAAGAGACATTTATGGCAACCCTGGACCTAAGGGATGCTTATCTGCACATTCCAATAAGGGAGGAATGCCAGAAATTTCTTCGAATGGCAGTGCAGATAGACACAAAGGTTTACCACTTTCAGTGCAGAGCACTTCCCTTCGGTCTATCATCCTCTCCGAGAATCTTTACCAAGGTTCTCGGAGAGGCTTTAGTTCCTCTGAGGCTTCAATCAGTCTCAATTATCCCCTACCTAGACGATCTGCTCCTAACAGCCCACTCAGAGAGTCGTCTTTCTCAGGACCTAGAATTGACTCAACTCAGTCTGAGTCGATTAGGGTGGATTGTCAGTCAGGAGAAATCCAAGACAACCCCAACACAGGAGATCCTGTATCTGGGGTACTGGATCAAGTCTGTAGATCAGAAAATTATACTGCCGGAAGAAAAGATTTTGAATCTGTGGCAGAGAATATCTTTTCTTCAATGCAGCCCCAAGTGTACGGTGAGGGAAGTAATGTCGGTCTTAGGTCTTATGACGGCAGCCATTCCAGCCGTACAATGGGCCAGGTTCCATCAAAGAGAACTTCAGGGTTTTCTGTTAGAACAATTAAAAGGCAGAGATCTGGAGGAGGAGGTATCGATCCCCTCAAGGGTAAAACGCTCCCTCTGGTGGTGGAAGGACAGGGAGAACCTAAACAAAGGGGTTCATTGGGTCCTTCCTATCACTTCAACACTAACAACGGATGCGAGCAGTTGGGGCTGGGGAGCCCACCTAGGCTCAAGCTGGGTCCAGGACAAGTGGACCCCGGAGGAGAAATGTTTCTCTTCCAATTGGAAAGAACTAACAGCAATCCTGAGAGCTGTTCTAGCTTTCCACCCCGCAATACAGGGTCACCATCTACAAGTCCGTTCAGACAATACGACGGCTGTAGCATACATAAACAAACAAGGAGGAACCAGAAGTCCTCGTTTGATGGTGGTAGCCAGACGCATTCTCCAGTGGGCAGAAGCCAATCTGGAATCCATTTCTGCAGTTCACCTGAAAGGGGAGCTGAACAACAAGGCGGACTTCTTGAGTCGACAAAAGATTTCGAACCAAGAATGGTCCTTACACCCAGAGGCATTCAATCTCATAACAGCTCACTGGGGAGAACCAGAGGTAGACCTTTTTGCGAGCAAGAAAAATGCAAAGGTTCCCAATTTTTTCTCGCTAAACCCAGGAGATCAACCCCTGGCGGTAGATGCCTTGCAAACTCCATGGACTTTCAGTCTGGCGTATGCATTTCCCCCTCTTCATCTCATTCCGAGGGTCCTAGCAAGATTCCTCAAGGAGAAAACCTGTTTGATTCTAGTAGCACCTTTTTGGCCCAGGAGACCGTGGTTCACAACGTTGCTACAATTGACAGACTGTCCGCCTCTAAGACTTCCCTACAGACAGGACCTCCTGTCGCAGGGACCTCTTTACCATCCGCAGGTCGCCACACTGAAGCTGTCAGCGTGGTTACTGAGGAGGAAATCTTAAGGAGTAAGGGCCTGTCAGACGAGGTAATTGCGACCTTACTACAGAGTCGCAAACCAGTCACGAGAGCTATTTACAAAAAAGTCTGGAAAAAATTCAATAGCTGGCTGAATAGCCGGGACATAAATACGGCTAATATTCTACAGTTTTTACAGGAAGGTGTAAACAAGGGTTTAACCCTAAGTACTATTAAAGTACAGATAGCTGCCTTAAGTGTATACCTAGATGAACGCTTACAGGAAAATCCTTTTGTCGCTAGATTCTGTAAGGCAGTCGCTAGACGCAAGCCAGTCAGAATCACAAAAGTCCCATCCTGGGATTTAGCAGTTGTGCTAAAGGCTTTCTTGGGGTCACCCTTTGAGCCTATCTCAGAGGCCTCCCTAAGGCTTATTACCTTTAAGACAGTTCTCCTGGTGGCAATCACTTCAGCCCGTAGGGTCAGTGAAATCCAAGCACTTTCCATCAGGGAACCATTCCTACAGATCCTAGAAGACAGAGTCATTCTAAAGACAGACCCTGGGTTCTTACCAAAGGTAGCATCTAGCTTCCATAGGTCCCAAGATATTGTCCTCCCTTCATTTTGTCAAAATGCAGCAAATGAGAAAGAGGAACGTTTTCATTTATTGGATGTGAGGAGGTGTATTCTAGAATATCTTAAAATAACAAATCCATTCAGAATCTCAGACTCCCTTTTTGTCCTTTTTTCCGGACAGCGTAGGGGACAGAAAGCTTCAAAAGTAACCATAGCTAGATGGATTAGGCTAGCTATAGCAGAGGGGTATAAGGCCTTGAATAGAGATCCTCCTGAGGGTGTTAAAGCTCACTCCACAAGAGCGTTGTCTGCATCCTGGGCAGAAAGAGCTGGTGCCACCCCGGAGCAGGTATGTAAAGCAGCCACATGGTCAAGCTTTTCCACCTTTACAAGGCATTACCGACTGGACTTAATGTCTAGTCAGGATCAGGCCTTTGGGAGGAAAGTCCTCCAGGCCGTGGTCCCCCCCTAATCTGGTAAGTACTTGGGGATCCTCTCAAGGGCTGTCCTGGAAGAACACTTGGGAAAACTGGAGTTAGTACTTACCGGTAACTCCTTTTCCGGTGGTCTTCCAGGACAGCACGATCCCACCCTTTATTTGATTATAGTGATGTACTAATGTTATTACCTGTTATGGTTTATATGTTTTTCAGTTCCATCCTTCGGTTCTTGGTGAATGACTGACCAAGGACCTGAGGGACCGCCTTTTGAACTGTGGCAATGTGTTTCCTGTGTCGATGGGAGGAGCTCCATCTCTCAAGGGCTGTCCTGGAAGACCACCGGAAAAGGAGTTACCGGTAAGTACTAACTCCAGTTTTTCCATCCGTCATCGGATTGGATCGGGTGACAACGGACACTGCGGTCCGTCGTCACCCGATCTGCCATAGGGGAGAGCGGCGCTGTGACAGGTCCGTCCCTGCGCAGTGTGCAGCGGCGGACCTGTCATCTTCCTGCTCAGCGGGGATCGACGGAGCGGATATCCACGGGGCGGATCAGCACTGATCCACCCCGTGTGACAGGACGCCAATACAGAATACATATTGGCCTAAACTGATGAATACATTTGTTTTTTATATATATTTTTGGGATATGTATTATAGCAAAGTCAAATATAATGTGTTTTTTTTTTTTTTCAAAATGGCGGGTCTTTTCTCGTTTATAGCACACAAAAAAAAAACGCAGAGGTGATCAAATACCGCCAAGAGAAAACTCTATTTGTGGGGACAATTTTATTTGGGTACAGCATCGCACGACCGCGCAATTGTCAGTTAAAGTAATGTAAAAAATGACCTGGTAATTAAGGGTCAGGGTAAGTCCTTCTGGGGCTGAACTGTTTGACACTATGCCACTGATGGCAAACCTTGGCATTCTAGATATTTTGGAACTACATTTCCTATGATGCTCACCTACACTGCAGAGTGTGTGAGCATCATGGGAAATGTAGTTCCAAAACATCTGGGGTGCCAAGGTTCGCCATTACTGCACTATGGTATAGCATTCTATGTGTGTACATATCGTCTGTAGTTAGCCATAATTTCTACTTGTTTATTGTGCAGCATCTCTCCCTGGTGGTCTAGTGGTTAGGATTCGGCGCTCTCACCGCCGCGGCCCGGGTTCGATTCCCGGTCAGGGAAAGTAGATTTTTTTTTTTCTTGAAACCTCATCTGCCTATTTAATATTATCACCTCAAAGCAAATGCTGATTATCCAAGAATTATGCCTAGAAAACATGATGAGAAAATCGGACGAAAAAATACCGCTTTCAGAGCGATCGTCTGATAATCTGATCATTAGTACACAGCTTTTGAGAGCCGATCATAACAGCTCATGCAAAATTATTTGAAGGAACAAGCACAAGTGTTTTCTCGTACAATAAAAGAACAAAATAAAAACGATTTTTGTTTAATCAGTACAGTATTTGTCCATAAAAAAAAAATTTGATTGACCAAGACCACGCATGCTCGGAAACAAAATAATATATTCAAATATAATACATTACACCATTACAGGAAGTTGCATTCTGTCGTATGAGAATTTTAGTAACTCTAAAAAAAAAGGACGATCGTTCATCTGATATTCTCATTGTGTGTACCAGGCTGATTTGAGGAGCTAACTAAATTTACCTAGCAGCCTGCTCTAGACATGTTCACTGCTGAAAATTCTTTCATTTTCATTTCATTCATTATTTTTCTTTTATTCTTTATGACCGAAAATCGTTATTTTGAATACATCACTTCAGTACACAATAATTACCCACGAGACCTGGGGACTTTTCTGGGCACCAGTATTAATGGGGCTATCACCTGGGCACTTGACAGTCCGTGCTGAAAGGCCCCATAACTTTTACCATAATG
The DNA here is from genome assembly GCF_037356315.1 of Lithobates pipiens. Classification (NCBI taxonomy): domain Eukaryota; kingdom Metazoa; phylum Chordata; class Amphibia; order Anura; family Ranidae; genus Lithobates; species Lithobates pipiens. The sequence goes on from NW_027507685.1 coordinate 241,916,307, forward strand.
GATATACAGATGCCCCGTGTCCTGGGTTGTATGATAAAGGAATTTATTTATTTTTAATTCATTTTGGATATGATAGGGGAAGATCCTGACCCCTGTAATTTTTTTTTTTTGGGGGGTGGGGGTCTTCTGTGTCTCATTGGGCATATTTTCCTTAACTTCCTGTCTCATAGCAAAAACAAGAAGTGAGGGCAAATCCCTCCAAAGTGAGGGAAACCAGGGTTGTCAATGTACAAGTGATACTCAAAAAATTTGAATATCGTGACTTACAGCTCATGAAAACCCCAAATCCACAATGTCATAAAATTAGAATATTGTGAAAAGGTGCGATATTCTAGGCTCAAAGTGTCCCACTCTAATCAGCTTATTAAGCCATAACACCTGAAAGGGGTTCCTGAGCCTTCAAATGCTCTCTCAGTCTGGTTCAGTAGGAATCACAATCATGGGAAAGACTGCTGACCTGACAGTTGTGCAGGAAACCATCATTGACACCCTCCATAAGGAGGGAAAGCCTCAAAAGGTAATTGCAAAATAAGTTGGATGTTCCCAAAGTGCTGTATCAAAGCATATGTAGCGCCGGCTCCTGAAGAGCACGCGCTATGTTTTGAAAGTTAATGTTACACCTGAACTGCAGTTTGGTTTGGGTATAATTGTTCCAAATTTGGACCTCAGCATCAGTCTGACTGGACTATAGGGTGTTCGGCCTAGCCATAGGGGGCACTGTCTCTTCTGGCAGGCATGGAACCACAGTCTGGTTGGGTGCTTTAAGGTTACTTTCTCTCGCAGCCCGCCCAGTGGGAGTGTCCCTCTTGCTGTGCTTTCTGGGAGAGGGTACTTAAGATGCGGATGTCACATGGTTCGGGGTTCGGATCCAGAAGTATGTTCTGACTCTATGGTCCTGGTCCTCCCGACCAGCCCCCAGGAAGGCTATAGCCTGGGGTGCGGATGCACCCGACTTTATGTCTCGGGGCTTGCTAGCCCGAGGCAAGGAAACTAAAGAAAGGATTCCGAGGTGGTCCGGTGCCGTCTCCGGTCGTGGAGAGGCCCAGCAACTTCGTAGCTATCCTTGGGAGGACTCATCAGAAGAAGGCCACGTATGGGTTGGCTACTTAGCAAGAGCCTGGTAAGGCTGAGGGACCTAAGTGAATCCAATCTCGTGGGTATTGCCGAACCGGCTGAAAGATACTGGTACCACACGAAAGTTCTACAAAGTCTAGTTTCCTACATGTTCTATAACAACGTCTGTTGCAGAGACTTATTCCTGATTTAAGCACCTTGTTGGATGTTAGACCTTGTGAGAGGGACTATCCAACTTGAGTGAACATCCAGTTGTGAATGGCTATTCTCTGGATTTAGTCAAAGTAAGCAAGTCCTTCGTTATTGACTTTGACACTAAGACTACCTGAACGTTCCTCCTAACCCTCTTATCCTATTTTAAGAGACTGTTCGTTAATTACGTTTTTGAAAATAAAAATCCCTTTATGTGGATCTGTCGTCAGTCTCTAAAGTTACTGGGCCATCTACCACAGGAAACCTCTAGACGTAAATCAAGGAGAAGAAGGTAATGGTAGGCCCGATCAAACCAGCAGCTCCTTCGGGGGTTAGTGCTACACATATTAATAGAAAGTTGTGTTGAAGGGAAAAGTGTGGAAGAAAAAGTTGCACAAGCAGCAGGGATGACCGCAGCCTGGAGAGGATTGTCAGGAAAAGGCCATTCAAAAGTGTCCGGGACTTTCACAAGGAGTGGACTGAGGCTGGAGTGCATCAAGATCCACCACACACAGACGGATCCTGGACATGGGCTTCAAATGTCGTATTCCTCTTGTCAAGCCACTCATAAACAACAAACAACGTCAGAAGCGTCTTACCTGGGCTAAAGAAAAACAGACCTGGTCTTTTGCTCAGTGGTCCAAAGTCCTATTTTCTAATGAGAGAAAAAATGTGCATCTCATTTGGAAACCAAGGACTCAGAGTATGGAGGAAGAATGGAGAAGCACACACTGCAAGATGCTTGCAGTCAAGTGTGAAGTTTCCACAGTCTGTGTTGATTTGGGGAGCCATGTCATCTGCTGGTGTTGGTCCACTATGCTTCATTATGTCCAGGGTCAACGCAGCCGTCTACCAGGAGATTTTGGAGCACTTTATGCTTCCTTCCGCAGATGAGCTCTATGGGGATGCTGACTTCATTTTCCAGCAGGACTTGGCACCTCCCCACACTTCCAAAAGCACCAAAACCTGGTTCAATGACCATGGGATTACTGTGCTTGATTGGCCAGCAAACTCACCTGACCTGAACCCCAGAATCTGAGAATCTATCATAGAGAATCTATGGGGCATTGCCAAGAGAAAGATTAGAGATATGAGATCGAACAATGCATAAGAGCTGAAGGCCACTATTGAAGCATCCTAGTCTTCCATAACAGCTCAGTAGTGCCACAGGCTGATGGCTTCCATGCCACACCTCATTGGGGCAATAATTGCTGCAAAAGGGGCCCAAACCAAGTACTGAGTACATACGCATGATTATACCTTTCTGAGGTCCGATATTGTTTTATGTACAATCCTTGTTTTATTGATTGCTTGGAATATTCTAATTTTCTGAGATTGTGGATTTGGGGTTTTCATGATCTGTAAGCCATAATTATCACAATTATGACAAATCATGGCTTGAACTATCTTGCTTTGCATTTAATGAGTCTATCTCATGTATTAGTTTCACCTTTTAAGTTGCATTAGTGAAATAAGTTAACTTTTCTACCATATTCAAATTTTTCGAGTATCGCCTGTAGAACCGTCCTAGTGTAGAGCAGGCTAGGCATGTGCAATTTGTTCCAGTCCAAATTTGGCCTAAACGAATGAATACGTTTTGTTTTTTATTGTTGCTCTTTTTTTGTTTATAACACAATGAATAAAAACCGCTGAGGTGACCAAATACCACCAAAAGAAAACTCTATTTGTGGGGACAATTTTATTTGGGTAGAGCATTGCACGACCACGCAATTGTCAGTTAAAGTAATGCAAAAAAAAATGACCTGAGTGCACGAGCATCATGGGAAACATAGTTCCAAAACATCTGGGGTGCCAAGGTTTGCCATTACTGCACTATGCTGTAACATTCTGTGCTTGTACATATAGTCTGTAGTTAGACAGAATTGCCTTTTGCTTGCAAAACAGCAGCAGCATCTCTCCCTGGTGGTCTAGTGGTTAGGATTCGGCGCTCTCACCGCCGCGGCCCGGGTTCGATTCCCGGTCAGGGAAAGTCAACTTTTTTTCATGAAACTTCATTTATTTATCTATTTAATATTATCAACTCAAAGCAGAGGCTGATTATCCAAGAATTATGCCTAGAACAGACGATGAGAAAATCCGACTGAAAAAATACTGCTTTCAGAGCGATCGTCTGATGATCGTTATTACAAAGCTTTTGAGGGCCGATCATAACAGCTCGTGCAAAATTATTTGAAGGAACAAGCACATTTTTTTTTCTCGTACAATAACAGAACAAAAAAAAGGGTTTTTGTTTAATCAGTACAGTATTTGTCCATGAAAAAATCGATTGACCAAGACCGCGCATGCTCAGAAACAAAATACTACATTACAATATAATACATTACACCATTACAGGAAGTTGTAGTCTGTCGTATGAGAAATTAAGTAACTCTAGTAACCTATTCGTTTTTGATGTGAGATTAGCATGCAAAAGAAAAAAGACATGTTCACTGCTGAAAAATGTGTTAATTTTTGTGTTATTTGTTTTTTTTTTTTTTTTTTTTTTGTGTGTCATTTGTTAAGATTGAAATTTGTTATTTCGAGTAAATTTGGAGCTTCGGAAAAAAATTTAATTTGTTACGTTCCATTTGTTTAGATGCAGTATTCATTATTTAGATAATTCGTAGAAATCTGAAAATCCAAAAATAAGAACGAAAAAATTACTAACTTACTAACAATAACTAACTACAGTATTACCTCGGATTGCGAGTAACACGGTTTACGAGTACAGAGAGGCAGAACAGGGATCTGCCTATGTAAACAAGGCAGATCCCCATTCTGACAAGGGACACCATGGAGATCTGCTGTTCCTAGTGATCAGGAACAGCGATCTCTGTGTACTTTCTGTCAGCACTTTGATTGCCCCATGTAGTTAACCCCTTCCCTGTAATTGTCCTTTATACAGTGACAGTGGATTTTTTTTACAGCACTGATCACTGAATTGATGTCACTTAGTGTGTGCCCGCTGCAATGTCGCAGTCCCGCTATAAAATCGTAGATCCTTGCCATTACCAGTAAAAACAATGAAAAAAAATTAAAAGTCCATAAATCTATCTCCTATTTCGTAGACGCTATAAATTTTGCGCAAACCAATCAATATACGCTTATTACATTTTTTGTTTTTTTTACCAAAAATATGTAGCAGAATACATATTGGCCTAAACTGATGAATAGATTTGTTTTTTATTTTATTTTTTTGGATCTGTATAATAGCAAAGTAAAAAATAATGTGTTTTTTTTTTCAAAATTGTCGGTTTTTTTTTGTTTGTTTATAGCACAAAGAATAAAAACCGCAGAGGTGATAAAATACCACCGAAAGAAAGCTCTATTTGTGGGAAAAAAAGGACATTAATTGAATACATCCCTGGGAATTACAGACCAGTTAGCCTAACATCAATAGTATGTAAACTCTTGGAAAGGGATGATCAGGGACTATATACAAGATTTTAGTAATGAGAACGGTATCATTAGCAGTAATCAGCCTGGATTCATGAAGAATCGTTCTTGCCAAACCAATCTACTAACCTTCTATGAGGAGGTGAGTTGCAATCTAGATAAAGGAAGGCCCGTAGACATGGTGTATCTGGATTTTGCAAAAGCATTTGACACAGTTCCCCATAAACTTTTACTGTACAAAATAAGGTCCGTTGGAATGGACCATAGGGTGAATACATGGATTGAAAACTGGCTACAAGGGCGAGTTCAGAGGGTGGTGATAAATGGGGAGTACTCGGAATGGTCAGGGGTGGATAGTGGGGTCCCCCAGGGTTCCGTGCTGGGACCAATCCTATTTAATTTGTTCATAAAGGACCTGGAGGATGGGAATGGGGTAAACAGTTCAATCACTGTGTTTGCAGACAATACTAAGCTAAGCAGGGCAATAACTTCTCCGCAGGATGTGGAAACCTTGCAAAAAGATCTGAACAAATTAATGGGATGGGCAACTACATGGCAAATGAAGTTTAATGTGGAAAAAGGTAAGGTAATGAATTTGGGTGGCAAAAATATAAATGCAATCTTATTACTAGGAGGACAACCTCTGGGGGAATCTAGGATGGAAAGGACCTGGGGGTCCTAGTAGATGATAGGCTCAGCAATGGCATGCTTGCCAAGCTCCTGCTGCTAACAAAGCAAACTGAATATTGGCATTAAAAAGGGGATCAACTCCAGAGATAAAACGATAATTCTCCCGCTCTACAAGACTCTGGTCCGGCCGCACCTGGAATATACTGTCCAGTTCTGGGCACCAGTCCTCAGGGAGGATGTACTGGAAATGGAGCGAGTACAAAGAAGGGCAACAAAGCTTATAAAGGGTCTGGAGGATATTAGTTATGAGGAAAGGTTGTGAGCACTGAACTTATTCTCTCTGGAGAAGAGACGCTTGAGAGGGGATATGATTTCAATTTACAAATACCGTACTGGTGACCCCACAATAGGGAGAAAATTTTTCAGGGAAGGGAGTTTAACAAAACACGTGGCCACTCATAAAAATTAGAAGAAAAGAGGTTTAACCTTAAACTATGTAGAGGGTTCTTTACTGTAAGCCCTTGTACACACGGTCCGACATTCTGACAACCAAATCCGTCGGATTTTGTCCGACGGATCTTGTCCGAAACTGTTGCATACACACGGTCGGACAAAGTTGTCGGAAAATCCGATCTTTCAGAACGTGATGACGTAATTTCGTTACGATGGGACTACGTTCAGGCTAGTAGCCAATAGCTTTGATGTAGGAATTTGAGCATGCGTGGCACTTTGTCCGATCGGAATTCTTTACACATGATCGGAGTATGTCCGATCGGAGCATTTTGTCGGAAAATATTTCCAGCAAGTTGGAAAATTTGGTCCGACGGATATTCCGTCGGAAACAGTCCGATGCATACCACACACAGTCGGATTATCCGACAACACGGTCCGATAGGAAACATTCCGACGGAATCTCCGACCGTGTGTACAAGGGCTAAGAGTGGCAAGGATGTGGAATTCCCTTCCACAGGCGGTGGTCTCAGCGGGGAACATTGATAGTTTCAAGAAACTATTAGATAAGCATCTGAACGACCGCAACATGCAGGGATATACAATGCAATACTGACATATAATCACACAGGTTGGACTTGATGGACTTGTGACTTTTTTCAACCTCACCTACTATGTAATTTTATTTGGGTACAGCGGCACATGAACGCACAATTGTCAGTTAAAGTAATGCAAAAAATTACCTGGTTATTAAGGGGGTAAGTCCTTCCAGGGCTGAAGTGGTTGACACTATGCCAGTTATGGTGAACCTTGACACCCCAGATGTTTTGAACTACATTTCCCATGATGCTGAACAACTCTGCAGAGTGCATGAGCATCATAGGAAATGTAGTTCCAAAACATCACTGCATTATGCTTTAACATTCTGTGTGTGTACAAACCTTCTGTAGTTACACAGAATTTCCTCTTGCTTGCTAAGTATAAACATCTCTCCCTGGTGGTCTAGTGGTTAGGATTCGGCGCTCTCACCGCCGCGGCCCGGGTTCGATTCCCGGTCAGGGAAAGTGATATTTTTTTTTCTTGCAACTTCATCTGCCTATTTAATATTATCACCTTAAAGCAGAGGCTGATTATCCAAGAATTATGCCTAGAGCACACGATGAGAAAATCAGACGAAAAAAAAAAATACTGCGCATGCTCGGAAACAAACAAATATATTACAATATAAAACATTACACCATTACAGGAAGTTGTATTCTGTCGTATGAGAATTTTAGTAACTCTAGTAACCTATTCGTTTTTGATGTGAGATTAGCATGCAAAAGAAAAAAAGGACGATCGTTCATCCGATATTCTCATTGTGTGTACCAGGCTGATTGAGGAGATAACTAAATTTACCTAGAAGCCTGCTCTAGACATGTTCACTGCTGAATAATGTGTTTTTGTTTTAATTTCATACATTTTTCGAATGAATTCGTAACTTCAAAAAAAATTTGAAATCATTAATTTCCATTAGTTTAGCTGCGGTATTCATTATTTCAATAATTCGTAGAAATCCAAGCTTCAAAAAAAGAAGGAAAATCCGAAAATAAGAACAAAAATTTGATTATTCTTTTTTTTTTTTTTTCCATGTCATTCGTTATGATTGAAATTCGTTATTTCGAATAAATTCGTAACTTTGGAAAAATATGAATTCGTTCCACTCCATTCGTTTACATGCGGTATTCGTTATTTTCGATAATTCGTTCAAAATCTGAAAATAAGAATGAAATAATAACTAACTTACTAATAATGACTAACTACAGTAATACCTCGGATTGCGAGTAATACGGTTTACGAGCGTTTCGCAATGCAAGCTATTTTTTTTTTTAAATGTAATCATTTAATTTAATGTATTATTTTTTTTTTAAATCCTGACTTGGTTTGCGAACGTTGTCTTGCAAAACTAGCAGGATTCAAGCCTCTGCGGTGTGCAGTATTGCATTTGGCCACAGGTGCGGGGGGTACCGGTGACACTCAGAGCTGCTCGGAAACACTCTCCTACTGCATCCGAGCGGCGTCGAGTGTTTCTATATGTCTCCGGCACCACCCCACCTCTGGTTACATGCAATACTGCATACCATAGAAGTAACTGTGGAACAAATTATCTTTGTTTCCATTGACTTCTATGGGGAAACTCGCTTTGATATGCGAGTGCTTTGGATTAAAAGTATTCTCCTGGAACGAATTATGCTCATAATCCAAGATTCCACTGTATTAAATTATAGGTATTGGAATTTATTTTCAAATTGGCTGTTAGTGAACGTAACGAATACGAATTTATCCGAAATAACGAATGCTGCATCTAAACAAATGGAACGTAACTTTTTATTATTATTATTTTTATTATTTGTTATTATTAATTGGTTACGTTCAATTTGTTTATATGCAGCATTCGCTATTTCAGATAATTTGTAACTTTGAATTTGAAAGCAAATTCCAATAGCTATAATTTAATAGTTCGTAATAGCTATTATTAGTTAGTTATTATTTTGAATTTTCGGATTTTCATTCTTTTGAATTCTCGGATTTTCGTTCTTTTGAATTTTCAGCTTTTCATTCTTTTGAATTCTCAAATTTTCATTCTTTTGAATTCTCGGATTTTTGTTCTTTTGAATTTTCAGATTTTCGTTCTTTTGAATTCTCAGATTTTCGTTCTTTTGAATTTTTGGATTTTCGTTCATTTGAATTTTCGGATTTTCATTCTTTTGAATTCTCGGATTTTCGTTCTTTTGAATTTTCAGATTTTCATTCTTTTGAATGCTCAGATTTTCATTCTTTTGAATTTTCAGATTTTCGTTCTTTTGAATTTTCGGATTTTCATTCTTTTGAATTCTCAGATTTTCTTTCTTTTGAATTTTCAGCTTTTCATTCTTTTGAATTCTCGGATTTTCATTCTTTTGAATTCTCGGATTTTCATTCTTTTGAAATTTTGGATTTTCGTTCGTTTGAATTTTCGGATTTTCATTCTTTTGAATTCTCGGATTTTCGTTCTTTTGAATTTTCAGATTTTCATTCTTTTGAATGCTCAGATTTTCATTCTTTTGAATTTTCTGATTTTCGTTCTTTTGAATTTTCGGATTTTCATTCTTTTGAATTCTCAGATTTTCTTTCTTTTGAATTTTCAGCTTTTCATTCTTTTGAATTCTCGGATTTTCATTCTTTTGAATTTTCAGCTTTTCATTCTTTTGAATTCTCGGATTTTCATTCTTTTGAATTCTCGGATTTTCGTTCTTTTGAATTTTCAGATTTTCATTCTTTTGAATTCTCGGATTTTCGTTCTTTTGAATTTTCGTTCGTTTGAATTTTCGGATTTTCATTCTTTAGAATTTTCAGCTTTTCATTCTTTTGAATTCTCGGATTTTCATTCTTTTGAATTCTCGGATTTTCGTTCTTTTGAATTTTCAGATTTTCATTCTTTTGAATTCTCAGATTTTCGTTCTTTTTAATTTTCGTTCGTTTGAATTTTCGGATTTTCACTCTTTTGAATTCTCGGATTTTCGTTCTTTTGAATTTTCAGATTTTCATTCTTTTGAATTTTCAGATTTTCATTCTTTTGAATTTTCAGATTTTCGTTCTTTTGAATTTTCAGATTTTCGTTCTTTTGAATTTTCGAATTTTCATTCTTTTGAATTCTCAGATTTTCATTCTTTTGAATTCTCAGATTTTCATTCTTTTGAATTCTCAGATTTTCTTTCTTTTGAATTCTCAGATTTTCATTCTTTTGAATTCTCGGATTTTCGTTCTTTTGAATTTTCAGCTTTTCATTCTTTTGAATTCTCGGATTTTCATTCTTTTGAATTCTCGGATTTTCGTTCTTTTGAATTTTACAGATTTTCATTCTTTTGAATTCTCGGATTTTCGTTCTTTTGAATTTTACAGATTTTCATTCTTTTGAATTTTCAGATTTTCGTTCTTTTGAATTCTCGGATTTTCATTCTTTTGAATTCTCGGATTTTCGTTCTTTTGAATTTTACAGATTTTCATTCTTTTGAATTTTCAGATTTTCGTTCTTTTGAATTCTCGGATTTTCGTTCTTTTGAATTTTACAGATTTTCGTTCTTTTGAATTTCGGATGTTTCATCTTTCGAATTTTCAGAAAAAAATTGTTAACCCGGGTTTTTTCGTTCATTCTAATATTTCAGAATTAACTAATTTGTTGAATTTATTCTAAAAACGAATTATTGTTTATATTGTAAAGAGCTGTGTAAATTGCTGGAGCTATATAAATCCTGAATAATAATGTCTAGCCTGCTCTACACTAGGAGGGTGCTACGTCGACAACCCTGGTTTCCCTCACTTTGGAAGGATTTGCTCTCACTTCCTGTTTTTCGCTATGAAAATATCCCCAATGTGACACAGAAGACTAAAAAAACAAAAAAAAAAGGTGACAGGGGTTATAATCCTCCCCTTCCTGTATTCAAAAAAGTGTCATAAAACAATTACAACGACCATTTTATTCTCTAGGGTCCCTGATAGAAAAAAAAAAAAAATTATATGTTTTAGGGGATTCTAACTAAATTTCCAGCAAAAAAACAACTCATAAATGATAAATATCAGAAAGGCGTGCAATCTTTAACTTTTTTAGAGAGAGAAAACAGCTACCAGGATGGCCGAGTGGTTAAGGCGTTGGACTTAAGATCCAATGGACATATGTCCGCGTGGGTTCGAACCCCACTTCTGGTATCAACTTTTTAATATGAAATCCTGATTTTTTGGCGGCACAGAGGAGGCTCCATATAACCTCACTCGGACTCTGGCATCAGAGGGGTGGACCGAACAAAACCCCAATATGAGAGTGCATGGTTTGGACTGGGTGATATAAGACCGCCCCGTCCGCACACGCACGTCACGAGCGGTGGGCGGGACCATAGGCTCCTGGGAGCGGAGATTTGGGCGGCTTGGGCACGTGACCTCCCACACGTGCCCGATTGGAGGAACCACAGGCGCCCCCCCAACTACACTTCCCATGATCCCCCCCGCCCAGCGAGCGGACGCCTCAGCCAGTGGGGGGAGGACGGGACGTGTAGTTCTGCGGCGCTCAGGTGCGAATCTGCCGCCGCGGACCGCAACACTCATTACCCACACTGCAGCCGGGGGAGGGAGGTGAGCGGTGCCGCGCATGCGCGGGGGGCTCTGCCTGGCGTTATTGTGTTGGATGGAGGGAGCAGCAGGGAGCTGTGTGCGGTGATAGACCGGAGAAGGGTCGTGAGGTAAGGTGGGGACCTCCACACCTCCATTGCAGGCCTGGTGGGGTTGGCTGTGTCAGCTTTTCTCATGACTGGAGATATTCATCACCCCTCCAATGTGTGGAATCGGTGGGGCTGGAAAATTAGTCGCTAATACCGCCCTCCCCGCCCCCGCGCCGCTGAGCTACGAAAAGAGCGAACGTGTGCGAATACGTCCTTCTGGACCCCCCAAACCCCCCCCCCCCCACCGCGATGTCACACGCACAGGCTGGGGTTGCGCCTTGGCAACGCATGTGCATCGGTGGACGTTGGTCTGCGCGTCAGTGCACCAGCGCGCAACGCAATCGAACAGGTTGCGCCAAAAAAATGCGTTTGCGCTTTTTTTTTTTTTTACCAATTCTATTCCAATTCCGACATGTAAAAATCTGACATTTTAGAAATTTACTCGGATTCCCCCAAACGTTATTAATTTTTTTATTTTTATATTTATTAATATATTTTTTTTTCAGCCGAGACCCAAGAGAATAAGACTGAGGTCGTTTTGCGAGAAAATGACTCGGATTCCCCCAAAACGTTGGGGTTTTTTTTTTTTCAAGCAGGGACCCAAGAGAATAAAACTGATTTCGTTTTGCAAGAAAATGACTCGGATTCCCCCAAACGTTTTTTTAAAAAAAATTTTTCAGCAGAGACCCTAGAGAATAAAATGGAGGTCGTTGCAATTTGTTATGTCACGCCGTAAATTTTCGAAGGCAATTTGTTTTGGGGGGGGGGGGGGGGGGGGGAAATACTCTTTAACCACCTCAAAATACCGGGCACTTTTTACCCCCCCTTCCTGCCCAGGCTGTTTTGTCAGCTTTCAGCGCTTGTCACGATTTGAATGACAATTGCGCGGTCGTGCGACGCTGTACTCGTATGACATGTTTATCATTTTCTTCACACACAAATACAGCTTTCTTTTGGTGATATTTAACGTGGAGTTTGACCCAAAAATGGAACTTCCGGTTTCAGGGAATGTGGCCCCCTGACGTGCCATGTTTGGCATGTGTTTTTTTTTTTTTTGGGGGGGGGGGGTTGTACCCTCTTTTCAGAGAGTTCCGGCTCCCACTTCCTCCTGGCGCACCAGTAAGGAGATCACCTCTTCCCCCCTCCCTCTCGGCAATCATCTGGGACACGTGACAGGTCCCAGATGATTGCCCGGCCAGTCACGGCAAGCGGCTTGCGCATGCACAGTGAATGCCCATCTGTGACGATGCCGGGGCCGCGGAGAGGAACGGGGCTTTGATCCCCCTCATCGCTGGACCCCGGGACAGGTAAGTGTCCGTTTATGAAAAGTCAGCAGCTGCAGTATTTGTAGCTGCAGACTTTTACAATTTTTTTTTTTTTAAGCAGAACTCCGCTGTAATCACCGCTGGGTTTTTTATTTTTTGCTATAAATAAAGTTTTTTTCTTATTTTCTGTCAGTACATTTTGTAAATAAGTAATTTTTTTTCCTTCACTAATGGGCGGTGATTAGATGGCACTGATGAGGAGGCACTAATATGGCGCACGTATGGCCACTGATGAGCACTGATGGGTGGCACTGATGAGGAGGCAATAATATGCCAAACTTATGGCCACTGGTATGTGGCACTGGTAGGCATTGAGGAGGCACTGATATGCTGCACTGATGGGGTGACACTAATATGTCACACTTATGGCCACTATGTGGAACTGATAGGAGGCACTGGTGGGCACTGATGAGGAAGCACTTATATGCCACACTTATGGCCGCTATGTGGCATTGATGAGCACTGATAGGAGGCACTGATGAGGAGGCACTAATATGATGCACTGATGGGTGACACTGATGAGGAGGCACTAATATGCCACACTTATGGCCACTGATATGTGGCACTGATAAGCACTGATGGGTGGCACTGGTGGGCCCTGATGAGGCACTAATATGCCACACTTATGGCCACTATGTGACACTGATAGGTGGCATGGATGGGTGGCACTGGTGGGCACTGATAGGCAGCCCTGATGGGCACTGAGAGCCAGCACTGACTGGCATCACTAATGGGCATTGATTGCTGCCACTGATTGGCGCTTTAGTATAATTTCATCTCTTGTCCCCTGCGAGGAGATGCCACTGATCGGCTCTCCTCGCCACGCGCTCGGTCAGTGTGAGGCGATGAGAGACGATTACCGGCACTTCCTGTATTTACATGTGACCGGCTGTGATTGGACACAGCTATCACATGGTCAAAGAGCCCATCAGTTACTCCTTACAGAGATCAGGGTCACACCGCGTCCTACCAACAGGGCATGGCGTGATCGGCCCCGTGGGAGCGGCTGTTCGGGCGCACCGTCATACAACGGCGGGCGGCAACTGGTTAATGAATTAAAAAAAAAAAAAACGCAGTATTTACACAATTTTATTATTTTTTTTTTTTTTGTATAATTTAAAAGATGATGTTACACTGAATAAATAGATACTGAACAAGCGCTTTAAAATTGCGCACGCTCGCGGAATGGCGACCAACTACGGTAACATTTTTTTTTTTTTTTTTACAGCTTACCAGTTTAGCGTTAAAGAAGATTATTGCTAGAATTATTACTCTTACTCTACTTAAAGTAGCGCAACGCTGAATAGCAAAAAAGTGGCCTGGTTAAGAAGGGAGTAAAACCTTTCCGGAGGTCAGGTGATTAAACAATTATAAAAATGCAGGAGACTTTGTATTACATGAATGTTTTTTTTTAAATGCGCCTCCGTCTTTGCTGAAGTGCTTTAACTCGCGTATTAAATAAAATAACATTTAAAAAAACTAAAATGAATAAAAATCTTTGGGGAAGAATTGTTGGATCTTATACTTTCTTCTGGATTCCATGATGATGGTGATGGGGGGGGGGGGTATAATATCATGAACTTCCAGAGGTAGGGGAATGCGAAGTATTCCGGAGCTGAGAAGGTGATGGAGCATCTTGGTGAGGTATAGAATCAGCTACCAGGATGGCCGAGTGGTTAAGGCGTTGGACTTAAGATCCAATGGACGTATGTCCGCGTGGGTTCGAACCCCACTTCTGGTATCAACTTTTTATTACAAAATACTCTCCTAATTTCTTCACAAATCACGCTTGTACACATTGGATCCTGCCAGGTAATTCCAAGAACCCCCAACAAATAAGAGGGAGACAGTAATCAGTTATAGTGCACTTATGCAAATTTGTCACCATGTGGTTGATTTACTAAAACTGGAGAGTGCGAAATCAGCTCCCAGTTTTTTTTTGTCAAAACTTAATTGAACAAGCTGAAGTTAGAAGCTGATTGGCTACCGTGCAGAGCTGCACCAGATTTTGCACTCTCCAGTTTTAGTAAATCTACCCCCCTCCCCCCCCCAAGTGTTACTGTCAGGGAAGAAAACTCAAATGTGTGCCAATCTTTACCTGTCTGGCGGATGTGGAATCCTGTCTTTTGGAAACCTTAAAAACGTATTGGGCTGCATTACTCAACACAAAAAAACAAGGCGGTTTGCTTTATCCTGCAATTCTTCTTTAGTTCACATCAAGGTGTTGAAAGAGGAAAAAAAATTAAAAATAAGAAAGAATAGAAGTAGAAGTTTGCGGGTGTAGGATGAAAAAAGAGAGCTGCAATGTGTGGTAACAGTGCATAACATTGCGCATTACAATTAGGGGTGCGCATCTTCACTGGTCCCACGATTCTATTATCTTGTCCGCGATTTGATTCCGCGAGGCATCACGATTACTGCGCAAGTGCGCATGGTTAAAAAATGTTTTATCCAAAGATTCAAGCAGTCAGAAAAACACAATTTTTCTCCAGTGGCAAGGGGATGGTGGGATCAGACTGAGATGGTGGGTTCAGAGGCACGGCGCGATCAGAAATGGATGGTGGGATCAGACTGGGATGCACCAGACTGGCATGGTGGGATCAGACTGGCATGGTGGGATGGTGAGATCAGACTGAGATGGTGGGTTCAGAGGCATGGCTGGATCAGACTGGGATAGTGGGTTCAGAGGCACGGCTGGATCAGACTGGGATAGTGGGTTCAGAGGCACGGCTGGATCAGACTGGGATAGTGGGTTCAGAGGCATGGTGGGATCAGACTGGCTTGGTGGGTTCAGAGGCACATTGGGATTAGACTGGCATAGTGTGATCAGATGCATGGTGGGATAAGGCAGAGGGGTCATGGTAGTGTAGGGATGGAATCAGTGACACTGGCACTTACCTGCTATTAGTGCCAGTGGATTCCCCCTCCTCCATGCTGCTTGGTGTGTTTTCCCCCTTCCGGTGCCTCCAGTGAAGCCTCTCTTCATGTCGGGTCTCCTTGAGCTCCTCCCCCTGCACTGTACTGGCTGTCAGCTCATCAGCTGACTCTGCTTCAGTGAAGGGGGAGGGGAGGGGGCGTTATTTAGCATACAAGCTCTTCCTCTGTGTTTCTCCCGGAGAGGCAGAGCACTGCACGGAGCGACCAATGACGTCATCAAAAATCTATTCGGCCAACTCGCAACATCGGTGCAGCATCGCGAACGTCCAAATCGCGATGCAGCGATTATATTCAACAGCACTAATTACAATTCAAATACCAATACACGTATGGAGAGCATATTATTAAAGGGGTTATGAAGGCCGAAGGTGCATTCTATACATCAAGATAAAAAGCCGCCTGTGTGCAGCCGCCCCCCTCCCAAAACTTACCTGAGCCCCACCTCTCTCCAGCAATGTCTACGAGTCCCTCGGCCTTGCAGGACTCTCCCTCCTGATTGGCTAAATCTTCCGGAGGTCAAGTGGGTAAACTTAAATTTTTTCTTTTTTTTTTTTTTTTTTTATATTACTATTATTATTATTTTTTTTTTTTTTTACTTTACTGCTATCACAAGGGAGCTGATTTGTGAGCTTTTGCTCGATCAGCTTCTTCCTCGGTTAGAGCAGCGAAGACTTTGTTTATATGTAGTAAATACATCAGTGGCAGTGAAAGGGTTACACTTCTACAACATTTTATTTTATCTTTATTTCTACATTTATTTCTACATTTATCTGCCTTCTTAGGTATCCTCTGGGATTGATCTGATGCCACGGTGAATGTTGCACACCTCAGTTTTGCAAGCACATTCCTGATTACTTCTCTCACCTGCACGTCGTCGGGTATTCAAAGTGAACAGGAATTTGTTTTTCACATTGAATAATCATTTCACACAGAATACCAATTGAAGTGAATATCTTTGCAATTCGTTGTGTTTAAAAATTCTTCATTCTTTTAGTGAATCAGCCCAGCTGTGTTCCAAAAGGGTCCCACAACTGACATCACAATGCTTGTCTTCTAGTAAAAACAAAAGAGAAGAAATCTGTTGGTGGCCTGGTGGTAACTTTTTAGCCTCCTCGGTTTCTAGTCTTTAGGAAGAATCTTTAGCTGGCTGGATTGGTAGAATATCCACTTTCCGACCGCCTAACTGGAAAAAAACATGTCATTACTTTACCATATAATACCAGGGTGCAGCTAGATGCCATAACCCCAGTCAGATTTCCTCAGCCGCTAATCTTTCTGCTAAAAGTGATCCGAGTGGCTGATTAGCCACTAGATCGCTTTTTCTTTTTTTTTTTAACTTTAAGTCTTTATTGGAGTTTCAAAGAAATACAGGAAACAACAAGGAGAGTGAGAGCTGCTAGATCGCTTTTAGACGAGGCAGGCCCCCTGCGTGTTTCCAGTGATTCCGATCCGGTGGTATTGGTGGCTGGCCATAGAGATTAGTAGAAGAAAGATGGCCCCCGATCACCTCTATGGCCTAGGAGGCCGGGAGCAACGTCACTTCCGGGTTCACAGCCCATGTAAACAAAGCTTTTTTATTTTTTTATTTTTGGAAAGCATTAGATGTGGTTTGTATCTTATTGTATTTTTATTGATCGGATGCTTGTAATTTTATTGGAGAGATGTGGGGTCCGATTAAGCCCCAGATCTCACCATAAAGAGGACCTGCCATAGTTTTATTGTTGTCACAAGAGATGTTTACATTTCTTGTGACAGCAATAAAAATGATAGAGATAATTGTTTTATACTCTGTCTCTATCCTAGAAGTGCAGAATCGCGTATATATGATGATATAGAGATATATATCTATCTATCTCATTTTTTTTAAATATAAATTATATATATAAATTATATATATATATATATATATATATATATATATATATATATATATATATATATATATATATATTATATAATACACACACACACACACACATATATATATATTATAATATAATTTATATACAATTATATTATTATTTACTATGTATATAATTTATATACATAGATTCTGCACTTCTAGGTAGTCTCTTCTGTCAAACATAATCAAAGAAATTTCCAAGCTCAGCCTGCAACCTTCCCTTCCCTCCCCTCCAATCAGCTCTCAGGCCTCTCCTGACTGAGCTCTGCAGTGTGTAATTTCAGCTCTCTGTCCCTTTCTTTCTGACCGCTCGGACAGGCTATATAGATTCTGGGCTTTGTGTTTATGTAGAGAAGAGAATACTGCTGATAAACAGGTACAACTTATGTAGGAGGGGCGGGCCTAAGACTCCATACACTCGCAGGACATCCTCAGTCTTCAAGGTTGAAGGATGCTCAGCATCATTCAGGATAGAGGACTGAAGACAGTTTTTGACAGGAGGAGAGTGCTAATGGAGGACAGCTCTAGGTTGAAGCTGAGTTTTGCAGCCAGACCTGCTTTTTTCACAATTCTAAAACCAAAATAAAATCAAAGCTCCTTATGAATAAAAGGAACGTAAACCCAGCATTTATTTGTTTTTCAGGTGGCATGTCAGTGAATCCATACCTTTTCCCAAGAGTTAAGGAAGAAGGCGACATGGATAACTCTTATACGGACAACTCTGGTCAAGGTAAGAACCGGGGGTGTTGTACAAAGTTACACTTCATCACTGCAAGCCAATGAATACAGATAGACACACACCTTTAAGCCAGGGCTTGACAAACCCCAGGCACCAGGTCGCAGCGGTGACGAGAAGTTTTGTCCCACCCTGTGTGTGCCAACCCACCCCGCGTGGTATCCGGGGCTCCGCTTGCGCACATGCGGCCCCAGGACCGGCATAGTGGGTGCCGCCCGGTATTGGGGGCTGGGGGAGGAGGGAGAGTGGACACACCCCTTCTAATTGACCCGGAAACGACGTGTGACGTCACTTCTGGGTCCCCGTTGACAGTTTCTCCGCTCATCAAGGGCAGAAAAGAATGTAATGCAGTTTAATGTGCATTGCATTACATTCAGTGGAGCACAGGGGAGATATGCGGGGTATTTTAGAGAACCTCTTACCTAATAATAAAAATAAATAAAAATCGTCACATGGGGATTTTTTTTATTTTTTAATTGTAAAAAATTAAAGTTGCACATAAAATCCCCCCCAAAAAAATGTAGGCCCCCACCCCTACAAATACACTCGTACAAACGTAAACGGAAAACTTTGATTGCAATACACGTTACATATCACTGTGGACGCTGGAATGAGAGCAATAATTCTAGCACCAGACCTCCTTTGTAATGCTAAACTGATGGCTTATAGAGGGCTTTTAACCACTTGGCCTCTGGAAAATTTAACTGCTTCATGACCAGACCGCTTTTTGCGATACGGCACTGCATTACTATAACTGACAAATGCGCGGTCATGTGGCGCTGTACCCAAATAAAATTTACGTCCTTTTTCTTCCCCCACAAATAAAGATTTCTTTCGGTGTTATTTGATCACCTCTGGGGTTTTTACTTCGTGCTCTATAAACAAAAAAAAGAGCGACAATTTAAAAAAAAAAAATAATAAAAAAAAAACAAAAAAAAACATTATATATATATATATATATATATTTTTTTTTTTACTTACTCTAATTTCTTCATAAATTTAGGCAAGTGTATTTTCTGTTACATGTTTTTGGTAAAAAAAATCCCAATAAGCGTATATTGACTGGTTTGCGCAAAAGTTATGGCGTCTACAAAATATGAGATATTTAATTTTTTTTTTTTTACTAGTAATGGCAGCGATCAGAGACTTTCTAGCATCACTGTGATATTGCACTGGACAAATCAGACACCGAGACTTTTTGGGGACCAGTGACACTAAAAATATGCACTGCCACTGTTCTAATGACACTGGCTGGGAAGGGGTTAACATCAGGGGCGATCAAAGGATTAAATGTGCGCCTAACCTTTGATTCAGTGTAGTGGGGGAGGTGCTTTGACTACTGGACGGCATGGATTGGTGTTCCTGCTTTATAGGAACACTGACAGAATGGCAATCTGCCTTGTTTGCATAGGTAGACTGCTGCTCTGCCTGTGTAACGAAGCATCGGCGGGTGCCAGCGGACGAGTACATTGTACCCGCTGTGTATAATCAGTGGGAGCGGGTCGTCGGTAGCACGCATGCACGCCCCAGACCCTGGAGATGTCAGATCGGGTATTGGATTCGACACCCTGCCACAGTATATGTACTGTGGGCGGTCCACAAGTGGTTAAAGCGTCACCTATGGAAAATATAGGGTACTGACATTTTTAAGGATTTACATGTTATCTCTTTGGTCGTTCAACCTCGGCTTTTATAGGTTACCAAAAGATTGGGTCATTTATTGCATTTTTGTACCCCCAAAATAAATTTTTAATGTGTTTGTATTTTTTTATTTTTTATTTTTTTTACTAAAATTATGTTTCCTAGACCTTTTCAGTAATACCGTGTGACATAAAAAAAATGGAACTAGCCTTATTTTATTCTCTAGGGTGTCTGATTTCAGAAATTATTTAATGTATGTAATCTTCAGACCTAAAAATGTGCAAAAATCGTCTCTGGTTGTGGAAGGGTTAAAGGATAAGTTCACCTTCGGGGACATGTTACATGTCCCACCTGTAAAGTTTGTTAGTTTAAAAAAAAAAAAAAAAAAATTAGCTGGCTCCTAACTTGTTTTTTAGATTGAAAGCATATTTGCCCTGAAGCCAGCCATACGTGGATCGAAATCATCAGGTTCAGCAGGGACCAGCTGAATTTTGATTCATGTATTGGCACTGTGGTTGTACAGAAGCCAAGCTTACCGTTCAGCTCCTGTACAACCGCTCTGTTGGATTTTTCCTGATTGATCAGTGCCACAGGCTATACCCTGCAATGGCGATCATCGTATTCTGATGGCAGGAAAGTCATTGCGGTGTATAGTAGGGATGTACCGAAATTTCGTCCACAGAAACATATCGGCCGAAGATGAAAAATGCCCGATAATTGAGCCGAAAATGGGGTGGGGTGGGGCTCCTCCCCCCCCTCCCCTGGTACCACCTATCATGGGGCTTCCTATAGCGTACAAGAGAGGAGAGCCACCACCTGGTTGATTAGAGCGCCGGGAACATTACAGCTTTCATTTCAATAGCTGTTACCTGTGCCCGGACAAGGGGGAGGGACTGTATTTGACGGTGCGCAGTGGGGAACACACAGCCATTGAAATTAAAGCTGTGATGTTCCCAGCACTCTAATCAACCAGGCAGCGGCGGTGGCTCTCCTCTCTCTTCCCTTCACAGGCTGGCTGCACTACTGGGGACACTGGCTGGCTGCAGTACTGGGGACAGTGGTGAGGCTGCATTGATCTCGTGTGTCATGTCCGCAGTCTCTGACCATCTCCTGTACCACGTCCGCAGTCTCTGACCATCTCCTGTACCACGTCCGCAGTCTCTGACCATCTCCTGTACCACGTCCGCAGTCTCTGACAATCTCCTGTACCACGTCTGCAGTCTCTGACCATCTCCTGTACCACGTCTGCAGTCTCTGACCATCTCTTGTGCCACGTCTGCAGTCTCTGACCATCTCTTGTGCCACGTCCGAAGTCTCTGACCATCTCCTGTGCCACGTCCGCAGTCTCTGACCATCTCCTGTGCCACGTCCGCAGTCTCTGACCATCTCCTGTGCCACGTCCGCAGTCTCTGACCATCTCCTGTGCCACGTCCGCAGTCTCTGACCATCTCCTGTGCCACGTCCGCAGTCTCTGACCATCTCCTGTGCCACGTCCGCAGTCTCTGACCATCTCCTGTGCCACGTCCGCAGTCTCTGACCATCTCCTGTGCCACGTCCGCAGTCTCTGACCATCTCCTGTGCCATTTTCCGCAGTCTCTGACCATCTCCTGTGCCATTTTCCCCAGTCTCTGACCATGGATTCCTGCCGCTAGGATTCGCACCTTAGCTAAACGCTCGTATGAATGCTGCCTTAAAGATACTCTTATAAAACTAAAAATGAAAGTGGAGTTCCACCCAAAAGTGGAGCTTCCACTCGTTGTACTCTTTCCCCCCTCAGGTGACACATATTTGACCATTGATGTCACCAAACCGGGCACCCTCCTCTTTCCCCGGCTGCCGGGCCAGTAGGAGAAAGGAGTACCCACCACTGCAAAAATTAAAAGCCAGCAGCTGCACATGGTGCTCCCGCCACCATTGCGAGTAGGAGAACCCAGCAGTGTAGCCTTATGGCTTCACGTCGAGAACCCTACTGCACAAGTGCGAGGCTCCGCTCCTCTTTCCTACTGGCCCGGCAATGGGGGGGCCCAAGCGGTGATGTCAGTGGCCGTGGCTCCCTCAAAGATATCCTGTCCCCCCCCCCTCCACCCGAAAGGTGCCAAATGTGGCACCTGAGGGGGGAGGAAACAAATGAGGGGAAGTTCCACTTTTGGAACTCCGCTTTAACCACTTGAACCAATGGAAGATTTACCCCACTTCCTGACGTATTCTTTGCGATACGGCACGGTGTTACTTTAACTGACAATTGCGCGGTCGTGCAACACTGTACCCAAATAAAACTGATGTCCTTTTTTCCCCACAAATAGTTTTATTTTGGTGGTATTTAATCACCTCCTAGGTTTTTTTGTTTTTGTTTTTTTTGCGCTATAAACAAAAAAACAGACTGACAATTCTGGAAAAAAAAAAAAACTATATTTTTTACTTTGGGATATAAAACATACCCAGTAAAAAATTAAAAAAATATCTAATTTCTTCATCAATTTAGGCCAAAATGTATTCTGCTACATGTTTTTGGTAAAAATAAATCCCAATAAGCGTATCTTGATTGGTTTGCGCAAATGTTACAGCTTTAACAAACTATGGCATATTTTTATTTTTTACTAGTAATAGTTCCAATCAGTGAGTTATAGCAGGGCTGCGATATTGTGGCAGACAGACGGGCACTAACTGACACTTGTTGGGGACCAATGACACTAATACAGTGATTAGTGCTAAAAATATACACTGTTACTATACTGATAACACTGGCTGGGAAAGGGTTAAACATAAGGGGCGATCAAAGAGTTAAATGTGTTCCTAGGCAGCGTTTTTAGTACACTGTGGGAGATGCTTTTACTAGGGGATGCCTCCCCTCCTGTCAGAACAGCAATTTGCTTTGTTTACATAGGCAGACTGCCGTTCTGCCTCTGTGCTGGGTGATCGATGGGTTCCGGCAGACTTCGAGTGTATAATCACAGCGGGAGAGGTGCTGCTGGCGGCATGCATGCACTCCCCCAGCCTGGAAGTGTCGGATCATGTACTAGATAATTGATCCGGCACAGCAGTGCCACCTTGCTACCGTATATTTAAGTTATACGGTTGGCAAGTGGTTAAAGCTGAACTTTTGATACACTTTACTTAGTTTGGGCCAGCTCAGCCCAAACAAACTATGTCCTTCACTAACATGTGAGGCCGCTGGATGTGCAGTATAAACTGTGTATGTAGCAAAGGCCACCTACAGCATACCACACCGTGTTCTGGGTTGGAGCCAAGACCTTCCCCTCTCATACCTGCAACACAGAAGAGTCTATCTGATCGCTGCTCAGCCATTCAGAGTAAGCTATGTATTCTAGCAGTGAATACAAAGCTTCCTCTGAATGGCTGAGTCTGAGAGGTGGGCTGATGATGTCACAAACTCTGACTCAGCCATTCAGATGAACCTTTGTATTCGTTTCTAGAATACATAACTTTCTCTGAATGGCTGAGTGCTGATTAGATAGACTCTTCTGTGTTCCGGGTATGAGACAGGAGTGTCTCGGCTCCAACCCAGAACATAGTGCGATATGCTGTTTGTGGCCTCTACATACAGTTTATACTGCACATTCAGCGGCCTCACATGTTAGTGAGGGAAATAGTTTGCTAGGGCCAGCTTGGCTCAAATTAACTATGTAAAGTTTATCAAAAAATTTTAAATACCAAAAATGTCATACTTGCGTCCTCTGTGCAAAGGTTTTGCACAGAGTGGCCCCAATCCTCCTCTTCTGAGGTCCCTCCGAGGCGCTCCTGGCTCCTCCTCTTCTCGAGTGCCCCGTCGGAGAAGCGCTTTCCCCGGGGGCACTCGTGCTGGCATGCTCTTGTGTCTTGCTGCTGCATCAATTGATGCAGACGGCAGGACTCCGGCCCCCAAGTCATTGGATTTGATTGACAGCAGAGGGAGCCAATGGCGGTTGGGGGCATTAAATATGTGGCTCAACTGTGGGCTTTTACTCCCCAGGAACTACTAGTGTGACCGAACCCTTTTAACAGACATTTTGATACTAAAATACGTGTAGCAAAATGTGCTGGGCGTGAAATAAGCAAAGTGACAATATCTTCTAAGTCACCCTTGGATGGATCGAATCTTGGCTGGTTCAACAGGGACGGGCTGAGATTCAATCAATCTATGGGCAGGCTGGTTGTATAGGAGTCGATCCAGTGATTGACTTCAGTACAACCAGATTGTTTTTTTTTTTTTTGTTTTTTTTTTTCATGCGATCATTTCCGGTGGCTACAGCTGCCAGCAGTGATCATTGTGTTTTGTGGGCCGGGAAGACTCCCTATCGGTAAAACACAATAGCAATGCAGAAAGGATTCCCCCATCAATACATGGTGGAAGAAAAGAAAATTGCATAATCTATGGCCAGCTTTAGACCAATGGTTTGCAAGGCTCGGTCAATAAACCTTTTTAGTTTCTATGCACAGAGGTGTTTGTCGTATGTAATGGGCAGTTTCTGTATTTATCATGATTTTGTGTTTTTAGAGCTCTCCGCTTACTCTGATGTCTTTGATCATATTAAAACGGAAGATTCCAGCAATTCATATGGATCTGTGAGGGAGGAGGGAGACAAGATGCAAGGTATCACTGGCATGTGGTTTTATGTTGGTAAATCAACAAGTAAAGAAATTAACCACTTCAACTCTGGAAGATTTACCCCCCTCACCCCTTAATGACCATGCCATTTTTTGCAATACAGCACTGCGTTAATTTAACTGACAATTGCGCGGTCGTGCAGCGCTGTACCCCCTTAGTGTGGGGACAAATTGGACACTAAGTGACACTTTTTTGGAACCAGTGACACTAATATAGTGATCAATGCTAAAAAAAAAAAATATGCACTGTCATTGTACTATGGCGCTGGCTGTGAAAGGGTTAACATGAGATAACATCAGGGGCGAACAAATGGTTAAATGTGTGCCTAGCTGTTTCAGTGTAGTGGAGGAGATGCTTTTTACTAGTGGAAGGCTTGGATCCATGTTCCAGCTTTACAGGAACACAGGGTCCTTGCCGTCTGTACTGATAGAACGGCAATCTGCCTTGTTTACATAGGCAGATTGGCGTTCTGCATGTGTACAGAACGATCAGTGGGTCCCGGCAGACCTCGGGTCCCGTGGGACCCACCAATCAGCTCCTGCTGTGTAGAATCTCAGCCAGAGTGAGCAGCCAGCAGCGTGCACTCACGCCCGATACCCAGAATTGCAGGATCATGTATATACACATGATCCTGTGCAGCATGGCCGCCCTGTAGCAGTAAATGTGCTATAGGGCAAGCGGTAATAAAGCAGTGCAAATGTTTTTAAAGCCTTAAGGGTTTTCACCTTGCTGCATTCTGTGACTAAGCTTGGGGGGAGGGGGCAGAGCGAAACGCGTTGTGGGCGTGGCCTGGACGAAGTCCAGACTTCAGCTGCCACTCTATTTGCCTTCCTAGGAACTCTCGGATATGCGGCATCAGGGAACACCCCCTCATCTCCTTGAGCCATTACGGGGGATGGCCACCATCCCCTGACTGCTCTCCGAGTGGCAGATGCGGAGGCATTTGTTTGCATATCCCCCGTTCATCGAGGAGGGGCCTGGAGCATGGGCAGGGACCCCCGAATAGGAGGATAGGGACTGCTCTGTGCAAAACCAATGCACAGAGTAGGTAGGTATAGGCATGTTTTTTTATTTTTATGAAACCACTTTAAGAGTCAATCAGCCCGATCTATCATAAGCCATACATAGCCAACAAATACATTTTAGGCTTTAAGGAAAATTGGCTTTTAATTACTTGCTCTAAAGTAACGTGTGTAGCTAATGTTCACTCCAAACATAAAGCTGCACTCCGACCTTCCCTTCAGTCTTGAACAGTTGTATAAGCTCCTCTCCTGGACTGAAAGTGGTTGTAAAGCCTACAATTTTTTTACCTAAAAAATGTTTTAGGTCTCCACATTCCCCCCCCCACCCCCACTTTTACTTACCTGAGCCCTCATTGATCCAGCACTGTGCACGTTGCAGCTCTTCTCTCCCCTCACTTCTGGGTCTTGCTGGCTTTGCTGTGGCAGCGGGAGCCATTGGCAGTGACGAGAGAGTGGGTGGGGGGGGGGGGGCGCGGGGCTGAGTCCCGCTGTCTGCGCCAGTCGACGCAGCCGCGGGACTAGGGTGTGAGCACACATGAGTGCCCCCCATGGGAAGTGCCTTCCCCTGGTTACACTGGACAAAGGGGAGGTGCCAGGAGCGCTGGCGGGGGACCCGAAAAGAGGAGGTTCATGGCCGCTCTGTGCAATCGTAAGTATAGACATATTTTGTTATTTAGCCACTCAGCCCACTTCCTGATCAGACCATTTGTTGCGATACAGCACTCCGTCGTTTTACCTGACAATTGCGCGGTTGTGTGATGCTGTACTCAAATAAAATTGATATCCCCCCCCCCCCCCCCCACAAATAGAGCTTTGTTTTGGTGGTATTTGATCACCTCTGCAGTTTTTATTTTTTGTGCTATAAACAAAAAGAGACCGACAATTTCGAAAAAAAAAAAAAAAAAAATGTTTTGCTTTCTGCTATAATACATATCCAGAAAAAATGTAAAAAACTAATTTCTTCATCAGTTTCGCACAATATGTATTCTTCTTTTTTAGTAAAAAAAAAAAAATCCCAATAAGCATATATTGCTTGGTTTGCGCAAAAGTTTGTAGTGTCTACAAAAATAGGGGCTAGATTTATGGCATTTTTTAAAAAAAAATATTTATTTTTTGTTTTTACTAGTAATTGTGATCACCGATTTTTTTTTTTTTTTTTTTTTTTTTTTGCGGGACTGCGACATTGCAGCAGACAGATCGGACACTTTGACACTTTTTTTGGGAACAGTGACACTGGCAGGAAAGGAGTTAACACTAGAGGGCGATCCAGGGGTTAAATGTGTTCCCTGGGAGGTGTTTCTAACTGTGGGGGAGCGATGTGTTACACTGGAGGAAAAGAGAGATCATGATTCAGCTGAGCTGAAACACGATTTCTCACTTTTCCTCCCTGACAGATCAAAGGTGTGTTTTGTTTACATTAGCACGCTGCTGATCCGTCTCTCCTGTGACCGTTCATCGGGCATTGCGGCCGCCGGACCCGCAGATTTGCTCCTGCTATGTCCAAGCCGCGTCCACAAAATCACACACATACATCGTGATTTTGCGCACCCGGGCTGTCTGGGAAAAAAAAACAAAAAAACATTACAATCACTTGAATTTTCTTACTCTGATTTCACTGCATACTCTGAGCTTCTCACAATGTGCCTTGTGCAGCAAGTCAGATAGAGCCGTCTCGTTTCCTGGCTGGAGGACATCCGTCGTCATCTAGTGTTTCCTCTGCAGCCTGACTGTCTCTGGCCTCACTCCTTTCATTCATTGGATTTCAGTTCTTTCAATCATGGAGACTCAGCGTCACATGTTGGTATTACTTGGGTGGTCTGCTGTGTATTATAAACGGTTTCACACACGCATTCCAAGAAAAAGTAAAATACATTTCTTAGCTGGCTGTTCTTTGTCTTCGACATTGAAAAAAAAAGGTTATTGATTAAATGATATATTAATATTTTACTTTTAAAGGGGTTGTAAAGTCTTGTTTTGTTTTTCATAAAAATAACATACTTCATACTTACCTGCTCTGTGCAATCGTTTTGCACAGAGCAGCCCCGATCCCCTCCTTCTGGGGTTCCCCAGGCCCCTCCTTTTTGAGTGCCCCCCACAGGAAAGCCAGTTTCCCTGGGGGCACCTGTGTGGGCTCACTCCCACTGCTGCGTTCATTGACACAGACACCAGGACTTGGGGCCCTCCCCCGCTCCCCCTGCTCCTGTGTCACTGAATTCGATTGACAGCAGTGGGAGCCAATGACTTCCGCTGCTATCAATCTGTCCAATGAGTAGAGAGACAGCAGCTGGACCTTCATTTGTGCACATCGCTGGATTGGATCGGGGGTCAGGTAAGAAAAAGGTGGGGGGAGGGGGCCCACTCTGGGGTAGGGGGTGCAGTGCAGAAGGTTTTTATGCCTCAAGAAAAACCTCGAGGCTTTACAACCACTTTAATGTTTTCCCTTCATACATTCAAATTATATAAAGACAATTTTGTTTTAATGTATACAGTAATAGAAAACAAATCTTCACCTCTTATTCAATCTCGCATTGTTTAGGTGATTTGATTTATAACCCGGATACTTTGCTTTGGATCAAGCGGGTTGATGAAGCAGAAATGACAACTGATGAGGACTCAGAAGCAAAAGGTATGTATGAAATTTGCAAATTTGCAGTGTGTTCTGTGGATTCTAAACTGGAGGCGGCTACCTAGCATGCTAAAGCGTTTGTCCAAAGTCTGGGTCACGCAGGCTTATAGAAGTGCTGCAACTTGCTGAAAGCCCACTCAAGCTTTCTAATCACTTGTTTAACCATTTGCTTACTGGGCACTTTTACCCCCTTCCTGCCCAGGCCAATTTCAGCATTGTCGCACTTTGATAATTGCGCAGTCATGCTACACTATACTCAAATGCCATTTTTATCATATTTTTTTCACACAAATGGAGCTTTCTTTTGGTGGTATTTAATCAATATTTAACCACTTGCTTACCGGGCACTTAAACTCCCCTCCTGCCCAGACCAATTTTTTGCTTTCAGCGCTGTCACACTTTTAATGACAATTGCGCAGTCATGCTACACTATACGCAAATGACATTTTTATCATATTTTTTTCACACAAATGGAGTTTTCTTTTGGTGGTATTTAATCACCACTGGGTTTTTATTTTTTGCTTAACAAACAAAAAAAGAAATTTCATAGTTTGTTATAAAATTTTGCAAACTGGTAATTTTTCTCCTTCATTAATATTTGCTGATGAGGCTGCACTGATAAGGCGACACTGATGGCCACTGATAAGGCGACACTGATGGCCACTGATAAGGCGACACTGATGGCCACTGATAAGGCGACACTGATGGCTACTGATAAGGCGGTACTGGTAGGTGGCACTGATGGGCACTGGTAGGTGGTATTGATAGGCAGCACTGGTGATGACTCACTGGTGACATTTATCGGTGGCACTGTGGACACTGATGGGTGGTACTCTGGGCACTGGTAGGTGGCGCTGGTGGGCGCTGGTAGGCCGCACTGTTGTGCTCTCGTAGGTGGCACAGGTGGGCACAGAAGCAGAGGCTCTCAACGATCGGGACTGATCTCTCTCTCACAGCCGCCGCTACAGCGCGAGGAGAAAAAATAGCCGATCACCGGCTCTGTTTACGTCACATGATCAGCTGTCACTGGCTGACAGCTGATCACGTGGAAAGGGGTCAGGATCGACCCCTTACTCTGATCTGTGATCAGCAGGGGGTGCGCAGGCCACTCGAGCACAGGAGGACGTCTATGGACGGCTGGACACCCTCCCAGCAAAGTAAGTCCGGGCTGCAGCTGTCTTTCGGCTATACTACGGATGGGAAGAGGTTAATCGCTGATGAGGCTGCACTGATTGGTGGCACTGATGAGGCTGCACTGATTGGTGGCACTGATGAGGCTGCACTGATTGGTGGCACTGATGAGGCTGCACTGATTGGTGGCACTGATGAGGCTGCACTGATGAGGCTGCACTGATTGGTGGCACTGATGAGGCTGCACTGATTGGTGGCACTGATTGTCAGCACTTAGGGGCACTGATAGGTGGCACTGGTGGACATTGATAGGTGGCACTGCTCAGCAGTGCTGATATGCACTGGTAGGTGCCACTGATTAGCAGCAGTGGGTCTGAAGTGTGCGGGACCGATGGCCCATTTACTCCAGACGGTAATGGCCTTTTTTTGTTCCTTCTCACGCTGTAAGCTCTGTTTACATCACATGATCAGCTGTCATTGGTAAGGGGACTCGCTGATCACAGAGCAAGCAGCTCATGCATGGGAGGAAGTACATGGACGCCCTCCTGGCAATTTAGGCCTGCGCTGTAGCTGTCTTTCTGCTATAACGCGGATGTGAAGAGGTTAAGGGACAGCTATTACTCTTGTGAAGCATATCTAGACTGGTGCTGAAGCGTGCTTTAAAGCAGTTGTAAATCCCGCCCGCTTTATTTTTGCCTACAGGTACTCTAAGCCTAAAATAAGGCTTAACTTTAGGTCAAATGAATTTCTCCTAAATATGCACCGTTTAGGAGATATGCAGCCTCTAATGTCAGCGGCGCATGCGATTTGAAGGTCCAGCATACTGTGCCGGACCTTCGGAGCTTCTTGCTGGAACCAAGGGTGCGGGAGCAGATTTTTGCCAGTCGCAAGCTGTGTCACACCCCTCCAGCCTGTGTCTTAGAATAAGAGGGAGGTGAAGCCTCCATCAATCTACATGTAATATACTTCCTTCATTGTGTTTAGCTGGTTAGTGGGCATGGAGGAGGAAAGAGAGAGTAGGCTGTTATTTACCTCTGTGACTCTGTAGTCGCATGGGCTGCTCAGATGTTATAGGGAAGAAATGCTCAGGGTAGAATATACACTGAAAACTGAGCATGTTCACTAGCCGCCAACACTGCTCTGCAAAATCCCCAACTGCAGTGGGGACATGGACTGGAGGGGGGTGGGGGGAAGAGATAGAGAACAGCAGGGTCAACCAGGTTTTTTTACAGAAAACAAATCTCATAGTGACTGACTATGAACAGCAAGTAATACATCATTTGTTTTTTTTATGATGTGGACTTCAGAGTTCAGAGCCATGTCATTGCTTGTCACCGCTCTTTGCACCCGCTCCCACCACCAGATAAGAAAGAGGACTTGTGTTCTCATGACCAGAAGGCACCCGAAACAGATTTTTAAGAAAATAAATAAGGGTGCAGAAGGGGTGCACCAAAAGCGAGGGAATAGCAGCAAATAGGGGGCAGGGAAAAACGAATGCTGCGTACACGCGATCGGAATTCCGGCAAGAAAAAGACTGATGAAAGCTTTTTCATCGGAAAATGCGACCGTGTGTATGCTCCATCGTAATTTAGCTGTCCGAATTCCCGCCAGCCAAAAATTGATAGCATGTTCTCAATTTTCCAGACGGAAAAACTTTCTATCAGTAATTCCCATCGTGTGTATGCAATTCCGACACACCAAAAATCACGCATGTTCAGATTCAACTACGAGACAGAAGTTATTGACTACTGGCTATTGAACTTCCTTTTTGTATTCGCGTCGTACATGTTGTACGTCACCGCGTTATAAACGAACAGACAACTGCAGATATCGCCCCGGTACTGTTTTTTTTTTTTTTTTTTTTTTAGAGACGGCTCTCTTATAATAGCAATTGGAGCGGCTTACTACTCGATTGCTATTACAAGTAATGGGAAGGGGCTGTCCCCCTACCACCGCCTTCTGCAGCTCCCTCAGGCTTCATACCAGTAAACCGGAAGCGATGACCTGACAACTCCTGTTCTCGGGACCCACTAACAGGCCAGATTTTAAGTATTACATTGGGGAGATGTAGACTAGAATACTGCAATTACTGAACGGCAAATGATATCACCTGTGATGTATTTCAGTTATCTTGCAAACTTGGTCTGTTAGCGGGTCCCGAGAAAAGGATTTGAGAACCACTGCTCTAGAGGAACCCTAGTTGAAAAACCCTGCTTTAACCGCTTGCTGACCAGCCACCGTCATTATACTGAGGCAGGTCAGCATGATCCCGCGAGCCGTCGTAGCTATACGTCGGCTCCTTTAAGTGGGATAGCAGGCGCGTGTGTGCTGGCCGCTGCACTGCAGGGGTGCCGATGGTCGCGATTACTACTGGCCACAAGCGATCGTGGGCACGAGAGGCAGAACAGGGTGCGCGCGTGCGTGTGTGTGTGCGTGCGTACACACAAATCCCTGTTCTGTTCTGTGAGCAGAGACAGATCGCGAGTAGCTAGGAACCACGATCTGTCATTTCCTCTAGGTCAGTCCCCTCCCCCTACAGTTAGAAACACACACTGAGGGAACACAGTTAACCCCTTGATCACCCCCTAGTGTTAACACGTTCCCGTGCATCATTATAGCACTGATCGCTGTATAAATGCCAATGATCCCAAAAATGTGTCCAAAAAGTGTCCGATGTTTCCGCCACAATGTCGCAGTCCCGATTAAAAATCGTAGATCGCCGCCATTACTAGTAAAACGAAAAAAAATTATAAAAATGCTATAAATCTATCCCCTATTTTTTGTAGACGCTAGAACTTTTTGCGCAAACCAATCAATACACGCTTATTGCGATTTTACCAAAAATATGTAGAGGAATACATATCGCCCTAAAATTTTTTTAATCGCGATATTGATTATAGCAAAAAGTACAAAATGTTGTTTTTTTTTTTCAAAATTGTCGCTCTTTTTTTATTTATAGCGCAAAAAATAAAAACCGCAAAGGTGATCAAGTACCACCAAAAGAACGCTCCATTTGTGGGAAATAAAAGGATGTAAATTTTGTTTGGGTACAGCATCGCATAACCACACAATTGTCAGTTAAAGCGACGCAGTGCAGCATTGCAAAAAAATGGCCTGGTCATTCAGCAGCCAAATCTTCCGGGGCTGAAGTGGTTAAAGTGTATCCCGTTTCTGTATGTAAGAAGTAAATTTTAGTACATTTTTGTCTTCTGACAGAGCATCAGGTTGATGTGCTATCCAGCAGAGAGGGATACCTAAAAACGGGATCTACAAGTAGTATCACTGATAAGGAAGTGAGGCGACGCCCTCGGTTTTCAGCCTCCGAAGAATTTGTTCTGGTGACTGAATTGTTAGAACACTACGACAGACTTTTCGGGGAAAGAGCCAGAATTACCCCATTTGCACAGAAAGTTTTGATTTGGCAGAAGGTCCTCAATAATGTGAATTCTGTCGGCGTGGTGCAGAGAGGCATAGAGGAGGCCAAGAAACACTGGCATCTTTACAGGCATAGACTCATGGAGAAACTAGCTTCAGTCCGAAAGCACGGTTCTGGACCTGGCCACCCCTTGTTTATGCAGTTGACACCTTTGGAAAGCAAGGTGGCCAACCTGTTCAAACTGGAGTACATGCTCAAGAGCCCACAACATGTCCTTCAGAGCCAAGGCAGCGTGGACAAGGCAGGAGAAAAGGGCGGTGTGTGTGTTCAAAATGGAAGCAGCACCGGCGATCCCGGCGTTGGTAGTTATGGGCAGGGTGATTACTCTTACATCAAAGCTCCCCGTAACATCAAATTTTCCTTTGACGAAAACTGTGCTTTGGTACACGAAGCTGTCGGCGTGTGGGACAGTATTATTGGCAAGGATGCAGCCACTACCTCTCAAGCCCGTAAGAACTTCCTGTGGTCCAGGATTGTAGAGGCGGTCAATGCAGCAGGAACCCAGCCCCGAAGTCCAGAAAACTGCAAGAAGAGACTAAGAGATATTAAAAGACGCGTGAAGGCAAAGATGGTCGACCAGCGCAAGTATTTTCAGCGTAACAGCGGTGCTCCTGGCTTGGAATTACAGTACCTGTCCTATGAGGAAGAATTAATGCACGTCATTGGCCCAGATACCGTTCGACCGATAGATGGTCATGTAGATACAGATCGAGAACCACGTAAGTCCAGTTTTATTGCTTGAATGTTTTCTATCCGCTACTGACTTGTTTTTTTTTTTTTTATCGTGTCATGAATAGGGCTGGGGAAAAAATCTTTTTAAATCTTGAATTGAGTTGAGAGGTCAAATCGATTCAAAAGGTCAGCAAATCGATTTTTTTATTTTTTTTCCACCAGGACCGGCTCTGACACCGCGCCGGTCCTGAGGTGCTGCAGGCAGGAGTTTTTATTCGAGGCCGCGGCTTCAGCCTAGGCCATGAGGCCGGAAGCCGTGGACTAGGCCGAAGCTGCAGCCTCGCCTGAAAACTCCTGCCCGCAGCTCCTCGGGACCGGCGCGGTGTCCATCAAAAAAAAGAAAAACTTGATTCGAATCGGGAATCAAGTTTTTTTTTTTTTTTTTTTTTAACTTTTGTAACCTTGTAGCTTCTTTTTTACCACATACAGATACAATTGGTAGCATTGTCCTTGTCGCATTTAAAAACTTCCAGTAGTGTCAGACCCTTACATCTCCCACCATGTTCTGTGTAACTGCAGGCCACAGCAATGACATGTCGGTTAGCAAAAGGAACTGCAACACGCGGCGGTGAACGCAAGGTATCCAACACACCTGAAAGTGTTTAATGTGAGCATTCTTAAAGTGGTTGTAAACCCTTAGGCCCCTGTCACACTGAGGCGTTTTTCAGGCGCTACAGCGCTAAAAATAGCGCCCGTATAGCGCCTGAAAAAAGCGACTTCTTTCACTCCAAGTCCTGCTAGCCGCATCTTTGGAGTGGTGAGGTAGCGGTGTATTCACCGCTCCTAGCCATTGAAATCAGTGGGGCGGTGTGTTTATACCGCTGGCAAAGCACCACTGCAGCGGCGCTTTGTGGGCGGTTTTAACCCTTTTTCGGCCGCTAGCGGGTGGTTTTAACGACGGTAAAGCGCCGCGCAGTGCCCCAGTGTGAAAGGGGCCTTACATATATCGAGTGAAGTGGTTATCCTCAGGTGGCACACAGCGATGAAATAAATCTTTCTACATAAGCTGTACCTGTTTATCTGCTGTCTTATCTTCTCTACAGCCATTCAAAGTATAGAATTTATACAACTTGTCTGAGAGTTCAGAAAAAGGGGGATGGAGAGCTGAAGTTGCAATCTGCAAAGCTCAGTGAGAAGAGCTCTGAGAGCTGATTGGAGGGAAGGGACCCCCTTCACACAGCACCACAGATGCAGAGCTCAGGCAATCAATCAGCTGGAGCTTTCTCCCCTGTCACCTTTTTTTCTCTTGGTGTCAGAAAAGTTTGTCAGAGGTGATTCACGCTGATAGCAGAGGAATGAAGCAGCAGACAGAAATTACACTTCCTGCTTTTAAAGGAGAAGTACAGCCAAATCTTGTTTAGCTGTACTACTCCTGTGACCCGTTTTCAGCAGACAGCGGGCCGAAGCTGACGTCGCAGAGCTGGTCCAGGCTTGGGAAAGATCTGCCCACATGCTTAGACCAGCACCAAGCTCAGCCTCTCCTAAAGCTGTTGAGTGCCTAAGCCGGCCGCTCCGGCCCCCTCCACAGCCCAGCGCTCCAGTGAGCGTGGGGGGGGGGGGGGGGCAGGGCAGAGAGCTGCTGAATGACAGTCACCAGATCTCTTCTCAGGGAGTTGTGTGAACCAAACGTTCGGCGGTGATTGATCGTTCGGTTCTCAGTGTTAGAACCGCAGGGGGACAGATGCAGCATCAGATCGATGCTGCATCCACCTAGGTAAATATGATTCCAAAAAAAAAATCCCCAAACTTCTCTTTTTTAATTGAAACAAGTACACACTATAGGGGCACATGCTTTGTACATATTTCATATCTGAGGTTTACAACCACTTTAGGCCAGCCATAACTCTAGGCAGGACAGGTGAGTATAGAGTCTCTTCTTTTGCAGGTACTGCTTTTTTTAAACCTCTTTTTAACCAAGACACAGAGTCACTTTAACTACAGCAAGTGGGTAGGAGGTATTTCTTTCTGGTGCTGCACTTAAGGACATAGGAGCCTCTCTCACATTCTAGGACCAGGCTATGTGTGGGACCTTGGCTTCTTCCCAAGCTAAGAGTAACCTACACCCCCTGTGGCTTCCATTCAGCTGCCAAATTTCAGAACATCAGAGGGCTGTCCAGGCTCCGACAGCTGAATTCTGAGGCTTGGCTTCTGAAGGAATGAGGGTAGAAATTCTGACCCTATGGACAACCTTAGGGGTTGAAATGCAAGTTGGTGGCACTGGTATTTATAGATTTGCATTTAAGAATGCAGGTACTCGAAGACACCACCAGGTGCCTGCACTTTGTGACATTTATGATCTTTTGAGGTGACATTTAATTTGTCCAAGAGTCCTGTGTAAGAAAAGCCACATCCCTATCTGCTAAGTCCTACGCCTTGCTTTAACAGTGTCATTGCCGAAGCAGATGGCTATACTTGCTTTTTAAAGGGGTTGTAAACCCTCATGGTTTTTCACCTCAATACATTCTATGCATTGAAGTGCAAAACCTCTTGTAGTGCACCTGCCCCCCAGAACCCCCCTTTTACTTACCTGAGCCTGGTCTTTCCTGCGCCGGGGATGAACACACCCGCTCCAGTTGGTGTCTCGTGTCCTGATTGGATAGATTGATAGCAGCGCAGCCATTGGCTCCCGCTGCTGTTAATCAAATCCAATGACGTGAGAGCCGGAGGGGGGGAAGCCGAGTCCTGCTGTCTGTGTCAATGGACGTGGCAACAGGACATGGGAACGTGTCCACACGGGTGCCCCGAGGGAGAGCGCTTCTCCGATGGGGCACTCGAGAAGAGGAGGAGCCCTGCTGAGGGTCCCCAGAAGAGGAGGATCGAGGGCCACTCTGTTCAAAACCAACTGCACAGAGGAGGTAAGTATGTTTAAGAAAAAAAAAAAAAAACTTTAGATATCCTTTAAGCATGGAGAAATGTGTATGAACCATCATTCATTTCCACAGGAAAGGAGAGGGACAGGTCATACATGACCTTGGTTTGCAAGATCTTGGTTGGCCTGTAGCCACCTTCTGTACACATAAATATAGCAGCACACTGGTGGGCTTTATATCCTTCGTCGGTGGTTGCTATCGGGGACCATTCCCAGCAGGAAACACTGAAGGTGACTGCTAGCAGTGGATATAAATGTATTGTTTTCCAATGGGTTGGTCTGGTTCCCACTATAACTAACAAAACAGAGTCACCGATCCAGGTGAGCATTTAGGCCGGCAGCCCCTCCATATACAAGCAGTTGCTGGTCTGATCTGTGATCACGGCAATAGAAATACAAAGATGAAAGGCTGACCTCACTCCCAACAATGTAACGGATAAACAAAGTTTTGTTGAAGTCTTCACAACATTAAAATACAACCACCACAGCTTCAAAGTGGACAGAGGACAGTTGATGTGTTTCACATGGAATGTGTTTACTCATAACTGTCCTTTCTTTTGGAGCTGTAGCGCTTGTGTATTAACCCCTTGGCGCCAGCCACACGCCTCACGGCAGGTGGGTCTTGGCGCATAGCGGCTGCATATTTGCGTGAATTGGTGCTGTGCCCGAGAGCGCACGCCCTGCATACTCTCAGCATAGTTACCATTGGCTGATGGAAAGTTCCCGATCGCTGCTTGCGAATGGGAACTTTCCAATCATGTGACCACCATGACAGTCAGTCACAGCGGTCACATGATCGTTAACCCCCACCTCACCTCCCGGCATCCTAAACCTCCTAAAGAGCCAGGAAGTCTGGTGGCCTGGCGCCCAGAGGTTTATGTTCTGAAGACTTCAACAAACTTTATCTGTTGCATCTTTGGAAAGCTGTCAGCCTTTCATCTTTGTATTTCTATTGGTCTGGCTGCCAAGCACCTGACTACTGTGACAGCCAATACAAGAGACCGCTAGCATCTATCATTCCTCAGGATTTTTATTGAGGTAATTTTGCAAGTGCAATATACAAAAATGCATAGCCTCAAGTGTGGTATGGTTTACTTTGCATTTTGTATATTGCTCATGTAAAATTACCTCCTTTAAAATCCTGAGGTCGATTGGTTGAGTGCTGGCGCTCCCTTCTACTTATTGTTGGTGTATTGCTGCTAGCCATGCACTCCCGACAAAGGAAACGAAAGGGTTTGGTTCTGGTTGGATTTGTTCCATGATACCATGACAGTCGATCGCATCGATCACATGACCAGAAAGCCCAGGAAATGCCTCCAGTGTAAAGCTGAGCTGGCAGTAAGAGGGTAATAAAATTTATGCCACAAAGGCCACAAACTCAAAAACTTTATTTTTTTTTTTTTTTTTTTTTGTAAACTTTTTTTTTTGTTTGATTTTTAACTTTTTGCAGGTATCATTAATTATCCCCAACCAGCGCTTATGGGGTTCTCCTCTCCTGCCACCATTATGCAGAAAAAAGAAGGTAGGAGAAAAACTGTATATAAAGTAGGAACACTGTTACTTTCTGCAAAAGCTTACTGAATTTTTTTTCTTTGTTCTTTTTTTTTATTTTTTTTATTTTATTTTATTTTTTTTTTCACTTATATCTATTCCCTTAAATGGGGTCTTTAGGTAGAAATGGGTGAAGTGGTTGTTATTCCTTCGTACTGACTGACCTTACTTCATAAGGTCTTTCTTAACTTCCAACAGGCAGATCTGAGCCTGAAGACACCTGTGACGGTGAAGACTTCTGGAACCATTCATCGTGTAAGTATTACGTGGAAGGTGAGAATGTTATGTTTACTCAGCAGCCACTTTATTGTTATGTCTGTCCCTTTAAAGTGGTTGTAAACCCTTTACAGACACTTTATACTACAGGCAAGCCTATAATTAGGCTTACCTGTAGCTACGCTAGATATCTCCTAAACCTGCACAGTTTAGGAGATATCCCTGTATTTGCATGTGCCGACATCATCGGCACGTGCGCACTTAAGCAACATGCGTGCCGTTGCTTCGGTTGTACTGTGCCATTACCGGCAGCTCCCGCGCGCATGTGGAAGTGACGTCATCGCGGCTCGGCCAATCACAGCGTCGGAGCCGCGAAACCCGGGAGTAACCCCCCAGGGAGATGTCGGCCACCGGAGCGGTGAACGGGGACCTCTGCGGGGGCTTCAATCTCAAGTACTAGCTCATTATCCCTTTTTCTTGCAGGGTTTTTTTGGGGGGGGGGGGATTTTTTGAATGGGTTTACAACCACTTTAAAGCAGTAGTAAATTCTTGTTAAAAAAAATAAGTTTTTTCCTCCAAGGCAATATCATAATGTGCTAGTAAGCACCACATACTAGCACATTATGAAAGACTTACCCTGAAACGAAGCCTTCCAGCGGCACACTGTCTCTGATGCAGAGGCTACCATCTTCTCCTGGTCTTCCTTCCAGGTTCGTAGGCTGTGGCCACTTGAATGGCCGAGTTGTGATGATGTCGCTCCCTCGCAAGCTTGCTGGAGTCAGGGTCATGGCAAACAGCTCTGAAGGAAATGGCATGGGTATGCTGCCCTTCCTTCAGAGACCTCACCGGCTGCTGCTTGCTAGAATATCTCCTACACAGTGCTGGCTTTAGGTGATATTCATTTTACCTACAAGTACTGTAAGCTTTATTATAAACTTACCAGTAGGTAAAAATTTAAAAAAGAGAGTTTGTGGCTGTAAACTCTATTACACCACTTGAACCTACAGGCAAGCCTATAATAAGGCTTACCTGTAAGTACTGTGAATATCTCCTAAACTTGCACGGTTCAAAGTGCATGCAGCCGATGACATCATTGGCGCATGCCTTCTGAAGGTCCGTCTTACAGTGCCGGACCTGTAGAGCCCATGCCATCGGGGGCTAGAGAGCAGTAGGATCAACCAGGTTTTTTGCAGAATACGTGAAATAAATCCTATAGTGGCCCAGTGAGTATAAACAGCATGCAATACACCATTTATTCAGAGTTTTTTTAATGTTGTGGGTAGGGCTGAAACAACTAAACGATTATGAAATTAATCGATTACTATTTTCATATTCGATTAATCGGCCAGTAACAAAATGGGGTTAAAGTTAATGAGTCTGATATTTACCAGATTGATCCTTTAACGGTATATGCGGTATATCTCTCCTCTAATGGTATATGCGGCATATCTCTCCTCTAATGGTATATGCAGCATATCTCTCCTCTAATGGTATATGCAGCATATCTCTCCTCTAATGGTATATGCAGCATATCTCTCCTCTATATAGCCTATAATAGTATATACAGTCTCTCTCTATCTCTCTATCTCTCTCTCATAATAGTATATATGGTACATCTCTAATATATCTCTTCTGTCATTCTCAAAGTGGATTAGATATTTTGCTCCCTAACCATATAGTTGGTTATTTATATTTACCACTGCATATAGAGATATCTCAGAATAAATTTCCTTTTTTTTTAAACTTTACCTCTTAACTAAATTATACACCACACTTTTTTTTTTTTTTAAGGCTATTAACCGATTAATCGGTCAACTAATAGATTATGAAAATAATCGTTAGTTGCAGCCCTAGTTGTGCGTTAAGGCTTGGTTCACACAGGGGCGACTTGTCCAGGCGACTTAGCCGCCTGACAAGTCGCGCTCCATTCTGTACAATGAAACCGTTCTAATAGGAGCGACTCAACTACTTCACTACTAGTACTACTGTACTACTTCAGGCGACTTGCATTGACTTCTATACAGAAGTCGTTTTGCAAGTCGCCGCTGATCGTTTACAGGTCGCGGCGCTGCATGTTGTGCCTCCCCTGTGTGAACCGAGCCTTAGTGACACTTTATCAGCGGGTAATATGGTACAAGTCTCTATCATTGTTTTGGTTTTGAAATGGAAAACAAACAGACAACCAGATTTAGATCATTTTCAGAAAGGTGTGTACATTGACGTCCTCTGTATCAGTGCAGTTTTCCTTTCATAGCTGATGTGGTACTGAAACAATGCAGACATGTGATGACAGTATGCATCTTACCAAAATTTGCGAAGTGGCGCTTTTAAGAAAAAAATTAGCCCAAAAAATTAGCCAATACACAATAGTTCAAAAATAAATGTATTTTATTTTATTTTTTTTAATTGCCAGCATCATGTCATTGGTAGAATTGTTTTTTTGAATATCTTTATTATTATTATATTTTATTTTCATGTTTAGTTGATATGGCAGAAGAAGAAGAGGAGGAAGATGATAAAGAGATGGTGGTAAAGACAGAACCTATCGATTACAGTGCCGATGCAGTTCCACCTCCTGCACAACCATTTCCTGTTGTTGTCCAGCCCGTACCCGTTACTACCCAGCTTCCTTTTCCTTGTCAGCTTCCTGTTCCTCCTCCACATCAACCAGTTTCTACTAAGTCTATTGTCGATACAGCCAATCCTTCTTTCGTTCCCGCTAAGCATCCACAAGTCATTACCAAGCCTCCACCCATCGCTACTAAGCCAGTCTCCCTTCCTAACAAGCCTCTTTCCTTTCCCGTCAAACCTCCGCCCGTTCCCCACCAGCCTCCCCCTGCTGCTAACGCTACGGGGAATCAGCCCAACATGGCCAACGCGGGAGCTTTTAATAAGGTTTTGGGGTCGTTTCATTCAGTCCAACATAACTATCACCGATCCCAAAGGCACCAAATGCATGTAATCCACATGGACCTGTTACATCTAGGCATGGGTCTCCAACAACTGACTAAAAACGTCAAAGTCCACAACCATGTCCGATCGACCGCAAGGTCCAGAGAACTTAGGCTGAAACAAAAAGACATGGAGGACCAGAGACAGTACAGAATGGAAAAGTTATGTTTGCTGCGAAAACATCAGGAGGAAAAGCAGAAGCTGTTACAGAAACACTTTGAAAGGAAGGAGAAACTCATGCAGGAAAACAACCAGCTTCTAAAAAGTATTTTACAGCAGTTGTCCGATTCTTCTGGGCAATTGCCGGAAGGTTCTTCACAAGCTGCATCTCGAGAGGGTACACAGTTGTCAACCACAATGCAGCCAGTGTATGATCGTGAACCTTCTCCGACCTCGGTCCGGCATTTCCCAAATAAAAGTGGCAGGACAAGAGGTGGTAAGGGGAGAGGAGGAACATAGACAAAACTATGTCTAGGAAGGTTCTCTTTTTATCCAGGTCATAGTATTAGCTAGTAGTTGTTAGTCACATTCAAGGGAACTTGTAATGTTGAAGACCTTTTGTAGCTTCTCCAAGCTACTTCTGCAGTGCTGATTAAGTATCAGGAACATATCCCAGTATTTATATCCCTAGAATGCTTGGGTATCCTGCTGACTAAGTATTAGCCCCTGTACACACGGTCGGCGATTTCGACAACCAAATCCGTCGGATTTTGTCCATCGGATCTTGTCCGAAACTGTTGCATACACACGGTCAGACTAAGTTGTCGAAAAGTCTGATCATTCAGAACGTGATGACGTTATTTCGTTACAATGGGACTACATTCAGGCTAGTAGCCAATAGCTTTGATGTAGGAATTTGATCTGAGCATGCGTGGCACTTGGTCCAATCAAAATTCTCTACACATGATCGGAGTATGTCTGATCGAACCAGTTGGTCGGAAAATATTTCCAACAAGTTGGAAAATTGGGTCCGACGGAATCAGTCCGATGCATACCACACGCAGTCGGATTATCCGACAACACGGTCCGATAGGACACATTCCGACGGATTCTCCGACTGTGTGTACAAGGGCTTAAAGCTCAAAAATGGACTTGGAGAAGATAGGCAACATCTTCAACATTACAGAACTGGTTTCGTCGAATGTGACTGATTATTACTAGGTAGATAAAAACTATACATTCCTACTTGTCACCCTCCCTATTCTTTTGAAAGACTACTGCACTAACTTTTAGGATACTGTTTGCCATAACCTAATTTTGATATCCTTTAATAGAACCTAATTAGTTTAATCCTCAGTCCACTGATTCCTACAACAGACTTGGAGAGTATATCTGGGCAGACTAAAAAATGAAAACGCATTCAGAAGATATCTGCGACACATGCACATTTCTCCATTAATACTTTACAAATATTTCAAGTACATAGAAGTAGCTGGTAGTCTAACAAAGAAATCTGCCTGCTAACTTCCTCTTTGATCTGATAATTCGATGCCTTTGCTGCACTGGAATCTCAAGCGTTGTCAGTTCTTTCTTGCTGTAATACAGCACATAGCCCCACCCTATGCGTCTCATTCCATATGCATATATTGACTTCTTTTCCTAGAAAAACAGCGCTGCTGTCTTGACTTCCATGAGCCTTTTCATATACTGTATGTAAACTAAGGGCTCTTGGGAGATGTAGTTATGGGGGGGGGGGGGGGGGCGTGTCAGTAGGAACTAAGCTCCCAATAGCTGACAAGGCTATTGAGGTCACCAGTTTTTACTGTCCATGTTCATGGATCCATGGCTCATTTTTATAAAGTGTAATTCACTGAAATGTATAATTTGTTGCATTTCCCTTAACAATAACTGCACTTTAAAGACCCAGGCATGCTAATGTAGCTGATAAATTGAGATTTATGTAAAAAAAAAAAAATATGAAATCCCAACTGCCTTTTTATTTTTTCTTCTGTTAACAGCTAGCAGTTGACATGAACTCTTCCATTTTTGTTGATTGTTTCATGTGTTGTTGAAAGACCCTTTAATACTTAAAGGATAAGTTCACCTTTTGTAAAAAAAAAAAAATGCACATCTTTTTGCAGGTTAAAAAAAATGAGCATTTATTTATTTTTACATTGCAGCATGTTATGCATTGTACCCGCGATCATACCGGGCTACTGCAGATTCTCAGTGAGCTATCTGCCCCTACTTCCCCTATGGGGCAGACAGTTAATGAATGGCAGGAATAATCAATGAGCTACGAGACTGCTCACCAGCGCCCTCGCAGTTCATTGAGAACTACAAGCCGTCAGCTGCAATGGGTGACTGAACTTGTAGTCTATTCATTCACAGGAGAATCTGAATGATATGGCTGTGTGGATGGAGCCTTTGCAAATTGTGACAGAACTTGAGAAGAACCCCCGCCCACTGTCACAGAAAGGGGTGCGCCGGAGGTGGGTGTAATAGGAGCATGTTACACCCTAAATATGGGTGTTACCTGCTCCTTAGGGTAAACTTATCCTTTTAAAGTGCATATTGAGGTTTAATAAGGTGGGAACATTTCCTCTCGCTTACTGCCCCATTGCAGATAACCTGTATTAGCAGTAGAGTAGGGGAGGCCTAGATCCCATCCTCAGCTTTTTATAACCGCCTGTGTCACTGTTGGAAATCTCTAACAGAGTTTGAAAGTTAAATCCCCAAGTGTAATTTTGCAATTTCTTTTTTAAAGTAGAATATTTATTTTTATATTGGCCCTGGGATATCTGGATAAAAACAA
Source organism: Lithobates pipiens (assembly GCF_037356315.1). Classification (NCBI taxonomy): domain Eukaryota; kingdom Metazoa; phylum Chordata; class Amphibia; order Anura; family Ranidae; genus Lithobates; species Lithobates pipiens. Next base: position 241,959,718 of record NW_027507685.1, read on the forward strand.
AATATTGCCAGTGTTTACATACCCTCTTCATGCTCCAGCACTGTCCTCAATTTCCTTCTCAGTCCAGCACCTGAGGTCCTCTTCTGGGCCGAATAGCACTCTGTCATCATGCAGGCGTGGGAGGAATAGTGCCCCATCATTGGTATCAGTGGGAGAAATAGTGCCCCATCATTGGTATCAGTGGGGAGGAATAGTGCCCCATCATTGGTATCAGTGGGAGGAATAGTGCTCCATCATTGGTATCAGTGGGAGAAATAGTGCCCCACCATTGGTATCAGTGGGAGGAATAGTGCCGTATAATTGGTATCAGTGGGAGGAATAGTTCCCCATTCCTGGTGTCAGTGGGAGAATTTGTGCCCCATCATTTATGTCAGTGGGAGAATTGGTGCCCCATTCCTGGTGGAGGTGGGAGGAATAGTGCTCCGTCTTTGGTGTCAGTGGAAGGAATAGTGCCTTGGATCATTGCAAGGCATAGTGTGCCCCAAGGGCTGGGTAAAGCCAAGCAAAGGACTACATGCAGGCCACAGATTGGAGACTCCTGGCCTATAGCAACTAATCAAATTCTATATATTTTTTTTTTTTTTTTTTTTTTAAGCAATCATTTTCCCTGTGCACATATGAATCCAGTTGAGGCAATACAATACAGGCACATACATGATATGGCCAGACGTTTGCAGACACCTGACAGCATACAAAGACAGTGCTGTTAAGCAATACTTAGAGGAAGGCCCTTATTTGTACCAGCGTGCACGGATTGAGGTGGCGGAATTTAAATGGTCTACACAAATCCTTCCCCTCGACCCTTTTAAACTTTTTTGTAATGAACTAGAATGTTGAATGCAGGCCAGGTTTTCTAGTCCACCATCAGTAAGTAACCTCATAAGTGTGCTTGTGACTGAATTTCTACATACATGCCCCAAAAATCCTGTGGACAGCCTTCAGGGCAGAGAAGGGCAGCTTCCCTGCATACAATGGTTTATTGCAGGGATGGGGCACCCTAACCCTAAAGGGGGGGGGGGGACACAGTTTGTCATTTTTGCCCTGGGCGCTGAATGACCTTGTCCCGTCACTAACAGCCTCACTGCAAGAGTGGTGGCGGATTAGAAAAAGGATAGCAAGCTTATGTGAACAAAAACCCTTAACCACTTCAATACCTTAGGGAGTAATATGACGTCCTTGGCAGCTACAGGCATCATTCAGATATCATTCTTTCAAGCAGACGATTCTGTGCACGATAAGAATGATCATAGCGGCAGTTCCATTGATTGATGGGTGACGGGAGGGGACGCCCCCCTCCCGGTGCTTCTCCGGGCTCTCCCATGCCATCGAGGGCGTGGAGAAAGAATAGGGTGACGCCGGATGACGACGATAGAGATTTCCAGTCATCTCTATGACCGCCGGAGGCCAGGGCGCAACGTTATGAAGTCACTCCCGGGTTCCCAGAAGTAAACAAAGCCGCGATTGTGGCCGTCAGCATGAGATCGGTGAATTTGTTTTCTTGATCCCATGCTTTCCAACCTGGAGGACAGATGTGGGGTCTTATTGACCCCCGCATCTCTCCATAAAAAAGGACCTGTCGCAATAGATTCCTATTACAAGGGATGTTTACATTCCTTGTAATGGGAATAAAAGTGCAAAAAAAAAGTGTAAAAGTAAAAAAATTAAGTAAAATAAAAATGTAAAACTCCCCTGTCCCCAGTCGCTTGCGTTCAGAAGCAAACACACACGTGTGTCCCGCCCACATATGTAAACGCCGTTCATACCACACATGTGAGGTATCGCCGCGTGCGTTAGAGCGCGTGCAACAATTCTATCAATTCAAGACCTCCTCTGTAACTCTAAACTGGTAACCTGTAAAAAATTTCAAGGCGTCGCCTATGGAGATTTTTAAGTACCGAAGTTTGGCGCCATTCCATGAGTGTGCACAATTTTAAAGCGTGACATGTTAGGTATCTATTTACTCGGCATAACATCACCTTTCCCATTATATAAAAAATTGGGCTAACTTTACTGTTTTTTAATTTTTTTAATTCATGAACCCTTTTTTGTTTTAGTTTTTAAAAAAAAAACAAAAGGCGTTTGAAAAATTGCGCAAATATCGTGCAAGATAAAACGTTGCAATAACCACCATTTTATTCCCTAGGGCAGTGATGGCGAACCTTGGCACCCCAGATGTTTTAGAACTACATTTCCCATGATGCTCATGCACTCTGCAGTGTAGCTGAGCATCATGGGAAATGTAGTTCCAAAACATCTGGGGTGCCAAGGTTCGCCATCACTGGCCTAGGGTGTCCGCTAGAAAAAATAATTAATATATAGTGTATGTGTGTTTTGGGGTTCTGATGATTTTTACATGTAGGAGAGAAGTGCCAGAATAGGCCCGGTATTGAAGTGGTTAATAAGGTTAAGCGTTATACACCAGTTTCAAATCTGCAAGGACCTAATTGCTGTGCTGCGGGATTGACGGTGTCCCTGGCTGCCTGGTGGAATTTCCATGAAAGTGAAAAGGATGCTCAACTATGCTAGACGGGAAATAAGGAGAAATAACCCCTCTGGAGAACAAAACAATGAAAACCCGATGATCTAGCAAACGTCTTCCACTTTGGTCCTTTAACATTTCTCCATAAATTCACAAGTACCTACCATTGCAAGGAATGCAGCAGGTGGTTATGCAGTGTTTGCAGAAGGTAGACAGAAATCCCAGGTTCTGATAAATTACTCCTGAAATTGTCAGAGGATTTATGGCACGAATAGGTGATTTATTTAAATTCGCTGGTACTGTCTCTGAGCAAGACAAAAAAAAAATAAACGGTTTCAGTTGGACATTAAACTGCTATTAAACCGTAGTGGGGGAATTGAGAAAAGCGCAGTACATGGGTATTTGGTGTGCAAACGTGCTCTGTGCCATTTATCTGAAAGTGAGGAGTTGATTTACAAAACTGCAAGTTTTTATTTCTTTATTCCTGCAGTCCAGAGCCTCAGTAGTCCGCTCCAGTATATCTAGTACATTCCTAAAACATAGTTACTTTTTCTTTAGAAAATGTGAATAGAATGTTTTTAGGAAACGGTGTTCCCCCTAAATTGAATGCCTTTTATACCTTTTTTTCTTTCTTTCTTTTTTTTAATTTTTTTTCCTTTTCCAAAGTGTTACTTTATTTTTTTCATGTTTAGAACTTTTTGTCATACAATAATAATGTAAATGTAGCATTATGGTACTTCAAAATAAATGTTTGGTTATGAAAGTTTGATTTCCTTGTGTTTTTCCTTTCTTGCAGAGGTTCAGTTACAGAATATTGAAACTTCTTTACGTTAAGACCCCTTTCACGCGGGGGTGGCGTCAGCGGTAAAATGCTGCTATTTTTAGCAGCGTTTTGCCGCCAATTTCGTGCAGCTATTAAGCCGCTAGTGGGGGCGCTTTTACCCCCTGCTAGCGGGCCGAGAAAGGGTTAAAACCACCACAGAGCGCTGCTACAGCAGTGCTATGCCGGCGGTATAGCCGCGCTGCCCCGTTGATTACAATGGGCAGGAGCGGTGTATGCACCGCTCCCTCACCGCTCCAAAGATTCTGCTAGCAGGAAGGTTTTTACCGTCCTGCCAGCGCATCGCTCCAGTGTGAACGTCCTCTGGGCTTTCACACTAGAGACAGCGGCTGTTTCAGGGAGCTTTGCAGGCGCTATTTTTAGTGCTGTAGTGCCTGCAAAGCTCCCCAGTGTGAAAGGAGTCTAAAGGAGTTGTAGACCCTTGTGTTTTTTCACCTTAATGCATCCTTTGCAGTTACCACCCCTCCCGTTTTACTTACCTGAGCCTCAAATTTCCATCGGCGCATCCCCGCTGTCCCCCTCTACGCGGGTTCCCGGCTCTTGATTGGATAGATTGATAGCAGCACAGCCATTGGCTCCCACTGCTGTCACTCAAATCCAGGGGGCGGGACCGAGTCCGGCATTAATGTCTGTGGATGCAAATGCTGGACTCGGGAGCACGCATGCAAGGTTACCCCCTTGGGAGAGCGCTTCTCCAAGGGGGTTATCTAATGTGGGGAGGAGCCACCGAGAGACCCCAGAAATGGATGTTCGGGGCCACTCTGTGCAAAATGAGCTTCACAGTGGAGGTATGACATGTTTGTTATTTAAAAAAAAAAAAAAATCCTTTAGTGTCACTTTAAGTGCTAGTTCACACCAGATGCCTTTCCATGTGCTTTTTTTCGGTACTTAAAATACATGCACAGTGTTTTCCATGTATTCCAATGGCTCTAGTTCACACCAGTGCTCTATGATCAGCTGGCAGAAACGCCAGCTTCAGTCCTGGGCTCCCTTGTGGAACCGTAGAGCGAGGGAAGGCGGTGGGGGAAAGACCACCTTCCACCACTTCTAAAAGTTATCCAGCAGCTCTAAAGCCGTTCGGAACACTTTTTACATTACTCAGCAACGCCTTCTGAGAAAAGACACCAAGGGTCATGCCTGCAGCTGTAGCTGTGGACCCCGCATAACCACTGAAACCCAAGGATGTATGGGTACGTCCTTAGGGCATAAAATTGTTACGCCATACCATATAAAAATGGCACGATGGTACAAACGCCTCCAAAATAGCCCCTTTGTTGGAAAGTGGACATCCCAAGGTGATTTCATGTTAGCCATTTTTTGGGGAAATTAGGAAATATCCTGGTATGAGGTAGTTGGAGAAAAATAAATTAAAGTGCTCTTAGCCTTTAAATCACTCATTGGAGCCAATTGCGGGACTTCTGTTATTAGTGAAAGAAATGTAAAAAAGTTCAAATTTAACCCCCCCCCCCCCCCCCCCCAAAGAAAATAATCCCACAGCATTGGTGATCAGTGGCATTGTAATGGCCCTCAAAGCAATCCTACAGTCGCTGCATTTTAAAACCTCTAACCCCCCCCATCATTGGTGATTGTTAGCACTTTAAGGCCTGGTTTACAGTGATGCAAATAGTACCACCTCTCATCGCTGGGGACAGTCGTATAGGCAATTCAATAAAAGATGGCCGCCAGTTCTGAGAGTGGAATTGGAGGTGTGACGTTAGCTTGTAGCTGCTCCCCGAGTTTGTGCAATGGCAATACAAGCGCCTCCTGAAAACGTGCAGTCGCACGAAAAGCGTTGATTCGGAGCTACGTATTCTGATCTGTTCCGAATGCATGGATTTGCATATCATCTGAAATAGCGTTGTTTTCAATTAATCCAGCCCAACTTGACAGCAAGGTGCCGGTGGGCCACTTTTGAAGGCTTGGGCTGCTACCTCTGGGTAAGGCCTCAAGGTCGTTTGCGGGAAAACTTGTGAGGATAGGTAAAAGGAGCGCCCAGTATCCAATCAGAAGTAAATCGGGACGATTGTGGTATTCTCTGGCGGTGCAGCATGGCTCCATGCGGCACTGCCGGAGAATACTGCAAACGTCCCGATCCCAGTCTCACAGACACACCATCTTGGGCACATCATAGCATAGAGCAGCAGCCCTGAAGAAGGGAGGGAGTCTTGTTCCCATGAAACGCGTTGGTTTTATCATGCTCTACTATCCCCAATAAAAACGATCAATCAACTTTTATTTACTTCTGAATGGATACTGGGTGCTCCTTTTATCCATCCTCACCGGCCTACAGGTATTGAATGATAAAGGAGCACTTTTATAAGTGCTTGGCATGCTTCAGTGCATGGAGGGTGGATTATGGAAAATGTCTCTAAAAGGTGAACTAACCCCTTAAATCACCCCAGAGCAATTCCATAACATTGCTAGTATGACCTATGGTTTGGTGTTTCCTTCCATGTAGAGACATTCCCTTTGGTTATATACAGTATCTCACAAAAGTAAGTACACCCCTCCACATTTTTGTAACTATTTTATTATATCTTTTCATGTGACAACACTGAAGAAATTACACTTTGCTACAATGTAAAGTAGTGAGTGTACAGCTTGTATAACAGTGTAAATTTGCTGTCCCCTCAAAATAACTCAACACACAACCATTAACCACTTCAGCCCCGGAACGATTTACCCCCTTCCTGACCAGAGCACTTTTTGCGATTGGGCACTGCGTCGCTTTAACTGACAATTGCGCGGTCGTGCGGAGTGGCTCCCAAACAAAATTTACGTCCTTTTTTTCCCACAAATAGAGCTTTACTTTGGTGGTATTTGATCACCTCTGTGTTTTTTTTTTTTTTTGTGCTATAAACAAAAAAAAAAAGCGACAATTTTGAAACGAAAACATTATTTTTTACTTTTTTGCTATAATAAATATCCCCCAAAAATATATATCATTTTTTTTCCCCTCAGTTTAGGCTGATACGTATTCTACATATTTTTGGTAAAAAAAATAGCAATAAGCATATATTGATTGGTTTGTACAAAATTTATAGCATCTACAAAATAGGGCATAGCTTTATGGCATTTTTATTATATTTTTTTTATTAGTAATGGATTTTTTATCGGGACTGCGACATTATGGCGGACACATCAGACATTTTTGTCACTATTTTGAGACCATTGTAATTTATACAGCGATCAGTGCTATTAAAAATGCATTGATTACTGTGTAAATGACACTGTCAGTGAAGGGGTTAACCACTAGGGGGTTAAGTATGTCCTAGGGCAGTGATGGCGAACCTTGGCACCCCAGATGTTTTGGGACTACATTTCCCATGATGCTCAACTACACTGCAGGGTGCAAGAGCATCATGGGAAATGTAGTTCCAAAACATCTGGGGTGCCAAGGTTCGCCATCACTGTCCTAGGGAGTGATTCTAACTGTGGGGGGGGGGGGGGGGGGCGGAGGGGCTACAACACACATAACGGCGATCACTGCTCCCGATGACAGAGAGCAGTGATCTCTGTTATGTCACTAGGCAGAACGGGGAAATGCTTTGCTTAAAAAAAGCATCTCCCTGTTCTACCTCTCCGTGGCACCATCGTGGGCACCCAGCAGACGTTGAGTCCGCGGAGAACGCGGCGGGTGCACTCTGCAGCTCACCCCCCGCAGCTCCGCTTCCTAAAGGGGACGTACCTGTACGCTCTGTTGCCCACCAGTGCCATTCTGCCGGAAATGCGGTTAATGTCTAAACCGCTGGCAACAAAAGTGAGTACACCCCTAAGTGAAAATGTCCAAACTGGGCCCCTTTAAACATTTTCCCTCCCCAGTGTCATGTGACTCTTTAGTGTTACAAGGTCTCAGAATGGGAGCAGGTGTGTTGAATTTGATGTTATCGCTCTCACTCTCTCATACTGGTCACTGGAAGTTCAACGTGGCACCTCTATCTAATGATAAAAATGTAGCTTGGGTATAGCGTTGCGTAGCTGCGCAATTGTCATTCAAAGTGTGAGAGCGTTGAAAGCTGAAAATTGGCCTGGGCACGAGGGGGGTAAAACTAGTGCCTGGTATTGAACCGTCACGCAGGAGGAGATGAGCAGCCCATCCTCTTCCTTCCTAGGCTCTAACCCATTGGCTGCATTTTTTTTTTCGGGGAGCAGTTACCTATTTTGGCAGGTACCTACTCCCGCTGCCTGGTCATGAAGGGGGGGGGGGGGGCGGGGGGGGGGTAAATGTTCCAGAGGTCAAGTGGTTAACTGCTAGAAGAGGAAAAAAAAAAGTAAACAAATCACAGCTCTGTAACAAACACCAATTTTCCATTATGGAAAATTAAATCAGTACATTGCTATATTAGGAATCTGAAGTATTATACAGTACTGTGTTTAAAATTTCATCAGTAAGCGTTGGTGGTATAGTGGTGAGCATAGCTGCCTTCCAAGCAGTTGACCCGGGTTCGATTCCCGGCCAACGCAGATTTGTTTTTCATTTCCCTTTTAATTAAATATGATGAATATTTGAAATAGGAATCGATATTACAATATATATATAATCATACAATCTTACTATATATCAAATAATCTGGAATTAATGCAACTGAAACAATATTAATAATAATAAAAAAAAAACAGAACAGTATACTTTTTTTTTTTTTGTGTTCCTTTGCCATTGACACACTGGTAACTTGCACTGGTAGTTTAGGAAATGGTTAATATTTTATACTATGTCTGCTTTACACATTATAAATAGTGCTGAATCTATTTATTTTTTTTCCTAAATTACTGTCAGGACTTAACCACTTCCCGCCCGCGATATAGCTGAAAGACAGCTACAGCGCGGACGCTACCTGCCGGGAGGGCGTCCCTGGACGTCCTCCTATTTACTTCCACAATGCTCGCTCCTGAGAGCACGCATCGGGGGAAGTTCTGTGCTGGCCAATCACAAATCGCTGTAAACAGCCAATCACAGCGGCTGTTTACAGCGCGATCGGCGTGTCCAATGAGAGATGAGATCATCTATGTATCACGTATAAGTGCCATCTGTCATCAGTGCCACGTGTCATCAGTGCCATATCAGTGTCACATGTCATCAGTGCCACATATTAGTGCCATCTGTCATCAGTGCCACATATCAGTGCCATTTGTCATCAGTGCCACCTGTCAGTGTCACGTGCCATCTGTTATCAGTGTCACGTGTCATCAATGCCATGTATCAGTACCATCTGTCATCGGTGCCACGTATTAGTGCCATCTGTCATTAGTGCCACGTATTAGTGCCATCTGTCATCAGTGCCACGTATAAGTGCCATCTGTCATCAGTGCCACATATTAGTGCCATCTGTCATCAGTGTCACGTGTCATCAGTGCCCCGGATTAGTGGCATCTGTCATCAGTGCCACATCAGTGTCACGTGTCATCAGTGCCACGTATCAGTGCCACAGCAGTGCCACGTGTCATTGTCCTGGTGCTCCAGCGCCTTCAAAAGTGTAATAGGTAGTCAACAATTTAGATGTGTAATTTATGCTCCTAGAACACGTGATGGCGCTCCCTGCATGTTGGGCCTCTCTAAGTGGCCAGGCTGTGAAAAAGTCCCACACATGTGGTATCATAATACTCAGGAGGAGTAGCAGAATTTATTTTGGGGTGTCATTTATCGTATACACATGCCATGTGAGAGAAATAACCTATTAAAATGACAATTTTGTGGAAAAAAATTTAAAAAAATCAAAAAATCTTCATTTTGCAAAGAATTGTGGGAAAAAATGACAACATCAAAAACCTCACCATGCATCTTACTAAATACCTTGGAATGTCTACTTTAAAAAAAGGGGTCATTTGGGGGGTATTTGTACTTTCCTGACTTGTTCCGGTCGCAAGAAATGAGATCGGCCACCAGTACATCAGATGTGATCAATTTTGTGCGATTCGCACCACAGCTTGTAGACTCTCTAACTTTCACAAAGACCAAATAATATCCACTAACTTGGGTTATTTTTACCAAAGATATGTAGCAGTATAAATTGTGAAGAAAAATTAATAATTTGCAAAATTTTATCACAGAAATAAAGAAAAATATGGGTTTTTTTTTTCAAAATTTTTGGTCTTTTTTCATTTATAGCACACCAAATAAAAAACCCAGAGGTGATCAAATACCACCAAAAGAAAGCACTATTTGTGGGGAAAAAAAAGGACAAAAAATTAATTTGGGTACAGTGTTGCATGACTGAGCAATTGTCTGGATTTTAGGTTGAAAGGTTAAATAGGAAAAAAAAAAAAAAATCAAAATTCTTGTTCCCTGACCGGGAATCGAACCCGGGCCGCGGCGGTGAGAGCGCCGAATCCTAACCACTAGACCACCAGGGATCCTTGTTTGTGTTTGTGAGTCTCAGAAACTTTGTATAAAATATTGATGTTCCTGTGAGTTCTGATTTTCAGTTTTCAGATTAATTCTCTCTTGTCTAGTTTTGATGTGGCAGAGGCAATATGATGAACCCATGAAAATGTTTTAATTGTTTAAAAATAAAAAGTTTATTAGTATTTATGTTTGTGTATTAGCTTTTTAACCACTTGTGTACCAATCTTCGCCCATTTCTGCGTGCTCATATTCATGAGAATAGATGCACTCATGCTTATATTTGCGAGCATGAATTTATTTGTGGATTTAAGGGAAAATGCACAGGCACGCGCCACACTGCCCACGTGCACGCACACAGATTGTGGTACCAGGCAGCCTTTTTAACCACTTCCTGACCGCCCTGTACTTTGGATTGGCAGCCGGTGTAGGCAAAGCGACATACTCATATGTATTTTATGATGCGCTAGTATGCACATTTTTTTTTTTCCAAAACTTTACTACTGCTTTAAAGTGTTTGTAAAGCCTTTTTTTCTTAAAATAACAAATGTGTTATACTTACCTGCTCTGTGCAATGGTTTTGCACAAAGTAGCCTCGATTCTCCTTTTCTTGGGTCCACCGTTTTTGCTTCTGGCTCCACCCCCCTACCGAGTGCCCCCCATAGCCAGGGCCAGATTAACATAGGGGCTATTTGAGCTGCAGCTCCAGGCCCCTTACCTTAACCACTTGCTTACTGGGCACTTAAACCCCCATCCTGCCCAGACCAATTTCCAGCTTTCAGCGCTGATGCACTTTGAATGACAATTGCGCAGTCATACAACACTGTACCCAAATTAAATTTTTATCATTTTTTTCCCACAAATAGAGCTTTCTTTTGGTGATATTTAATTACAGTTGGGAGTTTTATTTTTTGCTAAACAAACAAAAAAAGATGCAAAAAAAAAAAAAAATCATGTTTAATAGTTTGTTATACATTTTTGCAAACAGGTAATTTTTCTCCTTCATTGAAATGCGCTGATGAGGCGGCACTGGTGGGCACTGATGGGTGGCACTGGTGGGCACTGATAGGCAGCACTGGTGGGCACTGATAGGCGGCACTGGTGGGCACTGATAGGCACAGTTAAGGGGACACTAATAGGCACAGATAAGGTGGCACCGATAAGCACAGATAAGGCAGTACTGATGGGCACAGATAAGGCGGCAATGATGGGCACTGATAGGTGACACGGATGGGTGGCACGGATGGGTGGCACTAAGGGGCACTGATAGGTACCACTGATAGATGGGACTGATGGGCACTGATAGGTGGCACTGATAGGTGGCTCTGATAGGTGGCACTGCTGGGCGGCACTGATGGGCACTGATGGGCACTGGTAGATGACACTGATGGGCACGGATATGTGGCACTGAGGTGCAGCAATGTTGTTGAGGCAGATTGTGGGCACTGATAGGTGGCACTGTGACTGATGTCCCGATCACGGCCGCTGGTGATCAGCTTTTTTTTTTCTCTTCTCGCGCTGTCAGCGCGAGGAAGAAAAATAGCCGATTACCGGATCTGTTTTGTTACATGATCAGCTGTCATTGGCTGACAGCTGATCACGTGGTAAGGGGTCGGGATCGACCCCTTGCTCGGATCGGTGATCAGGCGAGTCTCATTGACTCGCCGATCACAGAGCGCGCCGCGCGCGCCCCTCAGGGGGCGCGCAGGGAGCTCGTGCACGGGACTACGTCTATTCGGCTATAGCGCGGATCTCAAGAGGTTAAGATAAAAAAAAATGAAATAAAATAAAAACGATTGATTTTGAGGGGCGTGGGTCGGTGACCAAGGGTCACAGAAACCCCAAATTTGAGGGGTAGGTAGCTGAAGACCTATCCCCACCACTGCCATACCCCCCACACTCCTCTCCTGTACATAGTAACCACTGTAATACCCTCCACACTCCTCTCCTGTACATAGTGCCCACTGTCATACCCTCCACACTCGTCTCCTGTACATAGTGCCCACTGTCATACCCTCCACACTACTCTCCTGTACATAGTGGCCTAAGGGGGGCTGAATAGAAACACACTTTTCCATATTTATTTGTAGAAAATTTTGAAAACCATTTATCATTTTCCTTCCACTTCACACGTATGTGAAGTGATGTGTGAAGACTTTGTGTTGGTCTATCACATAAAATCCCAGTAAAATACATTTACGTTTTTGGTTGTAACGTGAAAAAATTTTGAAAATTTCAAGGGGTGTGAATACTTTTTCAAGGCACTTTATTAAAACAATGGATGTTTTCTTGTCCATGTATTTTGTCTGCAAAAATGCAGGCAAGTACATGACAGCACATAAGCAGAAAACATGCCTCTTAATGTATTACATGACATCTCATTTGTCTCATCAGCTTGTATGTTATTCCGGTGGAAACGTACAGTTCTAAGTTACTTATTTCATTTGTTGACATTTTTCATTGACCTGGAGTACAGAAAAATTAGGTTAAAGAACACAAGACAGGTCAAAGGTTTGTTGCTGCAGCATAAGAAAAAACATTGCGTCCCTGGGTGGGCTTGAACCACCAACCTTTCGGTTAACAGCCGAACGCGCTAACCGATTGCGCCACAGAGACCTGTGTGATGCAGACTTCCAAAATTCATTAACACTTAGCACATTTGCATTGCTTTCCAGACAGGTCCATCCTCTCCTGGTCTGGTGAACTTTGGGTTTGCCCACATAGTATTCATATCAACAATGGTTTGCGGTATTCCTTCAGATCTGGCTTGGCAGTGGCTTGTTTTTTCCAATTCCTAGTCTTCTTGTAGTATATTGACTACTACCTTCCACTTCATAACTTCAGGTCCATACCTTACTACAGGCCTGGACTAAAGTAAGAGTCTGTAGGAGCCATGAACCAATAATTTTGGTTGCAAAGTTTTGCAGGCTCCAATGCAAGACATTAATAAATGCACATTGTTTGAAATGATTGTGGGCGAGCTTAATTATTTTTTGCATAGGTGAAATTAGCCCTTATTCTCAATTAGAGTGTCTTAAGGAGACACGTGTTAGAGTTAAAGAGGAAGTAAAGTCTATTTAAAAGGCAAAGGCATAATGAGCTAGTATGCATAGCATACTAGCTCATTATGAATAACTTACTTGAGAACGAAGCCCCCGAAGCGATCCTCCGTCTTCATCTTCACCACTGCCATGTATCCTAGAGTGACTTCCGGATCTCGCTGCTCCGGCGCTGTGATTCACCGGAGCCGCCACATGCGCACAGGAGCCGACACGAGCGGCATATTGCCGTGATCTGCGGCCTGCTCAGTGCGCCTGCGCGCCGCTGTCTACGGCGCATGCGCCGTAGATAACGATGCCTGTCTTTTTGTAAATATCTCCTAAACCGTATAGGTTTAGGAGATATTTCTTGGACCTACAGGTAAGCCTTAATCTAGGCTTACCTGTAGGTCAAAGTGGTTTGTAAGGGTTTATAACCACTTTAAGCCCTGTACACAAGGGTGAATGCCGGCTGACATCGGCCACTTCAATAAACACCAGCATGTGTATGCATGCTGGAAAACCAGCAGTGGACCGGCTCTCAGCCAATGGTTAAGAGCACTGATCGGAGTGTTCTAGGGGGGGGGGGAGGTGTCCCCCTGTCAGAACACAACAGCTCAGCAGGAGAGATCGATGTACTTTGAAAGAGAAAGGGAAAATATTTGTGTATAGATATAAAAAAAAAATTATAAACACGCTTTCCTCCCTTTTTTTTTATGTGATCATATACCCTCTGTTCTCAGCTGCATAAGGAGCTCAAAGAAATGGGAGAGGGGAAATAGCAGCACACTAGTCTTCCCAGTGAAGGTCTATGTGAGGGGGTGGGGATATGTCTGATCATTGGAGGACAGCAGGCTGAGTTCCCAGCACAGCTAGAAAACTGACCACGCTGTACTCTCATGCACATGTACATGGCACAGCAAGCACATACACTATATTACCAAAAGTATTGGGACACCTGCCTTTACAAGCACATGAACTTTAATGACATCCCAGGCTTATTCCGTAGGGTTTAATATTTAGTTGGCTCCGCCCTTTGCAGCTATAACAGCTTCAACTCTTCTGGGAAGGCTGTCCGCAAGGTTTAGGACTGTGTCTATGGGAATATTTGACCATTCTTCCAGAAGCACATTTGTGAGGTCAGGCACTGATGTTGGCTGAGAAGGACTGATTTGCAGTCTCTGCTCTAATTCACCCCAAAAGGTGTTCTATCATGTTGAGGTCAGGACTCCGTGCAGGCCAGTCAAGTTCCTCCACCCCAAACTCACTCATCCATGTCTTTAGGGGCCTTGCTGTATAGGGGCGGGATTAGGGGTGGGGGATGGTAGGGGTTGGGTGGGGGAACTGGTGGCGAGTAACTCTTAAGGCCTGGCTAGTAGCTCAGAACTTTAAATTTTGAGCCCTGACTATATCTACAGCTCATGACACATTAGTGTGATGGTCAATGAGAAGAATGCTCCTTTCACTTGTGGTCATTGGAAAGAATTGCCCCCTAACAGATAACTAAAAAGATCAATGGTGTCAGTGGGAACTTATCTGAGAGGCAGAAATTGCTCATTGCTCAAGGAACCCCCAGCAGCCTCTGGAGGAACATTGGTTGAAAAACTCTACTATAGAGCAGTGGTGGTCAACTTTCTTGATATAGGGGGCCAAAGTCCTGCACATAATAATCAGTGAATATTCGGTGTTAGGGACAGCAGACACACAACAGGATGTGGTCAAAGGCAATGGACAAGACACAGCAGATGGTCAGGGGCTGTTGGAATGCTACAAGAGATGATCAGAAACTGTGGACATGCTAAAGGACATTGTCAGAGACTACGAGTATGCTACCAGAGATTGTCAGAGAATGCTTCATTAGCCATAGACTGCTGACACACAGTAGTGACTACTGGGACCCTGAGGGTCACACAAAAAGTGCCAAAGGTTGGCATGAGGCCCCTGGGCTACAGGTTGGCCACCACTGGGCTATAGAGTGTCACTTGAGTGACAGCTCTAAGTCTTCTGGGGCTTCTGACATCACATCAAAGATGATGGCATCCAGTAGCAGTCTAATGCTGGCCATACACTAGCCAAAAAATCATTTGAAAATGTCATTTGGACCGTTCATTTTTCGTCCAGTTAATGGGCACAAATAGAAAATCGGTTTTAACTTTTCAGAGCTAAAAAATCAAAGAAACAGGTTAGAAAAACAAAAACAAATGATCAATTGAAAGTTTAACGTGTTTCTCACACTTTAAAAATCTAACTGTTTGCACTGTGAATATGTGACAAAACGGACAAAAAAACAGATTCATTTATGTCCATAATCTAAATCAAAATGTGGTCATTACATGATGGTACTACTGTTTACTTCCATGGCCAAGTGTTCGTTATTCGAAAACGAGTTTGAACGATTTTTTGGCTTGTGTATGATCAGTATTAGTGCTTTTTGAATGTCTATGGGGGTTATTTACCAAAATTGGAGCGTGCAAACTCTGGTGCAACTCTGCATGGAAACCAACCAGCTTCCAGGTTTTATTGTCAAAGCTTAACTGAACAAGCTGAAGTTAGAAGCTGATTGGTTATCAACCTCTTTCTGTCCACATGCACTCCAGAGATTGCTGCTTGGCATTTCTAAGGGTGGGTTTCCTGAGAGCGTCTATAGTGAGCTATGTCTGTGTATTGTGTGTTTAAATAGCTGCTTGTAGTCTCAGTCAGAAGCCCAATTGACAACTTAGGAGCACAAGGATGGCCAACCTGTAGCCCAGGGGCCTCATGCCATCCTTTGGCAATTTTTGTGTGACCCTCAGGGTTCCAGTAGTCCCTACTGTGTGTCAGCAGTCTATGGCTAATGAAACAGTCTCTGACATTCTCTGGTAGCATACTCGTAGTCTCTGACAGTGTGCTTTAGCATGGCCACAGTCTCTGATCATCCTGTTGTGTGTCTGCTCCCCTTAACAACGAATATTCACTGATTATTATGTGCAGCACTTTGGCCCCCTATATCAAGAAAGTTGACCACTACTGCTCTATAGTAGAGTTTCTCAACCAGTGTTCCTCCAGAGGTTGCGGGGGGTTCCTAGGACAGAACATTGTCACCCCTTAACAGGAAGTAGTGATGGACGAACTTCCGACGGGACGTTTCGCAAACGCGAACCGCGAACGCGGCCAATAATATGTGGTTCGCGGCTGACCCCATTGACTTTAATGACAGGCGAACCTTAAAAACCTCCAGGTCATATTTTCAGCCACAAAATACTTACTAGCTGTGCACACATAGTCCCACCACATGGACACTGACATAACAAAAGTATTAAGTGAATCTGGGATCGACAACGACAAGCATTCTTTTTTTATCTGTGAAATTTTGACAATTCAGGAGTGCATGAAGGCCATAGAGGAGAGGCAAGGTCAGGCCAGGCTATGAAGGGGGTGCAGGAGATGATCAGTGCCACAGTCAGGGCAGCGTAGTCCTGTGCCAGTGTCCCAGTGTGCCAACCTGTGCTTGAGCCCCTCCCTCTGCCTGGCCCTTACCCCCACCTATGCAGGGCTCCACTGCAGTGGTCCGGAGGTTCCAGTCCGGTGCTGATCCTCAGCCATGGTGCTGGCACTGCCTGCTGATTGGCTTCTCTGCTGCTATCTCCTTCACTGTCTGAAACCAGCACCGAGATAGAGACTGAGCACTGACACCACACCAGCACTGAGATAGAGAGCACTGACACCAGCCCTGTGATAGAGAGCACTGACACCAGCCCCGTGATAGAGAGCACTGACACCAGCCCCGTGATAGAGAGCACTGACACCAGCCCCATGATAGAGAGCACTGACACCAACACTGTGATAGAGAGCACTGACACCAGCACCGAGATAGAGAGCACTGACACCAGCACCGTGATAGAGAGCACTAACACCAGCACCGTGATAGAGGGAACTGACACCACACCATTACCGAGATAGAGAGCACTGACACCATACCAGCACCGAGATAGAGAGAGAGCACTGACACCAGCACTGTGATAGAGAGCACTGACACCAGCACCGTAAGAGCACTGACCCCATGATAGAGACCACACCAGCACCGAGATAGAGAGCACTGACACCAGCACCTAGATAGAGAGCACTGACACCAGCACTAATACCAGCAACTCGCTGCGGGATATCTATATGTGCAAGTATTTTATACGTGTATTACACACCTATGTACTGCACACCAAATAGTACACCTATACCAGTCCTTAAAAGGACCTTTGTGGACCTAGTAGCTAGTGATTTGCAGACTGTCCCTCAGTCCCTACACTGATAAAAGACTGCTGCAGAATAGGGCAGCAGTGAGCAGCAGTGCACCAGCACCCTATATATTGTACACCTATACCAGTCCTTAAAAGGACCTTTGTGGACCTAGTAGCTAGTGATTTGCAGACAGTCCCTACACTGATAAAAGACTGCTGCAGAATAGGGCAGCAGTCATCAGCAGTGCACCAGCACCCTATATACTGTACACCTATACCAGTCCTTAAAAGGACCTTTGTGGATCTAGTGACGCCATCACGTTGTACGAGGGGAGGACAGGCTTCCGAATGCCGGCCGGCTTTTTATTTTATGCTGGATTCTAATGTGCAATATCCACGTGTTTTAAATAAATGATTCAAGCGGTGTTACACTATGAGGGTTTCCTCTTCTTTTTGGAGCCACTGTTAGTATTATCTGGGATCGCTGAACGTGGGAAAAGTTTATGTGAACGCTGCCACTCATTGGGGTTAGCTGATCCATGAGCGTACGATATAAGGAGAAGGACACAGATGATTCATATACAAGGCTTTATTTAAGCTTCCATCTGGTAAGCACATCCACTTCTCGGTGACGGGCACCTGTTTGCTGTTTAGTGTGGACTCACCTTGGTGTTCTGGAAAGAATTGCGATAGAGGACTTTATATTATGAACCATGTTTGCTCCTTTCCTTTTAGGTTGATGAATTGTAACCTATGATGCTATCCCATTAATTTATCTTGTATTTAATATGATTTATATTAATTTATTCACATTTACTTATTTTTCAATATTTGTGAAGGTAGTAGATAGAGGTTACGGCAAAGCTTTTGTAATCTTTTTTTCTACCTTTTATTATTATTATTATTATTATTATTAAACAAGTGTGATTTAACTGTACTTCTGTCTCAGTCTGATTCGTGGTTTGTGACACTTCTCCCCTGTCAGAACAGCGATCTGCCTTTTTTTACATAGGCAGACTGCCATTCTGCCTCTCTTGAGAACGATTGGTGGCTGGCATACACTGCAGACCTGCTGATTGGCTCCCCCACTGTCCAATCAATGTGAGATTGCGCCTTGGGTTGCACACTAACACCCCCGAGTAGCTATTGCACAAAATGACATACAGGTACGTAATTACATGCAATAGAGCCGACCTGCCACAGTACAAGTACTAGGAAAAGAAAATGTCACTCTAGGTAAATGATGGACCTGGGTAGGCTGGGTAATGGACTCTTCCCAGGGGTGCTAGCCTCGGCTTGCCGGCCATGCAATTTGGATAAAAGGAATGGATGGTTGAACACCAAAGAAGCGATGAATCTCTGTAAAATCCGTAACAGGAATAACACCACAGGACAGGCAAACAGGTACAGGTAGACACGTTTATCACAGCGACAATGCGCTTATTCATTACCGCATTTTACCAAGAAGGCAAAGTCACATGTGAAAATTAAGAGTCAGCAGCTACAAAAACTGTAGCTGCTGATTTTTTATAATGAGAAAATATTGGGTGGATTTCACCATAACAGACAAAAAACAAAAAAAAAAGACAAAAATTAATCAGAACATTTTTCAAAAAGAATCACATGGACTTTTTAGGTGCTCCAAAAGAGTAACTATTGAGCCCTTCTGTCAGCTTGGTCTGGCTTTTATTATACAGGAGCATTTCAATTTTGTATGTATCAGGTTCAGGGGCAGCGCTAGGTGGGTGCTTGAGCGTGCTTTGGCTCCCACAAAATTTTACATAGCACTTTCATAGCACCCCATTCAGCAGCTACCTCTGGAAGATATTTACTGTTTGGAGCCTGGGGCTCCTGCTACTAGCGACGCTCCCGCCCCTAAGCCCACCCCGATGTTCTGCTGACGTCTTAAGTAAATGCATGGGCTATGGACTTTTTAGGCATGGATTACAACAACTAAGTAATTAAAAAATAATTTTATTTACAAAAATATTACAAAGACAAAACAATAGTCAGTACATAAAAGGAACATCATCAGATATCCACACCAATTATTCTTCAATTGTGTTACCACCTAAATATATAATGTAAATACTCTATATTAGTGGAGCAACCACATAATCATCCAATGAATGGAATAAAGCATAATCCAAAAATCGTGGAACATCAATGAGGGTTGAGTGGTGATGTTATCCTCGACATGTTTCGCGTCTCTCAACAAACGCTTCTTCTGGAGCTTAATGTAACTGACTGATAAAATAAAATACAAAATATAGTTGAGTGATATCAAAATATTCATCAGTAAACGTGCTATAACACATCAAAAGGTAAATAAAAATTGGTTAGGCGACAAACACCGGTGTACAACAGGACACTAAAAGGAAGGAACACCATGGGGGCGTGTGTAACATAGTAGAAAAAAGTTTTGTACCAGGGTTAAAAAGGTTACTAGAATCTATCCTAATGGACCAACAATTATCCAAAAAATCACTTACTGAATAACGTGGGAATTCGCTAAACGGATATCCCGTAAACAAAGAAAGGCGGACTAGAACACCTCCACTATAAACTGTGTATACTATGTATAGGAGCCAACCCCAAAGGGTTAATATATTAGGAGATCCCAAAAACAGAATTCTGACATATAAGTAGAAACAGTGTATGAAAAATAATTGTTTAATAACCACCATCGGTAGCATCATTTATTAAATAGATATATGTAAAGCCCAATAATATGCACCACAAACTCACCATCAGGTACTGAATGAAGCCAACTCTCAATAAGCCACAGGAAAAGAGGGCCAAAAGATAGTATTAAGCCATAACCATAACGGAACCGTTTAAGTAACGGTATCAAGACAGCCCGGCGCCAGCATACAGTGCCAAAAACAGGGGTAGCCTGCAATCCAAAACGGCAAATAAAAAAAAATTAAGTAAGGCCAAAGTACACAGTATCCCCTTTAAAGAGGGGGGAACCAAGACGGACAAATCCAAATAAGATACCTCTTAAGGATCCTAAACAGCTTAGCGTGTGAACCACCGAAGACCGATAAATGTGTCCTACAAAGAAAGACACCGGCGGGACGTGTCTTTTTGTACACACGTCCCGCCCGTAGTCAACCAATTGGCCGTTACGCTGACGTGACATAACCCGGGCCGGCCAAATGTGTAAAGGCACATGCGCTCCCGCAAAGGTTACCCGCACCTGCGCAGCACGAGATTATGTGTGAGCAGTACGCAGGGAAAGAGTGGGGCAAACACTAACACATAGCACTGACCGGTGGGAGTGGAGGAACACCATCTCTTGCTCAGACAGGCCCAGTGTCAACAGGCTTAAACAAAGCCTATGACGCTGGGTGGCCGCATGGTGCTCTCAAGACGTCCATATACACCGGCACCAATGCATTATAAAACATGTATACATATATAGTCAAAGAAACATTTCATATAATATTAATACTATAACTTCTTAAATATCAGGAAAAAAAAACCTTTTTACAAGAGTACCGTATATACCAATATCTAAATGTATATTATAGTAGTGTAAATAAATATTAATACAAAACAAAAGTATATACCACTATCTAATTGTACATTATAGTAGTGTAAATAAATAATAGTACAGAACATATTACAGATACTGTAGTGTGAAAAAAAATTATAATACATTTTTAATCAAAACACCCATGTAAACTAAACCAATAAAATATTACTTCGGTGATTCATAAAAAAGGTCTGTAAGACTGAACCTCATTAATGCCGGGAGCAAAAAGGGCATTAAGTCGCTCAATCCACACAGTCTCCCTTCTAAGGATCTGTTTGTCCCAGTCACCCCCACGAGGATTAGGGGGGACTACTGTAAGCGCAATAAAGGAGACCACCGAAGTATCGAATTTGTGGAATAAATCTAGGTATCTACTGACTGATGTAATCATTTTACCCTCCGAGGAATAGTAGACATGATTCTTTATGGGGGCACGAAATTGTCTAATGGTTTTACCCACATAGAAGGCCGTGTATTTGCATAGCATTAAGTAGACAACCCCCCGTGTTTCACAGTCAGCGTAGAAATTGGGAGTAAAGTGTTCCCCATTAGGTAGTATGAAATGCTTGCCTGTCTGGATCTATGGGCAAAATGCACAGCTGCCACACCTATGAATCCCCCTTAATGGGCGACTCCCAGATGTGGTGGAAAAATGGCTAGATGTCAGTTTGTCATGCAAAGAAATTGATCTGCTTAAAGTGAAAATTACATATTTTGCCAGAACTGGATCCTCAATGAGGATAGGCCAATGAGCTGTAAGAATTTTACGTATTTTTTATGTATTTCTGCATGATGATTAGAAAATCTGGTTATAAACCTCACAGTAGAATTCTGTTTAATCGTTTTTTTCTTGTACAACAAGGAATGTCGTGATTGACGTGAGGCTTTGTTGTATGCTCTACATAAAATAGATTTTCTATAGCCTCTAGCTTTGAGACGATCCCGAAGGAGGTTAGCCTGGAACTTAAATTCCTCTATATGTGTACAATTGCGACGTAACCTTACATATTGTGCATATGTGATACTATGTATCAGGCCTTCAGGATGTGCACTAGCTGCATGCAAAAGTGTATTGCCAGCTGTCTCCTTACGGAATAAGGTAGAGGCTATGCACCCTGCTTTATCCTTAAAGATATTAAGATCTAAAAAGGTAATGTGAGATGCATGACTGGACACTGTAAAACTGAGATTGAATGAGTTATGATTCAAAATCTGTACAAATGAATTAAGCTTGTCCAACATGTTTGTCCAGATAATGAACACGTCATCGATGTATAGCAGCCAGCAAAGTGCTTGGCTGGTGTACATCGATAAGGCATCATTATAAAAAATGTGTCGTTCCTACCCCCTCAGGTACAGGTTAGCATAGGCTGGTGCACAACATGTGCCCATAGCCACCCCCTGTACCTGGAGGTAGTGGGACTCTTGAAAAGTAAAACAATTCCGAGTTAGGATAAATTGAAGTAATTCAACAACAAATTCACAAAAATCCCAGCGGTGGTGATCTTGTTCTCCTAAGGAAGGTACGTACTGTCCTGATGCCCTGCTCGTGAGGGATGCTCAAGTACAACGCTTCCACATCCAGGGTCACGAGCAGGGCATCAGGAGGCACGACCATTCCTTTAATATGACATTAAAACAGGATCCACAAAACGACTGGCATTTTCAGGTAAAAACCCTATGCCAGACACTATAGGCCTGTCAGGAGAGACTGTAGGATGTTTATGTACTTTAGGCAGAGCATAGAATGTTGTCATTTTAGGATGTTTCACATTTAGTTTAATCATATGTCTCCTTGTCAATCAAACCTTTTTGGTATGCAGATCCAATAATCAAAAGGTATTCATTTTTAAAAGATAGAATTTGTGTAGTCGTGATTAGTTTATACCATTCCTTATTGCAAAGTATTCTCTGTGCCATAGCTATATAGGAATCTTTAGTCATCAATACAATATTACAGCCCTTGTCTGCGGCTTTTATGACAAGATTCGCATGATTGCGTAAACGCTGGATGGTTTGTAGTTCTGAGGATCTGAGGTTACTTGGTTTGGAACTGAATGTCCTGCATTTTAGGTCCTTAACCGTGGATTTTAAAAAAGCCCAAATGTTCGGGTTGGACATAAGATCAGGAAAACGTTGCGATTTGTGTTTAAATTTGGGTAGTAAACAATCGGTGGGGTTGACAGATACTTCTGTTGGAAGGATCGTTTCGTCCTTAGGCTCATTTTCTTTCAATAATAGTATTAGATCCCGAAGGGCCCGAAAATCCTCCATTGTGTAATTTTTAACTGATTCGGAGATACGTTTATCTTGTAAAGAGTGAAGACAATCCCCATCAAACAGGAATTTGTATGTCAGGTTATGTGAAAATAAATACAGGTCTTTAATTGACCTCATATTTGTCAACACCCATAGAGGGACAAAAGCTAAGGCCCAAACACAGCACATCCAGTTCCTGGGCAGTAAATGTGTAGGGAGTCAAATTAATAACATCAAGATTTAAATCTATGTGAGAGGAAGAGTGTTGGGGGTATTTGAAAATTTGGACTAGAATTCACAGTTTGTGAGATATGTGCATCAAGTGTACTTTGACATGTGAACATTTGCAGCTGTGTAGCTGGTGGAAGAGGGGTCAAAGTGTAATTTTAAAGTGATACTGTAGTGTCAGATGCCCCCATATCCGTAGAAACAGCATGGGAGACAGTGGTACCATTCACTAATGTAGTAGAAGTGGGTGTAGAACCTTTCAATTGTATTTGGCAATTTAAAAGTGAGATAGCTTGTAGAGCACTAGCTCCCAAGTACTTTCCATGTGAATGATTGCCATTGCCTTGTGATTGTGAACCGTCATGAAAAGGTTTATGTAAAGTAAGAGTGGTGTCTACTGTAAGGTTCCCGTTTACGTGCGCCCAAGTAGTAGCATGAGAGGTAGAGTTGCCTTTTCTTGACGTCAACTGTGAAGAAAGCAAAGTAGAATCAGATTCTGTGTCATCATCAGTGGTAGAATAAACATAACCTTTATTTTTATCATTTTGAGAATTTACCCTTGGATTTCTGTTATGTAGTATAGATTGCCAACGATAGGCAAAGCCTTCCATGAAGGCCAGTCTGTCCTTGGAACGTTTGTTATGCTTCTTAAAAATAATGTCACAAGTGATTCTAGTTACATAATCCTTAATTTCCTGCCACCTTTTTTCATAAAGAGTTTGAGTTTTCAATGTCTCATTAGTAGATTGCAATAATACAATATTCTGATCAAGTGAATTTAATTCAGATTGGTGTTGCGAAATAAGCAATTTCATCAAATTTATACTGCATGATGTCAAAATATTTTCTCATGCTACTTTAAATTCAGGAGTATTGTTTTGAAGAGACGGGAAAATGTGTACTCTTAAACCTAAAGGACTTATATTTTCACGGATGTATTTATTCAAAAATTGAATGTGCCAGTATAGCTTAGCTTTCTTTTTGAGCAAATGTTTCATTTTAGCCTTAAACTGATTTAGACCAATTTCTTGTTCTGTATCGACATTACAATTTGTCTGTATTTCTGACATATATCCTGTCCAAGCCGTGCCTACAAAGTCCATAATGGGAGTGGGGGGGTTTGAAGGGGGAAAAAAAAGGATATTTAAGGCATTTATGTAAAAAGGGTATAAAACCCGTGAAAATGGTGTCAAAATTAGGACTAAAACTAATTTAGGACTAAACTCTACGCCCGGGTGTTCCCAACCCACTGAATATTAAATAATTTTATTGTATCAAGGCACCGTGTGGTAAGGTGGATACAGAGAGAGTCCAAACGTGCCGCGTCCTACATTAGCCCTTGTACACACGGTCGGAGATTCCGACGGAATGTGTCTGATCGGACCGTTTTGTCGGATATTCCGACTGTGTGTGGTCTCCATCAGACTGTTTCCGTCGGAGTATCCGACGGACCAAGTTTTCCAACTTGTTGGTAAAATTTTCCGACAAAATGCTCCGATCGGACATACTCCGATCATGTGTAGAGAATTCCGATCGGACAAAGTGCCACGCATGCTCAGATCAAATTCCTACACCAAAGCTATTGGCTACTAGCGTGAACGTAGTCCTGTCGTAGCGAAATAACGTTATCACGTCGGATTTTCCGACAACTTTGTCCGACCGTGTGTATGCAACAGTTTCGGACAAAATCCGTCGGAACAAAATCCGACGGACAAAATCCGAGAGATTTGGTTGTCGGAATCTCCGACCGTGTGTACAAGGGCTTAGACGAGGGGGA
Source organism: Lithobates pipiens (assembly GCF_037356315.1). Lineage (NCBI taxonomy): Eukaryota > Metazoa > Chordata > Amphibia > Anura > Ranidae > Lithobates > Lithobates pipiens. Next base: position 241,984,432 of record NW_027507685.1, read on the forward strand.
GCCCTATTTAAGGGATGTCAGTGGAACAAATCAGGGTAATGAATAAGCGCAGCGTTTCTGTGTGAACCGTGTCTATCTGTACCTGTTTGCCTGTCCTGTGATGTTATTCATGTTACAGATTTTACATAAAAGAGGATCATCACTACCTTGGTGTGCAAGCATCCATTCTTTTTTATCCAAATTGCACGGCCGACGAGTTTGCACCCCTGGGAGGAATCCATTGCTCGACTTACTTGGTTCCATCACTCACCTGGAGCGGCATTTTCTTTTTTTTACTGCCCATGCAAAAAGCATGTCAGTTGAAGGGCTAGATGATCTCATTCCTGTGCCCGTACAGCATGAAGAGGGAGGGATCTTGGAAGCATCTGCTCAGTCTTATCCAATCATATTGTGCCTGTGCTACAACCCCTCACTTCCCCTGCCACCTTGTTTTGATTTCAGGCACCTCTAGAGGAAGAAGAAGCCAAAATGACTCCTCAGCATTCTAACTCTCATGTGAGTCTTTTTTAAATGTATCCTTAGTGGAGGGGAGAAGCAAGTTGTGCAGCAGCCTGGGCGGTGATAGGTTTGTGGTTTAGTGCAGGCAGTGTTCTCCAGAGGAGGACAGGACAAGAGGAAAACGTGTTCTTACCGTCAGGGGAAAAAGTATTTGATCCCCTGCTGATTTTGTACATTTGTCCACTGACAAAAAAAATGATCAGTCTATAATTTTAATGTTTGGTTTAATTTAACAGTGAGAGACAGAACAACAACACAAATAACCAGAAAAACGCATTTAAAAAAAAGTTATAAATTGATTTGCATTTTAATGAGTGAAATAAGTATTGGATCCCCTATCAATTAGCAAGATTTCTGGCTTCCAGGTGTCTTCTATACAGGTAACAAGCTGAGATTAGGAGCACTCTCCTAAAGGGAGCTTGTTACCTGTATAAAAGACACCTGTACACAGAAGCAATCAATCAGATTCCAATCTTTCCACCATGGCCAAGACCAAAGAGCTGTCCAAGGAATGTCAGGGACAAGATTTTAGACCTATACAAGGCTGGAATGGGCTACAAGATCATCGCCAAGCAGCTTGGTGAGAGGGTGACAACAGTTTGGTGCGATTATTTGCAAATGGAAGAAAAACAAACTAACTGTCAATCTCCCTCAATCTGGGGCTCCATGCAAGCTCTCACTTTGTGGAGTTCCAACGATCATGAGAACTAGGGATGAGCCGAACACCCCCCGGTTTGGTTCGCAGCAGAACATGAGAACAGGCAAAAAATTTGTTTGAACACACGAACGCCATTAAAGTCTATGGGACACGAACGTGAAAAATCAAAAGTGCTAATTTTAAGGCTTAATATGCAAGTTATTGTCATAAAAAGTGTTTGGAGACATGGGCACTGCCCCAGGGGACATGTATCAATGCAAAAAAAGTTTTAAAAACTGAAGTTTTTTTGGGAGCACTGATTTTAATAATGTTTAAAGTGAAACAATAAAAGTGAAGTATTCCTTTAAATTTTGTACCTGGGGGGTGTTTATAGTGTGCCTGTAAAGTGGCACATTTTTACCATGTTTAGAACAGTCCCTGCACAAAATGACAGGGTTAGTAATTTAAAGTGGCTATAATGAATTGTCGGGTCCTGGCAATACAGATAAAAGTCATTGAAAAAAACGGCATGGGATCCCCCAGTCCATTGCCGGGCCCTTTGGGTCTGGCATGAATATTAAGGGGAACCCTGATCCAAAATGTAAAAAAAAAATGCGCGGGGGTTTCCCCAAATTCCATACTAGGCCCTTTGGGTCTGGTATGGATATTAAGGGGAACCCTGCGACAATTGTTTTTTTTAAATGGCGTGAGGGTCCCCCAAAAATCCATACTAGACCCTTATCCGATGTCCCATGTTGATGGGGACAAGGGCCTCATCCCCACAACCCTTGCCCGGTGGTTGTGGGAGTCTGCGGGGGGCTTATCAGAATCTGGAAGCCCCCTTTAACAAGGGGACCCCTAGATCCCGCCCCCCTGTTTGAAATGGTAATGGGTACCCGACCAGTTCACAAAAAAAGTGTCAAAATGTTGAAAAAACACAAGACACACCTTGGGACAAGTCCTTTATTTAAAAATTTAAATATAAAAATGTCCCAAGAATTCCATTCATCTTATTCTATGGCTCCACTGATGGACCGAAAAAAACAAAAACCCACCACCGATCTGCCTCCATGGGAGGCTCCCTCCATCTATGCGTCCTCGCAGGTGACTGTTCTTATATAACTGAGGATGGGGCCACACGGTAACGTACCCAGGTGACCCCACCCCTGATGCTCGGGGACTTCCCCATGGCTTTCCTGGAGCGTCAGAGGGGGCGGGCCACCCAGTTACGTAAATGGATGGCCCCAACACAGGGAAGCCATTGGGAAGTCCCCGTGTGTCAGAGCGGGGTGGGGTCACCTGGGTACATCACCGTGTGGACCCGCCATCAGTTATATAAGAACTGTCACCTGCGAGGACACGTCAGACGGTAAGATCCTCCTATAGAGGGGGATCGGTGGCAGTTTTTTTTTCCGGTCCATCAGCGGAGCCATAGAAGAAGATGAATGGACTTTGTGGGACATTATTATTTTTTTATTTTTTAATAAAGGACTTGTCCTTAGGTGCGTCTTGTGTTTTTTTTTTTACATTTTGACACTCTTTGTGAAATGGTACGGGTACAATGTTTTAAAAGGGGGGGGCCAGAATCTGGTGGTCTTCCAGATTCCGATAAGCCCCGCCCACAGACCTCCACAACCACCGGGCAAGGGTTGTGGGGATGAGGCCCTTGTCCCCATCAACATGGGGACAAGGTGCTTTGGGGGGTTACCCCAAAGCACCCTCCCCATGTTGAGGGCATGTGGCCTGGTACAGTTCAGGGGGGGCGCTCTCTCACCCCCCTCTTTTCCTGCTGTCTGCCAGGTTACTTGCTCGGATAAGAATCTGGTATTGATTTTTGGGGGATCCCCATGCCATTTTTTTAAATTTTGGCACAGGGTTCCCCTTCAGGTCTGGTATGGATTTTGAGGGGATCTCTACGCCATTTAAAAAAAAAAATTGGCACAGGGTTCCCCTTCATATCCATACCAGACCTGAAGGGCCTGGTATAGAATTTGGGAGGACCCCACGCAATTATTTTTTTAAACTTTGGTTCGGGGGTTCCCCTTAATATTCATACCAGACCCTATATTGAAGTATAGTGCAATGCGTAGCGGCAGCCCCGGTGTCACCCCTCTGGCGGGAGTCATCCATTGTGAGCTGTGCCCTCCGCCCCCCATAGTGACGCCACTGCAGCTCTGTGACATTAGTCGACAGCGAGCTTAAGCAGGGGAGCAGAGCTGAGGCAGTGATGTCCAGAGTGGCATGCACTTTATGGATTGTCTGTGGTGTAAGCTTATTACTGGTTGGAAGCTTCTAAGGAAGCTCTCAAAATTTACAGTTAGGACTGTAGAAAATATTGGGGTGCCATAACGGGGCTCTGCAGTTTCCGCATGTATTTGCAAATGTGTGCAAACTAAACTCTTGTTTTTTTTTTATAATCGTTATTTACGTTTTTCTTTTGTACAGTCAGTTGACAAACATATAACCAACAGACATTAAAAGGCTACCTCATCCCTTATACAAATCCCCCAGTACAATCACCCATTCATATTAAAAAAAAGGGGGGGGATCCCTGAATCTTTTTGTATTGCAACATAATAAGATTCCTGAATTCCACATCCGGGAAAAAAAATAAAAAAATAAAGGCGTGTCTCCTCCCTTTCATGGAGAAGAAAAGTCTAAACTCCTGTTCACTATACTAAAATTAAACCATGGTTCCCATTTAGCACAAAACTCTTTCAATCTATTACTATTGGTACAGAGCCATTTCTCATCTTCCATAATTTTGTTGACCCATTGTTCTACATCAGGTACTTGGGGCTTTTTCCAATAGATCGGAAATTAACTCTTTAGCTGCATCCAATAGATGTGAAATTATACTATACTCTTATATGCCCTGATGGAACTTTGAGTACCGTGAAAGAGGCATTGCACAGGGTCGTCTCTGATCAAGGCTGTTGCTATTTTAGAGATAACATTCATGAGCTCAGCCCAAAATGGCATAGTCTTAGGGCATTCCCACCAGATGGGGATATGAAAGCCTTGTTGCCCGCAGCCCCATCAACATCTATTGGAGACTGAGGGGTATGCGACGGCCAACATCTTCGGGACCCTATACCACCTAGACAGAAGTTTATAATTTGTCTTCTGTATCTAATATTTATTGAAGATGTATGTACCAGTCCTAACATATTCTGTTTCTGTAGGTCTGTGAAGTGACATTCTAACTGTTTCTAACTCCCCAAAAAAGGCCTATGGTGGCACTACGTCTATTCAGCAATTTATAAGAGATAGAAAACAAACCCTTATCTATTGGCTGTTTATGATAGAAATTCAAAATTAGAGAGAGGTTCCACCTTTCTAGTAGGTGAACAGTAATAAAATGCTGTAGTAGCTTATACCTCCAGGTATCCATTGGAAACTCACGATATTCCCCTCTAATGTCCCTCAACAGGCACTGTCTCCCATTCCACATAAGCTTGAGATAACTAGTGTCTCCATCAGTCACCCGAGAGTAAAAAAAAAGTGATTCACCGCAGGTGAAACCCACAGAAACCACCCAATGGTGATAACGAAGAGATTTTTGTGGATAGGGCTTCTTGTTTACCCATGATTTTAACACATACTGTTAGACAGGACAATTTGGTTGGTTGCAGGTTAGTCGGTAAGTTAAGCTGGGAATTTTCTTTGATTTTCTGCATGCATTGCCCTTCCATGTGCTCCTTGCTGCAAAGGCCAGTTATAGGTGAGGGTGGCGGCCATTTGTTTGTACTGAAATTTGAAAGTGCAACACTTGAACTTTCAATTAAATAATCTTTTAAAGGGTTTATGCACTATGGTCAATTTTATTTTTTAGTGCATGTATTATGACTGCAGCTACCATGTGATGATATCAGTTGGCAAGCCTTTGAAAACTGCAAAACAGCTTATTCATTTGGTCCAGTCAGAGTGGGATGGTGCTGCCAGATTACAATTAAGTGTGTTTTCGCCTATGTATTGTGGCAGCAGCCTCTGGTAGCACCCTGTATCCTCACAGTTGTGGTGATGTAAAGAGTTGGCGGAAGATCTGTACTGATCTCAAATATCCAGATAAACTTTTGTTTTATTGCACATGTCACTTTATTTTTGGTGGAGAAACAATGAAATGGTGGCTAATAGCCGTCAGGCTATCTGCTTCTGTTTGTAATGCATCAATGAATTTAATCTGATGGTTTCAACTTTATTCACTTATTCTAGTTATGTATGTACCACTTTGTTTACACTTAGCACGTTAATTAATTTTGCACAGCATGAAATCGGTACATGTTAGCACATCTATTCAATATTTAGCTATCTCTCAAAGTATTTGTTCATTCACACTTTATGCAGTGTGCTGCTTTCTCCATTTTATTATAATTGTTTAAAAACATTTTGATGAATAGCCACTAAGAGCTTTTGTTTCTATGCACATTTATCAGATTCTATGTAACCTATTTCTCTTAAGCCACTGCCACTGTCAGATGCTATCTCTGCATGCCCACTATGAAACGTGGCATGCTAAGTACTTTTTCCTTTTTTTTTTGTGTGCCCTAGGTCTTTCACAATCCTAGCAACACCCATGCACTATAGCAAGATGCTATATTTCGCTTTTTCCTAGTTAATAAGCTCTGTGGTCTGCAGAGCAATCTTGCATCTCCTGACATCTAGTCTATAGTAGCCTGCTGGGACCCAGGGCTGTTATAGTTTGCAGGTTGATATGAGAAGAGCAGTTGTGGTGCAAAGAGGAAATGGTCTGGAGAAGCTTCTAGAGTCTTTAGATGGTTCCCCCGGCTTATTTGCAGGCCTTAAAGTGGCACTTTTTTGGCACTTGTACCTACAGGTAAGCCTATAATACCTCCTAAACCTACAAGGTTTAGGAGATATTCACACTGCATGCGGCCGGTGACGTCACCGGTGCATGTACTTTGAAGGAACGTTTATCCCTGCCGTCACTTCAGAGCTTTTTGTGCAGTGGAGTGACATAAACCCTGCAGGCCAATCAGACAGCTGGAGGACGCGCACCCGGATGCAAGACCAGGTGATGATAGAGGCAACTGTCAGTGGTGGCATCGCGGCACTGGAGGGCTTTGTTCTGAGGTAAGTATTTCATAATGTGCTAGTATGCTATGCATACTAACACATTGTGCCTTTACCTGGCATTGTTTAAAATTGGTGCAGTTTACTGCTGCTTTAAATTACTATACTTAACTTACCAACTGATGAGGTTATTGCAGGGCCCTGGAACCTTGCTCGGAGTTATAATTGCTGGACCTGACATATTCTGGGGACTCTTATTGTTGGCTTTGGCAATGGAGCTTATAATACTTCCACAAACTCTTCAGGCCCTACTCTGTCAATACAAAATGGCACACTACAAGCTATACACTTGGAAGAAACACGCCCATCTGACCACACCCACTTTTAAGCCACGCCCACCTGTGCAAATTTAGCGGCGCGCTTTGCGCGCCGCATTACTTTCCTCCCTTTTTCCTCTACCTTCTCCTCAACACCCTGAAAAACTGTATACAGTTGGCGAACATCACACAGTAAATTGTTGGAAATAAAGAAATCCATACCAAAATATCTTATCTATGAATTTATGTGTTTCACTTTTAGTAGCAGCTATTGACCTCCTGAAGAAGCAAGCATAGACCCATGCCAACACATGTTGAGGAATCATGGTCATGTTTGATTCACAGGCTAGTGAGACAGGGCCGCGGCGGTGAGAGCGCCGAATCCTAGCCACTAGACCACCAGGGAGAGGTGTGCCCCGTTCTTCCCAGGCTAGCGAGACGAAGTCAATGGCAAATACCCAAGATGGCGTTGATGCACTTTGGAGTGGGCAAATACGGCTTTCTTCCGTCAGAACCAAGGTCTCCAAAATGGGGTGAAGGAGGCACTTCTAGCTACAGCTGGTTAGCAGTGGGTTATCCTAGTCTCTTAACAGCTGGCCGAGTTGACCATGTGGGCCTAAAAGCGCGAAAAGCTTGACAAGGCTCAGCGCAACTGAGAAAACCAGGCCGATGGATGGCGGAGCATTTTTTGGCCCTTAACGAAGCAGAAGCCCAGACGATAGTGTCCAGCTGCTACCAGGGCAAAGAAGAATTCCCTGACCGGGAATCGAACCCGGGCCGCGGCGGTGAGAGCGCCGAATCCTAGCCACTAGACCACCAGGGAGAGGTGTGCCCCGTTTTTCCCAGGCTAGCGAGACGAAGTCAATGGCAAATACCCAAGATGGCGTTGATGCACTTTGGAGTGGGCAAATACGGCTTTCTTCCGTCAGAACCAAGGTCTCCAAAATGGGGTGAAGGAGGCACTTCTAGCTACAGCTGGTTAGCAGTGGGTTATCCTAGTCTCTTAACAGCTGGCCGAGTTGGCCATGTGGGCCTAAAAGCGCGAAAAGCTTGACAAGGCTCAGCGGAACTGAGAAAACCAGGCTGATGGATGGCGGAGCATTTTTTGGCCCTTAACGAAGCAGAAGCCCAGACGATAGTGTCCAGCTGCTACCAGGGCAAAGAAGAATTCCCTGACCGGGAATCGAACCCGGGCTGCGGCGGTGAGAGCGCCAAATCCTAGCCACTAGACCACCAGGGAGAGGTGTGCCCTGTTCTTCCCAGGCTAGCGAGACGAAGTCAATGGCAAATACCCAAGATGGCGTTGATGCACTTTGGAGTGGGCAAATACGGCTTTCTTCCGTCAGAACCAAGGTCTCCAAAATGGGGTGAAGGAGGCACTTCTAGCTACAGCTGGTTAGCAGTGGGTTATCCTAGTCTCTTAACAGCTGGCCGAGTTGACCATGTGGGCCTAAAAGCGCGAAAAGCTTGACAAGGCTCAGCGCAACTGAGAAAACCAGGCCGATGGATGGCGGAGCATTTTTTGGCCCTTAACGAAGCAGAAGCCCAGACGATAGTGTCCAGCTGCTACCAGGGCAAAGAAGAATTCCCTGACCGGGAATCGAACCCGGGCCACGGCGGTGAGAGCGCCGAATCCTAGCCACTAGACCACCAGGGAGAGGTGTGCCCCGTTCTTCCCAGGCTAGCGAGACGAAGTCAATGGCAAATACCCAAGATGGCGTTGATGCACTTTGGAGTGGGCAAATACGGCTTTCTTCCGTCAGAACCAAGGTCTCCAAAATGGGGTGAAGGAGGCACTTCTAGCTACAGCTGGTTAGCAGTGGGTTATCCTAGTCTCTTAACAGCTGGCCGAGTTGACCATGTGGGCCTAAAAGCGCGAAAAGCTTGACAAGGCTCAGCGCAACTGAGAAAACCAGGCCGATGGATGGCGGAGCATTTTTTGGCCCTTAACGAAGCAGAAGCCCAGACGATAGTGTCCAGCTGCTACCAGGGCAAAGAAGAATTCCCTGACCGGGAATCGAACCCGGGCCGCGGCGGTGAGAGCGCCGAATCCTAGCCACTAGACCACCAGGGAGAGGTGTGCCCCGTTTTTCCCAGGCTAGCGAGACGAAGTCAATGGCAAATACCCAAGATGGCGTTGATGCACTTTGGAGTGGGCAAATACGGCTTTCTTCCGTCAGAACCAAGGTCTCCAAAATGGGGTGAAGGAGGCACTTCTAGCTACAGCTGGTTAGCAGTGGGTTATCCTAGTCTCTTAACAGCTGGCCGAGTTGGCCATGTGGGCCTAAAAGCGCGAAAAGCTTGACAAGGCTCAGCGGAACTGAGAAAACCAGGCCGATGGATGGCGGAGCATTTTTTGGCCCTTAACGAAGCAGAAGCCCAGACGATAGTGTCCAGCTGCTACCAGGGCAAAGAAGAATTCCCTGACCGGGAATCGAACCCGGGCTGCGGCGGTGAGAGCGCCGAATCCTAGCCACTAGACCACCAGGGAGAGGTGTGCCCTGTTCTTCCCAGGCTAGCGAGACGAAGTCAATGGCAAATACCCAAGATGGCGTTGATGCACTTTGGAGTGGGCAAATACGGCTTTCTTCCGTCAGAACCAAGGTCTCCAAAATGGGGTGAAGGAGGCACTTCTAGCTACAGCTGGTTAGCAGTGGGTTATCCTAGTCTCTTAACAGCTGGCCGAGTTGACCATGTGGGCCTAAAAGCGCGAAAAGCTTGACAAGGCTCAGCGCAACTGAGAAAACCAGGCCGATGGATGGCGGAGCATTTTTTGGCCCTTAACGAAGCAGAAGCCCAGACGATAGTGTCCAGCTGCTACCAGGGCAAAGAAGAATTCCCTGACCGGGAATCGAACCCGGGCCGCGGCGGTGAGAGCGCCGAATCCTAGCCACTAGACCACCAGGGAGAGGTGTGCCCCGTTCTTCCCAGGCTAGCGAGACGAAGTCAATGGCAAATACCCAAGATGGCGTTGATGCACTTTGGAGTGGGCAAATACGGCTTTCTTCCGTCAGAACCAAGGTCTCCAAAATGGGGTGAAGGAGGCACTTCTAGCTACAGCTGGTTAGCAGTGGGTTATCCTAGTCTCTTAACAGCTGGCCGAGTTGACCATGTGGGCCTAAAAGCGCGAAAAGCTTGACAAGGCTCAGCGCAACTGAGAAAACCAGGCCGATGGATGGCGGAGCATTTTTTGGCCCTTAACGAAGCAGAAGCCCAGACGATAGTGTCCAGCTGCTACCAGGGCAAAGAAGAATTCCCTGACCGGGAATCGAACCCGGGCCGCGGCGGTGAGAGCGCCGAATCCTAGCCACTAGACCACCAGGGAGAGGTGTGCCCCGTTTTTCCCAGGCTAGCGAGACGAAGTCAATGGCAAATACCCAAGATGGCGTTGATGCACTTTGGAGTGGGCAAATACGGCTTTCTTCCGTCAGAACCAAGGTCTCCAAAATGGGGTGAAGGAGGCACTTCTAGCTACAGCTGGTTAGCAGTGGGTTATCCTAGTCTCTTAACAGCTGGCCGAGTTGGCCATGTGGGCCTAAAAGCGCGAAAAGCTTGACAAGGCTCAGCGGAACTGAGAAAACCAGGCCGATGGATGGCGGAGCATTTTTTGGCCCTTAACGAAGCAGAAGCCCAGACGATAGTGTCCAGCTGCTACCAGGGCAAAGAAGAATTCCCTGACCGGGAATCGAACCCGGGCTGCGGCGGTGAGAGCGCCGAATCCTAGCCACTAGACCACCAGGGAGAGGTGTGCCCTGTTCTTCCCAGGCTAGCGAGACGAAGTCAATGGCAAATACCCAAGATGGCGTTGATGCACTTTGGAGTGGGCAAATACGGCTTTCTTCCGTCAGAACCAAGGTCTCCAAAATGGGGTGAAGGAGGCACTTCTAGCTACAGCTGGTTAGCAGTGGGTTATCCTAGTCTCTTAACAGCTGGCCGAGTTGACCATGTGGGCCTAAAAGCGCGAAAAGCTTGACAAGGCTCAGCGCAACTGAGAAAACCAGGCCGATGGATGGCGGAGCATTTTTTGGCCCTTAACGAAGCAGAAGCCCAGACGATAGTGTCCAGCTGCTACCAGGGCAAAGAAGAATTCCCTGACCGGGAATCGAACCCGGGCCGCGGCGGTGAGAGCGCCGAATCCTAGCCACTAGACCACCAGGGAGAGGTGTGCCCCGTTCTTCCCAGGCTAGCGAGACGAAGTCAATGGCAAATACCCAAGATGGCGTTGATGCACTTTGGAGTGGGCAAATACGGCTTTCTTCCGTCAGAACCAAGGTCTCCAAAATGGGGTGAAGGAGGCACTTCTAGCTACAGCTGGTTAGCAGTGGGTTATCCTAGTCTCTTAACAGCTGGCCGAGTTGACCATGTGGGCCTAAAAGCGCGAAAAGCTTGACAAGGCTCAGCGCAACTGAGAAAACCAGGCCGATGGATGGCGGAGCATTTTTTGGCCCTTAACGAAGCAGAAGCCCAGACGATAGTGTCCAGCTGCTACCAGGGCAAAGAAGAATTCCCTGACCGGGAATCGAACCCGGGCCGCGGCGGTGAGAGCGCCGAATCCTAGCCACTAGACCACCAGGGAGAGGTGTGCCCTGTTTTTCCCAGGCTAGCGAGACGAAGTCAATGGCAAATACCCAAGATGGCGTTGATGCACTTTGGAGTGGGCAAATACGGCTTTCTTCCGTCAGAACCAAGGTCTCCAAAATGGGGTGAAGGAGGCACTTCTAGCTACAGCTGGTTAGCAGTGGGTTATCCTAGTCTCTTAACAGCTGGCCGAGTTGGCCATGTGGGCCTAAAAGCGCGAAAAGCTTGACAAGGCTCAGCGGAACTGAGAAAACCAGGCCGATGGATGGCGGAGCATTTTTTGGCCCTTAACGAAGCAGAAGCCCAGACGATAGTGTCCAGCTGCTACCAGGGCAAAGAAGAATTCCCTGACCGGGAATCGAACCCGGGCTGCGGCGGTGAGAGCGCCGAATCCTAGCCACTAGACCACCAGGGAGAGGTGTGCCCTGTTCTTCCCAGGCTAGCGAGACGAAGTCAATGGCAAATACCCAAGATGGCGTTGATGCACTTTGGAGTGGGCAAATACGGCTTTCTTCCGTCAGAACCAAGGTCTCCAAAATGGGGTGAAGGAGGCACTTCTAGCTACAGCTGGTTAGCAGTGGGTTATCCTAGTCTCTTAACAGCTGGCCGAGTTGACCATGTGGGCCTAAAAGCGCGAAAAGCTTGACAAGGCTCAGCGCAACTGAGAAAACCAGGCCGATGGATGGCGGAGCATTTTTTGGCCCTTAACGAAGCAGAAGCCCAGACGATAGTGTCCAGCTGCTACCAGGGCAAAGAAGAATTCCCTGACCGGGAATCGAACCCGGGCCGCGGCGGTGAGAGCGCCGAATCCTAGCCACTAGACCACCAGGGAGAGGTGTGCCCCGTTCTTCCCAGGCTAGCGAGACGAAGTCAATGGCAAATACCCAAGATGGCGTTGATGCACTTTGGAGTGGGCAAATACGGCTTTCTTCCGTCAGAACCAAGGTCTCCAAAATGGGGTGAAGGAGGCACTTCTAGCTACAGCTGGTTAGCAGTGGGTTATCCTAGTCTCTTAACAGCTGGCCGAGTTGACCATGTGGGCCTAAAAGCGCGAAAAGCTTGACAAGGCTCAGCGCAACTGAGAAAACCAGGCCGATGGATGGCGGAGCATTTTTTGGCCCTTAACGAAGCAGAAGCCCAGACGATAGTGTCCAGCTGCTACCAGGGCAAAGAAGAATTCCCTGACCGGGAATCGAACCCGGGCCGCGGCGGTGAGAGCGCCGAATCCTAGCCACTAGACCACCAGGGAGAGGTGTGCCCCGTTTTTCCCAGGCTAGCGAGACGAAGTCAATGGCAAATACCCAAGATGGCGTTGATGCACTTTGGAGTGGGCAAATACGGCTTTCTTCCGTCAGAACCAAGGTCTCCAAAATGGGGTGAAGGAGGCACTTCTAGCTACAGCTGGTTAGCAGTGGGTTATCCTAGTCTCTTAACAGCTGGCCGAGTTGGCCATGTGGGCCTAAAAGCGCGAAAAGCTTGACAAGGCTCAGCGGAACTGAGAAAACCAGGCTGATGGATGGCGGAGCATTTTTTGGCCCTTAACGAAGCAGAAGCCCAGACGATAGTGTCCAGCTGCTACCAGGGCAAAGAAGAATTCCCTGACCGGGAATCGAACCCGGGCTGCGGCGGTGAGAGCGCCGAATCCTAGCCACTAGACCACCAGGGAGAGGTGTGCCCTGTTCTTCCCAGGCTAGCGAGACGAAGTCAATGGCAAATACCCAAGATGGCGATGCACTTTGGAGTGGGCAAATACGGCTTTCTTCCGTCAGAACCAAGGTCTCCAAAATGGGGTGAAGGAGGCACTTCTAGCTACAGCTGGTTAGCAGTGGGTTATCCTAGTCTCTTAACAGCTGGCCGAGTTGACCATGTGGGCCTAAAAGCGCGAAAAGCTTGACAAGGCTCAGCGCAACTGAGAAAACCAGGCCGATGGATGGCGGAGCATTTTTTGGCCCTTAACGAAGCAGAAGCCCAGACGATAGTGTCCAGCTGCTACCAGGGCAAAGAAGAATTCCCTGACCGGGAATCGAACCCGGGCCGCGGCGGTGAGAGCGCCGAATCCTAGCCACTAGACCACCAGGGAGAGGTGTGCCCCGTTCTTCCCAGGCTAGCGAGACGAAGTCAATGGCAAATACCCAAGATGGCGTTGATGCACTTTGGAGTGGGCAAATACGGCTTTCTTCCGTCAGAACCAAGGTCTCCAAAATGGGGTGAAGGAGGCACTTCTAGCTACAGCTGGTTAGCAGTGGGTTATCCTAGTCTCTTAACAGCTGGCCGAGTTGACCATGTGGGCCTAAAAGCGCGAAAAGCTTGACAAGGCTCAGCGCAACTGAGAAAACCAGGCCGATGGATGGCGGAGCATTTTTTGGCCCTTAACGAAGCAGAAGCCCAGACGATAGTGTCCAGCTGCTACCAGGGCAAAGAAGAATTCCCTGACCGGGAATCGAACCCGGGCCGCGGCGGTGAGAGCGCCGAATCCTAGCCACTAGACCACCAGGGAGAGGTGTGCCCCGTTTTTCCCAGGCTAGCGAGACGAAGTCAATGGCAAATACCCAAGATGGCGTTGATGCACTTTGGAGTGGGCAAATACGGCTTTCTTCCGTCAGAACCAAGGTCTCCAAAATGGGGTGAAGGAGGCACTTCTAGCTACAGCTGGTTAGCAGTGGGTTATCCTAGTCTCTTAACAGCTGGCCGAGTTGGCCATGTGGGCCTAAAAGCGCGAAAAGCTTGACAAGGCTCAGCGGAACTGAGAAAACCAGGCCGATGGATGGCGGAGCATTTTTTGGCCCTTAACGAAGCAGAAGCCCAGACGATAGTGTCCAGCTGCTACCAGGGCAAAGAAGAATTCCCTGACCGGGAATCGAACCCGGGCTGCGGCGGTGAGAGCGCCGAATCCTAGCCACTAGACCACCAGGGAGAGGTGTGCCCTGTTCTTCCCAGGCTAGCGAGACGAAGTCAATGGCAAATACCCAAGATGGCGTTGATGCACTTTGGAGTGGGCAAATACGGCTTTCTTCCGTCAGAACCAAGGTCTCCAAAATGGGGTGAAGGAGGCACTTCTAGCTACAGCTGGTTAGCAGTGGGTTATCCTAGTCTCTTAACAGCTGGCCGAGTTGACCATGTGGGCCTAAAAGCGCGAAAAGCTTGACAAGGCTCAGCGCAACTGAGAAAACCAGGCCGATGGATGGCGGAGCATTTTTTGGCCCTTAACGAAGCAGAAGCCCAGACGATAGTGTCCAGCTGCTACCAGGGCAAAGAAGAATTCCCTGACCGGGAATCGAACCCGGGCCGCGGCGGTGAGAGCGCCGAATCCTAGCCACTAGACCACCAGGGAGAGGTGTGCCCCGTTCTTCCCAGGCTAGCGAGACGAAGTCAATGGCAAATACCCAAGATGGCGTTGATGCACTTTGGAGTGGGCAAATACGGCTTTCTTCCGTCAGAACCAAGGTCTCCAAAATGGGGTGAAGGAGGCACTTCTAGCTACAGCTGGTTAGCAGTGGGTTATCCTAGTCTCTTAACAGCTGGCCGAGTTGACCATGTGGGCCTAAAAGCGCGAAAAGCTTGACAAGGCTCAGCGCAACTGAGAAAACCAGGCCGATGGATGGCGGAGCATTTTTTGGCCCTTAACGAAGCAGAAGCCCAGACGATAGTGTCCAGCTGCTACCAGGGCAAAGAAGAATTCCCTGACCGGGAATCGAACCCGGGCCGCGGCGGTGAGAGCGCCGAATCCTAGCCACTAGACCACCAGGGAGAGGTGTGCCCCGTTTTTCCCAGGCTAGCGAGACGAAGTCAATGGCAAATACCCAAGATGGCGTTGATGCACTTTGGAGTGGGCAAATACGGCTTTCTTCCGTCAGAACCAAGGTCTCCAAAATGGGGTGAAGGAGGCACTTCTAGCTACAGCTGGTTAGCAGTGGGTTATCCTAGTCTCTTAACAGCTGGCCGAGTTGGCCATGTGGGCCTAAAAGCGCGAAAAGCTTGACAAGGCTCAGCGGAACTGAGAAAACCAGGCCGATGGATGGCGGAGCATTTTTTGGCCCTTAACGAAGCAGAAGCCCAGACGATAGTGTCCAGCTGCTACCAGGGCAAAGAAGAATTCCCTGACCGGGAATCGAACCCGGGCTGCGGCGGTGAGAGCGCCGAATCCTAGCCACTAGACCACCAGGGAGAGGTGTGCCCTGTTCTTCCCAGGCTAGCGAGACGAAGTCAATGGCAAATACCCAAGATGGCGTTGATGCACTTTGGAGTGGGCAAATACGGCTTTCTTCCGTCAGAACCAAGGTCTCCAAAATGGGGTGAAGGAGGCACTTCTAGCTACAGCTGGTTAGCAGTGGGTTATCCTAGTCTCTTAACAGCTGGCCGAGTTGACCATGTGGGCCTAAAAGCGCGAAAAGCTTGACAAGGCTCAGCGCAACTGAGAAAACCAGGCCGATGGATGGCGGAGCATTTTTTGGCCCTTAACGAAGCAGAAGCCCAGACGATAGTGTCCAGCTGCTACCAGGGCAAAGAAGAATTCCCTGACCGGGAATCGAACCCGGGCCGCGGCGGTGAGAGCGCCGAATCCTAGCCACTAGACCACCAGGGAGAGGTGTGCCCCGTTCTTCCCAGGCTAGCGAGACGAAGTCAATGGCAAATACCCAAGATGGCGTTGATGCACTTTGGAGTGGGCAAATACGGCTTTCTTCCGTCAGAACCAAGGTCTCCAAAATGGGGTGAAGGAGGCACTTCTAGCTACAGCTGGTTAGCAGTGGGTTATCCTAGTCTCTTAACAGCTGGCCGAGTTGACCATGTGGGCCTAAAAGCGCGAAAAGCTTGACAAGGCTCAGCGCAACTGAGAAAACCAGGCCGATGGATGGCGGAGCATTTTTTGGCCCTTAACGAAGCAGAAGCCCAGACGATAGTGTCCAGCTGCTACCAGGGCAAAGAAGAATTCCCTGACCGGGAATCGAACCCGGGCCGCGGCGGTGAGAGCGCCGAATCCTAGCCACTAGACCACCAGGGAGAGGTGTGCCCCGTTTTTCCCAGGCTAGCGAGACGAAGTCAATGGCAAATACCCAAGATGGCGTTGATGCACTTTGGAGTGGGCAAATACGGCTTTCTTCCGTCAGAACCAAGGTCTCCAAAATGGGGTGAAGGAGGCACTTCTAGCTACAGCTGGTTAGCAGTGGGTTATCCTAGTCTCTTAACAGCTGGCCGAGTTGGCCATGTGGGCCTAAAAGCGCGAAAAGCTTGACAAGGCTCAGCGGAACTGAGAAAACCAGGCTGATGGATGGCGGAGCATTTTTTGGCCCTTAACGAAGCAGAAGCCCAGACGATAGTGTCCAGCTGCTACCAGGGCAAAGAAGAATTCCCTGACCGGGAATCGAACCCGGGCTGCGGCGGTGAGAGCGCCGAATCCTAGCCACTAGACCACCAGGGAGAGGTGTGCCCTGTTCTTCCCAGGCTAGCGAGACGAAGTCAATGGCAAATACCCAAGATGGCGTTGATGCACTTTGGAGTGGGCAAATACGGCTTTCTTCCGTCAGAACCAAGGTCTCCAAAATGGGGTGAAGGAGGCACTTCTAGCTACAGCTGGTTAGCAGTGGGTTATCCTAGTCTCTTAACAGCTGGCCGAGTTGACCATGTGGGCCTAAAAGCGCGAAAAGCTTGACAAGGCTCAGCGCAACTGAGAAAACCAGGCCGATGGATGGCGGAGCATTTTTTGGCCCTTAACGAAGCAGAAGCCCAGACGATAGTGTCCAGCTGCTACCAGGGCAAAGAAGAATTCCCTGACCGGGAATCGAACCCGGGCCACGGCGGTGAGAGCGCCGAATCCTAGCCACTAGACCACCAGGGAGAGGTGTGCCCCGTTCTTCCCAGGCTAGCGAGACGAAGTCAATGGCAAATACCCAAGATGGCGTTGATGCACTTTGGAGTGGGCAAATACGGCTTTCTTCCGTCAGAACCAAGGTCTCCAAAATGGGGTGAAGGAGGCACTTCTAGCTACAGCTGGTTAGCAGTGGGTTATCCTAGTCTCTTAACAGCTGGCCGAGTTGACCATGTGGGCCTAAAAGCGCGAAAAGCTTGACAAGGCTCAGCGCAACTGAGAAAACCAGGCCGATGGATGGCGGAGCATTTTTTGGCCCTTAACGAAGCAGAAGCCCAGACGATAGTGTCCAGCTGCTACCAGGGCAAAGAAGAATTCCCTGACCGGGAATCGAACCCGGGCCGCGGCGGTGAGAGCGCCGAATCCTAGCCACTAGACCACCAGGGAGAGGTGTGCCCCGTTTTTCCCAGGCTAGCGAGACGAAGTCAATGGCAAATACCCAAGATGGCGTTGATGCACTTTGGAGTGGGCAAATACGGCTTTCTTCCGTCAGAACCAAGGTCTCCAAAATGGGGTGAAGGAGGCACTTCTAGCTACAGCTGGTTAGCAGTGGGTTATCCTAGTCTCTTAACAGCTGGCCGAGTTGGCCATGTGGGCCTAAAAGCGCGAAAAGCTTGACAAGGCTCAGCGGAACTGAGAAAACCAGGCCGATGGATGGCGGAGCATTTTTTGGCCCTTAACGAAGCAGAAGCCCAGACGATAGTGTCCAGCTGCTACCAGGGCAAAGAAGAATTCCCTGACCGGGAATCGAACCCGGGCTGCGGCGGTGAGAGCGCCGAATCCTAGCCACTAGACCACCAGGGAGAGGTGTGCCCTGTTCTTCCCAGGCTAGCGAGACGAAGTCAATGGCAAATACCCAAGATGGCGTTGATGCACTTTGGAGTGGGCAAATACGGCTTTCTTCCGTCAGAACCAAGGTCTCCAAAATGGGGTGAAGGAGGCACTTCTAGCTACAGCTGGTTAGCAGTGGGTTATCCTAGTCTCTTAACAGCTGGCCGAGTTGACCATGTGGGCCTAAAAGCGCGAAAAGCTTGACAAGGCTCAGCGCAACTGAGAAAACCAGGCCGATGGATGGCGGAGCATTTTTTGGCCCTTAACGAAGCAGAAGCCCAGACGATAGTGTCCAGCTGCTACCAGGGCAAAGAAGAATTCCCTGACCGGGAATCGAACCCGGGCCGCGGCGGTGAGAGCGCCGAATCCTAGCCACTAGACCACCAGGGAGAGGTGTGCCCCGTTCTTCCCAGGCTAGCGAGACGAAGTCAATGGCAAATACCCAAGATGGCGTTGATGCACTTTGGAGTGGGCAAATACGGCTTTCTTCCGTCAGAACCAAGGTCTCCAAAATGGGGTGAAGGAGGCACTTCTAGCTACAGCTGGTTAGCAGTGGGTTATCCTAGTCTCTTAACAGCTGGCCGAGTTGACCATGTGGGCCTAAAAGCGCGAAAAGCTTGACAAGGCTCAGCGCAACTGAGAAAACCAGGCCGATGGATGGCGGAGCATTTTTTGGCCCTTAACGAAGCAGAAGCCCAGACGATAGTGTCCAGCTGCTACCAGGGCAAAGAAGAATTCCCTGACCGGGAATCGAACCCGGGCCGCGGCGGTGAGAGCGCCGAATCCTAGCCACTAGACCACCAGGGAGAGGTGTGCCCCGTTTTTCCCAGGCTAGCGAGACGAAGTCAATGGCAAATACCCAAGATGGCGTTGATGCACTTTGGAGTGGGCAAATACGGCTTTCTTCCGTCAGAACCAAGGTCTCCAAAATGGGGTGAAGGAGGCACTTCTAGCTACAGCTGGTTAGCAGTGGGTTATCCTAGTCTCTTAACAGCTGGCCGAGTTGGCCATGTGGGCCTAAAAGCGCGAAAAGCTTGACAAGGCTCAGCGGAACTGAGAAAACCAGGCCGATGGATGGCGGAGCATTTTTTGGCCCTTAACGAAGCAGAAGCCCAGACGATAGTGTCCAGCTGCTACCAGGGCAAAGAAGAATTCCCTGACCGGGAATCGAACCCGGGCTGCGGCGGTGAGAGCGCCGAATCCTAGCCACTAGACCACCAGGGAGAGGTGTGCCCTGTTCTTCCCAGGCTAGCGAGACGAAGTCAATGGCAAATACCCAAGATGGCGTTGATGCACTTTGGAGTGGGCAAATACGGCTTTCTTCCGTCAGAACCAAGGTCTCCAAAATGGGGTGAAGGAGGCACTTCTAGCTACAGCTGGTTAGCAGTGGGTTATCCTAGTCTCTTAACAGCTGGCCGAGTTGACCATGTGGGCCTAAAAGCGCGAAAAGCTTGACAAGGCTCAGCGCAACTGAGAAAACCAGGCCGATGGATGGCGGAGCATTTTTTGGCCCTTAACGAAGCAGAAGCCCAGACGATAGTGTCCAGCTGCTACCAGGGCAAAGAAGAATTCCCTGACCGGGAATCGAACCCGGGCCGCGGCGGTGAGAGCGCCGAATCCTAGCCACTAGACCACCAGGGAGAGGTGTGCCCCGTTCTTCCCAGGCTAGCGAGACGAAGTCAATGGCAAATACCCAAGATGGCGTTGATGCACTTTGGAGTGGGCAAATACGGCTTTCTTCCGTCAGAACCAAGGTCTCCAAAATGGGGTGAAGGAGGCACTTCTAGCTACAGCTGGTTAGCAGTGGGTTATCCTAGTCTCTTAACAGCTGGCCGAGTTGACCATGTGGGCCTAAAAGCGCGAAAAGCTTGACAAGGCTCAGCGCAACTGAGAAAACCAGGCCGATGGATGGCGGAGCATTTTTTGGCCCTTAACGAAGCAGAAGCCCAGACGATAGTGTCCAGCTGCTACCAGGGCAAAGAAGAATTCCCTGACCGGGAATCGAACCCGGGCCGCGGCGGTGAGAGCGCCGAATCCTAGCCACTAGACCACCAGGGAGAGGTGTGCCCTGTTTTTCCCAGGCTAGCGAGACGAAGTCAATGGCAAATACCCAAGATGGCGTTGATGCACTTTGGAGTGGGCAAATACGGCTTTCTTCCGTCAGAACCAAGGTCTCCAAAATGGGGTGAAGGAGGCACTTCTAGCTACAGCTGGTTAGCAGTGGGTTATCCTAGTCTCTTAACAGCTGGCCGAGTTGGCCATGTGGGCCTAAAAGCGCGAAAAGCTTGACAAGGCTCAGCGGAACTGAGAAAACCAGGCCGATGGATGGCGGAGCATTTTTTGGCCCTTAACGAAGCAGAAGCCCAGACGATAGTGTCCAGCTGCTACCAGGGCAAAGAAGAATTCCCTGACCGGGAATCGAACCCGGGCTGCGGCGGTGAGAGCGCCGAATCCTAGCCACTAGACCACCAGGGAGAGGTGTGCCCTGTTCTTCCCAGGCTAGCGAGACGAAGTCAATGGCAAATACCCAAGATGGCGTTGATGCACTTTGGAGTGGGCAAATACGGCTTTCTTCCGTCAGAACCAAGGTCTCCAAAATGGGGTGAAGGAGGCACTTCTAGCTACAGCTGGTTAGCAGTGGGTTATCCTAGTCTCTTAACAGCTGGCCGAGTTGACCATGTGGGCCTAAAAGCGCGAAAAGCTTGACAAGGCTCAGCGCAACTGAGAAAACCAGGCCGATGGATGGCGGAGCATTTTTTGGCCCTTAACGAAGCAGAAGCCCAGACGATAGTGTCCAGCTGCTACCAGGGCAAAGAAGAATTCCCTGACCGGGAATCGAACCCGGGCCGCGGCGGTGAGAGCGCCGAATCCTAGCCACTAGACCACCAGGGAGAGGTGTGCCCCGTTCTTCCCAGGCTAGCGAGACGAAGTCAATGGCAAATACCCAAGATGGCGTTGATGCACTTTGGAGTGGGCAAATACGGCTTTCTTCCGTCAGAACCAAGGTCTCCAAAATGGGGTGAAGGAGGCACTTCTAGCTACAGCTGGTTAGCAGTGGGTTATCCTAGTCTCTTAACAGCTGGCCGAGTTGACCATGTGGGCCTAAAAGCGCGAAAAGCTTGACAAGGCTCAGCGCAACTGAGAAAACCAGGCCGATGGATGGCGGAGCATTTTTTGGCCCTTAACGAAGCAGAAGCCCAGACGATAGTGTCCAGCTGCTACCAGGGCAAAGAAGAATTCCCTGACCGGGAATCGAACCCGGGCCGCGGCGGTGAGAGCGCCGAATCCTAGCCACTAGACCACCAGGGAGAGGTGTGCCCCGTTTTTCCCAGGCTAGCGAGACGAAGTCAATGGCAAATACCCAAGATGGCGTTGATGCACTTTGGAGTGGGCAAATACGGCTTTCTTCCGTCAGAACCAAGGTCTCCAAAATGGGGTGAAGGAGGCACTTCTAGCTACAGCTGGTTAGCAGTGGGTTATCCTAGTCTCTTAACAGCTGGCCGAGTTGGCCATGTGGGCCTAAAAGCGCGAAAAGCTTGACAAGGCTCAGCGGAACTGAGAAAACCAGGCTGATGGATGGCGGAGCATTTTTTGGCCCTTAACGAAGCAGAAGCCCAGACGATAGTGTCCAGCTGCTACCAGGGCAAAGAAGAATTCCCTGACCGGGAATCGAACCCGGGCTGCGGCGGTGAGAGCGCCGAATCCTAGCCACTAGACCACCAGGGAGAGGTGTGCCCTGTTCTTCCCAGGCTAGCGAGACGAAGTCAATGGCAAATACCCAAGATGGCGTTGATGCACTTTGGAGTGGGCAAATACGGCTTTCTTCCGTCAGAACCAAGGTCTCCAAAATGGGGTGAAGGAGGCACTTCTAGCTACAGCTGGTTAGCAGTGGGTTATCCTAGTCTCTTAACAGCTGGCCGAGTTGACCATGTGGGCCTAAAAGCGCGAAAAGCTTGACAAGGCTCAGCGCAACTGAGAAAACCAGGCCGATGGATGGCGGAGCATTTTTTGGCCCTTAACGAAGCAGAAGCCCAGACGATAGTGTCCAGCTGCTACCAGGGCAAAGAAGAATTCCCTGACCGGGAATCGAACCCGGGCCGCGGCGGTGAGAGCGCCGAATCCTAGCCACTAGACCACCAGGGAGAGGTGTGCCCCGTTCTTCCCAGGCTAGCGAGACGAAGTCAATGGCAAATACCCAAGATGGCGTTGATGCACTTTGGAGTGGGCAAATACGGCTTTCTTCCGTCAGAACCAAGGTCTCCAAAATGGGGTGAAGGAGGCACTTCTAGCTACAGCTGGTTAGCAGTGGGTTATCCTAGTCTCTTAACAGCTGGCCGAGTTGACCATGTGGGCCTAAAAGCGCGAAAAGCTTGACAAGGCTCAGCGCAACTGAGAAAACCAGGCCGATGGATGGCGGAGCATTTTTTGGCCCTTAACGAAGCAGAAGCCCAGACGATAGTGTCCAGCTGCTACCAGGGCAAAGAAGAATTCCCTGACCGGGAATCGAACCCGGGCCGCGGCGGTGAGAGCGCCGAATCCTAGCCACTAGACCACCAGGGAGAGGTGTGCCCCGTTTTTCCCAGGCTAGCGAGACGAAGTCAATGGCAAATACCCAAGATGGCGTTGATGCACTTTGGAGTGGGCAAATACGGCTTTCTTCCGTCAGAACCAAGGTCTCCAAAATGGGGTGAAGGAGGCACTTCTAGCTACAGCTGGTTAGCAGTGGGTTATCCTAGTCTCTTAACAGCTGGCCGAGTTGGCCATGTGGGCCTAAAAGCGCGAAAAGCTTGACAAGGCTCAGCGGAACTGAGAAAACCAGGCCGATGGATGGCGGAGCATTTTTTGGCCCTTAACGAAGCAGAAGCCCAGACGATAGTGTCCAGCTGCTACCAGGGCAAAGAAGAATTCCCTGACCGGGAATCGAACCCGGGCTGCGGCGGTGAGAGCGCCGAATCCTAGCCACTAGACCACCAGGGAGAGGTGTGCCCTGTTCTTCCCAGGCTAGCGAGACGAAGTCAATGGCAAATACCCAAGATGGCGTTGATGCACTTTGGAGTGGGCAAATACGGCTTTCTTCCGTCAGAACCAAGGTCTCCAAAATGGGGTGAAGGAGGCACTTCTAGCTACAGCTGGTTAGCAGTGGGTTATCCTAGTCTCTTAACAGCTGGCCGAGTTGACCATGTGGGCCTAAAAGCGCGAAAAGCTTGACAAGGCTCAGCGCAACTGAGAAAACCAGGCCGATGGATGGCGGAGCATTTTTTGGCCCTTAACGAAGCAGAAGCCCAGACGATAGTGTCCAGCTGCTACCAGGGCAAAGAAGAATTCCCTGACCGGGAATCGAACCCGGGCCGCGGCGGTGAGAGCGCCGAATCCTAGCCACTAGACCACCAGGGAGAGGTGTGCCCCGTTCTTCCCAGGCTAGCGAGACGAAGTCAATGGCAAATACCCAAGATGGCGTTGATGCACTTTGGAGTGGGCAAATACGGCTTTCTTCCGTCAGAACCAAGGTCTCCAAAATGGGGTGAAGGAGGCACTTCTAGCTACAGCTGGTTAGCAGTGGGTTATCCTAGTCTCTTAACAGCTGGCCGAGTTGACCATGTGGGCCTAAAAGCGCGAAAAGCTTGACAAGGCTCAGCGCAACTGAGAAAACCAGGCCGATGGATGGCGGAGCATTTTTTGGCCCTTAACGAAGCAGAAGCCCAGACGATAGTGTCCAGCTGCTACCAGGGCAAAGAAGAATTCCCTGACCGGGAATCGAACCCGGGCCGCGGCGGTGAGAGCGCCGAATCCTAGCCACTAGACCACCAGGGAGAGGTGTGCCCCGTTTTTCCCAGGCTAGCGAGACGAAGTCAATGGCAAATACCCAAGATGGCGTTGATGCACTTTGGAGTGGGCAAATACGGCTTTCTTCCGTCAGAACCAAGGTCTCCAAAATGGGGTGAAGGAGGCACTTCTAGCTACAGCTGGTTAGCAGTGGGTTATCCTAGTCTCTTAACAGCTGGCCGAGTTGGCCATGTGGGCCTAAAAGCGCGAAAAGCTTGACAAGGCTCAGCGGAACTGAGAAAACCAGGCCGATGGATGGCGGAGCATTTTTTGGCCCTTAACGAAGCAGAAGCCCAGACGATAGTGTCCAGCTGCTACCAGGGCAAAGAAGAATTCCCTGACCGGGAATCGAACCCGGGCTGCGGCGGTGAGAGCGCCGAATCCTAGCCACTAGACCACCAGGGAGAGGTGTGCCCTGTTCTTCCCAGGCTAGCGAGACGAAGTCAATGGCAAATACCCAAGATGGCGTTGATGCACTTTGGAGTGGGCAAATACGGCTTTCTTCCGTCAGAACCAAGGTCTCCAAAATGGGGTGAAGGAGGCACTTCTAGCTACAGCTGGTTAGCAGTGGGTTATCCTAGTCTCTTAACAGCTGGCCGAGTTGACCATGTGGGCCTAAAAGCGCGAAAAGCTTGACAAGGCTCAGCGCAACTGAGAAAACCAGGCCGATGGATGGCGGAGCATTTTTTGGCCCTTAACGAAGCAGAAGCCCAGACGATAGTGTCCAGCTGCTACCAGGGCAAAGAAGAATTCCCTGACCGGGAATCGAACCCGGGCCGCGGCGGTGAGAGCGCCGAATCCTAGCCACTAGACCACCAGGGAGAGGTGTGCCCCGTTCTTCCCAGGCTAGCGAGACGAAGTCAATGGCAAATACCCAAGATGGCGTTGATGCACTTTGGAGTGGGCAAATACGGCTTTCTTCCGTCAGAACCAAGGTCTCCAAAATGGGGTGAAGGAGGCACTTCTAGCTACAGCTGGTTAGCAGTGGGTTATCCTAGTCTCTTAACAGCTGGCCGAGTTGACCATGTGGGCCTAAAAGCGCGAAAAGCTTGACAAGGCTCAGCGCAACTGAGAAAACCAGGCCGATGGATGGCGGAGCATTTTTTGGCCCTTAACGAAGCAGAAGCCCAGACGATAGTGTCCAGCTGCTACCAGGGCAAAGAAGAATTCCCTGACCGGGAATCGAACCCGGGCCGCGGCGGTGAGAGCGCCGAATCCTAGCCACTAGACCACCAGGGAGAGGTGTGCCCTGTTTTTCCCAGGCTAGCGAGACGAAGTCAATGGCAAATACCCAAGATGGCGTTGATGCACTTTGGAGTGGGCAAATACGGCTTTCTTCCGTCAGAACCAAGGTCTCCAAAATGGGGTGAAGGAGGCACTTCTAGCTACAGCTGGTTAGCAGTGGGTTATCCTAGTCTCTTAACAGCTGGCCGAGTTGGCCATGTGGGCCTAAAAGCGCGAAAAGCTTGACAAGGCTCAGCGGAACTGAGAAAACCAGGCCGATGGATGGCGGAGCATTTTTTGGCCCTTAACGAAGCAGAAGCCCAGACGATAGTGTCCAGCTGCTACCAGGGCAAAGAAGAATTCCCTGACCGGGAATCGAACCCGGGCTGCGGCGGTGAGAGCGCCGAATCCTAGCCACTAGACCACCAGGGAGAGGTGTGCCCCAATCTTCCCAGGCTAGCGAGATGAAGTCAATGGCAAATACCCAAGATGGCGTTGATGCACTTTGGAGTGGGCAAATACGGCTTTCTTCCGTCAGAACCAAGGTCTCCAAAATGGGGTGAAGGAGGCACTTCTAGCTACAGCTGGTTAGCAGTGGGTTATCCTAGTCTCTTAACAGCTGGCCGAGTTGACCATGTGGGCCTAAAAGCGCGAAAAGCTTGACAAGGCTCAGCGCAACTGAGAAAACCAGGCCGATGGATGGCGGAGCATTTTTTGGCCCTTAACGAAGCAGAAGCCCAGACGATAGTGTCCAGCTGCTACCAGGGCAAAGAAGAATTCCCTGACCGGGAATCGAACCCGGGCCGCGGCGGTGAGAGCGCCGAATCCTAGCCACTAGACCACCAGGGAGAGGTGTGCCCCGTTCTTCCCAGGCTAGCGAGACGAAGTCAATGGCAAATACCCAAGATGGCGTTGATGCACTTTGGAGTGGGCAAATACGGCTTTCTTCCGTCAGAACCAAGGTCTCCAAAATGGGGTGAAGGAGGCACTTCTAGCTACAGCTGGTTAGCAGTGGGTTATCCTAGTCTCTTAACAGCTGGCCGAGTTGACCATGTGGGCCTAAAAGCGCGAAAAGCTTGACAAGGCTCAGCGCAACTGAGAAAACCAGGCCGATGGATGGCGGAGCATTTTTTGGCCCTTAACGAAGCAGAAGCCCAGACGATAGTGTCCAGCTGCTACCAGGGCAAAGAAGAATTCCCTGACCGGGAATCGAACCCGGGCCGCGGCGGTGAGAGCGCCGAATCCTAGCCACTAGACCACCAGGGAGAGGTGTGCCCCGTTTTTCCCAGGCTAGCGAGACGAAGTCAATGGCAAATACCCAAGATGGCGTTGATGCACTTTGGAGTGGGCAAATACGGCTTTCTTCCGTCAGAACCAAGGTCTCCAAAATGGGGTGAAGGAGGCACTTCTAGCTACAGCTGGTTAGCAGTGGGTTATCCTAGTCTCTTAACAGCTGGCCGAGTTGGCCATGTGGGCCTAAAAGCGCGAAAAGCTTGACAAGGCTCAGCGGAACTGAGAAAACCAGGCTGATGGATGGCGGAGCATTTTTTGGCCCTTAACGAAGCAGAAGCCCAGACGATAGTGTCCAGCTGCTACCAGGGCAAAGAAGAATTCCCTGACCGGGAATCGAACCCGGGCTGCGGCGGTGAGAGCGCCGAATCCTAGCCACTAGACCACCAGGGAGAGGTGTGCCCTGTTCTTCCCAGGCTAGCGAGACGAAGTCAATGGCAAATACCCAAGATGGCGTTGATGCACTTTGGAGTGGGCAAATACGGCTTTCTTCCGTCAGAACCAAGGTCTCCAAAATGGGGTGAAGGAGGCACTTCTAGCTACAGCTGGTTAGCAGTGGGTTATCCTAGTCTCTTAACAGCTGGCCGAGTTGACCATGTGGGCCTAAAAGCGCGAAAAGCTTGACAAGGCTCAGCGCAACTGAGAAAACCAGGCCGATGGATGGCGGAGCATTTTTTGGCCCTTAACGAAGCAGAAGCCCAGACGATAGTGTCCAGCTGCTACCAGGGCAAAGAAGAATTCCCTGACCGGGAATCGAACCCGGGCCGCGGCGGTGAGAGCGCCGAATCCTAGCCACTAGACCACCAGGGAGAGGTGTGCCCCGTTCTTCCCAGGCTAGCGAGACGAAGTCAATGGCAAATACCCAAGATGGCGTTGATGCACTTTGGAGTGGGCAAATACGGCTTTCTTCCGTCAGAACCAAGGTCTCCAAAATGGGGTGAAGGAGGCACTTCTAGCTACAGCTGGTTAGCAGTGGGTTATCCTAGTCTCTTAACAGCTGGCCGAGTTGACCATGTGGGCCTAAAAGCGCGAAAAGCTTGACAAGGCTCAGCGCAACTGAGAAAACCAGGCCGATGGATGGCGGAGCATTTTTTGGCCCTTAACGAAGCAGAAGCCCAGACGATAGTGTCCAGCTGCTACCAGGGCAAAGAAGAATTCCCTGACCGGGAATCGAACCCGGGCCGCGGCGGTGAGAGCGCCGAATCCTAGCCACTAGACCACCAGGGAGAGGTGTGCCCCGTTTTTCCCAGGCTAGCGAGACGAAGTCAATGGCAAATACCCAAGATGGCGTTGATGCACTTTGGAGTGGGCAAATACGGCTTTCTTCCGTCAGAACCAAGGTCTCCAAAATGGGGTGAAGGAGGCACTTCTAGCTACAGCTGGTTAGCAGTGGGTTATCCTAGTCTCTTAACAGCTGGCCGAGTTGGCCATGTGGGCCTAAAAGCGCGAAAAGCTTGACAAGGCTCAGCGGAACTGAGAAAACCAGGCCGATGGATGGCGGAGCATTTTTTGGCCCTTAACGAAGCAGAAGCCCAGACGATAGTGTCCAGCTGCTACCAGGGCAAAGAAGAATTCCCTGACCGGGAATCGAACCCGGGCTGCGGCGGTGAGAGCGCCGAATCCTAGCCACTAGACCACCAGGGAGAGGTGTGCCCTGTTCTTCCCAGGCTAGCGAGACGAAGTCAATGGCAAATACCCAAGATGGCGTTGATGCACTTTGGAGTGGGCAAATACGGCTTTCTTCCGTCAGAACCAAGGTCTCCAAAATGGGGTGAAGGAGGCACTTCTAGCTACAGCTGGTTAGCAGTGGGTTATCCTAGTCTCTTAACAGCTGGCCGAGTTGACCATGTGGGCCTAAAAGCGCGAAAAGCTTGACAAGGCTCAGCGCAACTGAGAAAACCAGGCCGATGGATGGCGGAGCATTTTTTGGCCCTTAACGAAGCAGAAGCCCAGACGATAGTGTCCAGCTGCTACCAGGGCAAAGAAGAATTCCCTGACCGGGAATCGAACCCGGGCCGCGGCGGTGAGAGCGCCGAATCCTAGCCACTAGACCACCAGGGAGAGGTGTGCCCCGTTCTTCCCAGGCTAGCGAGACGAAGTCAATGGCAAATACCCAAGATGGCGTTGATGCACTTTGGAGTGGGCAAATACGGCTTTCTTCCGTCAGAACCAAGGTCTCCAAAATGGGGTGAAGGAGGCACTTCTAGCTACAGCTGGTTAGCAGTGGGTTATCCTAGTCTCTTAACAGCTGGCCGAGTTGACCATGTGGGCCTAAAAGCGCGAAAAGCTTGACAAGGCTCAGCGCAACTGAGAAAACCAGGCCGATGGATGGCGGAGCATTTTTTGGCCCTTAACGAAGCAGAAGCCCAGACGATAGTGTCCAGCTGCTACCAGGGCAAAGAAGAATTCCCTGACCGGGAATCGAACCCGGGCCGCGGCGGTGAGAGCGCCGAATCCTAGCCACTAGACCACCAGGGAGAGGTGTGCCCCGTTTTTCCCAGGCTAGCGAGACGAAGTCAATGGCAAATACCCAAGATGGCGTTGATGCACTTTGGAGTGGGCAAATACGGCTTTCTTCCGTCAGAACCAAGGTCTCCAAAATGGGGTGAAGGAGGCACTTCTAGCTACAGCTGGTTAGCAGTGGGTTATCCTAGTCTCTTAACAGCTGGCCGAGTTGGCCATGTGGGCCTAAAAGCGCGAAAAGCTTGACAAGGCTCAGCGGAACTGAGAAAACCAGGCCGATGGATGGCGGAGCATTTTTTGGCCCTTAACGAAGCAGAAGCCCAGACGATAGTGTCCAGCTGCTACCAGGGCAAAGAAGAATTCCCTGACCGGGAATCGAACCCGGGCTGCGGCGGTGAGAGCGCCGAATCCTAGCCACTAGACCACCAGGGAGAGGTGTGCCCTGTTCTTCCCAGGCTAGCGAGACGAAGTCAATGGCAAATACCCAAGATGGCATTGATGCACTTTGGAGTGGGCAAATACGGCTTTCTTCCGTCAGAACCAAGGTCTCCAAAATGGGGTGAAGGAGGCACTTCTAGCTACAGCTGGTTAGCAGTGGGTTATCCTAGTCTCTTAACAGCTGGCCGAGTTGACCATGTGGGCCTAAAAGCGCGAAAAGCTTGACAAGGCTCAGCGCAACTGAGAAAACCAGGCCGATGGATGGCGGAGCATTTTTTGGCCCTTAACGAAGCAGAAGCCCAGACGATAGTGTCCAGCTGCTACCAGGGCAAAGAAGAATTCCCTGACCGGGAATCGAACCCGGGCCGCGGCGGTGAGAGCGCCGAATCCTAGCCACTAGACCACCAGGGAGAGGTGTGCCCCGTTCTTCCCAGGCTAGCGAGACGAAGTCAATGGCAAATACCCAAGATGGCGTTGATGCACTTTGGAGTGGGCAAATACGGCTTTCTTCCGTCAGAACCAAGGTCTCCAAAATGGGGTGAAGGAGGCACTTCTAGCTACAGCTGGTTAGCAGTGGGTTATCCTAGTCTCTTAACAGCTGGCCGAGTTGACCATGTGGGCCTAAAAGCGCGAAAAGCTTGACAAGGCTCAGCGCAACTGAGAAAACCAGGCCGATGGATGGCGGAGCATTTTTTGGCCCTTAACGAAGCAGAAGCCCAGACGATAGTGTCCAGCTGCTACCAGGGCAAAGAAGAATTCCCTGACCGGGAATCGAACCCGGGCCGCGGCGGTGAGAGCGCCGAATCCTAGCCACTAAACCACCAGGGAGAGGTGTGCCCCGTTTTTCCCAGGCTAGCGAGACGAAGTCAATGGCAAATACCCAAGATGGCGTTGATGCACTTTGGAGTGGGCAAATACGGCTTTCTTCCGTCAGAACCAAGGTCTCCAAAATGGGGTGAAGGAGGCACTTCTAGCTACAGCTGGTTAGCAGTGGGTTATCCTAGTCTCTTAACAGCTGGCCGAGTTGGCCATGTGGGCCTAAAAGCGCGAAAAGCTTGACAAGGCTCAGCGGAACTGAGAAAACCAGGCCGATGGATGGCGGAGCATTTTTTGGCCCTTAACGAAGCAGAAGCCCAGACGATAGTGTCCAGCTGCTACCAGGGCAAAGAAGAATTCCCTGACCGGGAATCGAACCCGGGCCGCGGCGGTGAGAGCGCCGAATCCTAGCCACTAGACCACCAGGGAGAGGTGTGCCCCGTTTTTCCCAGGCTAGCGAGACGAAGTCAATGGCAAATACCCAAGATGGCGTTGATGCACTTTGGAGTGGGCAAATACGGCTTTCTTCCGTCAGAACCAAGGTCTCCAAAATGGGGTGAAGGAGGCACTTCTAGCTACAGCTGGTTAGCAGTGGGTTATCCTAGTCTCTTAACAGCTGGCCGAGTTGGCCATGTGGGCCTAAAAGCGCGAAAAGCTTGACAAGGCTCAGCGGAACTGAGAAAACCAGGCCGATGGATGGCGGAGCATTTTTTGGCCCTTAACGAAGCAGAAGCCCAGACGATAGTGTCCAGCTGCTACCAGGGCAAAGAAGAATTCCCTGACCGGGAATCGAACCCGGGCTGCGGCGGTGAGAGCGCCGAATCCTAGCCACTAGACCACCAGGGAGAGGTGTGCCCTGTTCTTCCCAGGCTAGCGAGACGAAGTCAATGGCAAATACCCAAGATGGCGTTGATGCACTTTGGAGTGGGCAAATACGGCTTTCTTCCGTCAGAACCAAGGTCTCCAAAATGGGGTGAAGGAGGCACTTCTAGCTACAGCTGGTTAGCAGTGGGTTATCCTAGTCTCTTAACAGCTGGCCGAGTTGACCATGTGGGCCTAAAAGCGCGAAAAGCTTGACAAGGCTCAGCGCAACTGAGAAAACCAGGCCGATGGATGGCGGAGCATTTTTTGGCCCTTAACGAAGCAGAAGCCCAGACGATAGTGTCCAGCTGCTACCAGGGCAAAGAAGAATTCCCTGACCGGGAATCGAACCCGGGCCGCGGCGGTGAGAGCGCCGAATCCTAGCCACTAGACCACCAGGGAGAGGTGTGCCCCGTTCTTCCCAGGCTAGCGAGACGAAGTCAATGGCAAATACCCAAGATGGCGTTGATGCACTTTGGAGTGGGCAAATACGGCTTTCTTCCGTCAGAACCAAGGTCTCCAAAATGGGGTGAAGGAGGCACTTCTAGCTACAGCTGGTTAGCAGTGGGTTATCCTAGTCTCTTAACAGCTGGCCGAGTTGACCATGTGGGCCTAAAAGCGCGAAAAGCTTGACAAGGCTCAGCGCAACTGAGAAAACCAGGCCGATGGATGGCGGAGCATTTTTTGGCCCTTAACGAAGCAGAAGCCCAGACGATAGTGTCCAGCTGCTACCAGGGCAAAGAAGAATTCCCTGACCGGGAATCGAACCCGGGCCGCGGCGGTGAGAGCGCCGAATCCTAGCCACTAGACCACCAGGGAGAGGTGTGCCCCGTTTTTCCCAGGCTAGCGAGACGAAGTCAATGGCAAATACCCAAGATGGCGTTGATGCACTTTGGAGTGGGCAAATACGGCTTTCTTCCGTCAGAACCAAGGTCTCCAAAATGGGGTGAAGGAGGCACTTCTAGCTACAGCTGGTTAGCAGTGGGTTATCCTAGTCTCTTAACAGCTGGCCGAGTTGACCATGTGGGCCTAAAAGCGCGAAAAGCTTGACAAGGCTCAGCGCAACTGAGAAAACCAGGCCGATGGATGGCGGAGCATTTTTTGGCCCTTAACGAAGCAGAAGCCCAGACGATAGTGTCCAGCTGCTACCAGGGCAAAGAAGAATTCCCTGACCGGGAATCGAACCCGGGCCGCGGCGGTGAGAGCGCCGAATCCTAGCCACTAGACCACCAGGGAGAGGTGTGCCCCGTTTTTCCCAGGCTAGCGAGACGAAGTCAATGGCAAATACCCAAGATGGCGTTGATGCACTTTGGAGTGGGCAAATACGGCTTTCTTCCGTCAGAACCAAGGTCTCCAAAATGGGGTGAAGGAGGCACTTCTAGCTACAGCTGGTTAGCAGTGGGTTATCCTAGTCTCTTAACAGCTGGCCGAGTTGGCCATGTGGGCCTAAAAGCGCGAAAAGCTTGACAAGGCTCAGCGGAACTGAGAAAACCAGGCCGATGGATGGCGGAGCATTTTTTGGCCCTTAACGAAGCAGAAGCCCAGACGATAGTGTCCAGCTGCTACCAGGGCAAAGAAGAATTCCCTGACCGGGAATCGAACCCGGGCCGCGGCGGTGAGAGCGCCGAATCCTAGCCACTAGACCACCAGGGAGAGGTGTGCCCCGTTTTTCCCAGGCTAGCGAGACGAAGTCAATGGCAAATACCCAAGATGGCGTTGATGCACTTTGGAGTGGGCAAATACGGCTTTCTTCCGTCAGAACCAAGGTCTCCAAAATGGGGTGAAGGAGGCACTTCTAGCTACAGCTGGTTAGCAGTGGGTTATCCTAGTCTCTTAACAGCTGGCCGAGTTGGCCATGTGGGCCTAAAAGCGCGAAAAGCTTGACAAGGCTCAGCGGAACTGAGAAAACCAGGCCGATGGATGGCGGAGCATTTTTTGGCCCTTAACGAAGCAGAAGCCCAGACGATAGTGTCCAGCTGCTACCAGGGCAAAGAAGAATTCCCTGACCGGGAATCGAACCCGGGCTGCGGCGGTGAGAGCGCCGAATCCTAGCCACTAGACCACCAGGGAGAGGTGTGCCCTGTTCTTCCCAGGCTAGCGAGACGAAGTCAATGGCAAATACCCAAGATGGCGTTGATGCACTTTGGAGTGGGCAAATACGGCTTTCTTCCGTCAGAACCAAGGTCTCCAAAATGGGGTGAAGGAGGCACTTCTAGCTACAGCTGGTTAGCAGTGGGTTATCCTAGTCTCTTAACAGCTGGCCGAGTTGACCATGTGGGCCTAAAAGCGCGAAAAGCTTGACAAGGCTCAGCGCAACTGAGAAAACCAGGCCGATGGATGGCGGAGCATTTTTTGGCCCTTAACGAAGCAGAAGCCCAGACGATAGTGTCCAGCTGCTACCAGGGCAAAGAAGAATTCCCTGACCGGGAATCGAACCCGGGCCGCGGCGGTGAGAGCGCCGAATCCTAGCCACTAGACCACCAGGGAGAGGTGTGCCCCGTTCTTCCCAGGCTAGCGAGACGAAGTCAATGGCAAATACCCAAGATGGCGTTGATGCACTTTGGAGTGGGCAAATACGGCTTTCTTCCGTCAGAACCAAGGTCTCCAAAATGGGGTGAAGGAGGCACTTCTAGCTACAGCTGGTTAGCAGTGGGTTATCCTAGTCTCTTAACAGCTGGCCGAGTTGACCATGTGGGCCTAAAAGCGCGAAAAGCTTGACAAGGCTCAGCGCAACTGAGAAAACCAGGCCGATGGATGGCGGAGCATTTTTTGGCCCTTAACGAAGCAGAAGCCCAGACGATAGTGTCCAGCTGCTACCAGGGCAAAGAAGAATTCCCTGACCGGGAATCGAACCCGGGCCGCGGCGGTGAGAGC
Source organism: Lithobates pipiens (assembly GCF_037356315.1). Classification (NCBI taxonomy): domain Eukaryota; kingdom Metazoa; phylum Chordata; class Amphibia; order Anura; family Ranidae; genus Lithobates; species Lithobates pipiens. The sequence continues at coordinate 242,017,979 of NW_027507685.1, forward strand.
GCCGAATCCTAGCCACTAGACCACCAGGGAGAGGTGTGCCCCGTTCTTCCCAGGCTAGCGAGACGAAGTCAATGGCAAATACCCAAGATGGCGTTGATGCACTTTGGAGTGGGCAAATACGGCTTTCTTCCGTCAGAACCAAGGTCTCCAAAATGGGGTGAAGGAGGCACTTCTAGCTACAGCTGGTTAGCAGTGGGTTATCCTAGTCTCTTAACAGCTGGCCGAGTTGACCATGTGGGCCTAAAAGCGCGAAAAGCTTGACAAGGCTCAGCGCAACTGAGAAAACCAGGCCGATGGATGGCGGAGCATTTTTTGGCCCTTAACGAAGCAGAAGCCCAGACGATAGTGTCCAGCTGCTACCAGGGCAAAGAAGAATTCCCTGACCGGGAATCGAACCCGGGCCGCGGCGGTGAGAGCGCCGAATCCTAGCCACTAGACCACCAGGGAGAGGTGTGCCCCGTTTTTCCCAGGCTAGCGAGACGAAGTCAATGGCAAATACCCAAGATGGCGTTGATGCACTTTGGAGTGGGCAAATACGGCTTTCTTCCGTCAGAACCAAGGTCTCCAAAATGGGGTGAAGGAGGCACTTCTAGCTACAGCTGGTTAGCAGTGGGTTATCCTAGTCTCTTAACAGCTGGCCGAGTTGGCCATGTGGGCCTAAAAGCGCGAAAAGCTTGACAAGGCTCAGCGGAACTGAGAAAACCAGGCCGATGGATGGCGGAGCATTTTTTGGCCCTTAACGAAGCAGAAGCCCAGACGATAGTGTCCAGCTGCTACCAGGGCAAAGAAGAATTCCCTGACCGGGAATCGAACCCGGGCTGCGGCGGTGAGAGCGCCGAATCCTAGCCACTAGACCACCAGGGAGAGGTGTGCCCTGTTCTTCCCAGGCTAGCGAGACGAAGTCAATGGCAAATACCCAAGATGGCGTTGATGCACTTTGGAGTGGGCAAATACGGCTTTCTTCCGTCAGAACCAAGGTCTCCAAAATGGGGTGAAGGAGGCACTTCTAGCTACAGCTGGTTAGCAGTGGGTTATCCTAGTCTCTTAACAGCTGGCCGAGTTGACCATGTGGGCCTAAAAGCGCGAAAAGCTTGACAAGGCTCAGCGCAACTGAGAAAACCAGGCCGATGGATGGCGGAGCATTTTTTGGCCCTTAACGAAGCAGAAGCCCAGACGATAGTGTCCAGCTGCTACCAGGGCAAAGAAGAATTCCCTGACCGGGAATCGAACCCGGGCCGCGGCGGTGAGAGCGCCGAATCCTAGCCACTAGACCACCAGGGAGAGGTGTGCCCCGTTCTTCCCAGGCTAGCGAGACGAAGTCAATGGCAAATACCCAAGATGGCGTTGATGCACTTTGGAGTGGGCAAATACGGCTTTCTTCCGTCAGAACCAAGGTCTCCAAAATGGGGTGAAGGAGGCACTTCTAGCTACAGCTGGTTAGCAGTGGGTTATCCTAGTCTCTTAACAGCTGGCCGAGTTGACCATGTGGGCCTAAAAGCGCGAAAAGCTTGACAAGGCTCAGCGCAACTGAGAAAACCAGGCCGATGGATGGCGGAGCATTTTTTGGCCCTTAACGAAGCAGAAGCCCAGACGATAGTGTCCAGCTGCTACCAGGGCAAAGAAGAATTCCCTGACCGGGAATCGAACCCGGGCCGCGGCGGTGAGAGCGCCGAATCCTAGCCACTAGACCACCAGGGAGAGGTGTGCCCCGTTTTTCCCAGGCTAGCGAGACGAAGTCAATGGCAAATACCCAAGATGGCGTTGATGCACTTTGGAGTGGGCAAATACGGCTTTCTTCCGTCAGAACCAAGGTCTCCAAAATGGGGTGAAGGAGGCACTTCTAGCTACAGCTGGTTAGCAGTGGGTTATCCTAGTCTCTTAACAGCTGGCCGAGTTGGCCATGTGGGCCTAAAAGCGCGAAAAGCTTGACAAGGCTCAGCGGAACTGAGAAAACCAGGCCGATGGATGGCGGAGCATTTTTTGGCCCTTAACGAAGCAGAAGCCCAGACGATAGTGTCCAGCTGCTACCAGGGCAAAGAAGAATTCCCTGACCGGGAATCGAACCCGGGCTGCGGCGGTGAGAGCGCCGAATCCTAGCCACTAGACCACCAGGGAGAGGTGTGCCCTGTTCTTCCCAGGCTAGCGAGACGAAGTCAATGGCAAATACCCAAGATGGCGTTGATGCACTTTGGAGTGGGCAAATACGGCTTTCTTCCGTCAGAACCAAGGTCTCCAAAATGGGGTGAAGGAGGCACTTCTAGCTACAGCTGGTTAGCAGTGGGTTATCCTAGTCTCTTAACAGCTGGCCGAGTTGACCATGTGGGCCTAAAAGCGCGAAAAGCTTGACAAGGCTCAGCGCAACTGAGAAAACCAGGCCGATGGATGGCGGAGCATTTTTTGGCCCTTAACGAAGCAGAAGCCCAGACGATAGTGTCCAGCTGCTACCAGGGCAAAGAAGAATTCCCTGACCGGGAATCGAACCCGGGCCGCGGCGGTGAGAGCGCCGAATCCTAGCCACTAGACCACCAGGGAGAGGTGTGCCCCGTTCTTCCCAGGCTAGCGAGACGAAGTCAATGGCAAATACCCAAGATGGCGTTGATGCACTTTGGAGTGGGCAAATACGGCTTTCTTCCGTCAGAACCAAGGTCTCCAAAATGGGGTGAAGGAGGCACTTCTAGCTACAGCTGGTTAGCAGTGGGTTATCCTAGTCTCTTAACAGCTGGCCGAGTTGACCATGTGGGCCTAAAAGCGCGAAAAGCTTGACAAGGCTCAGCGCAACTGAGAAAACCAGGCCGATGGATGGCGGAGCATTTTTTGGCCCTTAACGAAGCAGAAGCCCAGACGATAGTGTCCAGCTGCTACCAGGGCAAAGAAGAATTCCCTGACCGGGAATCGAACCCGGGCCACGGCGGTGAGAGCGCCGAATCCTAGCCACTAGACCACCAGGGAGAGGTGTGCCCCGTTCTTCCCAGGCTAGCGAGACGAAGTCAATGGCAAATACCCAAGATGGCGTTGATGCACTTTGGAGTGGGCAAATACGGCTTTCTTCCGTCAGAACCAAGGTCTCCAAAATGGGGTGAAGGAGGCACTTCTAGCTACAGCTGGTTAGCAGTGGGTTATCCTAGTCTCTTAACAGCTGGCCGAGTTGACCATGTGGGCCTAAAAGCGCGAAAAGCTTGACAAGGCTCAGCGCAACTGAGAAAACCAGGCCGATGGATGGCGGAGCATTTTTTGGCCCTTAACGAAGCAGAAGCCCAGACGATAGTGTCCAGCTGCTACCAGGGCAAAGAAGAATTCCCTGACCGGGAATCGAACCCGGGCCGCGGCGGTGAGAGCGCCGAATCCTAGCCACTAGACCACCAGGGAGAGGTGTGCCCCGTTTTTCCCAGGCTAGCGAGACGAAGTCAATGGCAAATACCCAAGATGGCGTTGATGCACTTTGGAGTGGGCAAATACGGCTTTCTTCCGTCAGAACCAAGGTCTCCAAAATGGGGTGAAGGAGGCACTTCTAGCTACAGCTGGTTAGCAGTGGGTTATCCTAGTCTCTTAACAGCTGGCCGAGTTGGCCATGTGGGCCTAAAAGCGCGAAAAGCTTGACAAGGCTCAGCGGAACTGAGAAAACCAGGCCGATGGATGGCGGAGCATTTTTTGGCCCTTAACGAAGCAGAAGCCCAGACGATAGTGTCCAGCTGCTACCAGGGCAAAGAAGAATTCCCTGACCGGGAATCGAACCCGGGCTGCGGCGGTGAGAGCGCCGAATCCTAGCCACTAGACCACCAGGGAGAGGTGTGCCCTGTTCTTCCCAGGCTAGCGAGACGAAGTCAATGGCAAATACCCAAGATGGCGTTGATGCACTTTGGAGTGGGCAAATACGGCTTTCTTCCGTCAGAACCAAGGTCTCCAAAATGGGGTGAAGGAGGCACTTCTAGCTACAGCTGGTTAGCAGTGGGTTATCCTAGTCTCTTAACAGCTGGCCGAGTTGACCATGTGGGCCTAAAAGCGCGAAAAGCTTGACAAGGCTCAGCGCAACTGAGAAAACCAGGCCGATGGATGGCGGAGCATTTTTTGGCCCTTAACGAAGCAGAAGCCCAGACGATAGTGTCCAGCTGCTACCAGGGCAAAGAAGAATTCCCTGACCGGGAATCGAACCCGGGCCGCGGCGGTGAGAGCGCCGAATCCTAGCCACTAGACCACCAGGGAGAGGTGTGCCCCGTTCTTCCCAGGCTAGCGAGACGAAGTCAATGGCAAATACCCAAGATGGCGTTGATGCACTTTGGAGTGGGCAAATACGGCTTTCTTCCGTCAGAACCAAGGTCTCCAAAATGGGGTGAAGGAGGCACTTCTAGCTACAGCTGGTTAGCAGTGGGTTATCCTAGTCTCTTAACAGCTGGCCGAGTTGACCATGTGGGCCTAAAAGCGCGAAAAGCTTGACAAGGCTCAGCGCAACTGAGAAAACCAGGCCGATGGATGGCGGAGCATTTTTTGGCCCTTAACGAAGCAGAAGCCCAGACGATAGTGTCCAGCTGCTACCAGGGCAAAGAAGAATTCCCTGACCGGGAATCGAACCCAGGCCGCGGCGGTGAGAGCGCCGAATCCTAGCCACTAGACCACCAGGGAGAGGTGTGCCCCGTTTTTCCCAGGCTAGCGAGACGAAGTCAATGGCAAATACCCAAGATGGCGTTGATGCACTTTGGAGTGGGCAAATACGGCTTTCTTCCGTCAGAACCAAGGTCTCCAAAATGGGGTGAAGGAGGCACTTCTAGCTACAGCTGGTTAGCAGTGGGTTATCCTAGTCTCTTAACAGCTGGCCGAGTTGGCCATGTGGGACTAAAAGCGCGAAAAGCTTGACAAGGCTCAGCGGAACTGAGAAAACCAGGCCGATGGATGGCGGAGCATTTTTTGGCCCTTAACGAAGCAGAAGCCCAGACGATAGTGTCCAGCTGCTACCAGGGCAAAGAAGAATTCCCTGACCGGGAATCGAACCCGGGCTGCGGCGGTGAGAGCGCCGAATCCTAGCCACTAGACCACCAGGGAGAGGTGTGCCCTGTTCTTCCCAGGCTAGCGAGACGAAGTCAATGGCAAATACCCAAGATGGCGTTGATGCACTTTGGAGTGGGCAAATACGGCTTTCTTCCGTCAGAACCAAGGTCTCCAAAATGGGGTGAAGGAGGCACTTCTAGCTACAGCTGGTTAGCAGTGGGTTATCCTAGTCTCTTAACAGCTGGCCGAGTTGACCATGTGGGCCTAAAAGCGCGAAAAGCTTGACAAGGCTCAGCGCAACTGAGAAAACCAGGCCGATGGATGGCGGAGCATTTTTTGGCCCTTAACGAAGCAGAAGCCCAGACGATAGTGTCCAGCTGCTACCAGGGCAAAGAAGAATTCCCTGACCGGGAATCGAACCCGGGCCGCGGCAGTGAGAGCGCCGAATCCTAGCCACTAGACCACCAGGGAGAGGTGTGCCCCGTTCTTCCCAGGCTAGCGAGACGAAGTCAATGGCAAATACCCAAGATGGCGTTGATGCACTTTGGAGTGGGCAAATACGGCTTTCTTCCGTCAGAACCAAGGTCTCCAAAATGGGGTGAAGGAGGCACTTCTAGCTACAGCTGGTTAGCAGTGGGTTATCCTAGTCTCTTAACAGCTGGCCGAGTTGACCATGTGGGCCTAAAAGCGCGAAAAGCTTGACAAGGCTCAGCGCAACTGAGAAAACCAGGCCGATGGATGGCGGAGCATTTTTTGGCCCTTAACGAAGCAGAAGCCCAGACGATAGTGTCCAGCTGCTACCAGGGCAAAGAAGAATTCCCTGACCGGGAATCGAACCCGGGCCGCGGCGGTGAGAGCGCCGAATCCTAGCCACTAGACCACCAGGGAGAGGTGTGCCCCGTTTTTCCCAGGCTAGCGAGACGAAGTCAATGGCAAATACCCAAGATGGCGTTGATGCACTTTGGAGTGGGCAAATACGGCTTTCTTCCGTCAGAACCAAGGTCTCCAAAATGGGGTGAAGGAGGCACTTCTAGCTACAGCTGGTTAGCAGTGGGTTATCCTAGTCTCTTAACAGCTGGCCGAGTTGGCCATGTGGGCCTAAAAGCGCGAAAAGCTTGACAAGGCTCAGCGGAACTGAGAAAACCAGGCCGATGGATGGCGGAGCATTTTTTGGCCCTTAACGAAGCAGAAGCCCAGACGATAGTGTCCAGCTGCTACCAGGGCAAAGAAGAATTCCCTGACCGGGAATCGAACCCGGGCTGCGGCGGTGAGAGCGCCGAATCCTAGCCACTAGACCACCAGGGAGAGGTGTGCCCTGTTCTTCCCAGGCTAGCGAGACGAAGTCAATGGCAAATACCCAAGATGGCGTTGATGCACTTTGGAGTGGGCAAATACGGCTTTCTTCCGTCAGAACCAAGGTCTCCAAAATGGGGTGAAGGAGGCACTTCTAGCTACAGCTGGTTAGCAGTGGGTTATCCTAGTCTCTTAACAGCTGGCCGAGTTGACCATGTGGGCCTAAAAGCGCGAAAAGCTTGACAAGGCTCAGCGCAACTGAGAAAACCAGGCCGATGGATGGCGGAGCATTTTTTGGCCCTTAACGAAGCAGAAGCCCAGACGATAGTGTCCAGCTGCTACCAGGGCAAAGAAGAATTCCCTGACCGGGAATCGAACCCGGGCCGCGGCGGTGAGAGCGCCGAATCCTAGCCACTAGACCACCAGGGAGAGGTGTGCCCCGTTCTTCCCAGGCTAGCGAGACGAAGTCAATGGCAAATACCCAAGATGGCGTTGATGCACTTTGGAGTGGGCAAATACGGCTTTCTTCCGTCAGAACCAAGGTCTCCAAAATGGGGTGAAGGAGGCACTTCTAGCTACAGCTGGTTAGCAGTGGGTTATCCTAGTCTCTTAACAGCTGGCCGAGTTGACCATGTGGGCCTAAAAGCGCGAAAAGCTTGACAAGGCTCAGCGCAACTGAGAAAACCAGGCCGATGGATGGCGGAGCATTTTTTGGCCCTTAACGAAGCAGAAGCCCAGACGATAGTGTCCAGCTGCTACCAGGGCAAAGAAGAATTCCCTGACCGGGAATCGAACCCGGGCCGCGGCGGTGAGAGCGCCGAATCCTAGCCACTAGACCACCAGGGAGAGGTGTGCCCCGTTTTTCCCAGGCTAGCGAGACGAAGTCAATGGCAAATACCCAAGATGGCGTTGATGCACTTTGGAGTGGGCAAATACGGCTTTCTTCCGTCAGAACCAAGGTCTCCAAAATGGGGTGAAGGAGGCACTTCTAGCTACAGCTGGTTAGCAGTGGGTTATCCTAGTCTCTTAACAGCTGGCCGAGTTGGCCATGTGGGCCTAAAAGCGCGAAAAGCTTGACAAGGCTCAGCGGAACTGAGAAAACCAGGCCGATGGATGGCGGAGCATTTTTTGGCCCTTAACGAAGCAGAAGCCCAGACGATAGTGTCCAGCTGCTACCAGGGCAAAGAAGAATTCCCTGACCGGGAATCGAACCCGGGCTGCGGCGGTGAGAGCGCCGAATCCTAGCCACTAGACCACCAGGGAGAGGTGTGCCCTGTTCTTCCCAGGCTAGCGAGACGAAGTCAATGGCAAATACCCAAGATGGCGTTGATGCACTTTGGAGTGGGCAAATACGGCTTTCTTCCGTCAGAACCAAGGTCTCCAAAATGGGGTGAAGGAGGCACTTCTAGCTACAGCTGGTTAGCAGTGGGTTATCCTAGTCTCTTAACAGCTGGCCGAGTTGACCATGTGGGCCTAAAAGCGCGAAAAGCTTGACAAGGCTCAGCGCAACTGAGAAAACCAGGCCGATGGATGGCGGAGCATTTTTTGGCCCTTAACGAAGCAGAAGCCCAGACGATAGTGTCCAGCTGCTACCAGGGCAAAGAAGAATTCCCTGACCGGGAATCGAACCCGGGCCGCGGCGGTGAGAGCGCCGAATCCTAGCCACTAGACCACCAGGGAGAGGTGTGCCCCGTTCTTCCCAGGCTAGCGAGACGAAGTCAATGGCAAATACCCAAGATGGCGTTGATGCACTTTGGAGTGGGCAAATACGGCTTTCTTCCGTCAGAACCAAGGTCTCCAAAATGGGGTGAAGGAGGCACTTCTAGCTACAGCTGGTTAGCAGTGGGTTATCCTAGTCTCTTAACAGCTGGCCGAGTTGACCATGTGGGCCTAAAAGCGCGAAAAGCTTGACAAGGCTCAGCGCAACTGAGAAAACCAGGCCGATGGATGGCGGAGCATTTTTTGGCCCTTAACGAAGCAGAAGCCCAGACGATAGTGTCCAGCTGCTACCAGGGCAAAGAAGAATTCCCTGACCGGGAATCGAACCCGGGCCGCGGCGGTGAGAGCGCCGAATCCTAGCCACTAGACCACCAGGGAGAGGTGTGCCCTGTTTTTCCCAGGCTAGCGAGACGAAGTCAATGGCAAATACCCAAGATGGCGTTGATGCACTTTGGAGTGGGCAAATACGGCTTTCTTCCGTCAGAACCAAGGTCTCCAAAATGGGGTGAAGGAGGCACTTCTAGCTACAGCTGGTTAGCAGTGGGTTATCCTAGTCTCTTAACAGCTGGCCGAGTTGGCCATGTGGGCCTAAAAGCGCGAAAAGCTTGACAAGGCTCAGCGGAACTGAGAAAACCAGGCCGATGGATGGCGGAGCATTTTTTGGCCCTTAACGAAGCAGAAGCCCAGACGATAGTGTCCAGCTGCTACCAGGGCAAAGAAGAATTCCCTGACCGGGAATCGAACCCGGGCTGCGGCGGTGAGAGCGCCGAATCCTAGCCACTAGACCACCAGGGAGAGGTGTGCCCTGTTCTTCCCAGGCTAGCGAGACGAAGTCAATGGCAAATACCCAAGATGGCGTTGATGCACTTTGGAGTGGGCAAATACGGCTTTCTTCCGTCAGAACCAAGGTCTCCAAAATGGGGTGAAGGAGGCACTTCTAGCTACAGCTGGTTAGCAGTGGGTTATCCTAGTCTCTTAACAGCTGGCCGAGTTGACCATGTGGGCCTAAAAGCGCGAAAAGCTTGACAAGGCTCAGCGCAACTGAGAAAACCAGGCCGATGGATGGCGGAGCATTTTTTGGCCCTTAACGAAGCAGAAGCCCAGACGATAGTGTCCAGCTGCTACCAGGGCAAAGAAGAATTCCCTGACCGGGAATCGAACCCGGGCCGCGGCGGTGAGAGCGCCGAATCCTAGCCACTAGACCACCAGGGAGAGGTGTGCCCCGTTCTTCCCAGGCTAGCGAGACGAAGTCAATGGCAAATACCCAAGATGGCGTTGATGCACTTTGGAGTGGGCAAATACGGCTTTCTTCCGTCAGAACCAAGGTCTCCAAAATGGGGTGAAGGAGGCACTTCTAGCTACAGCTGGTTAGCAGTGGGTTATCCTAGTCTCTTAACAGCTGGCCGAGTTGACCATGTGGGCCTAAAAGCGCGAAAAGCTTGACAAGGCTCAGCGCAACTGAGAAAACCAGGCCGATGGATGGCGGAGCATTTTTTGGCCCTTAACGAAGCAGAAGCCCAGACGATAGTGTCCAGCTGCTACCAGGGCAAAGAAGAATTCCCTGACCGGGAATCGAACCCGGGCCGCGGCGGTGAGAGCGCCGAATCCTAGCCACTAGACCACCAGGGAGAGGTGTGCCCCGTTTTTCCCAGGCTAGCGAGACGAAGTCAATGGCAAATACCCAAGATGGCGTTGATGCACTTTGGAGTGGGCAAATACGGCTTTCTTCCGTCAGAACCAAGGTCTCCAAAATGGGGTGAAGGAGGCACTTCTAGCTACAGCTGGTTAGCAGTGGGTTATCCTAGTCTCTTAACAGCTGGCCGAGTTGGCCATGTGGGCCTAAAAGCGCGAAAAGCTTGACAAGGCTCAGCGGAACTGAGAAAACCAGGCTGATGGATGGCGGAGCATTTTTTGGCCCTTAACGAAGCAGAAGCCCAGACGATAGTGTCCAGCTGCTACCAGGGCAAAGAAGAATTCCCTGACCGGGAATCGAACCCGGGCTGCGGCGGTGAGAGCGCCGAATCCTAGCCACTAGACCACCAGGGAGAGGTGTGCCCTGTTCTTCCCAGGCTAGCGAGACGAAGTCAATGGCAAATACCCAAGATGGCGTTGATGCACTTTGGAGTGGGCAAATACGGCTTTCTTCCGTCAGAACCAAGGTCTCCAAAATGGGGTGAAGGAGGCACTTCTAGCTACAGCTGGTTAGCAGTGGGTTATCCTAGTCTCTTAACAGCTGGCCGAGTTGACCATGTGGGCCTAAAAGCGCGAAAAGCTTGACAAGGCTCAGCGCAACTGAGAAAACCAGGCCGATGGATGGCGGAGCATTTTTTGGCCCTTAACGAAGCAGAAGCCCAGACGATAGTGTCCAGCTGCTACCAGGGCAAAGAAGAATTCCCTGACCGGGAATCGAACCCGGGCCGCGGCGGTGAGAGCGCCGAATCCTAGCCACTAGACCACCAGGGAGAGGTGTGCCCCGTTCTTCCCAGGCTAGCGAGACGAAGTCAATGGCAAATACCCAAGATGGCGTTGATGCACTTTGGAGTGGGCAAATACGGCTTTCTTCCGTCAGAACCAAGGTCTCCAAAATGGGGTGAAGGAGGCACTTCTAGCTACAGCTGGTTAGCAGTGGGTTATCCTAGTCTCTTAACAGCTGGCCGAGTTGACCATGTGGGCCTAAAAGCGCGAAAAGCTTGACAAGGCTCAGCGCAACTGAGAAAACCAGGCCGATGGATGGCGGAGCATTTTTTGGCCCTTAACGAAGCAGAAGCCCAGACGATAGTGTCCAGCTGCTACCAGGGCAAAGAAGAATTCCCTGACCGGGAATCGAACCCGGGCCGCGGCGGTGAGAGCGCCGAATCCTAGCCACTAGACCACCAGGGAGAGGTGTGCCCCGTTTTTCCCAGGCTAGCGAGACGAAGTCAATGGCAAATACCCAAGATGGCGTTGATGCACTTTGGAGTGGGCAAATACGGCTTTCTTCCGTCAGAACCAAGGTCTCCAAAATGGGGTGAAGGAGGCACTTCTAGCTACAGCTGGTTAGCAGTGGGTTATCCTAGTCTCTTAACAGCTGGCCGAGTTGGCCATGTGGGCCTAAAAGCGCGAAAAGCTTGACAAGGCTCAGCGGAACTGAGAAAACCAGGCCGATGGATGGCGGAGCATTTTTTGGCCCTTAACGAAGCAGAAGCCCAGACGATAGTGTCCAGCTGCTACCAGGGCAAAGAAGAATTCCCTGACCGGGAATCGAACCCGGGCTGCGGCGGTGAGAGCGCCGAATCCTAGCCACTAGACCACCAGGGAGAGGTGTGCCCTGTTCTTCCCAGGCTAGCGAGACGAAGTCAATGGCAAATACCCAAGATGGCGTTGATGCACTTTGGAGTGGGCAAATACGGCTTTCTTCCGTCAGAACCAAGGTCTCCAAAATGGGGTGAAGGAGGCACTTCTAGCTACAGCTGGTTAGCAGTGGGTTATCCTAGTCTCTTAACAGCTGGCCGAGTTGACCATGTGGGCCTAAAAGCGCGAAAAGCTTGACAAGGCTCAGCGCAACTGAGAAAACCAGGCCGATGGATGGCGGAGCATTTTTTGGCCCTTAACGAAGCAGAAGCCCAGACGATAGTGTCCAGCTGCTACCAGGGCAAAGAAGAATTCCCTGACCGGGAATCGAACCCGGGCCGCGGCGGTGAGAGCGCCGAATCCTAGCCACTAGACCACCAGGGAGAGGTGTGCCCCGTTCTTCCCAGGCTAGCGAGACGAAGTCAATGGCAAATACCCAAGATGGCGTTGATGCACTTTGGAGTGGGCAAATACGGCTTTCTTCCGTCAGAACCAAGGTCTCCAAAATGGGGTGAAGGAGGCACTTCTAGCTACAGCTGGTTAGCAGTGGGTTATCCTAGTCTCTTAACAGCTGGCCGAGTTGACCATGTGGGCCTAAAAGCGCGAAAAGCTTGACAAGGCTCAGCGCAACTGAGAAAACCAGGCCGATGGATGGCGGAGCATTTTTTGGCCCTTAACGAAGCAGAAGCCCAGACGATAGTGTCCAGCTGCTACCAGGGCAAAGAAGAATTCCCTGACCGGGAATCGAACCCGGGCCGCGGCGGTGAGAGCGCCGAATCCTAGCCACTAGACCACCAGGGAGAGGTGTGCCCCGTTTTTCCCAGGCTAGCGAGACGAAGTCAATGGCAAATACCCAAGATGGCGTTGATGCACTTTGGAGTGGGCAAATACGGCTTTCTTCCGTCAGAACCAAGGTCTCCAAAATGGGGTGAAGGAGGCACTTCTAGCTACAGCTGGTTAGCAGTGGGTTATCCTAGTCTCTTAACAGCTGGCCGAGTTGGCCATGTGGGCCTAAAAGCGCGAAAAGCTTGACAAGGCTCAGCGGAACTGAGAAAACCAGGCCGATGGATGGCGGAGCATTTTTTGGCCCTTAACGAAGCAGAAGCCCAGACGATAGTGTCCAGCTGCTACCAGGGCAAAGAAGAATTCCCTGACCGGGAATCGAACCCGGGCTGCGGCGGTGAGAGCGCCGAATCCTAGCCACTAGACCACCAGGGAGAGGTGTGCCCTGTTCTTCCCAGGCTAGCGAGACGAAGTCAATGGCAAATACCCAAGATGGCGTTGATGCACTTTGGAGTGGGCAAATACGGCTTTCTTCCGTCAGAACCAAGGTCTCCAAAATGGGGTGAAGGAGGCACTTCTAGCTACAGCTGGTTAGCAGTGGGTTATCCTAGTCTCTTAACAGCTGGCCGAGTTGACCATGTGGGCCTAAAAGCGCGAAAAGCTTGACAAGGCTCAGCGCAACTGAGAAAACCAGGCCGATGGATGGCGGAGCATTTTTTGGCCCTTAACGAAGCAGAAGCCCAGACGATAGTGTCCAGCTGCTACCAGGGCAAAGAAGAATTCCCTGACCGGGAATCGAACCCGGGCCGCGGCGGTGAGAGCGCCGAATCCTAGCCACTAGACCACCAGGGAGAGGTGTGCCCCGTTCTTCCCAGGCTAGCGAGACGAAGTCAATGGCAAATACCCAAGATGGCGTTGATGCACTTTGGAGTGGGCAAATACGGCTTTCTTCCGTCAGAACCAAGGTCTCCAAAATGGGGTGAAGGAGGCACTTCTAGCTACAGCTGGTTAGCAGTGGGTTATCCTAGTCTCTTAACAGCTGGCCGAGTTGACCATGTGGGCCTAAAAGCGCGAAAAGCTTGACAAGGCTCAGCGCAACTGAGAAAACCAGGCCGATGGATGGCGGAGCATTTTTTGGCCCTTAACGAAGCAGAAGCCCAGACGATAGTGTCCAGCTGCTACCAGGGCAAAGAAGAATTCCCTGACCGGGAATCGAACCCGGGCCGCGGCGGTGAGAGCGCCGAATCCTAGCCACTAGACCACCAGGGAGAGGTGTGCCCTGTTTTTCCCAGGCTAGCGAGACGAAGTCAATGGCAAATACCCAAGATGGCGTTGATGCACTTTGGAGTGGGCAAATACGGCTTTCTTCCGTCAGAACCAAGGTCTCCAAAATGGGGTGAAGGAGGCACTTCTAGCTACAGCTGGTTAGCAGTGGGTTATCCTAGTCTCTTAACAGCTGGCCGAGTTGGCCATGTGGGCCTAAAAGCGCGAAAAGCTTGACAAGGCTCAGCGGAACTGAGAAAACCAGGCCGATGGATGGCGGAGCATTTTTTGGCCCTTAACGAAGCAGAAGCCCAGACGATAGTGTCCAGCTGCTACCAGGGCAAAGAAGAATTCCCTGACCGGGAATCGAACCCGGGCTGCGGCGGTGAGAGCGCCGAATCCTAGCCACTAGACCACCAGGGAGAGGTGTGCCCTGTTCTTCCCAGGCTAGCGAGACGAAGTCAATGGCAAATACCCAAGATGGCGTTGATGCACTTTGGAGTGGGCAAATACGGCTTTCTTCCGTCAGAACCAAGGTCTCCAAAATGGGGTGAAGGAGGCACTTCTAGCTACAGCTGGTTAGCAGTGGGTTATCCTAGTCTCTTAACAGCTGGCCGAGTTGACCATGTGGGCCTAAAAGCGCGAAAAGCTTGACAAGGCTCAGCGCAACTGAGAAAACCAGGCCGATGGATGGCGGAGCATTTTTTGGCCCTTAACGAAGCAGAAGCCCAGACGATAGTGTCCAGCTGCTACCAGGGCAAAGAAGAATTCCCTGACCGGGAATCGAACCCGGGCCGCGGCGGTGAGAGCGCCGAATCCTAGCCACTAGACCACCAGGGAGAGGTGTGCCCCGTTCTTCCCAGGCTAGCGAGACGAAGTCAATGGCAAATACCCAAGATGGCGTTGATGCACTTTGGAGTGGGCAAATACGGCTTTCTTCCGTCAGAACCAAGGTCTCCAAAATGGGGTGAAGGAGGCACTTCTAGCTACAGCTGGTTAGCAGTGGGTTATCCTAGTCTCTTAACAGCTGGCCGAGTTGACCATGTGGGCCTAAAAGCGCGAAAAGCTTGACAAGGCTCAGCGCAACTGAGAAAACCAGGCCGATGGATGGCGGAGCATTTTTTGGCCCTTAACGAAGCAGAAGCCCAGACGATAGTGTCCAGCTGCTACCAGGGCAAAGAAGAATTCCCTGACCGGGAATCGAACCTGGGCCGCGGCGGTGAGAGCGCCGAATCCTAGCCACTAGACCACCAGGGAGAGGTGTGCCCCGTTTTTCCCAGGCTAGCGAGACGAAGTCAATGGCAAATACCCAAGATGGCGTTGATGCACTTTGGAGTGGGCAAATACGGCTTTCTTCCGTCAGAACCAAGGTCTCCAAAATGGGGTGAAGGAGGCACTTCTAGCTACAGCTGGTTAGCAGTGGGTTATCCTAGTCTCTTAACAGCTGGCCGAGTTGGCCATGTGGGCCTAAAAGCGCGAAAAGCTTGACAAGGCTCAGCGGAACTGAGAAAACCAGGCCGATGGATGGCGGAGCATTTTTTGGCCCTTAACGAAGCAGAAGCCCAGACGATAGTGTCCAGCTGCTACCAGGGCAAAGAAGAATTCCCTGACCGGGAATCGAACCCGGGCCGCGGCGGTGAGAGCGCCGAATCCTAGCCACTAGACCACCAGGGAGAGGTGTGCCCCGTTTTTCCCAGGCTAGCGAGACGAAGTCAATGGCAAATACCCAAGATGGCGTTGATGCACTTTGGAGTGGGCAAATACGGCTTTCTTCCGTCAGAACCAAGGTCTCCAAAATGGGGTGAAGGAGGCACTTCTAGCTACAGCTGGTTAGCAGTGGGTTATCCTAGTCTCTTAACAGCTGGCCGAGTTGGCCATGTGGGCCTAAAAGCGCGAAAAGCTTGACAAGGCTCAGCGGAACTGAGAAAACCAGGCCGATGGATGGCGGAGCATTTTTTGGCCCTTAACGAAGCAGAAGCCCAGACGATAGTGTCCAGCTGCTACCAGGGCAAAGAAGAATTCCCTGACCGGGAATCGAACCCGGGCTGCGGCGGTGAGAGCGCCGAATCCTAGCCACTAGACCACCAGGGAGAGGTGTGCCCTGTTCTTCCCAGGCTAGCGAGATGAAGTCAATGGCAAATACCCAAGATGGCGTTGATGCACTTTGGAGTGGGCAAATACGGCTTTCTTCCGTCAGAACCAAGGTCTCCAAAATGGGGTGAAGGAGGCACTTCTAGCTACAGCTGGTTAGCAGTGGGTTATCCTAGTCTCTTAACAGCTGGCCGAGTTGACCATGTGGGCCTAAAAGCGCGAAAAGCTTGACAAGGCTCAGCGCAACTGAGAAAACCAGGCCGATGGATGGCGGAGCATTTTTTGGCCCTTAACGAAGCAGAAGCCCAGACGATAGTGTCCAGCTGCTACCAGGGCAAAGAAGAATTCCCTGACCGGGAATCGAACCCGGGCCGCGGCGGTGAGAGCGCCGAATCCTAGCCACTAGACCACCAGGGAGAGGTGTGCCCCCTTCTTCCCAGGCTAGCGAGACGAAGTCAATGGCAAATACCCAAGATGGCGTTGATGCACTTTGGAGTGGGCAAATACGGCTTTCTTCCGTCAGAACCAAGGTCTCCAAAATGGGGTGAAGGAGGCACTTCTAGCTACAGCTGGTTAGCAGTGGGTTATCCTAGTCTCTTAACAGCTGGCCGAGTTGACCATGTGGGCCTAAAAGCGCGAAAAGCTTGACAAGGCTCAGCGCAACTGAGAAAACCAGGCCGATGGATGGCGGAGCATTTTTTGGCCCTTAACGAAGCAGAAGCCCAGACGATAGTGTCCAGCTGCTACCAGGGCAAAGAAGAATTCCCTGACCGGGAATCGAACCCGGGCCGCGGCGGTGAGAGCGCCGAATCCTAGCCACTAGACCACCAGGGAGAGGTGTGCCCCGTTTTTCCCAGGCTAGCGAGACGAAGTCAATGGCAAATACCCAAGATGGCGTTGATGCACTTTGGAGTGGGCAAATACGGCTTTCTTCCGTCAGAACCAAGGTCTCCAAAATGGGGTGAAGGAGGCACTTCTAGCTACAGCTGGTTAGCAGTGGGTTATCCTAGTCTCTTAACAGCTGGCCGAGTTGGCCATGTGGGCCTAAAAGCGCGAAAAGCTTGACAAGGCTCAGCGGAACTGAGAAAACCAGGCTGATGGATGGCGGAGCATTTTTTGGCCCTTAACGAAGCAGAAGCCCAGACGATAGTGTCCAGCTGCTACCAGGGCAAAGAAGAATTCCCTGACCGGGAATCGAACCCGGGCTGCGGCGGTGAGAGCGCCGAATCCTAGCCACTAGACCACCAGGGAGAGGTGTGCCCTGTTCTTCCCAGGCTAGCGAGACGAAGTCAATGGCAAATACCCAAGATGGCGTTGATGCACTTTGGAGTGGGCAAATACGGCTTTCTTCCGTCAGAACCAAGGTCTCCAAAATGGGGTGAAGGAGGCACTTCTAGCTACAGCTGGTTAGCAGTGGGTTATCCTAGTCTCTTAACAGCTGGCCGAGTTGACCATGTGGGCCTAAAAGCGCGAAAAGCTTGACAAGGCTCAGCGCAACTGAGAAAACCAGGCCGATGGATGGCGGAGCATTTTTTGGCCCTTAACGAAGCAGAAGCCCAGACGATAGTGTCCAGCTGCTACCAGGGCAAAGAAGAATTCCCTGACCGGGAATCGAACCCGGGCCGCGGCGGTGAGAGCGCCGAATCCTAGCCACTAGACCACCAGGGAGAGGTGTGCCCCGTTCTTCCCAGGCTAGCGAGACGAAGTCAATGGCAAATACCCAAGATGGCGTTGATGCACTTTGGAGTGGGCAAATACGGCTTTCTTCCGTCAGAACCAAGGTCTCCAAAATGGGGTGAAGGAGGCACTTCTAGCTACAGCTGGTTAGCAGTGGGTTATCCTAGTCTCTTAACAGCTGGCCGAGTTGACCATGTGGGCCTAAAAGCGCGAAAAGCTTGACAAGGCTCAGCGCAACTGAGAAAACCAGGCCGATGGATGGCGGAGCATTTTTTGGCCCTTAACGAAGCAGAAGCCCAGACGATAGTGTCCAGCTGCTACCAGGGCAAAGAAGAATTCCCTGACCGGGAATCGAACCCGGGCCGCGGCGGTGAGAGCGCCGAATCCTAGCCACTAGACCACCAGGGAGAGGTGTGCCCCGTTTTTCCCAGGCTAGCGAGACGAAGTCAATGGCAAATACCCAAGATGGCGTTGATGCACTTTGGAGTGGGCAAATACGGCTTTCTTCCGTCAGAACCAAGGTCTCCAAAATGGGGTGAAGGAGGCACTTCTAGCTACAGCTGGTTAGCAGTGGGTTATCCTAGTCTCTTAACAGCTGGCCGAGTTGGCCATGTGGGCCTAAAAGCGCGAAAAGCTTGACAAGGCTCAGCGGAACTGAGAAAACCAGGCCGATGGATGGCGGAGCATTTTTTGGCCCTTAACGAAGCAGAAGCCCAGACGATAGTGTCCAGCTGCTACCAGGGCAAAGAAGAATTCCCTGACCGGGAATCGAACCCGGGCTGCGGCGGTGAGAGCGCCGAATCCTAGCCACTAGACCACCAGGGAGAGGTGTGCCCTGTTCTTCCCAGGCTAGCGAGACGAAGTCAATGGCAAATACCCAAGATGGCGTTGATGCACTTTGGAGTGGGCAAATACGGCTTTCTTCCGTCAGAACCAAGGTCTCCAAAATGGGGTGAAGGAGGCACTTCTAGCTACAGCTGGTTAGCAGTGGGTTATCCTAGTCTCTTAACAGCTGGCCGAGTTGACCATGTGGGCCTAAAAGCGCGAAAAGCTTGACAAGGCTCAGCGCAACTGAGAAAACCAGGCCGATGGATGGCGGAGCATTTTTTGGCCCTTAACGAAGCAGAAGCCCAGACGATAGTGTCCAGCTGCTACCAGGGCAAAGAAGAATTCCCTGACCGGGAATCGAACCCGGGCCGCGGCGGTGAGAGCGCCGAATCCTAGCCACTAGACCACCAGGGAGAGGTGTGCCCCGTTCTTCCCAGGCTAGCGAGACGAAGTCAATGGCAAATACCCAAGATGGCGTTGATGCACTTTGGAGTGGGCAAATACGGCTTTCTTCCGTCAGAACCAAGGTCTCCAAAATGGGGTGAAGGAGGCACTTCTAGCTACAGCTGGTTAGCAGTGGGTTATCCTAGTCTCTTAACAGCTGGCCGAGTTGACCATGTGGGCCTAAAAGCGCGAAAAGCTTGACAAGGCTCAGCGCAACTGAGAAAACCAGGCCGATGGATGGCGGAGCATTTTTTGGCCCTTAACGAAGCAGAAGCCCAGACGATAGTGTCCAGCTGCTACCAGGGCAAAGAAGAATTCCCTGACCGGGAATCGAACCCGGGCCGCGGCGGTGAGAGCGCCGAATCCTAGCCACTAGACCACCAGGGAGAGGTGTGCCCCGTTTTTCCCAGGCTAGCGAGACGAAGTCAATGGCAAATACCCAAGATGGCGTTGATGCACTTTGGAGTGGGCAAATACGGCTTTCTTCCGTCAGAACCAAGGTCTCCAAAATGGGGTGAAGGAGGCACTTCTAGCTACAGCTGGTTAGCAGTGGGTTATCCTAGTCTCTTAACAGCTGGCCGAGTTGGCCATGTGGGCCTAAAAGCGCGAAAAGCTTGACAAGGCTCAGCGGAACTGAGAAAACCAGGCCGATGGATGGCGGAGCATTTTTTGGCCCTTAACGAAGCAGAAGCCCAGACGATAGTGTCCAGCTGCTACCAGGGCAAAGAAGAATTCCCTGACCGGGAATCGAACCCGGGCTGCGGCGGTGAGAGCGCCGAATCCTAGCCACTAGACCACCAGGGAGAGGTGTGCCCTGTTCTTCCCAGGCTAGCGAGACGAAGTCAATGGCAAATACCCAAGATGGCGTTGATGCACTTTGGAGTGGGCAAATACGGCTTTCTTCCGTCAGAACCAAGGTCTCCAAAATGGGGTGAAGGAGGCACTTCTAGCTACAGCTGGTTAGCAGTGGGTTATCCTAGTCTCTTAACAGCTGGCCGAGTTGACCATGTGGGCCTAAAAGCGCGAAAAGCTTGACAAGGCTCAGCGCAACTGAGAAAACCAGGCCGATGGATGGCGGAGCATTTTTTGGCCCTTAACGAAGCAGAAGCCCAGACGATAGTGTCCAGCTGCTACCAGGGCAAAGAAGAATTCCCTGACCGGGAATCGAACCCGGGCCGCGGCGGTGAGAGCGCCGAATCCTAGCCACTAGACCACCAGGGAGAGGTGTGCCCCGTTCTTCCCAGGCTAGCGAGACGAAGTCAATGGCAAATACCCAAGATGGCGTTGATGCACTTTGGAGTGGGCAAATACGGCTTTCTTCCGTCAGAACCAAGGTCTCCAAAATGGGGTGAAGGAGGCACTTCTAGCTACAGCTGGTTAGCAGTGGGTTATCCTAGTCTCTTAACAGCTGGCCGAGTTGACCATGTGGGCCTAAAAGCGCGAAAAGCTTGACAAGGCTCAGCGCAACTGAGAAAACCAGGCCGATGGATGGCGGAGCATTTTTTGGCCCTTAACGAAGCAGAAGCCCAGACGATAGTGTCCAGCTGCTACCAGGGCAAAGAAGAATTCCCTGACCGGGAATCGAACCCGGGCCGCGGCGGTGAGAGCGCCGAATCCTAGCCACTAGACCACCAGGGAGAGGTGTGCCCCGTTTTTCCCAGGCTAGCGAGACGAAGTCAATGGCAAATACCCAAGATGGCGTTGATGCACTTTGGAGTGGGCAAATACGGCTTTCTTCCGTCAGAACCAAGGTCTCCAAAATGGGGTGAAGGAGGCACTTCTAGCTACAGCTGGTTAGCAGTGGGTTATCCTAGTCTCTTAACAGCTGGCCGAGTTGGCCATGTGGGCCTAAAAGCGCGAAAAGCTTGACAAGGCTCAGCGGAACTGAGAAAACCAGGCCGATGGATGGCGGAGCATTTTTTGGCCCTTAACGAAGCAGAAGCCCAGACGATAGTGTCCAGCTGCTACCAGGGCAAAGAAGAATTCCCTGACCGGGAATCGAACCCGGGCCGTGGCGGTGAGAGCGCCGAATCCTAGCCACTAGACCACCAGGGAGAGGTGTGCCCCGTTTTTCCCAGGCTAGCGAGACGAAGTCAATGGCAAATACCCAAGATGGCGTTGATGCACTTTGGAGTGGGCAAATACGGCTTTCTTCCGTCAGAACCAAGGTCTCCAAAATGGGGTGAAGGAGGCACTTCTAGCTACAGCTGGTTAGCAGTGGGTTATCCTAGTCTCTTAACAGCTGGCCGAGTTGGCCATGTGGGCCTAAAAGCGCGAAAAGCTTGACAAGGCTCAGCGGAACTGAGAAAACCAGGCCGATGGATGGCGGAGCATTTTTTGGCCCTTAACGAAGCAGAAGCCCAGACGATAGTGTCCAGCTGCTACCAGGGCAAAGAAGAATTCCCTGACCGGGAATCGAACCCGGGCTGCGGCGGTGAGAGCGCCGAATCCTAGCCACTAGACCACCAGGGAGAGGTGTGCCCTGTTCTTCCCAGGCTAGCGAGACGAAGTCAATGGCAAATACCCAAGATGGCGTTGATGCACTTTGGAGTGGGCAAATACGGCTTTCTTCCGTCAGAACCAAGGTCTCCAAAATGGGGTGAAGGAGGCACTTCTAGCTACAGCTGGTTAGCAGTGGGTTATCCTAGTCTCTTAACAGCTGGCCGAGTTGACCATGTGGGCCTAAAAGCGCGAAAAGCTTGACAAGGCTCAGCGCAACTGAGAAAACCAGGCCGATGGATGGCGGAGCATTTTTTGGCCCTTAACGAAGCAGAAGCCCAGACGATAGTGTCCAGCTGCTACCAGGGCAAAGAAGAATTCCCTGACCGGGAATCGAACCCGGGCCGCGGCGGTGAGAGCGCCGAATCCTAGCCACTAGACCACCAGGGAGAGGTGTGCCCCGTTTTTCCCAGGCTAGCGAGACGAAGTCAATGGCAAATACCCAAGATGGCGTTGATGCACTTTGGAGTGGGCAAATACGGCTTTCTTCCGTCAGAACCAAGGTCTCCAAAATGGGGTGAAGGAGGCACTTCTAGCTACAGCTGGTTAGCAGTGGGTTATCCTAGTCTCTTAACAGCTGGCCGAGTTGGCCATGTGGGCCTAAAAGCGCGAAAAGCTTGACAAGGCTCAGCGGAACTGAGAAAACCAGGCTGATGGATGGCGGAGCATTTTTTGGCCCTTAACGAAGCAGAAGCCCAGACGATAGTGTCCAGCTGCTACCAGGGCAAAGAAGAATTCCCTGACCGGGAATCGAACCCGGGCTGCGGCGGTGAGAGCGCCGAATCCTAGCCACTAGACCACCAGGGAGAGGTGTGCCCTGTTCTTCCCAGGCTAGCGAGACGAAGTCAATGGCAAATACCCAAGATGGCGTTGATGCACTTTGGAGTGGGCAAATACGGCTTTCTTCCGTCAGAACCAAGGTCTCCAAAATGGGGTGAAGGAGGCACTTCTAGCTACAGCTGGTTAGCAGTGGGTTATCCTAGTCTCTTAACAGCTGGCCGAGTTGACCATGTGGGCCTAAAAGCGCGAAAAGCTTGACAAGGCTCAGCGCAACTGAGAAAACCAGGCCGATGGATGGCGGAGCATTTTTTGGCCCTTAACGAAGCAGAAGCCCAGACGATAGTGTCCAGCTGCTACCAGGGCAAAGAAGAATTCCCTGACCGGGAATCGAACCCGGGCCGCGGCGGTGAGAGCGCCGAATCCTAGCCACTAGACCACCAGGGAGAGGTGTGCCCCGTTCTTCCCAGGCTAGCGAGACGAAGTCAATGGCAAATACCCAAGATGGCGTTGATGCACTTTGGAGTGGGCAAATACGGCTTTCTTCCGTCAGAACCAAGGTCTCCAAAATGGGGTGAAGGAGGCACTTCTAGCTACAGCTGGTTAGCAGTGGGTTATCCTAGTCTCTTAACAGCTGGCCGAGTTGACCATGTGGGCCTAAAAGCGCGAAAAGCTTGACAAGGCTCAGCGCAACTGAGAAAACCAGGCCGATGGATGGCGGAGCATTTTTTGGCCCTTAACGAAGCAGAAGCCCAGACGATAGTGTCCAGCTGCTACCAGGGCAAAGAAGAATTCCCTGACCGGGAATCGAACCCGGGCCGCGGCGGTGAGAGCGCCGAATCCTAGCCACTAGACCACCAGGGAGAGGTGTGCCCCGTTTTTCCCAGGCTAGCGAGACGAAGTCAATGGCAAATACCCAAGATGGCGTTGATGCACTTTGGAGTGGGCAAATACGGCTTTCTTCCGTCAGAACCAAGGTCTCCAAAATGGGGTGAAGGAGGCACTTCTAGCTACAGCTGGTTAGCAGTGGGTTATCCTAGTCTCTTAACAGCTGGCCGAGTTGGCCATGTGGGCCTAAAAGCGCGAAAAGCTTGACAAGGCTCAGCGGAACTGAGAAAACCAGGCCGATGGATGGCGGAGCATTTTTTGGCCCTTAACGAAGCAGAAGCCCAGACGATAGTGTCCAGCTGCTACCAGGGCAAAGAAGAATTCCCTGACCGGGAATCGAACCCGGGCTGCGGCGGTGAGAGCGCCGAATCCTAGCCACTAGACCACCAGGGAGAGGTGTGCCCTGTTCTTCCCAGGCTAGCGAGACGAAGTCAATGGCAAATACCCAAGATGGCGTTGATGCACTTTGGAGTGGGCAAATACGGCTTTCTTCCGTCAGAACCAAGGTCTCCAAAATGGGGTGAAGGAGGCACTTCTAGCTACAGCTGGTTAGCAGTGGGTTATCCTAGTCTCTTAACAGCTGGCCGAGTTGACCATGTGGGCCTAAAAGCGCGAAAAGCTTGACAAGGCTCAGCGCAACTGAGAAAACCAGGCCGATGGATGGCGGAGCATTTTTTGGCCCTTAACGAAGCAGAAGCCCAGACGATAGTGTCCAGCTGCTACCAGGGCAAAGAAGAATTCCCTGACCGGGAATCGAACCCGGGCCGCGGCGGTGAGAGCGCCGAATCCTAGCCACTAGACCACCAGGGAGAGGTGTGCCCCGTTCTTCCCAGGCTAGCGAGACGAAGTCAATGGCAAATACCCAAGATGGCGTTGATGCACTTTGGAGTGGGCAAATACGGCTTTCTTCCGTCAGAACCAAGGTCTCCAAAATGGGGTGAAGGAGGCACTTCTAGCTACAGCTGGTTAGCAGTGGGTTATCCTAGTCTCTTAACAGCTGGCCGAGTTGACCATGTGGGCCTAAAAGCGCGAAAAGCTTGACAAGGCTCAGCGCAACTGAGAAAACCAGGCCGATGGATGGCGGAGCATTTTTTGGCCCTTAACGAAGCAGAAGCCCAGACGATAGTGTCCAGCTGCTACCAGGGCAAAGAAGAATTCCCTGACCGGGAATCGAACCCGGGCCGCGGCGGTGAGAGCGCCGAATCCTAGCCACTAGACCACCAGGGAGAGGTGTGCCCCGTTTTTCCCAGGCTAGCGAGACGAAGTCAATGGCAAATACCCAAGATGGCGTTGATGCACTTTGGAGTGGGCAAATACGGCTTTCTTCCGTCAGAACCAAGGTCTCCAAAATGGGGTGAAGGAGGCACTTCTAGCTACAGCTGGTTAGCAGTGGGTTATCCTAGTCTCTTAACAGCTGGCCGAGTTGGCCATGTGGGCCTAAAAGCGCGAAAAGCTTGACAAGGCTCAGCGGAACTGAGAAAACCAGGCCGATGGATGGCGGAGCATTTTTTGGCCCTTAACGAAGCAGAAGCCCAGACGATAGTGTCCAGCTGCTACCAGGGCAAAGAAGAATTCCCTGACCGGGAATCGAACCCGGGCTGCGGCGGTGAGAGCGCCGAATCCTAGCCACTAGACCACCAGGGAGAGGTGTGCCCTGTTCTTCCCAGGCTAGCGAGACGAAGTCAATGGCAAATACCCAAGATGGCATTGATGCACTTTGGAGTGGGCAAATACGGCTTTCTTCCGTCAGAACCAAGGTCTCCAAAATGGGGTGAAGGAGGCACTTCTAGCTACAGCTGGTTAGCAGTGGGTTATCCTAGTCTCTTAACAGCTGGCCGAGTTGACCATGTGGGCCTAAAAGCGCGAAAAGCTTGACAAGGCTCAGCGCAACTGAGAAAACCAGGCCGATGGATGGCGGAGCATTTTTTGGCCCTTAACGAAGCAGAAGCCCAGACGATAGTGTCCAGCTGCTACCAGGGCAAAGAAGAATTCCCTGACCGGGAATCGAACCCGGGCCGCGGCGGTGAGAGCGCCGAATCCTAGCCACTAGACCACCAGGGAGAGGTGTGCCCCGTTCTTCCCAGGCTAGCGAGACGAAGTCAATGGCAAATACCCAAGATGGCGTTGATGCACTTTGGAGTGGGCAAATACGGCTTTCTTCCGTCAGAACCAAGGTCTCCAAAATGGGGTGAAGGAGGCACTTCTAGCTACAGCTGGTTAGCAGTGGGTTATCCTAGTCTCTTAACAGCTGGCCGAGTTGACCATGTGGGCCTAAAAGCGCGAAAAGCTTGACAAGGCTCAGCGCAACTGAGAAAACCAGGCCGATGGATGGCGGAGCATTTTTTGGCCCTTAACGAAGCAGAAGCCCAGACGATAGTGTCCAGCTGCTACCAGGGCAAAGAAGAATTCCCTGACCGGGAATCGAACCCGGGCCGCGGCGGTGAGAGCGCCGAATCCTAGCCACTAGACCACCAGGGAGAGGTGTGCCCCGTTTTTCCCAGGCTAGCGAGACGAAGTCAATGGCAAATACCCAAGATGGCGTTGATGCACTTTGGAGTGGGCAAATACGGCTTTCTTCCGTCAGAACCAAGGTCTCCAAAATGGGGTGAAGGAGGCACTTCTAGCTACAGCTGGTTAGCAGTGGGTTATCCTAGTCTCTTAACAGCTGGCCGAGTTGGCCATGTGGGCCTAAAAGCGCGAAAAGCTTGACAAGGCTCAGCGGAACTGAGAAAACCAGGCCGATGGATGGCGGAGCATTTTTTGGCCCTTAACGAAGCAGAAGCCCAGACGATAGTGTCCAGCTGCTACCAGGGCAAAGAAGAATTCCCTGACCGGGAATCGAACCCGGGCCGCGGCGGTGAGAGCGCCGAATCCTAGCCACTAGACCACCAGGGAGAGGTGTGCCCCATTTTTCCCAGGCTAGCGAGACGAAGTCAATGGCAAATACCCAAGATGGCGTTGATGCACTTTGGAGTGGGCAAATACGGCTTTCTTCCGTCAGAACCAAGGTCTCCAAAATGGGGTGAAGGAGGCACTTCTAGCTACAGCTGGTTAGCAGTGGGTTATCCTAGTCTCTTAACAGCTGGCCGAGTTGGCCATGTGGGCCTAAAAGCGCGAAAAGCTTGACAAGGCTCAGCGGAACTGAGAAAACCAGGCCGATGGATGGCGGAGCATTTTTTGGCCCTTAACGAAGCAGAAGCCCAGACGATAGTGTCCAGCTGCTACCAGGGCAAAGAAGAATTCCCTGACCGGGAATCGAACCCGGGCTGCGGCGGTGAGAGCGCCGAATCCTAGCCACTAGACCACCAGGGAGAGGTGTGCCCTGTTCTTCCCAGGCTAGCGAGACGAAGTCAATGGCAAATACCCAAGATGGCGTTGATGCACTTTGGAGTGGGCAAATACGGCTTTCTTCCGTCAGAACCAAGGTCTCCAAAATGGGGTGAAGGAGGCACTTCTAGCTACAGCTGGTTAGCAGTGGGTTATCCTAGTCTCTTAACAGCTGGCCGAGTTGACCATGTGGGCCTAAAAGCGCGAAAAGCTTGACAAGGCTCAGCGCAACTGAGAAAACCAGGCCGATGGATGGCGGAGCATTTTTTGGCCCTTAACGAAGCAGAAGCCCAGACGATAGTGTCCAGCTGCTACCAGGGCAAAGAAGAATTCCCTGACCGGGAATCGAACCCGGGCCGCGGCGGTGAGAGCGCCGAATCCTAGCCACTAGACCACCAGGGAGAGGTGTGCCCCGTTCTTCCCAGGCTAGCGAGACGAAGTCAATGGCAAATACCCAAGATGGCGTTGATGCACTTTGGAGTGGGCAAATACGGCTTTCTTCCGTCAGAACCAAGGTCTCCAAAATGGGGTGAAGGAGGCACTTCTAGCTACAGCTGGTTAGCAGTGGGTTATCCTAGTCTCTTAACAGCTGGCCGAGTTGACCATGTGGGCCTAAAAGCGCGAAAAGCTTGACAAGGCTCAGCGCAACTGAGAAAACCAGGCCGATGGATGGCGGAGCATTTTTTGGCCCTTAACGAAGCAGAAGCCCAGACGATAGTGTCCAGCTGCTACCAGGGCAAAGAAGAATTCCCTGACCGGGAATCGAACCCGGGCCGCGGCGGTGAGAGCGCCGAATCCTAGCCACTAGACCACCAGGGAGAGGTGTGCCCCGTTTTTCCCAGGCTAGCGAGACGAAGTCAATGGCAAATACCCAAGATGGCGTTGATGCACTTTGGAGTGGGCAAATACGGCTTTCTTCCGTCAGAACCAAGGTCTCCAAAATGGGGTGAAGGAGGCACTTCTAGCTACAGCTGGTTAGCAGTGGGTTATCCTAGTCTCTTAACAGCTGGCCGAGTTGACCATGTGGGCCTAAAAGCGCGAAAAGCTTGACAAGGCTCAGCGCAACTGAGAAAACCAGGCCGATGGATGGCGGAGCATTTTTTGGCCCTTAACGAAGCAGAAGCCCAGACGATAGTGTCCAGCTGCTACCAGGGCAAAGAAGAATTCCCTGACCGGGAATCGAACCCGGGCCGTGGCGGTGAGAGCGCCGAATCCTAGCCACTAGACCACCAGGGAGAGGTGTGCCCCGTTTTTCCCAGGCTAGCGAGACGAAGTCAATGGCAAATACCCAAGATGGCGTTGATGCACTTTGGAGTGGGCAAATACGGCTTTCTTCCGTCAGAACCAAGGTCTCCAAAATGGGGTGAAGGAGGCACTTCTAGCTACAGCTGGTTAGCAGTGGGTTATCCTAGTCTCTTAACAGCTGGCCGAGTTGGCCATGTGGGCCTAAAAGCGCGAAAAGCTTGACAAGGCTCAGCGGAACTGAGAAAACCAGGCCGATGGATGGCGGAGCATTTTTTGGCCCTTAACGAAGCAGAAGCCCAGACGATAGTGTCCAGCTGCTACCAGGGCAAAGAAGAATTCCCTGACCGGGAATCGAACCCGGGCCGCGGCGGTGAGAGCGCCGAATCCTAGCCACTAGACCACCAGGGAGAGGTGTGCCCCGTTTTTCCCAGGCTAGCGAGACGAAGTCAATGGCAAATACCCAAGATGGCGTTGATGCACTTTGGAGTGGGCAAATACGGCTTTCTTCCGTCAGAACCAAGGTCTCCAAAATGGGGTGAAGGAGGCACTTCTAGCTACAGCTGGTTAGCAGTGGGTTATCCTAGTCTCTTAACAGCTGGCCGAGTTGGCCATGTGGGCCTAAAAGCGCGAAAAGCTTGACAAGGCTCAGCGGAACTGAGAAAACCAGGCCGATGGATGGCGGAGCATTTTTTGGCCCTTAACGAAGCAGAAGCCCAGACGATAGTGTCCAGCTGCTACCAGGGCAAAGAAGAATTCCCTGACCGGGAATCGAACCCGGGCTGCGGCGGTGAGAGCGCCGAATCCTAGCCACTAGACCACCAGGGAGAGGTGTGCCCTGTTCTTCCCAGGCTAGCGAGACGAAGTCAATGGCAAATACCCAAGATGGCGTTGA
Organism: Lithobates pipiens; assembly: GCF_037356315.1. NCBI lineage: Eukaryota > Metazoa > Chordata > Amphibia > Anura > Ranidae > Lithobates > Lithobates pipiens. Next base: position 242,046,015 of record NW_027507685.1, read on the forward strand.
TGCACTTTGGAGTGGGCAAATACGGCTTTCTTCCGTCAGAACCAAGGTCTCCAAAATGGGGTGAAGGAGGCACTTCTAGCTACAGCTGGTTAGCAGTGGGTTATCCTAGTCTCTTAACAGCTGGCCGAGTTGACCATGTGGGCCTAAAAGCGCGAAAAGCTTGACAAGGCTCAGCGCAACTGAGAAAACCAGGCCGATGGATGGCGGAGCATTTTTTGGCCCTTAACGAAGCAGAAGCCCAGACGATAGTGTCCAGCTGCTACCAGGGCAAAGAAGAATTCCCTGACCGGGAATCGAACCCGGGCCGCGGCGGTGAGAGCGCCGAATCCTAGCCACTAGACCACCAGGGAGAGGTGTGCCCCGTTCTTCCCAGGCTAGCGAGACGAAGTCAATGGCAAATACCCAAGATGGCGTTGATGCACTTTGGAGTGGGCAAATACGGCTTTCTTCCGTCAGAACCAAGGTCTCCAAAATGGGGTGAAGGAGGCACTTCTAGCTACAGCTGGTTAGCAGTGGGTTATCCTAGTCTCTTAACAGCTGGCCGAGTTGACCATGTGGGCCTAAAAGCGCGAAAAGCTTGACAAGGCTCAGCGCAACTGAGAAAACCAGGCCGATGGATGGCGGAGCATTTTTTGGCCCTTAACGAAGCAGAAGCCCAGACGATAGTGTCCAGCTGCTACCAGGGCAAAGAAGAATTCCCTGACCGGGAATCGAACCCGGGCCGCGGCGGTGAGAGCGCCGAATCCTAGCCACTAGACCACCAGGGAGAGGTGTGCCCCGTTCTTCCCAGGCTAGCGAGACGAAGTCAATGGCAAATACCCAAGATGGCGTTGATGCACTTTGGAGTGGGCAAATACGGCTTTCTTCCGTCAGAACCAAGGTCTCCAAAATGGGGTGAAGGAGGCACTTCTAGCTACAGCTGGTTAGCAGTGGGTTATCCTAGTCTCTTAACAGCTGGCCGAGTTGACCATGTGGGCCTAAAAGCGCGAAAAGCTTGACAAGGCTCAGCGCAACTGAGAAAACCAGGCCGATGGATGGCGGAGCATTTTTTGGCCCTTAACGAAGCAGAAGCCCAGACGATAGTGTCCAGCTGCTACCAGGGCAAAGAAGAATTCCCTGACCGGGAATCGAACCCGGGCCGCGGCGGTGAGAGCGCCGAATCCTAGCCACTAGACCACCAGGGAGAGGTGTGCCCCGTTTTTCCCAGGCTAGCGAGACGAAGTCAATGGCAAATACCCAAGATGGCGTTGATGCACTTTGGAGTGGGCAAATACGGCTTTCTTCCGTCAGAACCAAGGTCTCCAAAATGGGGTGAAGGAGGCACTTCTAGCTACAGCTGGTTAGCAGTGGGTTATCCTAGTCTCTTAACAGCTGGCCGAGTTGGCCATGTGGGCCTAAAAGCGCGAAAAGCTTGACAAGGCTCAGCGGAACTGAGAAAACCAGGCCGATGGATGGCGGAGCATTTTTTGGCCCTTAACGAAGCAGAAGCCCAGACGATAGTGTCCAGCTGCTACCAGGGCAAAGAAGAATTCCCTGACCGGGAATCGAACCCGGGCTGCGGCGGTGAGAGCGCCGAATCCTAGCCACTAGACCACCAGGGAGAGGTGTGCCCTGTTCTTCCCAGGCTAGCGAGACGAAGTCAATGGCAAATACCCAAGATGGCGTTGATGCACTTTGGAGTGGGCAAATACGGCTTTCTTCCGTCAGAACCAAGGTCTCCAAAATGGGGTGAAGGAGGCACTTCTAGCTACAGCTGGTTAGCAGTGGGTTATCCTAGTCTCTTAACAGCTGGCCGAGTTGACCATGTGGGCCTAAAAGCGCGAAAAGCTTGACAAGGCTCAGCGCAACTGAGAAAACCAGGCCGATGGATGGCGGAGCATTTTTTGGCCCTTAACGAAGCAGAAGCCCAGACGATAGTGTCCAGCTGCTACCAGGGCAAAGAAGAATTCCCTGACCGGGAATCGAACCCGGGCCGCGGCGGTGAGAGCGCCGAATCCTAGCCACTAGACCACCAGGGAGAGGTGTGCCCCGTTCTTCCCAGGCTAGCGAGACGAAGTCAATGGCAAATACCCAAGATGGCGTTGATGCACTTTGGAGTGGGCAAATACGGCTTTCTTCCGTCAGAACCAAGGTCTCCAAAATGGGGTGAAGGAGGCACTTCTAGCTACAGCTGGTTAGCAGTGGGTTATCCTAGTCTCTTAACAGCTGGCCGAGTTGACCATGTGGGCCTAAAAGCGCGAAAAGCTTGACAAGGCTCAGCGCAACTGAGAAAACCAGGCCGATGGATGGCGGAGCATTTTTTGGCCCTTAACGAAGCAGAAGCCCAGACGATAGTGTCCAGCTGCTACCAGGGCAAAGAAGAATTCCCTGACCGGGAATCGAACCCGGGCCGCGGCGGTGAGAGCGCCGAATCCTAGCCACTAGACCACCAGGGAGAGGTGTGCCCCGTTTTTCCCAGGCTAGCGAGACGAAGTCAATGGCAAATACCCAAGATGGCGTTGATGCACTTTGGAGTGGGCAAATACGGCTTTCTTCCGTCAGAACCAAGGTCTCCAAAATGGGGTGAAGGAGGCACTTCTAGCTACAGCTGGTTAGCAGTGGGTTATCCTAGTCTCTTAACAGCTGGCCGAGTTGGCCATGTGGGCCTAAAAGCGCGAAAAGCTTGACAAGGCTCAGCGGAACTGAGAAAACCAGGCCGATGGATGGCGGAGCATTTTTTGGCCCTTAACGAAGCAGAAGCCCAGACGATAGTGTCCAGCTGCTACCAGGGCAAAGAAGAATTCCCTGACCGGGAATCGAACCCGGGCTGCGGCGGTGAGAGCGCCGAATCCTAGCCACTAGACCACCAGGGAGAGGTGTGCCCTGTTCTTCCCAGGCTAGCGAGACGAAGTCAATGGCAAATACCCAAGATGGCGTTGATGCACTTTGGAGTGGGCAAATACGGCTTTCTTCCGTCAGAACCAAGGTCTCCAAAATGGGGTGAAGGAGGCACTTCTAGCTACAGCTGGTTAGCAGTGGGTTATCCTAGTCTCTTAACAGCTGGCCGAGTTGACCATGTGGGCCTAAAAGCGCGAAAAGCTTGACAAGGCTCAGCGCAACTGAGAAAACCAGGCCGATGGATGGCGGAGCATTTTTTGGCCCTTAACGAAGCAGAAGCCCAGACGATAGTGTCCAGCTGCTACCAGGGCAAAGAAGAATTCCCTGACCGGGAATCGAACCCGGGCCGCGGCGGTGAGAGCGCCGAATCCTAGCCACTAGACCACCAGGGAGAGGTGTGCCCCGTTCTTCCCAGGCTAGCGAGACGAAGTCAATGGCAAATACCCAAGATGGCGTTGATGCACTTTGGAGTGGGCAAATACGGCTTTCTTCCGTCAGAACCAAGGTCTCCAAAATGGGGTGAAGGAGGCACTTCTAGCTACAGCTGGTTAGCAGTGGGTTATCCTAGTCTCTTAACAGCTGGCCGAGTTGACCATGTGGGCCTAAAAGCGCGAAAAGCTTGACAAGGCTCAGCGCAACTGAGAAAACCAGGCCGATGGATGGCGGAGCATTTTTTGGCCCTTAACGAAGCAGAAGCCCAGACGATAGTGTCCAGCTGCTACCAGGGCAAAGAAGAATTCCCTGACCGGGAATCGAACCCGGGCCGCGGCGGTGAGAGCGCCGAATCCTAGCCACTAGACCACCAGGGAGAGGTGTGCCCCGTTCTTCCCAGGCTAGCGAGACGAAGTCAATGGCAAATACCCAAGATGGCGTTGATGCACTTTGGAGTGGGCAAATACGGCTTTCTTCCGTCAGAACCAAGGTCTCCAAAATGGGGTGAAGGAGGCACTTCTAGCTACAGCTGGTTAGCAGTGGGTTATCCTAGTCTCTTAACAGCTGGCCGAGTTGACCATGTGGGCCTAAAAGCGCGAAAAGCTTGACAAGGCTCAGCGCAACTGAGAAAACCAGGCCGATGGATGGCGGAGCATTTTTTGGCCCTTAACGAAGCAGAAGCCCAGACGATAGTGTCCAGCTGCTACCAGGGCAAAGAAGAATTCCCTGACCGGGAATCGAACCCGGGCCGCGGCGGTGAGAGCGCCGAATCCTAGCCACTAGACCACCAGGGAGAGGTGTGCCCCGTTTTTCCCAGGCTAGCGAGACGAAGTCAATGGCAAATACCCAAGATGGCGTTGATGCACTTTGGAGTGGGCAAATACGGCTTTCTTCCGTCAGAACCAAGGTCTCCAAAATGGGGTGAAGGAGGCACTTCTAGCTACAGCTGGTTAGCAGTGGGTTATCCTAGTCTCTTAACAGCTGGCCGAGTTGGCCATGTGGGCCTAAAAGCGCGAAAAGCTTGACAAGGCTCAGCGGAACTGAGAAAACCAGGCCGATGGATGGCGGAGCATTTTTTGGCCCTTAACGAAGCAGAAGCCCAGACGATAGTGTCCAGCTGCTACCAGGGCAAAGAAGAATTCCCTGACCGGGAATCGAACCCGGGCTGCGGCGGTGAGAGCGCCGAATCCTAGCCACTAGACCACCAGGGAGAGGTGTGCCCTGTTCTTCCCAGGCTAGCGAGACGAAGTCAATGGCAAATACCCAAGATGGCGTTGATGCACTTTGGAGTGGGCAAATACGGCTTTCTTCCGTCAGAACCAAGGTCTCCAAAATGGGGTGAAGGAGGCACTTCTAGCTACAGCTGGTTAGCAGTGGGTTATCCTAGTCTCTTAACAGCTGGCCGAGTTGACCATGTGGGCCTAAAAGCGCGAAAAGCTTGACAAGGCTCAGCGCAACTGAGAAAACCAGGCCGATGGATGGCGGAGCATTTTTTGGCCCTTAACGAAGCAGAAGCCCAGACGATAGTGTCCAGCTGCTACCAGGGCAAAGAAGAATTCCCTGACCGGGAATCGAACCCGGGCCGCGGCGGTGAGAGCGCCGAATCCTAGCCACTAGACCACCAGGGAGAGGTGTGCCCCGTTCTTCCCAGGCTAGCGAGACGAAGTCAATGGCAAATACCCAAGATGGCGTTGATGCACTTTGGAGTGGGCAAATACGGCTTTCTTCCGTCAGAACCAAGGTCTCCAAAATGGGGTGAAGGAGGCACTTCTAGCTACAGCTGGTTAGCAGTGGGTTATCCTAGTCTCTTAACAGCTGGCCGAGTTGACCATGTGGGCCTAAAAGCGCGAAAAGCTTGACAAGGCTCAGCGCAACTGAGAAAACCAGGCCGATGGATGGCGGAGCATTTTTTGGCCCTTAACGAAGCAGAAGCCCAGACGATAGTGTCCAGCTGCTACCAGGGCAAAGAAGAATTCCCTGACCGGGAATCGAACCCAGGCCGCGGCGGTGAGAGCGCCGAATCCTAGCCACTAGACCACCAGGGAGAGGTGTGCCCCGTTTTTCCCAGGCTAGCGAGACGAAGTCAATGGCAAATACCCAAGATGGCGTTGATGCACTTTGGAGTGGGCAAATACGGCTTTCTTCCGTCAGAACCAAGGTCTCCAAAATGGGGTGAAGGAGGCACTTCTAGCTACAGCTGGTTAGCAGTGGGTTATCCTAGTCTCTTAACAGCTGGCCGAGTTGGCCATGTGGGACTAAAAGCGCGAAAAGCTTGACAAGGCTCAGCGGAACTGAGAAAACCAGGCCGATGGATGGCGGAGCATTTTTTGGCCCTTAACGAAGCAGAAGCCCAGACGATAGTGTCCAGCTGCTACCAGGGCAAAGAAGAATTCCCTGACCGGGAATCGAACCCGGGCTGCGGCGGTGAGAGCGCCGAATCCTAGCCACTAGACCACCAGGGAGAGGTGTGCCCTGTTCTTCCCAGGCTAGCGAGACGAAGTCAATGGCAAATACCCAAGATGGCGTTGATGCACTTTGGAGTGGGCAAATACGGCTTTCTTCCGTCAGAACCAAGGTCTCCAAAATGGGGTGAAGGAGGCACTTCTAGCTACAGCTGGTTAGCAGTGGGTTATCCTAGTCTCTTAACAGCTGGCCGAGTTGACCATGTGGGCCTAAAAGCGCGAAAAGCTTGACAAGGCTCAGCGCAACTGAGAAAACCAGGCCGATGGATGGCGGAGCATTTTTTGGCCCTTAACGAAGCAGAAGCCCAGACGATAGTGTCCAGCTGCTACCAGGGCAAAGAAGAATTCCCTGACCGGGAATCGAACCCGGGCCGCGGCAGTGAGAGCGCCGAATCCTTGCCACTAGACCACCAGGGAGAGGTGTGCCCCGTTCTTCCCAGGCTAGCGAGACGAAGTCAATGGCAAATACCCAAGATGGCGTTGATGCACTTTGGAGTGGGCAAATACGGCTTTCTTCCGTCAGAACCAAGGTCTCCAAAATGGGGTGAAGGAGGCACTTCTAGCTACAGCTGGTTAGCAGTGGGTTATCCTAGTCTCTTAACAGCTGGCCGAGTTGACCATGTGGGCCTAAAAGCGCGAAAAGCTTGACAAGGCTCAGCGCAACTGAGAAAACCAGGCCGATGGATGGCGGAGCATTTTTTGGCCCTTAACGAAGCAGAAGCCCAGACGATAGTGTCCAGCTGCTACCAGGGCAAAGAAGAATTCCCTGACCGGGAATCGAACCCGGGCCGCGGCGGTGAGAGCGCCGAATCCTAGCCACTAGACCACCAGGGAGAGGTGTGCCCCGTTTTTCCCAGGCTAGCGAGACGAAGTCAATGGCAAATACCCAAGATGGCGTTGATGCACTTTGGAGTGGGCAAATACGGCTTTCTTCCGTCAGAACCAAGGTCTCCAAAATGGGGTGAAGGAGGCACTTCTAGCTACAGCTGGTTAGCAGTGGGTTATCCTAGTCTCTTAACAGCTGGCCGAGTTGGCCATGTGGGCCTAAAAGCGCGAAAAGCTTGACAAGGCTCAGCGGAACTGAGAAAACCAGGCCGATGGATGGCGGAGCATTTTTTGGCCCTTAACGAAGCAGAAGCCCAGACGATAGTGTCCAGCTGCTACCAGGGCAAAGAAGAATTCCCTGACCGGGAATCGAACCCGGGCTGCGGCGGTGAGAGCGCCGAATCCTAGCCACTAGACCACCAGGGAGAGGTGTGCCCTGTTCTTCCCAGGCTAGCGAGACGAAGTCAATGGCAAATACCCAAGATGGCGTTGATGCACTTTGGAGTGGGCAAATACGGCTTTCTTCCGTCAGAACCAAGGTCTCCAAAATGGGGTGAAGGAGGCACTTCTAGCTACAGCTGGTTAGCAGTGGGTTATCCTAGTCTCTTAACAGCTGGCCGAGTTGACCATGTGGGCCTAAAAGCGCGAAAAGCTTGACAAGGCTCAGCGCAACTGAGAAAACCAGGCCGATGGATGGCGGAGCATTTTTTGGCCCTTAACGAAGCAGAAGCCCAGACGATAGTGTCCAGCTGCTACCAGGGCAAAGAAGAATTCCCTGACCGGGAATCGAACCCGGGCCGCGGCGGTGAGAGCGCCGAATCCTAGCCACTAGACCACCAGGGAGAGGTGTGCCCCATTCTTCCCAGGCTAGCGAGACGAAGTCAATGGCAAATACCCAAGATGGCGTTGATGCACTTTGGAGTGGGCAAATACGGCTTTCTTCCGTCAGAACCAAGGTCTCCAAAATGGGGTGAAGGAGGCACTTCTAGCTACAGCTGGTTAGCAGTGGGTTATCCTAGTCTCTTAACAGCTGGCCGAGTTGACCATGTGGGCCTAAAAGCGCGAAAAGCTTGACAAGGCTCAGCGCAACTGAGAAAACCAGGCCGATGGATGGCGGAGCATTTTTTGGCCCTTAACGAAGCAGAAGCCCAGACGATAGTGTCCAGCTGCTACCAGGGCAAAGAAGAATTCCCTGACCGGGAATCGAACCCGGGCCGCGGCGGTGAGAGCGCCGAATCCTAGCCACTAGACCACCAGGGAGAGGTGTGCCCCGTTTTTCCCAGGCTAGCGAGACGAAGTCAATGGCAAATACCCAAGATGGCGTTGATGCACTTTGGAGTGGGCAAATACGGCTTTCTTCCGTCAGAACCAAGGTCTCCAAAATGGGGTGAAGGAGGCACTTCTAGCTACAGCTGGTTAGCAGTGGGTTATCCTAGTCTCTTAACAGCTGGCCGAGTTGGCCATGTGGGCCTAAAAGCGCGAAAAGCTTGACAAGGCTCAGCGGAACTGAGAAAACCAGGCCGATGGATGGCGGAGCATTTTTTGGCCCTTAACGAAGCAGAAGCCCAGACGATAGTGTCCAGCTGCTACCAGGGCAAAGAAGAATTCCCTGACCGGGAATCGAACCCGGGCTGCGGCGGTGAGAGCGCCGAATCCTAGCCACTAGACCACCAGGGAGTGGTGTGCCCTGTTCTTCCCAGGCTAGCGAGACGAAGTCAATGGCAAATACCCAAGATGGCGTTGATGCACTTTGGAGTGGGCAAATACGGCTTTCTTCCGTCAGAACCAAGGTCTCCAAAATGGGGTGAAGGAGGCACTTCTAGCTACAGCTGGTTAGCAGTGGGTTATCCTAGTCTCTTAACAGCTGGCCGAGTTGACCATGTGGGCCTAAAAGCGCGAAAAGCTTGACAAGGCTCAGCGCAACTGAGAAAACCAGGCCGATGGATGGCGGAGCATTTTTTGGCCCTTAACGAAGCAGAAGCCCAGACGATAGTGTCCAGCTGCTACCAGGGCAAAGAAGAATTCCCTGACCGGGAATCGAACCCGGGCCGCGGCGGTGAGAGCGCCGAATCCTAGCCACTAGACCACCAGGGAGAGGTGTGCCCCGTTCTTCCCAGGCTAGCGAGACGAAGTCAATGGCAAATACCCAAGATGGCGTTGATGCACTTTGGAGTGGGCAAATACGGCTTTCTTCCGTCAGAACCAAGGTCTCCAAAATGGGGTGAAGGAGGCACTTCTAGCTACAGCTGGTTAGCAGTGGGTTATCCTAGTCTCTTAACAGCTGGCCGAGTTGACCATGTGGGCCTAAAAGCGCGAAAAGCTTGACAAGGCTCAGCGCAACTGAGAAAACCAGGCCGATGGATGGCGGAGCATTTTTTGGCCCTTAACGAAGCAGAAGCCCAGACGATAGTGTCCAGCTGCTACCAGGGCAAAGAAGAATTCCCTGACCGGGAATCGAACCCGGGCCGCGGCGGTGAGAGCGCCGAATCCTAGCCACTAGACCACCAGGGAGAGGTGTGCCCCGTTTTTCCCAGGCTAGCGAGACGAAGTCAATGGCAAATACCCAAGATGGCGTTGATGCACTTTGGAGTGGGCAAATACGGCTTTCTTCCGTCAGAACCAAGGTCTCCAAAATGGGGTGAAGGAGGCACTTCTAGCTACAGCTGGTTAGCAGTGGGTTATCCTAGTCTCTTAACAGCTGGCCGAGTTGGCCATGTGGGCCTAAAAGCGCGAAAAGCTTGACAAGGCTCAGCGGAACTGAGAAAACCAGGCCGATGGATGGCGGAGCATTTTTTGGCCCTTAACGAAGCAGAAGCCCAGACGATAGTGTCCAGCTGCTACCAGGGCAAAGAAGAATTCCCTGACCGGGAATCGAACCCGGGCTGCGGCGGTGAGAGCGCCGAATCCTAGCCACTAGACCACCAGGGAGAGGTGTGCCCTGTTCTTCCCAGGCTAGCGAGACGAAGTCAATGGCAAATACCCAAGATGGCGTTGATGCACTTTGGAGTGGGCAAATACGGCTTTCTTCCGTCAGAACCAAGGTCTCCAAAATGGGGTGAAGGAGGCACTTCTAGCTACAGCTGGTTAGCAGTGGGTTATCCTAGTCTCTTAACAGCTGGCCGAGTTGACCATGTGGGCCTAAAAGCGCGAAAAGCTTGACAAGGCTCAGCGCAACTGAGAAAACCAGGCCGATGGATGGCGGAGCATTTTTTGGCCCTTAACGAAGCAGAAGCCCAGACGATAGTGTCCAGCTGCTACCAGGGCAAAGAAGAATTCCCTGACCGGGAATCGAACCCGGGCCGCGGCGGTGAGAGCGCCGAATCCTAGCCACTAGACCACCAGGGAGAGGTGTGCCCCGTTTTTCCCAGGCTAGCGAGACGAAGTCAATGGCAAATACCCAAGATGGCGTTGATGCACTTTGGAGTGGGCAAATACGGCTTTCTTCCGTCAGAACCAAGGTCTCCAAAATGGGGTGAAGGAGGCACTTCTAGCTACAGCTGGTTAGCAGTGGGTTATCCTAGTCTCTTAACAGCTGGCCGAGTTGGCCATGTGGGCCTAAAAGCGCGAAAAGCTTGACAAGGCTCAGCGCAACTGAGAAAACCAGGCCGATGGATGGCGGAGCATTTTTTGGCCCTTAACGAAGCAGAAGCCCAGACGATAGTGTCCAGCTGCTACCAGGGCAAAGAAGAATTCCCTGACCGGGAATCGAACCCGGGCTGCGGCGGTGAGAGCGCCGAATCCTAGCCACTAGACCACCAGGGAGAGGTGTGCCCTGTTCTTCCCAGGCTAGCGAGACGAAGTCAATGGCAAATACCCAAGATGGCGTTGATGCACTTTGGAGTGGGCAAATACGGCTTTCTTCCGTCAGAACCAAGGTCTCCAAAATGGGGTGAAGGAGGCACTTCTAGCTACAGCTGGTTAGCAGTGGGTTATCCTAGTCTCTTAACAGCTGGCCGAGTTGACCATGTGGGCCTAAAAGCGCGAAAAGCTTGACAAGGCTCAGCGCAACTGAGAAAACCAGGCCGATGGATGGCGGAGCATTTTTTGGCCCTTAACGAAGCAGAAGCCCAGACGATAGTGTCCAGCTGCTACCAGGGCAAAGAAGAATTCCCTGACCGGGAATCGAACCCGGGCCGCGGCGGTGAGAGCGCCGAATCCTAGCCACTAGACCACCAGGGAGAGGTGTGCCCCGTTCTTCCCAGGCTAGCGAGACGAAGTCAATGGCAAATACCCAAGATGGCGTTGATGCACTTTGGAGTGGGCAAATACGGCTTTCTTCCGTCAGAACCAAGGTCTCCAAAATGGGGTGAAGGAGGCACTTCTAGCTACAGCTGGTTAGCAGTGGGTTATCCTAGTCTCTTAACAGCTGGCCGAGTTGACCATGTGGGCCTAAAAGCGCGAAAAGCTTGACAAGGCTCAGCGCAACTGAGAAAACCAGGCCGATGGATGGCGGAGCATTTTTTGGCCCTTAACGAAGCAGAAGCCCAGACGATAGTGTCCAGCTGCTACCAGGGCAAAGAAGAATTCCCTGACCGGGAATCGAACCCGGGCTGCGGCGGTGAGAGCGCCGAATCCTAGCCACTAGACCACCAGGGAGAGGTGTGCCCTGTTCTTCCCAGGCTAGCGAGACGAAGTCAATGGCAAATACCCAAGATGGCGTTGATGCACTTTGGAGTGGGCAAATACGGCTTTCTTCCGTCAGAACCAAGGTCTCCAAAATGGGGTGAAGGAGGCACTTCTAGCTACAGCTGGTTAGCAGTGGGTTATCCTAGTCTCTTAACAGCTGGCCGAGTTGACCATGTGGGCCTAAAAGCGCGAAAAGCTTGACAAGGCTCAGCGCAACTGAGAAAACCAGGCCGATGGATGGCGGAGCATTTTTTGGCCCTTAACGAAGCAGAAGCCCAGACGATAGTGTCCAGCTGCTACCAGGGCAAAGAAGAATTCCCTGACCGGGAATCGAACCCGGGCCGCGGCGGTGAGAGCGCCGAATCCTAGCCACTAGACCACCAGGGAGAGGTGTGCCCCGTTCTTCCCAGGCTAGCGAGACGAAGTCAATGGCAAATACCCAAGATGGCGTTGATGCACTTTGGAGTGGGCAAATACGGCTTTCTTCCGTCAGAACCAAGGTCTCCAAAATGGGGTGAAGGAGGCACTTCTAGCTACAGCTGGTTAGCAGTGGGTTATCCTAGTCTCTTAACAGCTGGCCGAGTTGACCATGTGGGCCTAAAAGCGCGAAAAGCTTGACAAGGCTCAGCGCAACTGAGAAAACCAGGCCGATGGATGGCGGAGCATTTTTTGGCCCTTAACGAAGCAGAAGCCCAGACGATAGTGTCCAGCTGCTACCAGGGCAAAGAAGAATTCCCTGACCGGGAATCGAACCCGGGCCGCGGCGGTGAGAGCGCCGAATCCTAGCCACTAGACCACCAGGGAGAGGTGTGCCCCGTTTTTCCCAGGCTAGCGAGACGAAGTCAATGGCAAATACCCAAGATGGCGTTGATGCACTTTGGAGTGGGCAAATACGGCTTTCTTCCGTCAGAACCAAGGTCTCCAAAATGGGGTGAAGGAGGCACTTCTAGCTACAGCTGGTTAGCAGTGGGTTATCCTAGTCTCTTAACAGCTGGCCGAGTTGGCCATGTGGGACTAAAAGCGCGAAAAGCTTGACAAGGCTCAGCGGAACTGAGAAAACCAGGCCGATGGATGGCGGAGCATTTTTTGGCCCTTAACGAAGCAGAAGCCCAGACGATAGTGTCCAGCTGCTACCAGGGCAAAGAAGAATTCCCTGACCGGGAATCGAACCCGGGCCGCGGCGGTGAGAGCGCCGAATCCTAGCCACTAGACCACCAGGGAGAGGTGTGCCCTGTTCTTCCCAGGCTAGCGAGACGAAGTCAATGGCAAATACCCAAGATGGCGTTGATGCACTTTGGAGTGGGCAAATACGGCTTTCTTCCGTCAGAACCAAGGTCTCCAAAATGGGGTGAAGGAGGCACTTCTAGCTACAGCTGGTTAGCAGTGGGTTATCCTAGTCTCTTAACAGCTGGCCGAGTTGACCATGTGGGCCTAAAAGCGCGAAAAGCTTGACAAGGCTCAGCGCAACTGAGAAAACCAGGCCGATGGATGGCGGAGCATTTTTTGGCCCTTAACGAAGCAGAAGCCCAGACGATAGTGTCCAGCTGCTACCAGGGCAAAGAAGAATTCCCTGACCGGGAATCGAACCCGGGCCGCGGCGGTGAGAGCGCCGAATCCTAGCCACTAGACCACCAGGGAGAGGTGTGCCCCGTTCTTCCCAGGCTAGCGAGACGAAGTCAATGGCAAATACCCAAGATGGCGTTGATGCACTTTGGAGTGGGCAAATACGGCTTTCTTCCGTCAGAACCAAGGTCTCCAAAATGGGGTGAAGGAGGCACTTCTAGCTACAGCTGGTTAGCAGTGGGTTATCCTAGTCTCTTAACAGCTGGCCGAGTTGACCATGTGGGCCTAAAAGCGCGAAAAGCTTGACAAGGCTCAGCGCAACTGAGAAAACCAGGCCGATGGATGGCGGAGCATTTTTTGGCCCTTAACGAAGCAGAAGCCCAGACGATAGTGTCCAGCTGCTACCAGGGCAAAGAAGAATTCCCTGACCGGGAATCGAACCCGGGCCGCGGCGGTGAGAGCGCCGAATCCTAGCCACTAGACCACCAGGGAGAGGTGTGCCCCGTTTTTCCCAGGCTAGCGAGACGAAGTCAATGGCAAATACCCAAGATGGCGTTGATGCACTTTGGAGTGGGCAAATACGGCTTTCTTCCGTCAGAACCAAGGTCTCCAAAATGGGGTGAAGGAGGCACTTCTAGCTACAGCTGGTTAGCAGTGGGTTATCCTAGTCTCTTAACAGCTGGCCGAGTTGGCCATGTGGGCCTAAAAGCGCGAAAAGCTTGACAAGGCTCAGCGGAACTGAGAAAACCAGGCCGATGGATGGCGGAGCATTTTTTGGCCCTTAACGAAGCAGAAGCCCAGACGATAGTGTCCAGCTGCTACCAGGGCAAAGAAGAATTCCCTGACCGGGAATCGAACCCGGGCTGCGGCGGTGAGAGCGCCGAATCCTAGCCACTAGACCACCAGGGAGAGGTGTGCCCTGTTCTTCCCAGGCTAGCGAGACGAAGTCAATGGCAAATACCCAAGATGGCGTTGATGCACTTTGGAGTGGGCAAATACGGCTTTCTTCCGTCAGAACCAAGGTCTCCAAAATGGGGTGAAGGAGGCACTTCTAGCTACAGCTGGTTAGCAGTGGGTTATCCTAGTCTCTTAACAGCTGGCCGAGTTGACCATGTGGGCCTAAAAGCGCGAAAAGCTTGACAAGGCTCAGCGCAACTGAGAAAACCAGGCCGATGGATGGCGGAGCATTTTTTGGCCCTTAACGAAGCAGAAGCCCAGACGATAGTGTCCAGCTGCTACCAGGGCAAAGAAGAATTCCCTGACCGGGAATCGAACCCGGGCCGCGGCGGTGAGAGCGCCGAATCCTAGCCACTAGACCACCAGGGAGAGGTGTGCCCCGTTCTTCCCAGGCTAGCGAGACGAAGTCAATGGCAAATACCCAAGATGGCGTTGATGCACTTTGGAGTGGGCAAATACGGCTTTCTTCCGTCAGAACCAAGGTCTCCAAAATGGGGTGAAGGAGGCACTTCTAGCTACAGCTGGTTAGCAGTGGGTTATCCTAGTCTCTTAACAGCTGGCCGAGTTGACCATGTGGGCCTAAAAGCGCGAAAAGCTTGACAAGGCTCAGCGCAACTGAGAAAACCAGGCCGATGGATGGCGGAGCATTTTTTGGCCCTTAACGAAGCAGAAGCCCAGACGATAGTGTCCAGCTGCTACCAGGGCAAAGAAGAATTCCCTGACCGGGAATCGAACCCGGGCCGCGGCGGTGAGAGCGCCGAATCCTAGCCACTAGACCACCAGGGAGAGGTGTGCCCCGTTTTTCCCAGGCTAGCGAGACGAAGTCAATGGCAAATACCCAAGATGGCGTTGATGCACTTTGGAGTGGGCAAATACGGCTTTCTTCCGTCAGAACCAAGGTCTCCAAAATGGGGTGAAGGAGGCACTTCTAGCTACAGCTGGTTAGCAGTGGGTTATCCTAGTCTCTTAACAGCTGGCCGAGTTGGCCATGTGGGCCTAAAAGCGCGAAAAGCTTGACAAGGCTCAGCGGAACTGAGAAAACCAGGCCGATGGATGGCGGAGCATTTTTTGGCCCTTAACGAAGCAGAAGCCCAGACGATAGTGTCCAGCTGCTACCAGGGCAAAGAAGAATTCCCTGACCGGGAATCGAACCCGGGCTGCGGCGGTGAGAGCGCCGAATCCTAGCCACTAGACCACCAGGGAGAGGTGTGCCCTGTTCTTCCCAGGCTAGCGAGACGAAGTCAATGGCAAATACCCAAGATGGCGTTGATGCACTTTGGAGTGGGCAAATACGGCTTTCTTCCGTCAGAACCAAGGTCTCCAAAATGGGGTGAAGGAGGCACTTCTAGCTACAGCTGGTTAGCAGTGGGTTATCCTAGTCTCTTAACAGCTGGCCGAGTTGACCATGTGGGCCTAAAAGCGCGAAAAGCTTGACAAGGCTCAGCGCAACTGAGAAAACCAGGCCGATGGATGGCGGAGCATTTTTTGGCCCTTAACGAAGCAGAAGCCCAGACGATAGTGTCCAGCTGCTACCAGGGCAAAGAAGAATTCCCTGACCGGGAATCGAACCCGGGCCGCGGCGGTGAGAGCGCCGAATCCTAGCCACTAGACCACCAGGGAGAGGTGTGCCCCGTTCTTCCCAGGCTAGCGAGACGAAGTCAATGGCAAATACCCAAGATGGCGTTGATGCACTTTGGAGTGGGCAAATACGGCTTTCTTCCGTCAGAACCAAGGTCTCCAAAATGGGGTGAAGGAGGCACTTCTAGCTACAGCTGGTTAGCAGTGGGTTATCCTAGTCTCTTAACAGCTGGCCGAGTTGACCATGTGGGCCTAAAAGCGCGAAAAGCTTGACAAGGCTCAGCGCAACTGAGAAAACCAGGCCGATGGATGGCGGAGCATTTTTTGGCCCTTAACGAAGCAGAAGCCCAGACGATAGTGTCCAGCTGCTACCAGGGCAAAGAAGAATTCCCTGACCGGGAATCGAACCCGGGCCGCGGCGGTGAGAGCGCCGAATCCTAGCCACTAGACCACCAGGGAGAGGTGTGCCCCGTTTTTCCCAGGCTAGCGAGACGAAGTCAATGGCAAATACCCAAGATGGCGTTGATGCACTTTGGAGTGGGCAAATACGGCTTTCTTCCGTCAGAACCAAGGTCTCCAAAATGGGGTGAAGGAGGCACTTCTAGCTACAGCTGGTTAGCAGTGGGTTATCCTAGTCTCTTAACAGCTGGCCGAGTTGGCCATGTGGGCCTAAAAGCGCGAAAAGCTTGACAAGGCTCAGCGGAACTGAGAAAACCAGGCCGATGGATGGCGGAGCATTTTTTGGCCCTTAACGAAGCAGAAGCCCAGACGATAGTGTCCAGCTGCTACCAGGGCAAAGAAGAATTCCCTGACCGGGAATCGAACCCGGGCTGCGGCGGTGAGAGCGCCGAACCCTAGCCACTAGACCACCAGGGAGAAGTGTGCCCTGTTCTTCCCAGGCTAGCGAGACGAAGTCAATGGCAAATACCCAAGATGGCGTTGATGCACTTTGGAGTGGGCAAATACGGCTTTCTTCCGTCAGAACCAAGGTCTCCAAAATGGGGTGAAGGAGGCACTTCTAGCTACAGCTGGTTAGCAGTGGGTTATCCTAGTCTCTTAACAGCTGGCCGAGTTGACCATGTGGGCCTAAAAGCGCGAAAAGCTTGACAAGGCTCAGCGCAACTGAGAAAACCAGGCCGATGGATGGCGGAGCATTTTTTGGCCCTTAACGAAGCAGAAGCCCAGACGATAGTGTCCAGCTGCTACCAGGGCAAAGAAGAATTCCCTGACCGGGAATCGAACCCGGGCTGCGGCGGTGAGAGCGCCGAATCCTAGCCACTAGACCACCAGGGAGAGGTGTGCCCCAATCTTCCCAGGCTAGCGAGATGAAGTCAATGGCAAATACCCAAGATGGCGTTGATGCACTTTGGAGTGGGCAAATACGGCTTTCTTCCGTCAGAACCAAGGTCTCCAAAATGGGGTGAAGGAGGCACTTCTAGCTACAGCTGGTTAGCAGTGGGTTATCCTAGTCTCTTAACAGCTGGCCGAGTTGACCATGTGGGCCTAAAAGCGCGAAAAGCTTGACAAGGCTCAGCGCAACTGAGAAAACCAGGCCGATGGATGGCGGAGCATTTTTTGGCCCTTAACGAAGCAGAAGCCCAGACGATAGTGTCCAGCTGCTACCAGGGCAAAGAAGAATTCCCTGACCGGGAATCGAACCCGGGCCGCGGCGGTGAGAGCGCCGAATCCTAGCCACTAGACCACCAGGGAGAGGTGTGCCCCGTTCTTCCCAGGCTAGCGAGACGAAGTCAATGGCAAATACCCAAGATGGCGTTGATGCACTTTGGAGTGGGCAAATACGGCTTTCTTCCGTCAGAACCAAGGTCTCCAAAATGGGGTGAAGGAGGCACTTCTAGCTACAGCTGGTTAGCAGTGGGTTATCCTAGTCTCTTAACAGCTGGCCGAGTTGACCATGTGGGCCTAAAAGCGCGAAAAGCTTGACAAGGCTCAGCGCAACTGAGAAAACCAGGCCGATGGATGGCGGAGCATTTTTTGGCCCTTAACGAAGCAGAAGCCCAGACGATCGTGTCCAGCTGCTACCAGGGCAAAGAAGAATTCCCTGACCGGGAATTGAACCCGGGCCGCGGCGGTGAGAGCGCCGAATCCTAGCCACTAGACCACCAGGGAGAGGTGTGCCCCGTTTTTCCCAGGCTAGCGAGACGAAGTCAATGGCAAATACCCAAGATGGCGTTGATGCACTTTGGAGTGGGCAAATACGGCTTTCTTCCGTCAGAACCAAGGTCTCCAAAATGGGGTGAAGGAGGCACTTCTAGCTACAGCTGGTTAGCAGTGGGTTATCCTAGTCTCTTAACAGCTGGCCGAGTTGGCCATGTGGGCCTAAAAGCGCGAAAAGCTTGACAAGGCTCAGCGGAACTGAGAAAACCAGGCCGATGGATGGCGGAGCATTTTTTGGCCCTTAACGAAGCAGAAGCCCAGACGATAGTGTCCAGCTGCTACCAGGGCAAAGAAGAATTCCCTGACCGGGAATCGAACCCGGGCTGCGGCGGTGAGAGCGCCGAATCCTAGCCACTAGACCACCAGGGAGAGGTGTGCCCTGCTCTTCCCAGGCTAGCGAGACGAAGTCAATGGCAAATACCCAAGATGGCGTTGATGCACTTTGGAGTGGGCAAATACGGCTTTCTTCCGTCAGAACCAAGGTCTCCAAAATGGGGTGAAGTAGGCACTTCTAGCTACAGCTGGTTAGCAGTGGCTTATCCTAGTCTCTTAACAGCTGGCCGAGTTGACCATGTGGGCCTAAAAGCGCGAAAAGCTTGACAAGGCTCAGCGCAACTGAGAAAACCAGGCCGATGGATGGCGGAGCATTTTTTGGCCCTTAACGAAGCAGAAGCCCAGACGATAGTGTCCAGCTGCTACCAGGGCAAAGAAGAATTCCCTGACCGGGAATCGAACCCGGGCCGCGGCGGTGAGAGCGCCGAATCCTAGCCACTAGACCACCAGGGAGAGGTGTGCCCCGTTCTTCCCAGGCTAGCGAGACGAAGTCAATGGCAAATACCCAAGATGGCGTTGATGCACTTTGGAGTGGGCAAATACGGCTTTCTTCCGTCAGAACCAAGGTCTCCAAAATGGGGTGAAGGAGGCACTTCTAGCTACAGCTGGTTAGCAGTGGGTTATCCTAGTCTCTTAACAGCTGGCCGAGTTGACCATGTGGGCCTAAAAGCGCGAAAAGCTTGACAAGGCTCAGCGCAACTGAGAAAACCAGGCCGATGGATGGCGGAGCATTTTTTGGCCCTTAACGAAGCAGAAGCCCAGACGATAGTGTCCAGCTGCTACCAGGGCAAAGAAGAATTCCCTGACCGGGAATCGAACCCGGGCCGCGGCGGTGAGAGCGCCGAATCCTAGCCACTAGACCACCAGGGAGAGGTGTGCCCCGTTTTTCCCAGGCTAGCGAGACGAAGTCAATGGCAAATACCCAAGATGGCGTTGATGCACTTTGGAGTGGGCAAATACGGCTTTCTTCCGTCAGAACCAAGGTCTCCAAAATGGGGTGAAGGAGGCACTTCTAGCTACAGCTGGTTAGCAGTGGGTTATCCTAGTCTCTTAACAGCTGGCCGAGTTGGCCATGTGGGCCTAAAAGCGCGAAAAGCTTGACAAGGCTCAGCGGAACTGAGAAAACCAGGCCGATGGATGGCGGAGCATTTTTTGGCCCTTAACGAAGCAGAAGCCCAGACGATAGTGTCCAGCTGCTACCAGGGCAAAGAAGAATTCCCTGACCGGGAATCGAACCCGGGCTGCGGCGGTGAGAGCGCCGAATCCTAGCCACTAGACCACCAGGGAGAGGTGTGCCCTGTTCTTCCCAGGCTAGCGAGACGAAGTCAATGGCAAATACCCAAGATGGCGTTGATGCACTTTGGAGTGGGCAAATACGGCTTTCTTCCGTCAGAACCAAGGTCTCCAAAATGGGGTGAAGGAGGCACTTCTAGCTACAGCTGGTTAGCAGTGGGTTATCCTAGTCTCTTAACAGCTGGCCGAGTTGACCATGTGGGCCTAAAAGCGCGAAAAGCTTGACAAGGCTCAGCGCAACTGAGAAAACCAGGCCGATGGATGGCGGAGCATTTTTTGGCCCTTAACGAAGCAGAAGCCCAGACGATAGTGTCCAGCTGCTACCAGGGCAAAGAAGAATTCCCTGACCGGGAATCGAACCCGGGCCGCGGCGGTGAGAGCGCCGAATCCTAGCCACTAGACCACCAGGGAGAGGTGTGCCCCGTTCTTCCCAGGCTAGCGAGACGAAGTCAATGGCAAATACCCAAGATGGCGTTGATGCACTTTGGAGTGGGCAAATACGGCTTTCTTCCGTCAGAACCAAGGTCTCCAAAATGGGGTGAAGGAGGCACTTCTAGCTACAGCTGGTTAGCAGTGGGTTATCCTAGTCTCTTAACAGCTGGCCGAGTTGACCATGTGGGCCTAAAAGCGCGAAAAGCTTGACAAGGCTCAGCGCAACTGAGAAAACCAGGCCGATGGATGGCGGAGCATTTTTTGGCCCTTAACGAAGCAGAAGCCCAGACGATAGTGTCCAGCTGCTACCAGGGCAAAGAAGAATTCCCTGACCGGGAATCGAACCCGGGCCGCGGCGGTGAGAGCGCCGAATCCTAGCCACTAGACCACCAGGGAGAGGTGTGCCCCGTTTTTCCCAGGCTAGCGAGACGAAGTCAATGGCAAATACCCAAGATGGCGTTGATGCACTTTGGAGTGGGCAAATACGGCTTTCTTCCGTCAGAACCAAGGTCTCCAAAATGGGGTGAAGGAGGCACTTCTAGCTACAGCTGGTTAGCAGTGGGTTATCCTAGTCTCTTAACAGCTGGCCGAGTTGGCCATGTGGGCCTAAAAGCGCGAAAAGCTTGACAAGGCTCAGCGGAACTGAGAAAACCAGGCCGATGGATGGCGGAGCATTTTTTGGCCCTTAACGAAGCAGAAGCCCAGACGATAGTGTCCAGCTGCTACCAGGGCAAAGAAGAATTCCCTGACCGGGAATCGAACCCGGGCTGCGGCGGTGAGAGCGCCGAACCCTAGCCACTAGACCACCAGGGAGAAGTGTGCCCTGTTCTTCCCAGGCTAGCGAGACGAAGTCAATGGCAAATACCCAAGATGGCGTTGATGCACTTTGGAGTGGGCAAATACGGCTTTCTTCCGTCAGAACCAAGGTCTCCAAAATGGGGTGAAGGAGGCACTTCTAGCTACAGCTGGTTAGCAGTGGGTTATCCTAGTCTCTTAACAGCTGGCCGAGTTGACCATGTGGGCCTAAAAGCGCGAAAAGCTTGACAAGGCTCAGCGCAACTGAGAAAACCAGGCCGATGGATGGCGGAGCATTTTTTGGCCCTTAACGAAGCAGAAGCCCAGACGATAGTGTCCAGCTGCTACCAGGGCAAAGAAGAATTCCCTGACCGGGAATCGAACCCGGGCTGCGGCGGTGAGAGCGCCGAATCCTAGCCACTAGACCACCAGGGAGAGGTGTGCCCCGTTCTTCCCAGGCTAGCGAGACGAAGTCAATGGCAAATACCCAAGATGGCGTTGATGCACTTTGGAGTGGGCAAATACGGCTTTCTTCCGTCAGAACCAAGGTCTCCAAAATGGGGTGAAGGAGGCACTTCTAGCTACAGCTGGTTAGCAGTGGGTTATCCTAGTCTCTTAACAGCTGGCCGAGTTGACCATGTGGGCCTAAAAGCGCGAAAAGCTTGACAAGGCTCAGCGCAACTGAGAAAACCAGGCCGATGGATGGCGGAGCATTTTTTGGCCCTTAACGAAGCAGAAGCCCAGACGATAGTGTCCAGCTGCTACCAGGGCAAAGAAGAATTCCCTGACCGGGAATCGAACCCGGGCCGCGGCGGTGAGAGCGCCGAATCCTAGCCACTAGACCACCAGGGAGAGGTGTGCCCCGTTCTTCCCAGGCTAGCGAGACGAAGTCAATGGCAAATACCCAAGATGGCGTTGATGCACTTTGGAGTGGGCAAATACGGCTTTCTTCCGTCAGAACCAAGGTCTCCAAAATGGGGTGAAGGAGGCACTTCTAGCTACAGCTGGTTAGCAGTGGGTTATCCTAGTCTCTTAACAGTTGGCCGAGTTGACCATGTGGGCCTAAAAGCGCGAAAAGCTTGACAAGGCTCAGCGCAACTGAGAAAACCAGGCTGATGGATGGCGGAGCATTTTTTGGCCCTTAACGAAGCAGAAGCCCAGACGATCGTGTCCAGCTGCTACCAGGGCAAAGAAGAATTCCCTGACCGGGAATTGAACCCGGGCCGCGGCGGTGAGAGCGCCGAATCCTAGCCACTAGACCACCAGGGAGAGGTGTGCCCCGTTTTTCCCAGGCTAGCGAGACGAAGTCAATGGCAAATACCCAAGATGGCGTTGATGCACTTTGGAGTGGGCAAATACGGCTTTCTTCCGTCAGAACCAAGGTCTCCAAAATGGGGTGAAGGAGGCACTTCTAGCTACAGCTGGTTAGCAGTGGGTTATCCTAGTCTCTTAACAGCTGGCCGAGTTGGCCATGTGGGCCTAAAAGCGCGAAAAGCTTGACAAGGCTCAGCGGAACTGAGAAAACCAGGCCGATGGATGGCGGAGCATTTTTTGGCCCTTAACGAAGCAGAAGCCCAGACGATAGTGTCCAGCTGCTACCAGGGCAAAGAAGAATTCCCTGACCGGGAATCGAACCCGGGCTGCGGCGGTGAGAGCGCCGAATCCTAGCCACTAGACCACCAGGGAGAGGTGTGCCCTGCTCTTCCCAGGCTAGCGAGACGAAGTCAATGGCAAATACCCAAGATGGCGTTGATGCACTTTGGAGTGGGCAAATACGGCTTTCTTCCGTCAGAACCAAGGTCTCCAAAATGGGGTGAAGTAGGCACTTCTAGCTACAGCTGGTTAGCAGTGGGTTATCCTAGTCTCTTAACAGCTGGCCGAGTTGACCATGTGGGCCTAAAAGCGCGAAAAGCTTGACAAGGCTCAGCGCAACTGAGAAAACCAGGCCGATGGATGGCGGAGCATTTTTTGGCCCTTAACGAAGCAGAAGCCCAGACGATAGTGTCCAGCTGCTACCAGGGCAAAGAAGAATTCCCTGACCGGGAATCGAACCCGGGCCGCGGCGGTGAGAGCGCCGAATCCTAGCCACTAGACCACCAGGGAGAGGTGTGCCCCGTTCTTCCCAGGCTAGCGAGACGAAGTCAATGGCAAATACCCAAGATGGCGTTGATGCACTTTGGAGTGGGCAAATACGGCTTTCTTCCGTCAGAACCAAGGTCTCCAAAATGGGGTGAAGGAGGCACTTCTAGCTACAGCTGGTTAGCAGTGGGTTATCCTAGTCTCTTAACAGCTGGCCGAGTTGACCATGTGGGCCTAAAAGCGCGAAAAGCTTGACAAGGCTCAGCGCAACTGAGAAAACCAGGCCGATGGATGGCGGAGCATTTTTTGGCCCTTAACGAAGCAGAAGCCCAGACGATAGTGTCCAGCTGCTACCAGGGCAAAGAAGAATTCCCTGACCGGGAATCGAACCCGGGCCGCGGCGGTGAGAGCGCCGAATCCTAGCCACTAGACCACCAGGGAGAGGTGTGCCCCGTTTTTCCCAGGCTAGCGAGACGAAGTCAATGGCAAATACCCAAGATGGCGTTGATGCACTTTGGAGTGGGCAAATACGGCTTTCTTCCGTCAGAACCAAGGTCTCCAAAATGGGGTGAAGGAGGCACTTCTAGCTACAGCTGGTTAGCAGTGGGTTATCCTAGTCTCTTAACAGCTGGCCGAGTTGGCCATGTGGGCCTAAAAGCGCGAAAAGCTTGACAAGGCTCAGCGGAACTGAGAAAACCAGGCCGATGGATGGCGGAGCATTTTTTGGCCCTTAACGAAGCAGAAGCCCAGACGATAGTGTCCAGCTGCTACCAGGGCAAAGAAGAATTCCCTGACCGGGAATCGAACCCGGGCTGCGGCGGTGAGAGCGCCGAATCCTAGCCACTAGACCACCAGGGAGAGGTGTGCCCTGTTCTTCCCAGGCTAGCGAGACGAAGTCAATGGCAAATACCCAAGATGGCGTTGATGCACTTTGGAGTGGGCAAATACGGCTTTCTTCCGTCAGAACCAAGGTCTCCAAAATGGGGTGAAGGAGGCACTTCTAGCTACAGCTGGTTAGCAGTGGGTTATCCTAGTCTCTTAACAGCTGGCCGAGTTGACCATGTGGGCCTAAAAGCGCGAAAAGCTTGACAAGGCTCAGCGCAACTGAGAAAACCAGGCCGATGGATGGCGGAGCATTTTTTGGCCCTTAACGAAGCAGAAGCCCAGACGATAGTGTCCAGCTGCTACCAGGGCAAAGAAGAATTCCCTGACCGGGAATCGAACCCGGGCCGCGGCGGTGAGAGCGCCGAATCCTAGCCACTAGACCACCAGGGAGAGGTGTGCCCCGTTCTTCCCAGGCTAGCGAGACGAAGTCAATGGCAAATACCCAAGATGGCGTTGATGCACTTTGGAGTGGGCAAATACGGCTTTCTTCCGTCAGAACCAAGGTCTCCAAAATGGGGTGAAGGAGGCACTTCTAGCTACAGCTGGTTAGCAGTGGGTTATCCTAGTCTCTTAACAGCTGGCCGAGTTGACCATGTGGGCCTAAAAGCGCGAAAAGCTTGACAAGGCTCAGCGCAACTGAGAAAACCAGGCCGATGGATGGCGGAGCATTTTTTGGCCCTTAACGAAGCAGAAGCCCAGACGATAGTGTCCAGCTGCTACCAGGGCAAAGAAGAATTCCCTGACCGGGAATCGAACCCGGGCCGCGGCGGTGAGAGCGCCGAATCCTAGCCACTAGACCACCAGGGAGAGGTGTGCCCCGTTTTTCCCAGGCTAGCGAGACGAAGTCAATGGCAAATACCCAAGATGGCGTTGATGCACTTTGGAGTGGGCAAATACGGCTTTCTTCCGTCAGAACCAAGGTCTCCAAAATGGGGTGAAGGAGGCACTTCTAGCTACAGCTGGTTAGCAGTGGGTTATCCTAGTCTCTTAACAGCTGGCCGAGTTGACCATGTGGGCCTAAAAGCGCGAAAAGCTTGACAAGGCTCAGCGCAACTGAGAAAACCAGGCCGATGGATGGCGGAGCATTTTTTGGCCCTTAACGAAGCAGAAGCCCAGACGATAGTGTCCAGCTGCTACCAGGGCAAAGAAGAATTCCCTGACCGGGAATCGAACCCGGGCCGCGGCGGTGAGAGCGCCGAATCCTAGCCACTAGACCACCAGGGAGAGGTGTGCCCCGTTTTTCCCAGGCTAGCGAGACGAAGTCAATGGCAAATACCCAAGATGGCGTTGATGCACTTTGGAGTGGGCAAATACGGCTTTCTTCCGTCAGAACCAAGGTCTCCAAAATGGGGTGAAGGAGGCACTTCTAGCTACAGCTGGTTAGCAGTGGGTTATCCTAGTCTCTTAACAGCTGGCCGAGTTGGCCATGTGGGCCTAAAAGCGCGAAAAGCTTGACAAGGCTCAGCGGAACTGAGAAAACCAGGCCGATGGATGGCGGAGCATTTTTTGGCCCTTAACGAAGCAGAAGCCCAGACGATAGTGTCCAGCTGCTACCAGGGCAAAGAAGAATTCCCTGACCGGGAATCGAACCCGGGCCGCGGCGGTGAGAGCGCCGAATCCTAGCCACTAGACCACCAGGGAGAGGTGTGCCCCGTTTTTCCCAGGCTAGCGAGACGAAGTCAATGGCAAATACCCAAGATGGCGTTGATGCACTTTGGAGTGGGCAAATACGGCTTTCTTCCGTCAGAACCAAGGTCTCCAAAATGGGGTGAAGGAGGCACTTCTAGCTACAGCTGGTTAGCAGTGGGTTATCCTAGTCTCTTAACAGCTGGCCGAGTTGGCCATGTGGGCCTAAAAGCGCGAAAAGCTTGACAAGGCTCAGCGGAACTGAGAAAACCAGGCCGATGGATGGCGGAGCATTTTTTGGCCCTTAACGAAGCAGAAGCCCAGACGATAGTGTCCAGCTGCTACCAGGGCAAAGAAGAATTCCCTGACCGGGAATCGAACCCGGGCTGCGGCGGTGAGAGCGCCGAATCCTAGCCACTAGACCACCAGGGAGAGGTGTGCCCTGTTCTTCCCAGGCTAGCGAGACGAAGTCAATGGCAAATACCCAAGATGGCGTTGATGCACTTTGGAGTGGGCAAATACGGCTTTCTTCCGTCAGAACCAAGGTCTCCAAAATGGGGTGAAGGAGGCACTTCTAGCTACAGCTGGTTAGCAGTGGGTTATCCTAGTCTCTTAACAGCTGGCCGAGTTGGCCATGTGGGCCTAAAAGCGCGAAAAGCTTGACAAGGCTCAGCGGAACTGAGAAAACCAGGCCGATGGATGGCGGAGCATTTTTTGGCCCTTAACGAAGCAGAAGCCCAGACGATAGTGTCCAGCTGCTACCAGGGCAAAGAAGAATTCCCTGACCGGGAATCGAACCCGGGCCGCGGCGGTGAGAGCGCCGAATCCTAGCCACTAGACCACCAGGGAGAGGTGTGCCCCGTTTTTCCCAGGCTAGCGAGACGAAGTCAATGGCAAATACCCAAGATGGCGTTGATGCACTTTGGAGTGGGCAAATACGGCTTTCTTCCGTCAGAACCAAGGTCTCCAAAATGGGGTGAAGGAGGCACTTCTAGCTACAGCTGGTTAGCAGTGGGTTATCCTAGTCTCTTAACAGCTGGCCGAGTTGGCCATGTGGGCCTAAAAGCGCGAAAAGCTTGACAAGGCTCAGCGGAACTGAGAAAACCAGGCCGATGGATGGCGGAGCATTTTTTGGCCCTTAACGAAGCAGAAGCCCAGACGATAGTGTCCAGCTGCTACCAGGGCAAAGAAGAATTCCCTGACCGGGAATCGAACCCGGGCTGCGGCGGTGAGAGCGCCGAATCCTAGCCACTAGACCACCAGGGAGAGGTGTGCCCTGTTCTTCCCAGGCTAGCGAGACGAAGTCAATGGCAAATACCCAAGATGGCGTTGATGCACTTTGGAGTGGGCAAATACGGCTTTCTTCCGTCAGAACCAAGGTCTCCAAAATGGGGTGAAGGAGGCACTTCTAGCTACAGCTGGTTAGCAGTGGGTTATCCTAGTCTCTTAACAGCTGGCCGAGTTGACCATGTGGGCCTAAAAGCGCGAAAAGCTTGACAAGGCTCAGCGCAACTGAGAAAACCAGGCCGATGGATGGCGGAGCATTTTTTGGCCCTTAACGAAGCAGAAGCCCAGACGATAGTGTCCAGCTGCTACCAGGGCAAAGAAGAATTCCCTGACCGGGAATCGAACCCGGGCCGCGGCGGTGAGAGCGCCGAATCCTAGCCACTAGACCACCAGGGAGAGGTGTGCCCCGTTCTTCCCAGGCTAGCGAGACGAAGTCAATGGCAAATACCCAAGATGGCGTTGATGCACTTTGGAGTGGGCAAATACGGCTTTCTTCCGTCAGAACCAAGGTCTCCAAAATGGGGTGAAGGAGGCACTTCTAGCTACAGCTGGTTAGCAGTGGGTTATCCTAGTCTCTTAACAGCTGGCCGAGTTGACCATGTGGGCCTAAAAGCGCGAAAAGCTTGACAAGGCTCAGCGCAACTGAGAAAACCAGGCCGATGGATGGCGGAGCATTTTTTGGCCCTTAACGAAGCAGAAGCCCAGACGATAGTGTCCAGCTGCTACCAGGGCAAAGAAGAATTCCCTGACCGGGAATCGAACCCGGGCCGCGGCGGTGAGAGCGCCGAATCCTAGCCACTAGACCACCAGGGAGAGGTGTGCCCCGTTTTTCCCAGGCTAGCGAGACGAAGTCAATGGCAAATACCCAAGATGGCGTTGATGCACTTTGGAGTGGGCAAATACGGCTTTCTTCCGTCAGAACCAAGGTCTCCAAAATGGGGTGAAGGAGGCACTTCTAGCTACAGCTGGTTAGCAGTGGGTTATCCTAGTCTCTTAACAGCTGGCCGAGTTGGCCATGTGGGCCTAAAAGCGCGAAAAGCTTGACAAGGCTCAGCGGAACTGAGAAAACCAGGCCGATGGATGGCGGAGCATTTTTTGGCCCTTAACGAAGCAGAAGCCCAGACGATAGTGTCCAGCTGCTACCAGGGCAAAGAAGAATTCCCTGACCGGGAATCGAACCCGGGCTGCGGCGGTGAGAGCGCCGAATCCTAGCCACTAGACCACCAGGGAGAGGTGTGCCCTGTTCTTCCCAGGCTAGCGAGACGAAGTCAATGGCAAATACCCAAGATGGCGTTGATGCACTTTGGAGTGGGCAAATACGGCTTTCTTCCGTCAGAACCAAGGTCTCCAAAATGGGGTGAAGGAGGCACTTCTAGCTACAGCTGGTTAGCAGTGGGTTATCCTAGTCTCTTAACAGCTGGCCGAGTTGACCATGTGGGCCTAAAAGCGCGAAAAGCTTGACAAGGCTCAGCGCAACTGAGAAAACCAGGCCGATGGATGGCGGAGCATTTTTTGGCCCTTAACGAAGCAGAAGCCCAGACGATAGTGTCCAGCTGCTACCAGGGCAAAGAAGAATTCCCTGACCGGGAATCGAACCCGGGCCGCGGCGGTGAGAGCGCCGAATCCTAGCCACTAGACCACCAGGGAGAGGTGTGCCCCGTTCTTCCCAGGCTAGCGAGACGAAGTCAATGGCAAATACCCAAGATGGCGTTGATGCACTTTGGAGTGGGCAAATACGGCTTTCTTCCGTCAGAACCAAGGTCTCCAAAATGGGGTGAAGGAGGCACTTCTAGCTACAGCTGGTTAGCAGTGGGTTATCCTAGTCTCTTAACAGCTGGCCGAGTTGACCATGTGGGCCTAAAAGCGCGAAAAGCTTGACAAGGCTCAGCGCAACTGAGAAAACCAGGCCGATGGATGGCGGAGCATTTTTTGGCCCTTAACGAAGCAGAAGCCCAGACGATAGTGTCCAGCTGCTACCAGGGCAAAGAAGAATTCCCTGACCGGGAATCGAACCCGGGCCGCGGCGGTGAGAGCGCCGAATCCTAGCCACTAGACCACCAGGGAGAGGTGTGCCCCGTTTTTCCCAGGCTAGCGAGACGAAGTCAATGGCAAATACCCAAGATGGCGTTGATGCACTTTGGAGTGGGCAAATACGGCTTTCTTCCGTCAGAACCAAGGTCTCCAAAATGGGGTGAAGGAGGCACTTCTAGCTACAGCTGGTTAGCAGTGGGTTATCCTAGTCTCTTAACAGCTGGCCGAGTTGGCCATGTGGGCCTAAAAGCGCGAAAAGCTTGACAAGGCTCAGCGGAACTGAGAAAACCAGGCCGATGGATGGCGGAGCATTTTTTGGCCCTTAACGAAGCAGAAGCCCAGACGATAGTGTCCAGCTGCTACCAGGGCAAAGAAGAATTCCCTGACCGGGAATCGAACCCGGGCTGCGGCGGTGAGAGCGCCGAATCCTAGCCACTAGACCACCAGGGAGAGGTGTGCCCTGTTCTTCCCAGGCTAGCGAGACGAAGTCAATGGCAAATACCCAAGATGGCGTTGATGCACTTTGGAGTGGGCAAATACGGCTTTCTTCCGTCAGAACCAAGGTCTCCAAAATGGGGTGAAGGAGGCACTTCTAGCTACAGCTGGTTAGCAGTGGGTTATCCTAGTCTCTTAACAGCTGGCCGAGTTGACCATGTGGGCCTAAAAGCGCGAAAAGCTTGACAAGGCTCAGCGCAACTGAGAAAACCAGGCCGATGGATGGCGGAGCATTTTTTGGCCCTTAACGAAGCAGAAGCCCAGACGATAGTGTCCAGCTGCTACCAGGGCAAAGAAGAATTCCCTGACCGGGAATCGAACCCGGGCCGCGGCGGTGAGAGCGCCGAATCCTAGCCACTAGACCACCAGGGAGAGGTGTGCCCCGTTCTTCCCAGGCTAGCGAGACGAAGTCAATGGCAAATACCCAAGATGGCGTTGATGCACTTTGGAGTGGGCAAATACGGCTTTCTTCCGTCAGAACCAAGGTCTCCAAAATGGGGTGAAGGAGGCACTTCTAGCTACAGCTGGTTAGCAGTGGGTTATCCTAGTCTCTTAACAGCTGGCCGAGTTGACCATGTGGGCCTAAAAGCGCGAAAAGCTTGACAAGGCTCAGCGCAACTGAGAAAACCAGGCCGATGGATGGCGGAGCATTTTTTGGCCCTTAACGAAGCAGAAGCCCAGACGATAGTGTCCAGCTGCTACCAGGGCAAAGAAGAATTCCCTGACCGGGAATCGAACCCGGGCCGCGGCGGTGAGAGCGCCGAATCCTAGCCACTAGACCACCAGGGAGAGGTGTGCCCCGTTTTTCCCAGGCTAGCGAGACGAAGTCAATGGCAAATACCCAAGATGGCGTTGATGCACTTTGGAGTGGGCAAATACGGCTTTCTTCCGTCAGAACCAAGGTCTCCAAAATGGGGTGAAGGAGGCACTTCTAGCTACAGCTGGTTAGCAGTGGGTTATCCTAGTCTCTTAACAGCTGGCCGAGTTGGCCATGTGGGCCTAAAAGCGCGAAAAGCTTGACAAGGCTCAGCGGAACTGAGAAAACCAGGCCGATGGATGGCGGAGCATTTTTTGGCCCTTAACGAAGCAGAAGCCCAGACGATAGTGTCCAGCTGCTACCAGGGCAAAGAAGAATTCCCTGACCGGGAATCGAACCCGGGCTGCGGCGGTGAGAGCGCCGAATCCTAGCCACTAGACCACCAGGGAGAGGTGTGCCCTGTTCTTCCCAGGCTAGCGAGACGAAGTCAATGGCAAATACCCAAGATGGCGTTGATGCACTTTGGAGTGGGCAAATACGGCTTTCTTCCGTCAGAACCAAGGTCTCCAAAATGGGGTGAAGGAGGCACTTCTAGCTACAGCTGGTTAGCAGTGGGTTATCCTAGTCTCTTAACAGCTGGCCGAGTTGACCATGTGGGCCTAAAAGCGCGAAAAGCTTGACAAGGCTCAGCGCAACTGAGAAAACCAGGCCGATGGATGGCGGAGCATTTTTTGGCCCTTAACGAAGCAGAAGCCCAGACGATAGTGTCCAGCTGCTACCAGGGCAAAGAAGAATTCCCTGACCGGGAATCGAACCCAGGCCGCGGCGGTGAGAGCGCCGAATCCTAGCCACTAGACCACCAGGGAGAGGTGTGCCCTGTTCTTCCCAGGCTAGCGAGACGAAGTCAATGGCAAATACCCAAGATGGCGTTGATGCACTTTGGAGTGGGCAAATACGGCTTTCTTCCGTCAGAACCAAGGTCTCCAAAATGGGGTGAAGGAGGCACTTCTAGCTACAGCTGGTTAGCAGTGGGTTATCCTAGTCTCTTAACAGCTGGCCGAGTTGACCATGTGGGCCTAAAAGCGCGAAAAGCTTGACAAGGCTCAGCGCAACTGAGAAAACCAGGCCGATGGATGGCGGAGCATTTTTTGGCCCTTAACGAAGCAGAAGCCCAGACGATAGTGTCCAGCTGCTACCAGGGCAAAGAAGAATTCCCTGACCGGGAATCGAACCCGGGCCGCGGCGGTGAGAGCGCCGAATCCTAGCCACTAGACCACCAGGGAGAGGTGTGCCCCGTTTTTCCCAGGCTAGCGAGACGAAGTCAATGGCAAATACCCAAGATGGCGTTGATGCACTTTGGAGTGGGCAAATACGGCTTTCTTCCGTCAGAACCAAGGTCTCCAAAATGGGGTGAAGGAGGCACTTCTAGCTACAGCTGGTTAGCAGTGGGTTATCCTAGTCTCTTAACAGCTGGCCGAGTTGGCCATGTGGGCCTAAAAGCGCGAAAAGCTTGACAAGGCTCAGCGGAACTGAGAAAACCAGGCCGATGGATGGCGGAGCATTTTTTGGCCCTTAACGAAGCAGAAGCCCAGACGATAGTGTCCAGCTGCTACCAGGGCAAAGAAGAATTCCCTGACCCGGAATCGAACCCGGGCTGCGGTGGTGAGAGCGCCGAATCCTAGCCACTAGACCACCAGGGAGAGGTGTGCCCTGTTCTTCCCAGGCTAGCGAGACGAAGTCAATGGCAAATACCCAAGATGGCGTTGATGCACTTTGGAGTGGGCAAATACGGCTTTCTTCCGTCAGAACCAAGGTCTCCAAAATGGGGTGAAGGAGGCACTTCTAGCTACAGCTGGTTAGCAGTGGGTTATCCTAGTCTCTTAACAGCTGGCCGAGTTGACCATGTGGGCCTAAAAGCGCGAAAAGCTTGACAAGGCTCAGCGCAACTGAGAAAACCAGGCCGATGGATGGCGGAGCATTTTTTGGCCCTTAACGAAGCAGAAGCCCAGACGATAGTGTCCAGCTGCTACCAGGGCAAAGAAGAATTCCCTGACCGGGAATCGAACCCGGGCCGCGGCGGTGAGAGCGCCGAATCCTAGCCACTAGACCACCAGGGAGAGGTGTGCCCCGTTCTTCCCAGGCTAGCGAGACGAAGTCAATGGCAAATACCCAAGATGGCGTTGATGCACTTTGGAGTGGGCAAATACGGCTTTCTTCCGTCAGAACCAAGGTCTCCAAAATGGGGTGAAGGAGGCACTTCTAGCTACAGCTGGTTAGCAGTGGGTTATCCTAGTCTCTTAACAGCT
Source organism: Lithobates pipiens (assembly GCF_037356315.1). Lineage (NCBI taxonomy): Eukaryota > Metazoa > Chordata > Amphibia > Anura > Ranidae > Lithobates > Lithobates pipiens. The sequence goes on from NW_027507685.1 coordinate 242,077,829, forward strand.
GGCCGAGTTGACCATGTGGGCCTAAAAGCGCGAAAAGCTTGACAAGGCTCAGCGCAACTGAGAAAACCAGGCCGATGGATGGCGGAGCATTTTTTGGCCCTTAACGAAGCAGAAGCCCAGACGATAGTGTCCAGCTGCTACCAGGGCAAAGAAGAATTCCCTGACCGGGAATCGAACCCAGGCCGCGGCGGTGAGAGCGCCGAATCCTAGCCACTAGACCACCAGGGAGAGGTGTGCCCCGTTTTTCCCAGGCTAGCGAGACGAAGTCAATGGCAAATACCCAAGATGGCGTTGATGCACTTTGGAGTGGGCAAATACGGCTTTCTTCCGTCAGAACCAAGGTCTCCAAAATGGGGTGAAGGAGGCACTTCTAGCTACAGCTGGTTAGCAGTGGGTTATCCTAGTCTCTTAACAGCTGGCCGAGTTGGCCATGTGGGACTAAAAGCGCGAAAAGCTTGACAAGGCTCAGCGGAACTGAGAAAACCAGGCCGATGGATGGCGGAGCATTTTTTGGCCCTTAACGAAGCAGAAGCCCAGACGATAGTGTCCAGCTGCTACCAGGGCAAAGAAGAATTCCCTGACCGGGAATCGAACCCGGGCTGCGGCGGTGAGAGCGCCGAATCCTAGCCACTAGACCACCAGGGAGAGGTGTGCCCTGTTCTTCCCAGGCTAGCGAGACGAAGTCAATGGCAAATACCCAAGATGGCGTTGATGCACTTTGGAGTGGGCAAATACGGCTTTCTTCCGTCAGAACCAAGGTCTCCAAAATGGGGTGAAGGAGGCACTTCTAGCTACAGCTGGTTAGCAGTGGGTTATCCTAGTCTCTTAACAGCTGGCCGAGTTGACCATGTGGGCCTAAAAGCGCGAAAAGCTTGACAAGGCTCAGCGCAACTGAGAAAACCAGGCCGATGGATGGCGGAGCATTTTTTGGCCCTTAACGAAGCAGAAGCCCAGACGATAGTGTCCAGCTGCTACCAGGGCAAAGAAGAATTCCCTGACCGGGAATCGAACCCGGGCCGCGGCAGTGAGAGCGCCGAATCCTAGCCACTAGACCACCAGGGAGAGGTGTGCCCCGTTCTTCCCAGGCTAGCGAGACGAAGTCAATGGCAAATACCCAAGATGGCGTTGATGCACTTTGGAGTGGGCAAATACGGCTTTCTTCCGTCAGAACCAAGGTCTCCAAAATGGGGTGAAGGAGGCACTTCTAGCTACAGCTGGTTAGCAGTGGGTTATCCTAGTCTCTTAACAGCTGGCCGAGTTGACCATGTGGGCCTAAAAGCGCGAAAAGCTTGACAAGGCTCAGCGCAACTGAGAAAACCAGGCCGATGGATGGCGGAGCATTTTTTGGCCCTTAACGAAGCAGAAGCCCAGACGATAGTGTCCAGCTGCTACCAGGGCAAAGAAGAATTCCCTGACCGGGAATCGAACCCGGGCCGCGGCGGTGAGAGCGCCGAATCCTAGCCACTAGACCACCAGGGAGAGGTGTGCCCCGTTTTTCCCAGGCTAGCGAGACGAAGTCAATGGCAAATACCCAAGATGGCGTTGATGCACTTTGGAGTGGGCAAATACGGCTTTCTTCCGTCAGAACCAAGGTCTCCAAAATGGGGTGAAGGAGGCACTTCTAGCTACAGCTGGTTAGCAGTGGGTTATCCTAGTCTCTTAACAGCTGGCCGAGTTGGCCATGTGGGCCTAAAAGCGCGAAAAGCTTGACAAGGCTCAGCGGAACTGAGAAAACCAGGCCGATGGATGGCGGAGCATTTTTTGGCCCTTAACGAAGCAGAAGCCCAGACGATAGTGTCCAGCTGCTACCAGGGCAAAGAAGAATTCCCTGACCGGGAATCGAACCCGGGCTGCGGCGGTGAGAGCGCCGAATCCTAGCCACTAGACCACCAGGGAGAGGTGTGCCCTGTTCTTCCCAGGCTAGCGAGACGAAGTCAATGGCAAATACCCAAGATGGCGTTGATGCACTTTGGAGTGGGCAAATACGGCTTTCTTCCGTCAGAACCAAGGTCTCCAAAATGGGGTGAAGGAGGCACTTCTAGCTACAGCTGGTTAGCAGTGGGTTATCCTAGTCTCTTAACAGCTGGCCGAGTTGACCATGTGGGCCTAAAAGCGCGAAAAGCTTGACAAGGCTCAGCGCAACTGAGAAAACCAGGCCGATGGATGGCGGAGCATTTTTTGGCCCTTAACGAAGCAGAAGCCCAGACGATAGTGTCCAGCTGCTACCAGGGCAAAGAAGAATTCCCTGACCGGGAATCGAACCCGGGCCGCGGCGGTGAGAGCGCCGAATCCTAGCCACTAGACCACCAGGGAGAGGTGTGCCCCGTTCTTCCCAGGCTAGCGAGACGAAGTCAATGGCAAATACCCAAGATGGCGTTGATGCACTTTGGAGTGGGCAAATACGGCTTTCTTCCGTCAGAACCAAGGTCTCCAAAATGGGGTGAAGGAGGCACTTCTAGCTACAGCTGGTTAGCAGTGGGTTATCCTAGTCTCTTAACAGCTGGCCGAGTTGACCATGTGGGCCTAAAAGCGCGAAAAGCTTGACAAGGCTCAGCGCAACTGAGAAAACCAGGCCGATGGATGGCGGAGCATTTTTTGGCCCTTAACGAAGCAGAAGCCCAGACGATAGTGTCCAGCTGCTACCAGGGCAAAGAAGAATTCCCTGACCGGGAATCGAACCCGGGCCGCGGCGGTGAGAGCGCCGAATCCTAGCCACTAGACCACCAGGGAGAGGTGTGCCCCGTTTTTCCCAGGCTAGCGAGACGAAGTCAATGGCAAATACCCAAGATGGCGTTGATGCACTTTGGAGTGGGCAAATACGGCTTTCTTCCGTCAGAACCAAGGTCTCCAAAATGGGGTGAAGGAGGCACTTCTAGCTACAGCTGGTTAGCAGTGGGTTATCCTAGTCTCTTAACAGCTGGCCGAGTTGGCCATGTGGGCCTAAAAGCGCGAAAAGCTTGACAAGGCTCAGCGGAACTGAGAAAACCAGGCCGATGGATGGCGGAGCATTTTTTGGCCCTTAACGAAGCAGAAGCCCAGACGATAGTGTCCAGCTGCTACCAGGGCAAAGAAGAATTCCCTGACCGGGAATCGAACCCGGGCTGCGGCGGTGAGAGCGCCGAATCCTAGCCACTAGACCACCAGGGAGTGGTGTGCCCTGTTCTTCCCAGGCTAGCGAGACGAAGTCAATGGCAAATACCCAAGATGGCGTTGATGCACTTTGGAGTGGGCAAATACGGCTTTCTTCCGTCAGAACCAAGGTCTCCAAAATGGGGTGAAGGAGGCACTTCTAGCTACAGCTGGTTAGCAGTGGGTTATCCTAGTCTCTTAACAGCTGGCCGAGTTGACCATGTGGGCCTAAAAGCGCGAAAAGCTTGACAAGGCTCAGCGCAACTGAGAAAACCAGGCCGATGGATGGCGGAGCATTTTTTGGCCCTTAACGAAGCAGAAGCCCAGACGATAGTGTCCAGCTGCTACCAGGGCAAAGAAGAATTCCCTGACCGGGAATCGAACCCGGGCCGCGGCGGTGAGAGCGCCGAATCCTAGCCACTAGACCACCAGGGAGAGGTGTGCCCCGTTCTTCCCAGGCTAGCGAGACGAAGTCAATGGCAAATACCCAAGATGGCGTTGATGCACTTTGGAGTGGGCAAATACGGCTTTCTTCCGTCAGAACCAAGGTCTCCAAAATGGGGTGAAGGAGGCACTTCTAGCTACAGCTGGTTAGCAGTGGGTTATCCTAGTCTCTTAACAGCTGGCCGAGTTGACCATGTGGGCCTAAAAGCGCGAAAAGCTTGACAAGGCTCAGCGCAACTGAGAAAACCAGGCCGATGGATGGCGGAGCATTTTTTGGCCCTTAACGAAGCAGAAGCCCAGACGATAGTGTCCAGCTGCTACCAGGGCAAAGAAGAATTCCCTGACCGGGAATCGAACCCGGGCCGCGGCGGTGAGAGCGCCGAATCCTAGCCACTAGACCACCAGGGAGAGGTGTGCCCCGTTTTTCCCAGGCTAGCGAGACGAAGTCAATGGCAAATACCCAAGATGGCGTTGATGCACTTTGGAGTGGGCAAATACGGCTTTCTTCCGTCAGAACCAAGGTCTCCAAAATGGGGTGAAGGAGGCACTTCTAGCTACAGCTGGTTAGCAGTGGGTTATCCTAGTCTCTTAACAGCTGGCCGAGTTGGCCATGTGGGCCTAAAAGCGCGAAAAGCTTGACAAGGCTCAGCGGAACTGAGAAAACCAGGCCGATGGATGGCGGAGCATTTTTTGGCCCTTAACGAAGCAGAAGCCCAGACGATAGTGTCCAGCTGCTACCAGGGCAAAGAAGAATTCCCTGACCGGGAATCGAACCCGGGCTGCGGCGGTGAGAGCGCCGAATCCTAGCCACTAGACCACCAGGGAGAGGTGTGCCCTGTTCTTCCCAGGCTAGCGAGACGAAGTCAATGGCAAATACCCAAGATGGCGTTGATGCACTTTGGAGTGGGCAAATACGGCTTTCTTCCGTCAGAACCAAGGTCTCCAAAATGGGGTGAAGGAGGCACTTCTAGCTACAGCTGGTTAGCAGTGGGTTATCCTAGTCTCTTAACAGCTGGCCGAGTTGACCATGTGGGCCTAAAAGCGCGAAAAGCTTGACAAGGCTCAGCGCAACTGAGAAAACCAGGCCGATGGATGGCGGAGCATTTTTTGGCCCTTAACGAAGCAGAAGCCCAGACGATAGTGTCCAGCTGCTACCAGGGCAAAGAAGAATTCCCTGACCGGGAATCGAACCCGGGCCGCGGCGGTGAGAGCGCCGAATCCTAGCCACTAGACCACCAGGGAGAGGTGTGCCCCGTTTTTCCCAGGCTAGCGAGACGAAGTCAATGGCAAATACCCAAGATGGCGTTGATGCACTTTGGAGTGGGCAAATACGGCTTTCTTCCGTCAGAACCAAGGTCTCCAAAATGGGGTGAAGGAGGCACTTCTAGCTACAGCTGGTTAGCAGTGGGTTATCCTAGTCTCTTAACAGCTGGCCGAGTTGGCCATGTGGGCCTAAAAGCGCGAAAAGCTTGACAAGGCTCAGCGGAACTGAGAAAACCAGGCCGATGGATGGCGGAGCATTTTTTGGCCCTTAACGAAGCAGAAGCCCAGACGATAGTGTCCAGCTGCTACCAGGGCAAAGAAGAATTCCCTGACCGGGAATCGAACCCGGGCTGCGGCGGTGAGAGCGCCGAATCCTAGCCACTAGACCACCAGGGAGAGGTGTGCCCTGTTCTTCCCAGGCTAGCGAGACGAAGTCAATGGCAAATACCCAAGATGGCGTTGATGCACTTTGGAGTGGGCAAATACGGCTTTCTTCCGTCAGAACCAAGGTCTCCAAAATGGGGTGAAGGAGGCACTTCTAGCTACAGCTGGTTAGCAGTGGGTTATCCTAGTCTCTTAACAGCTGGCCGAGTTGACCATGTGGGCCTAAAAGCGCGAAAAGCTTGACAAGGCTCAGCGCAACTGAGAAAACCAGGCCGATGGATGGCGGAGCATTTTTTGGCCCTTAACGAAGCAGAAGCCCAGACGATAGTGTCCAGCTGCTACCAGGGCAAAGAAGAATTCCCTGACCGGGAATCGAACCCGGGCCGCGGCGGTGAGAGCGCCGAATCCTAGCCACTAGACCACCAGGGAGAGGTGTGCCCCGTTCTTCCCAGGCTAGCGAGACGAAGTCAATGGCAAATACCCAAGATGGCGTTGATGCACTTTGGAGTGGGCAAATACGGCTTTCTTCCGTCAGAACCAAGGTCTCCAAAATGGGGTGAAGGAGGCACTTCTAGCTACAGCTGGTTAGCAGTGGGTTATCCTAGTCTCTTAACAGCTGGCCGAGTTGACCATGTGGGCCTAAAAGCGCGAAAAGCTTGACAAGGCTCAGCGCAACTGAGAAAACCAGGCCGATGGATGGCGGAGCATTTTTTGGCCCTTAACGAAGCAGAAGCCCAGACGATAGTGTCCAGCTGCTACCAGGGCAAAGAAGAATTCCCTGACCGGGAATCGAACCCGGGCCGCGGCGGTGAGAGCGCCGAATCCTAGCCACTAGACCACCAGGGAGAGGTGTGCCCCGTTTTTCCCAGGCTAGCGAGACGAAGTCAATGGCAAATACCCAAGATGGCGTTGATGCACTTTGGAGTGGGCAAATACGGCTTTCTTCCGTCAGAACCAAGGTCTCCAAAATGGGGTGAAGGAGGCACTTCTAGCTACAGCTGGTTAGCAGTGGGTTATCCTAGTCTCTTAACAGCTGGCCGAGTTGGCCATGTGGGCCTAAAAGCGCGAAAAGCTTGACAAGGCTCAGCGGAACTGAGAAAACCAGGCCGATGGATGGCGGAGCATTTTTTGGCCCTTAACGAAGCAGAAGCCCAGACGATAGTGTCCAGCTGCTACCAGGGCAAAGAAGAATTCCCTGACCGGGAATCGAACCCGGGCTGCGGCGGTGAGAGCGCCGAATCCTAGCCACTAGACCACCAGGGAGTGGTGTGCCCTGTTCTTCCCAGGCTAGCGAGACGAAGTCAATGGCAAATACCCAAGATGGCGTTGATGCACTTTGGAGTGGGCAAATACGGCTTTCTTCCGTCAGAACCAAGGTCTCCAAAATGGGGTGAAGGAGGCACTTCTAGCTACAGCTGGTTAGCAGTGGGTTATCCTAGTCTCTTAACAGCTGGCCGAGTTGACCATGTGGGCCTAAAAGCGCGAAAAGCTTGACAAGGCTCAGCGCAACTGAGAAAACCAGGCCGATGGATGGCGGAGCATTTTTTGGCCCTTAACGAAGCAGAAGCCCAGACGATAGTGTCCAGCTGCTACCAGGGCAAAGAAGAATTCCCTGACCGGGAATCGAACCCGGGCCGCGGCGGTGAGAGCGCCGAATCCTAGCCACTAGACCACCAGGGAGAGGTGTGCCCCGTTTTTCCCAGGCTAGCGAGACGAAGTCAATGGCAAATACCCAAGATGGCGTTGATGCACTTTGGAGTGGGCAAATACGGCTTTCTTCCGTCAGAACCAAGGTCTCCAAAATGGGGTGAAGGAGGCACTTCTAGCTACAGCTGGTTAGCAGTGGGTTATCCTAGTCTCTTAACAGCTGGCCGAGTTGACCATGTGGGCCTAAAAGCGCGAAAAGCTTGACAAGGCTCAGCGCAACTGAGAAAACCAGGCCGATGGATGGCGGAGCATTTTTTGGCCCTTAACGAAGCAGAAGCCCAGACGATAGTGTCCAGCTGCTACCAGGGCAAAGAAGAATTCCCTGACCGGGAATCGAACCCGGGCCGCGGCGGTGAGAGCGCCGAATCCTAGCCACTAGACCACCAGGGAGAGGTGTGCCCCGTTTTTCCCAGGCTAGCGAGACGAAGTCAATGGCAAATACCCAAGATGGCGTTGATGCACTTTGGAGTGGGCAAATACGGCTTTCTTCCGTCAGAACCAAGGTCTCCAAAATGGGGTGAAGGAGGCACTTCTAGCTACAGCTGGTTAGCAGTGGGTTATCCTAGTCTCTTAACAGCTGGCCGAGTTGGCCATGTGGGCCTAAAAGCGCGAAAAGCTTGACAAGGCTCAGCGGAACTGAGAAAACCAGGCCGATGGATGGCGGAGCATTTTTTGGCCCTTAACGAAGCAGAAGCCCAGACGATAGTGTCCAGCTGCTACCAGGGCAAAGAAGAATTCCCTGACCGGGAATCGAACCCGGGCTGCGGCGGTGAGAGCGCCGAATCCTAGCCACTAGACCACCAGGGAGAGGTGTGCCCTGTTCTTCCCAGGCTAGCGAGACGAAGTCAATGGCAAATACCCAAGATGGCGTTGATGCACTTTGGAGTGGGCAAATACGGCTTTCTTCCGTCAGAACCAAGGTCTCCAAAATGGGGTGAAGGAGGCACTTCTAGCTACAGCTGGTTAGCAGTGGGTTATCCTAGTCTCTTAACAGCTGGCCGAGTTGACCATGTGGGCCTAAAAGCGCGAAAAGCTTGACAAGGCTCAGCGCAACTGAGAAAACCAGGCCGATGGATGGCGGAGCATTTTTTGGCCCTTAACGAAGCAGAAGCCCAGACGATAGTGTCCAGCTGCTACCAGGGCAAAGAAGAATTCCCTGACCGGGAATCGAACCCGGGCCGCGGCGGTGAGAGCGCCGAATCCTAGCCACTAGACCACCAGGGAGAGGTGTGCCCCGTTCTTCCCAGGCTAGCGAGACGAAGTCAATGGCAAATACCCAAGATGGCGTTGATGCACTTTGGAGTGGGCAAATACGGCTTTCTTCCGTCAGAACCAAGGTCTCCAAAATGGGGTGAAGGAGGCACTTCTAGCTACAGCTGGTTAGCAGTGGGTTATCCTAGTCTCTTAACAGCTGGCCGAGTTGACCATGTGGGCCTAAAAGCGCGAAAAGCTTGACAAGGCTCAGCGCAACTGAGAAAACCAGGCCGATGGATGGCGGAGCATTTTTTGGCCCTTAACGAAGCAGAAGCCCAGACGATAGTGTCCAGCTGCTACCAGGGCAAAGAAGAATTCCCTGACCGGGAATCGAACCCGGGCCGCGGCGGTGAGAGCGCCGAATCCTAGCCACTAGACCACCAGGGAGAGGTGTGCCCCGTTTTTCCCAGGCTAGCGAGACGAAGTCAATGGCAAATACCCAAGATGGCGTTGATGCACTTTGGAGTGGGCAAATACGGCTTTCTTCCGTCAGAACCAAGGTCTCCAAAATGGGGTGAAGGAGGCACTTCTAGCTACAGCTGGTTAGCAGTGGGTTATCCTAGTCTCTTAACAGCTGGCCGAGTTGGCCATGTGGGCCTAAAAGCGCGAAAAGCTTGACAAGGCTCAGCGGAACTGAGAAAACCAGGCCGATGGATGGCGGAGCATTTTTTGGCCCTTAACGAAGCAGAAGCCCAGACGATAGTGTCCAGCTGCTACCAGGGCAAAGAAGAATTCCCTGACCGGGAATCGAACCCGGGCTGCGGCGGTGAGAGCGCCGAATCCTAGCCACTAGACCACCAGGGAGAGGTGTGCCCTGTTCTTCCCAGGCTAGCGAGACGAAGTCAATGGCAAATACCCAAGATGGCGTTGATGCACTTTGGAGTGGGCAAATACGGCTTTCTTCCGTCAGAACCAAGGTCTCCAAAATGGGGTGAAGGAGGCACTTCTAGCTACAGCTGGTTAGCAGTGGGTTATCCTAGTCTCTTAACAGCTGGCCGAGTTGACCATGTGGGCCTAAAAGCGCGAAAAGCTTGACAAGGCTCAGCGCAACTGAGAAAACCAGGCCGATGGATGGCGGAGCATTTTTTGGCCCTTAACGAAGCAGAAGCCCAGACGATAGTGTCCAGCTGCTACCAGGGCAAAGAAGAATTCCCTGACCGGGAATCGAACCCGGGCCGCGGCGGTGAGAGCGCCGAATCCTAGCCACTAGACCACCAGGGAGAGGTGTGCCCCGTTCTTCCCAGGCTAGCGAGACGAAGTCAATGGCAAATACCCAAGATGGCGTTGATGCACTTTGGAGTGGGCAAATACGGCTTTCTTCCGTCAGAACCAAGGTCTCCAAAATGGGGTGAAGGAGGCACTTCTAGCTACAGCTGGTTAGCAGTGGGTTATCCTAGTCTCTTAACAGCTGGCCGAGTTGACCATGTGGGCCTAAAAGCGCGAAAAGCTTGACAAGGCTCAGCGCAACTGAGAAAACCAGGCCGATGGATGGCGGAGCATTTTTTGGCCCTTAACGAAGCAGAAGCCCAGACGATAGTGTCCAGCTGCTACCAGGGCAAAGAAGAATTCCCTGACCGGGAATCGAACCCGGGCCGCGGCGGTGAGAGCGCCGAATCCTAGCCACTAGACCACCAGGGAGAGGTGTGCCCCGTTTTTCCCAGGCTAGCGAGACGAAGTCAATGGCAAATACCCAAGATGGCGTTGATGCACTTTGGAGTGGGCAAATACGGCTTTCTTCCGTCAGAACCAAGGTCTCCAAAATGGGGTGAAGGAGGCACTTCTAGCTACAGCTGGTTAGCAGTGGGTTATCCTAGTCTCTTAACAGCTGGCCGAGTTGGCCATGTGGGCCTAAAAGCGCGAAAAGCTTGACAAGGCTCAGCGGAACTGAGAAAACCAGGCCGATGGATGGCGGAGCATTTTTTGGCCCTTAACGAAGCAGAAGCCCAGACGATAGTGTCCAGCTGCTACCAGGGCAAAGAAGAATTCCCTGACCGGGAATCGAACCCGGGCTGCGGCGGTGAGAGCGCCGAACCCTAGCCACTAGACCACCAGGGAGAAGTGTGCCCTGTTCTTCCCAGGCTAGCGAGACGAAGTCAATGGCAAATACCCAAGATGGCGTTGATGCACTTTGGAGTGGGCAAATACGGCTTTCTTCCGTCAGAACCAAGGTCTCCAAAATGGGGTGAAGGAGGCACTTCTAGCTACAGCTGGTTAGCAGTGGGTTATCCTAGTCTCTTAACAGCTGGCCGAGTTGACCATGTGGGCCTAAAAGCGCGAAAAGCTTGACAAGGCTCAGCGCAACTGAGAAAACCAGGCCGATGGATGGCGGAGCATTTTTTGGCCCTTAACGAAGCAGAAGCCCAGACGATAGTGTCCAGCTGCTACCAGGGCAAAGAAGAATTCCCTGACCGGGAATCGAACCCGGGCTGCGGCGGTGAGAGCGCCGAATCCTAGCCACTAGACCACCAGGGAGAGGTGTGCCCCAATCTTCCCAGGCTAGCGAGATGAAGTCAATGGCAAATACCCAAGATGGCGTTGATGCACTTTGGAGTGGGCAAATACGGCTTTCTTCCGTCAGAACCAAGGTCTCCAAAATGGGGTGAAGGAGGCACTTCTAGCTACAGCTGGTTAGCAGTGGGTTATCCTAGTCTCTTAACAGCTGGCCGAGTTGACCATGTGGGCCTAAAAGCGCGAAAAGCTTGACAAGGCTCAGCGCAACTGAGAAAACCAGGCCGATGGATGGCGGAGCATTTTTTGGCCCTTAACGAAGCAGAAGCCCAGACGATAGTGTCCAGCTGCTACCAGGGCAAAGAAGAATTCCCTGACCGGGAATCGAACCCGGGCCGCGGCGGTGAGAGCGCCGAATCCTAGCCACTAGACCACCAGGGAGAGGTGTGCCCCGTTCTTCCCAGGCTAGCGAGACGAAGTCAATGGCAAATACCCAAGATGGCGTTGATGCACTTTGGAGTGGGCAAATACGGCTTTCTTCCGTCAGAACCAAGGTCTCCAAAATGGGGTGAAGGAGGCACTTCTAGCTACAGCTGGTTAGCAGTGGGTTATCCTAGTCTCTTAACAGCTGGCCGAGTTGACCATGTGGGCCTAAAAGCGCGAAAAGCTTGACAAGGCTCAGCGCAACTGAGAAAACCAGGCCGATGGATGGCGGAGCATTTTTTGGCCCTTAACGAAGCAGAAGCCCAGACGATCGTGTCCAGCTGCTACCAGGGCAAAGAAGAATTCCCTGACCGGGAATTGAACCCGGGCCGCGGCGGTGAGAGCGCCGAATCCTAGCCACTAGACCACCAGGGAGAGGTGTGCCCCGTTTTTCCCAGGCTAGCGAGACGAAGTCAATGGCAAATACCCAAGATGGCGTTGATGCACTTTGGAGTGGGCAAATACGGCTTTCTTCCGTCAGAACCAAGGTCTCCAAAATGGGGTGAAGGAGGCACTTCTAGCTACAGCTGGTTAGCAGTGGGTTATCCTAGTCTCTTAACAGCTGGCCGAGTTGGCCATGTGGGCCTAAAAGCGTGAAAAGCTTGACAAGGCTCAGCGGAACTGAGAAAACCAGGCCGATGGATGGCGGAGCATTTTTTGGCCCTTAACGAAGCAGAAGCCCAGACGATAGTGTCCAGCTGCTACCAGGGCAAAGAAGAATTCCCTGACCGGGAATCGAACCCGGGCTGCGGCGGTGAGAGCGCCGAATCCTAGCCACTAGACCACCAGGGAGAGGTGTGCCCTGCTCTTCCCAGGCTAGCGAGACGAAGTCAATGGCAAATACCCAAGATGGCGTTGATGCACTTTGGAGTGGGCAAATACGGCTTTCTTCCGTCAGAACCAAGGTCTCCAAAATGGGGTGAAGTAGGCACTTCTAGCTACAGCTGGTTAGCAGTGGGTTATCCTAGTCTCTTAACAGCTGGCCGAGTTGACCATGTGGGCCTAAAAGCGCGAAAAGCTTGACAAGGCTCAGCGCAACTGAGAAAACCAGGCCGATGGATGGCGGAGCATTTTTTGGCCCTTAACGAAGCAGAAGCCCAGACGATAGTGTCCAGCTGCTACCAGGGCAAAGAAGAATTCCCTGACCGGGAATCGAACCCGGGCCGCGGCGGTGAGAGCGCCGAATCCTAGCCACTAGACCACCAGGGAGAGGTGTGCCCCGTTCTTCCCAGGCTAGCGAGACGAAGTCAATGGCAAATACCCAAGATGGCGTTGATGCACTTTGGAGTGGGCAAATACGGCTTTCTTCCGTCAGAACCAAGGTCTCCAAAATGGGGTGAAGGAGGCACTTCTAGCTACAGCTGGTTAGCAGTGGGTTATCCTAGTCTCTTAACAGCTGGCCGAGTTGACCATGTGGGCCTAAAAGCGCGAAAAGCTTGACAAGGCTCAGCGCAACTGAGAAAACCAGGCCGATGGATGGCGGAGCATTTTTTGGCCCTTAACGAAGCAGAAGCCCAGACGATAGTGTCCAGCTGCTACCAGGGCAAAGAAGAATTCCCTGACCGGGAATCGAACCCGGGCCGCGGCGGTGAGAGCGCCGAATCCTAGCCACTAGACCACCAGGGAGAGGTGTGCCCCGTTTTTCCCAGGCTAGCGAGACGAAGTCAATGGCAAATACCCAAGATGGCGTTGATGCACTTTGGAGTGGGCAAATACGGCTTTCTTCCGTCAGAACCAAGGTCTCCAAAATGGGGTGAAGGAGGCACTTCTAGCTACAGCTGGTTAGCAGTGGGTTATCCTAGTCTCTTAACAGCTGGCCGAGTTGGCCATGTGGGCCTAAAAGCGCGAAAAGCTTGACAAGGCTCAGCGGAACTGAGAAAACCAGGCCGATGGATGGCGGAGCATTTTTTGGCCCTTAACGAAGCAGAAGCCCAGACGATAGTGTCCAGCTGCTACCAGGGCAAAGAAGAATTCCCTGACCGGGAATCGAACCCGGGCTGCGGCGGTGAGACCGCCGAATCCTAGCCACTAGACCACCAGGGAGAGGTGTGCCCTGTTCTTCCCAGGCTAGCGAGACGAAGTCAATGGCAAATACCCAAGATGGCGTTGATGCACTTTGGAGTGGGCAAATACGGCTTTCTTCCGTCAGAACCAAGGTCTCCAAAATGGGGTGAAGGAGGCACTTCTAGCTACAGCTGGTTAGCAGTGGGTTATCCTAGTCTCTTAACAGCTGGCCGAGTTGACCATGTGGGCCTAAAAGCGCGAAAAGCTTGACAAGGCTCAGCGCAACTGAGAAAACCAGGCCGATGGATGGCGGAGCATTTTTTGGCCCTTAACGAAGCAGAAGCCCAGACGATAGTGTCCAGCTGCTACCAGGGCAAAGAAGAATTCCCTGACCGGGAATCGAACCCGGGCTGCGGCGGTGAGAGCGCCGAATCCTAGCCACTAGACCACCAGGGAGAGGTGTGCCCCGTTCTTCCCAGGCTAGCGAGACGAAGTCAATGGCAAATACCCAAGATGGCGTTGATGCACTTTGGAGTGGGCAAATACGGCTTTCTTCCGTCAGAACCAAGGTCTCCAAAATGGGGTGAAGGAGGCACTTCTAGCTACAGCTGGTTAGCAGTGGGTTATCCTAGTCTCTTAACAGCTGGCCGAGTTGACCATGTGGGCCTAAAAGCGCGAAAAGCTTGACAAGGCTCAGCGCAACTGAGAAAACCAGGCCGATGGATGGCGGAGCATTTTTTGGCCCTTAACGAAGCAGAAGCCCAGACGATAGTGTCCAGCTGCTACCAGGGCAAAGAAGAATTCCCTGACCGGGAATCGAACCCGGGCCGCGGCGGTGAGAGCGCCGAATCCTAGCCACTAGACCACCAGGGAGAGGTGTGCCCCGTTCTTCCCAGGCTAGCGAGACGAAGTCAATGGCAAATACCCAAGATGGCGTTGATGCACTTTGGAGTGGGCAAATACGGCTTTCTTCCGTCAGAACCAAGGTCTCCAAAATGGGGTGAAGGAGGCACTTCTAGCTACAGCTGGTTAGCAGTGGGTTATCCTAGTCTCTTAACAGCTGGCCGAGTTGACCATGTGGGCCTAAAAGCGCGAAAAGCTTGACAAGGCTCAGCGCAACTGAGAAAACCAGGCTGATGGATGGCGGAGCATTTTTTGGCCCTTAACGAAGCAGAAGCCCAGACGATAGTGTCCAGCTGCTACCAGGGCAAAGAAGAATTCCCTGACCGGGAATCGAACCCGGGCCGCGGCGGTGAGAGCGCCGAATCCTAGCCACTAGACCACCAGGGAGAGGTGTGCCCCGTTCTTCCCAGGCTAGCGAGACGAAGTCAATGGCAAATACCCAAGATGGCGTTGATGCACTTTGGAGTGGGCAAATACGGCTTTCTTCCGTCAGAACCAAGGTCTCCAAAATGGGGTGAAGGAGGCACTTCTAGCTACAGCTGGTTAGCAGTGGGTTATCCTAGTCTCTTAACAGCTGGCCGAGTTGACCATGTGGGCCTAAAAGCGCGAAAAGCTTGACAAGGCTCAGCGCAACTGAGAAAACCAGGCCGATGGATGGCGGAGCATTTTTTGGCCCTTAACGAAGCAGAAGCCCAGACGATAGTGTCCAGCTGCTACCAGGGCAAAGAAGAATTCCCTGACCGGGAATCGAACCCGGGCCGCGGCGGTGAGAGCGCCGAATCCTAGCCACTAGACCACCAGGGAGAGGTGTGCCCCGTTTTTCCCAGGCTAGCGAGACGAAGTCAATGGCAAATACCCAAGATGGCGTTGATGCACTTTGGAGTGGGCAAATACGGCTTTCTTCCGTCAGAACCAAGGTCTCCAAAATGGGGTGAAGGAGGCACTTCTAGCTACAGCTGGTTAGCAGTGGGTTATCCTAGTCTCTTAACAGCTGGCCGAGTTGGCCATGTGGGCCTAAAAGCGCGAAAAGCTTGACAAGGCTCAGCGGAACTGAGAAAACCAGGCCGATGGATGGCGGAGCATTTTTTGGCCCTTAACGAAGCAGAAGCCCAGACGATAGTGTCCAGCTGCTACCAGGGCAAAGAAGAATTCCCTGACCGGGAATCGAACCCGGGCTGCGGCGGTGAGAGCGCCGAACCCTAGCCACTAGACCACCAGGGAGAAGTGTGCCCTGTTCTTCCCAGGCTAGCGAGACGAAGTCAATGGCAAATACCCAAGATGGCGTTGATGCACTTTGGAGTGGGCAAATACGGCTTTCTTCCGTCAGAACCAAGGTCTCCAAAATGGGGTGAAGGAGGCACTTCTAGCTACAGCTGGTTAGCAGTGGGTTATCCTAGTCTCTTAACAGCTGGCCGAGTTGACCATGTGGGCCTAAAAGCGCGAAAAGCTTGACAAGGCTCAGCGCAACTGAGAAAACCAGGCCGATGGATGGCGGAGCATTTTTTGGCCCTTAACGAAGCAGAAGCCCAGACGATAGTGTCCAGCTGCTACCAGGGCAAAGAAGAATTCCCTGACCGGGAATCGAACCCGGGCTGCGGCGGTGAGAGCGCCGAATCCTAGCCACTAGACCACCAGGGAGAGGTGTGCCCCGTTCTTCCCAGGCTAGCGAGACGAAGTCAATGGCAAATACCCAAGATGGCGTTGATGCACTTTGGAGTGGGCAAATACGGCTTTCTTCCGTCAGAACCAAGGTCTCCAAAATGGGGTGAAGGAGGCACTTCTAGCTACAGCTGGTTAGCAGTGGGTTATCCTAGTCTCTTAACAGCTGGCCGAGTTGACCATGTGGGCCTAAAAGCGCGAAAAGCTTGACAAGGCTCAGCGCAACTGAGAAAACCAGGCCGATGGATGGCGGAGCATTTTTTGGCCCTTAACGAAGCAGAAGCCCAGACGATAGTGTCCAGCTGCTACCAGGGCAAAGAAGAATTCCCTGACCGGGAATCGAACCCGGGCCGCGGCGGTGAGAGCGCCGAATCCTAGCCACTAGACCACCAGGGAGAGGTGTGCCCCGTTCTTCCCAGGCTAGCGAGACGAAGTCAATGGCAAATACCCAAGATGGCGTTGATGCACTTTGGAGTGGGCAAATACGGCTTTCTTCCGTCAGAACCAAGGTCTCCAAAATGGGGTGAAGGAGGCACTTCTAGCTACAGCTGGTTAGCAGTGGGTTATCCTAGTCTCTTAACAGCTGGCCGAGTTGACCATGTGGGCCTAAAAGCGCGAAAAGCTTGACAAGGCTCAGCGCAACTGAGAAAACCAGGCTGATGGATGGCGGAGCATTTTTTGGCCCTTAACGAAGCAGAAGCCCAGACGATCGTGTCCAGCTGCTACCAGGGCAAAGAAGAATTCCCTGACCGGGAATTGAACCCGGGCCGCGGCGGTGAGAGCGCCGAATCCTAGCCACTAGACCACCAGGGAGAGGTGTGCCCCGTTTTTCCCAGGCTAGCGAGACGAAGTCAATGGCAAATACCCAAGATGGCGTTGATGCACTTTGGAGTGGGCAAATACGGCTTTCTTCCGTCAGAACCAAGGTCTCCAAAATGGGGTGAAGGAGGCACTTCTAGCTACAGCTGGTTAGCAGTGGGTTATCCTAGTCTCTTAACAGCTGGCCGAGTTGGCCATGTGGGCCTAAAAGCGCGAAAAGCTTGACAAGGCTCAGCGGAACTGAGAAAACCAGGCCGATGGATGGCGGAGCATTTTTTGGCCCTTAACGAAGCAGAAGCCCAGACGATAGTGTCCAGCTGCTACCAGGGCAAAGAAGAATTCCCTGACCGGGAATCGAACCCGGGCTGCGGCGGTGAGAGCGCCGAATCCTAGCCACTAGACCACCAGGGAGAGGTGTGCCCTGCTCTTCCCAGGCTAGCGAGACGAAGTCAATGGCAAATACCCAAGATGGCGTTGATGCACTTTGGAGTGGGCAAATACGGCTTTCTTCCGTCAGAACCAAGGTCTCCAAAATGGGGTGAAGTAGGCACTTCTAGCTACAGCTGGTTAGCAGTGGGTTATCCTAGTCTCTTAACAGCTGGCCGAGTTGACCATGTGGGCCTAAAAGCGCGAAAAGCTTGACAAGGCTCAGCGCAACTGAGAAAACCAGGCCGATGGATGGCGGAGCATTTTTTGGCCCTTAACGAAGCAGAAGCCCAGACGATAGTGTCCAGCTGCTACCAGGGCAAAGAAGAATTCCCTGACCGGGAATCGAACCCGGGCCGCGGCGGTGAGAGCGCCGAATCCTAGCCACTAGACCACCAGGGAGAGGTGTGCCCCGTTCTTCCCAGGCTAGCGAGACGAAGTCAATGGCAAATACCCAAGATGGCGTTGATGCACTTTGGAGTGGGCAAATACGGCTTTCTTCCGTCAGAACCAAGGTCTCCAAAATGGGGTGAAGGAGGCACTTCTAGCTACAGCTGGTTAGCAGTGGGTTATCCTAGTCTCTTAACAGCTGGCCGAGTTGACCATGTGGGCCTAAAAGCGCGAAAAGCTTGACAAGGCTCAGCGCAACTGAGAAAACCAGGCCGATGGATGGCGGAGCATTTTTTGGCCCTTAACGAAGCAGAAGCCCAGACGATAGTGTCCAGCTGCTACCAGGGCAAAGAAGAATTCCCTGACCGGGAATCGAACCCGGGCCGCGGCGGTGAGAGCGCCGAATCCTAGCCACTAGACCACCAGGGAGAGGTGTGCCCCGTTTTTCCCAGGCTAGCGAGACGAAGTCAATGGCAAATACCCAAGATGGCGTTGATGCACTTTGGAGTGGGCAAATACGGCTTTCTTCCGTCAGAACCAAGGTCTCCAAAATGGGGTGAAGGAGGCACTTCTAGCTACAGCTGGTTAGCAGTGGGTTATCCTAGTCTCTTAACAGCTGGCCGAGTTGGCCATGTGGGCCTAAAAGCGCGAAAAGCTTGACAAGGCTCAGCGGAACTGAGAAAACCAGGCCGATGGATGGCGGAGCATTTTTTGGCCCTTAACGAAGCAGAAGCCCAGACGATAGTGTCCAGCTGCTACCAGGGCAAAGAAGAATTCCCTGACTGGGAATCGAACCCGGGCTGCGGCGGTGAGAGCGCCGAATCCTAGCCACTAGACCACCAGGGAGAGGTGTGCCCTGTTCTTCCCAGGCTAGCGAGACGAAGTCAATGGCAAATACCCAAGATGGCGTTGATGCACTTTGGAGTGGGCAAATACGGCTTTCTTCCGTCAGAACCAAGGTCTCCAAAATGGGGTGAAGGAGGCACTTCTAGCTACAGCTGGTTAGCAGTGGGTTATCCTAGTCTCTTAACAGCTGGCCGAGTTGACCATGTGGGCCTAAAAGCGCGAAAAGCTTGACAAGGCTCAGCGCAACTGAGAAAACCAGGCCGATGGATGGCGGAGCATTTTTTGGCCCTTAACGAAGCAGAAGCCCAGACGATAGTGTCCAGCTGCTACCAGGGCAAAGAAGAATTCCCTGACCGGGAATCGAACCCGGGCCGCGGCGGTGAGAGCGCCGAATCCTAGCCACTAGACCACCAGGGAGAGGTGTGCCCCGTTCTTCCCAGGCTAGCGAGACGAAGTCAATGGCAAATACCCAAGATGGCGTTGATGCACTTTGGAGTGGGCAAATACGGCTTTCTTCCGTCAGAACCAAGGTCTCCAAAATGGGGTGAAGGAGGCACTTCTAGCTACAGCTGGTTAGCAGTGGGTTATCCTAGTCTCTTAACAGCTGGCCGAGTTGACCATGTGGGCCTAAAAGCGCGAAAAGCTTGACAAGGCTCAGCGCAACTGAGAAAACCAGGCCGATGGATGGCGGAGCATTTTTTGGCCCTTAACGAAGCAGAAGCCCAGACGATAGTGTCCAGCTGCTACCAGGGCAAAGAAGAATTCCCTGACCGGGAATCGAACCCGGGCCGCGGCGCTGAGAGCGCCGAATCCTAGCCACTAGACCACCAGGGAGAGGTGTGCCCCGTTTTTCCCAGG
The DNA here is from genome assembly GCF_037356315.1 of Lithobates pipiens. NCBI lineage: Eukaryota > Metazoa > Chordata > Amphibia > Anura > Ranidae > Lithobates > Lithobates pipiens. The sequence continues at coordinate 242,096,846 of NW_027507685.1, forward strand.
CTAGCGAGACGAAGTCAATGGCAAATACCCAAGATGGCGTTGATGCACTTTGGAGTGGGCAAATACGGCTTTCTTCCGTCAGAACCAAGGTCTCCAAAATGGGGTGAAGGAGGCACTTCTAGCTACAGCTGGTTAGCAGTGGGTTATCCTAGTCTCTTAACAGCTGGCCGAGTTGGCCATGTGGGCCTAAAAGCGCGAAAAGCTTGACAAGGCTCAGCGGAACTGAGAAAACCAGGCCGATGGATGGCGGAGCATTTTTTGGCCCTTAACGAAGCAGAAGCCCAGACGATAGTGTCCAGCTGCTACCAGGGCAAAGAAGAATTCCCTGACCGGGAATCGAACCCGGGCTGCGGCGGTGAGAGCGCCGAATCCTAGCCACTAGACCACCAGGGAGAGGTGTGCCCTGTTCTTCCCAGGCTAGCGAGACGAAGTCAATGGCAAATACCCAAGATGGCGTTGATGCACTTTGGAGTGGGCAAATACGGCTTTCTTCCGTCAGAACCAAGGTCTCCAAAATGGGGTGAAGGAGGCACTTCTAGCTACAGCTGGTTAGCAGTGGGTTATCCTAGTCTCTTAACAGCTGGCCGAGTTGACCATGTGGGCCTAAAAGCGCGAAAAGCTTGACAAGGCTCAGCGCAACTGAGAAAACCAGGCCGATGGATGGCGGAGCATTTTTTGGCCCTTAACGAAGCAGAAGCCCAGACGATAGTGTCCAGCTGCTACCAGGGCAAAGAAGAATTCCCTGACCGGGAATCGAACCCGGGCCGCGGCGGTGAGAGCGCCGAATCCTAGCCACTAGACCACCAGGGAGAGGTGTGCCCCGTTCTTCCCAGGCTAGCGAGACGAAGTCAATGGCAAATACCCAAGATGGCGTTGATGCACTTTGGAGTGGGCAAATACGGCTTTCTTCCGTCAGAACCAAGGTCTCCAAAATGGGGTGAAGGAGGCACTTCTAGCTACAGCTGGTTAGCAGTGGGTTATCCTAGTCTCTTAACAGCTGGCCGAGTTGACCATGTGGGCCTAAAAGCGCGAAAAGCTTGACAAGGCTCAGCGCAACTGAGAAAACCAGGCCGATGGATGGCGGAGCATTTTTTGGCCCTTAACGAAGCAGAAGCCCAGACGATAGTGTCCAGCTGCTACCAGGGCAAAGAAGAATTCCCTGACCGGGAATCGAACCCGGGCCGCGGCGGTGAGAGCGCCGAATCCTAGCCACTAGACCACCAGGGAGAGGTGTGCCCCGTTTTTCCCAGGCTAGCGAGACGAAGTCAATGGCAAATACCCAAGATGGCGTTGATGCACTTTGGAGTGGGCAAATACGGCTTTCTTCCGTCAGAACCAAGGTCTCCAAAATGGGGTGAAGGAGGCACTTCTAGCTACAGCTGGTTAGCAGTGGGTTATCCTAGTCTCTTAACAGCTGGCCGAGTTGGCCATGTGGGCCTAAAAGCGCGAAAAGCTTGACAAGGCTCAGCGGAACTGAGAAAACCAGGCCGATGGATGGCGGAGCATTTTTTGGCCCTTAACGAAGCAGAAGCCCAGACGATAGTGTCCAGCTGCTACCAGGGCAAAGAAGAATTCCCTGACCGGGAATCGAACCCGGGCTGCGGCGGTGAGAGCGCCGAATCCTAGCCACTAGACCACCAGGGAGAGGTGTGCCCTGTTCTTCCCAGGCTAGCGAGACGAAGTCAATGGCAAATACCCAAGATGGCGTTGATGCACTTTGGAGTGGGCAAATACGGCTTTCTTCCGTCAGAACCAAGGTCTCCAAAATGGGGTGAAGGAGGCACTTCTAGCTACAGCTGGTTAGCAGTGGGTTATCCTAGTCTCTTAACAGCTGGCCGAGTTGACCATGTGGGCCTAAAAGCGCGAAAAGCTTGACAAGGCTCAGCGCAACTGAGAAAACCAGGCCGATGGATGGCGGAGCATTTTTTGGCCCTTAACGAAGCAGAAGCCCAGACGATAGTGTCCAGCTGCTACCAGGGCAAAGAAGAATTCCCTGACCGGGAATCGAACCCGGGCCGCGGCGGTGAGAGCGCCGAATCCTAGCCACTAGACCACCAGGGAGAGGTGTGCCCCGTTCTTCCCAGGCTAGCGAGACGAAGTCAATGGCAAATACCCAAGATGGCGTTGATGCACTTTGGAGTGGGCAAATACGGCTTTCTTCCGTCAGAACCAAGGTCTCCAAAATGGGGTGAAGGAGGCACTTCTAGCTACAGCTGGTTAGCAGTGGGTTATCCTAGTCTCTTAACAGCTGGCCGAGTTGACCATGTGGGCCTAAAAGCGCGAAAAGCTTGACAAGGCTCAGCGCAACTGAGAAAACCAGGCCGATGGATGGCGGAGCATTTTTTGGCCCTTAACGAAGCAGAAGCCCAGACGATAGTGTCCAGCTGCTACCAGGGCAAAGAAGAATTCCCTGACCGGGAATCGAACCCGGGCCGCGGCGGTGAGAGCGCCGAATCCTAGCCACTAGACCACCAGGGAGAGGTGTGCCCCGTTTTTCCCAGGCTAGCGAGACGAAGTCAATGGCAAATACCCAAGATGGCGTTGATGCACTTTGGAGTGGGCAAATACGGCTTTCTTCCGTCAGAACCAAGGTCTCCAAAATGGGGTGAAGGAGGCACTTCTAGCTACAGCTGGTTAGCAGTGTGTTATCCTAGTCTCTTAACAGCTGGCCGAGTTGGCCATGTGGGACTAAAAGCGCGAAAAGCTTGACAAGGCTCAGCGGAACTGAGAAAACCAGGCCGATGGATGGCGGAGCATTTTTTGGCCCTTAACGAAGCAGAAGCCCAGACGATAGTGTCCAGCTGCTACCAGGGCAAAGAAGAATTCCCTGACCGGGAATCGAACCCGGGCTGCGGCGGTGAGAGCGCCGAATCCTAGCCACTAGACCACCAGGGAGAGGTGTGCCCTGTTCTTCCCAGGCTAGCGAGACGAAGTCAATGGCAAATACCCAAGATGGCGTTGATGCACTTTGGAGTGGGCAAATACGGCTTTCTTCCGTCAGAACCAAGGTCTCCAAAATGGGGTGAAGGAGGCACTTCTAGCTACAGCTGGTTAGCAGTGGGTTATCCTAGTCTCTTAACAGCTGGCCGAGTTGACCATGTGGGCCTAAAAGCGCGAAAAGCTTGACAAGGCTCAGCGCAACTGAGAAAACCAGGCCGATGGATGGCGGAGCATTTTTTGGCCCTTAACGAAGCAGAAGCCCAGACGATAGTGTCCAGCTGCTACCAGGGCAAAGAAGAATTCCCTGACCGGGAATCGAACCCGGGCCGCGGCGGTGAGAGCGCCGAATCCTAGCCACTAGACCACCAGGGAGAGGTGTGCCCCGTTCTTCCCAGGCTAGCGAGACGAAGTCAATGGCAAATACCCAAGATGGCGTTGATGCACTTTGGAGTGGGCAAATACGGCTTTCTTCCGTCAGAACCAAGGTCTCCAAAATGGGGTGAAGGAGGCACTTCTAGCTACAGCTGGTTAGCAGTGGGTTATCCTAGTCTCTTAACAGCTGGCCGAGTTGACCATGTGGGCCTAAAAGCGCGAAAAGCTTGACAAGGCTCAGCGCAACTGAGAAAACCAGGCCGATGGATGGCGGAGCATTTTTTGGCCCTTAACGAAGCAGAAGCCCAGACGATAGTGTCCAGCTGCTACCAGGGCAAAGAAGAATTCCCTGACCGGGAATCGAACCCGGGCCGCGGCGGTGAGAGCGCCGAATCCTAGCCACTAGACCACCAGGGAGAGGTGTGCCCCGTTTTTCCCAGGCTAGCGAGACGAAGTCAATGGCAAATACCCAAGATGGCGTTGATGCACTTTGGAGTGGGCAAATACGGCTTTCTTCCGTCAGAACCAAGGTCTCCAAAATGGGGTGAAGGAGGCACTTCTAGCTACAGCTGGTTAGCAGTGGGTTATCCTAGTCTCTTAACAGCTGGCCGAGTTGGCCATGTGGGCCTAAAAGCGCGAAAAGCTTGACAAGGCTCAGCGGAACTGAGAAAACCAGGCCGATGGATGGCGGAGCATTTTTTGGCCCTTAACGAAGCAGAAGCCCAGACGATAGTGTCCAGCTGCTACCAGGGCAAAGAAGAATTCCCTGACCGGGAATCGAACCCGGGCTGCGGCGGTGAGAGCGCCGAATCCTAGCCACTAGACCACCAGGGAGAGGTGTGCCCTGTTCTTCCCAGGCTAGCGAGACGAAGTCAATGGCAAATACCCAAGATGGCGTTGATGCACTTTGGAGTGGGCAAATACGGCTTTCTTCCGTCAGAACCAAGGTCTCCAAAATGGGGTGAAGGAGGCACTTCTAGCTACAGCTGGTTAGCAGTGGGTTATCCTAGTCTCTTAACAGCTGGCCGAGTTGACCATGTGGGCCTAAAAGCGCGAAAAGCTTGACAAGGCTCAGCGCAACTGAGAAAACCAGGCCGATGGATGGCGGAGCATTTTTTGGCCCTTAACGAAGCAGAAGCCCAGACGATAGTGTCCAGCTGCTACCAGGGCAAAGAAGAATTCCCTGACCGGGAATCGAACCCGGGCCGCGGCGGTGAGAGCGCCGAATCCTAGCCACTAGACCACCAGGGAGAGGTGTGCCCCGTTCTTCCCAGGCTAGCGAGACGAAGTCAATGGCAAATACCCAAGATGGCGTTGATGCACTTTGGAGTGGGCAAATACGGCTTTCTTCCGTCAGAACCAAGGTCTCCAAAATGGGGTGAAGGAGGCACTTCTAGCTACAGCTGGTTAGCAGTGGGTTATCCTAGTCTCTTAACAGCTGGCCGAGTTGACCATGTGGGCCTAAAAGCGCGAAAAGCTTGACAAGGCTCAGCGCAACTGAGAAAACCAGGCCGATGGATGGCGGAGCATTTTTTGGCCCTTAACGAAGCAGAAGCCCAGACGATAGTGTCCAGCTGCTACCAGGGCAAAGAAGAATTCCCTGACCGGGAATCGAACCCGGGCCGCGGCGGTGAGAGCGCCGAATCCTAGCCACTAGACCACCAGGGAGAGGTGTGCCCCGTTTTTCCCAGGCTAGCGAGACGAAGTCAATGGCAAATACCCAAGATGGCGTTGATGCACTTTGGAGTGGGCAAATACGGCTTTCTTCCGTCAGAACCAAGGTCTCCAAAATGGGGTGAAGGAGGCACTTCTAGCTACAGCTGGTTAGCAGTGGGTTATCCTAGTCTCTTAACAGCTGGCCGAGTTGGCCATGTGGGCCTAAAAGCGCGAAAAGCTTGACAAGGCTCAGCGGAACTGAGAAAACCAGGCCGATGGATGGCGGAGCATTTTTTGGCCCTTAACGAAGCAGAAGCCCAGACGATAGTGTCCAGCTGCTACCAGGGCAAAGAAGAATTCCCTGACCGGGAATCGAACCCGGGCTGCGGCGGTGAGAGCGCCGAATCCTAGCCACTAGACCACCAGGGAGAGGTGTGCCCTGTTCTTCCCAGGCTAGCGAGACGAAGTCAATGGCAAATACCCAAGATGGCGTTGATGCACTTTGGAGTGGGCAAATACGGCTTTCTTCCGTCAGAACCAAGGTCTCCAAAATGGGGTGAAGGAGGCACTTCTAGCTACAGCTGGTTAGCAGTGGGTTATCCTAGTCTCTTAACAGCTGGCCGAGTTGACCATGTGGGCCTAAAAGCGCGAAAAGCTTGACAAGGCTCAGCGCAACTGAGAAAACCAGGCCGATGGATGGCGGAGCATTTTTTGGCCCTTAACGAAGCAGAAGCCCAGACGATAGTGTCCAGCTGCTACCAGGGCAAAGAAGAATTCCCTGACCGGGAATCGAACCCGGGCCGCGGCGGTGAGAGCGCCGAATCCTAGCCACTAGACCACCAGGGAGAGGTGTGCCCCGTTCTTCCCAGGCTAGCGAGACGAAGTCAATGGCAAATACCCAAGATGGCGTTGATGCACTTTGGAGTGGGCAAATACGGCTTTCTTCCGTCAGAACCAAGGTCTCCAAAATGGGGTGAAGGAGGCACTTCTAGCTACAGCTGGTTAGCAGTGGGTTATCCTAGTCTCTTAACAGCTGGCCGAGTTGACCATGTGGGCCTAAAAGCGCGAAAAGCTTGACAAGGCTCAGCGCAACTGAGAAAACCAGGCCGATGGATGGCGGAGCATTTTTTGGCCCTTAACGAAGCAGAAGCCCAGACGATAGTGTCCAGCTGCTACCAGGGCAAAGAAGAATTCCCTGACCGGGAATCGAACCCGGGCCGCGGCGGTGAGAGTGCCGAATCCTAGCCACTAGACCACCAGGGAGAGGTGTGCCCCGTTTTTCCCAGGCTAGCGAGACGAAGTCAATGGCAAATACCCAAGATGGCGTTGATGCACTTTGGAGTGGGCAAATACGGCTTTCTTCCGTCAGAACCAAGGTCTCCAAAATGGGGTGAAGGAGGCACTTCTAGCTACAGCTGGTTAGCAGTGGGTTATCCTAGTCTCTTAACAGCTGGCCGAGTTGGCCATGTGGGACTAAAAGCGCGAAAAGCTTGACAAGGCTCAGCGGAACTGAGAAAACCAGGCCGATGGATGGCGGAGCATTTTTTGGCCCTTAACGAAGCAGAAGCCCAGACGATAGTGTCCAGCTGCTACCAGGGCAAAGAAGAATTCCCTGACCGGGAATCGAACCCGGGCTGCGGCGGTGAGAGCGCCGAATCCTAGCCACTAGACCACCAGGGAGAGGTGTGCCCTGTTCTTCCCAGGCTAGCGAGACGAAGTCAATGGCAAATACCCAAGATGGCGTTGATGCACTTTGGAGTGGGCAAATACGGCTTTCTTCCGTCAGAACCAAGGTCTCCAAAATGGGGTGAAGGAGGCACTTCTAGCTACAGCTGGTTAGCAGTGGGTTATCCTAGTCTCTTAACAGCTGGCCGAGTTGACCATGTGGGCCTAAAAGCGCGAAAAGCTTGACAAGGCTCAGCGCAACTGAGAAAACCAGGCCGATGGATGGCGGAGCATTTTTTGGCCCTTAACGAAGCAGAAGCCCAGACGATAGTGTCCAGCTGCTACCAGGGCAAAGAAGAATTCCCTGACCGGGAATCAAACCCGGGCCGCGGCGGTGAGAGCGCCGAATCCTAGCCACTAGACCACCAGGGAGAGGTGTACCCCATTCTTCCCAGGCTAGCGAGACGAAGTCAATGGCAAATACCCAAGATGGCGTTGATGCACTTTGGAGTGGGCAAATACGGCTTTCTTCCGTCAGAACCAAGGTCTCCAAAATGGGGTGAAGGAGGCACTTCTAGCTACAGCTGGTTAGCAGTGGGTTATCCTAGTCTCTTAACAGCTGGCCGAGTTGACCATGTGGGCCTAAAAGCGCGAAAAGCTTGACAAGGCTCAGCGCAACTGAGAAAACCAGGCCGATGGATGGCGGAGCATTTTTTGGCCCTTAACGAAGCAGAAGCCCAGACGATAGTGTCCAGCTGCTACCAGGGCAAAGAAGAATTCCCTGACCGGGAATCGAACCCGGGCCGCGGCGGTGAGAGCGCCGAATCCTAGCCACTAGACCAGCAGGGAGAGGTGTGCCCTGTTTTTCCCAGGCTAGCGAGACGAAGTCAATGGCAAATACCCAAGATGGCGTTGATGCACTTTGGAGTGGGCAAATACGGCTTTCTTCCGTCAGAACCAAGGTCTCCAAAATGGGGTGAAGGAGGCACTTCTAGCTACAGCTGGTTAGCAGTGGGTTATCCTAGTCTCTTAACAGCTGGCCGAGTTGGCCATGTGGGACTAAAAGCGCGAAAAGCTTGACAAGGCTCAGCGGAACTGAGAAAACCAGGCCGATGGATGGCGGAGCATTTTTTGGCCCTTAACGAAGCAGAAGCCCAGACGATAGTGTCCAGCTGCTACCAGGGCAAAGAAGAATTCCCTGACCGGGAATCGAACCCGGGCTGCGGCGGTGAGAGCGCCGAATCCTAGCCACTAGACCACCAGGGAGAGGTGTGCCCTGTTCTTCCCAGGCTAGCGAGACGAAGTCAATGGCAAATACCCAAGATGGCGTTGATGCACTTTGGAGTGGGCAAATACGGCTTTCTTCCGTCAGAACCAAGGTCTCCAAAATGGGGTGAAGGAGGCACTTCTAGCTACAGCTGGTTAGCAGTGGGTTATCCTAGTCTCTTAACAGCTGGCCGAGTTGACCATGTGGGCCTAAAAGCGCGAAAAGCTTGACAAGGCTCAGCGCAACTGAGAAAACCAGGCCGATGGATGGCGGAGCATTTTTTGGCCCTTAACGAAGCAGAAGCCCAGACGATAGTGTCCAGCTGCTACCAGGGCAAAGAAGAATTCCCTGACCGGGAATCGAACCCGGGCCGCGGCGGTGAGAGCGCCGAATCCTAGCCACTAGACCACCAGGGAGAGGTGTGCCCCGTTCTTCCCAGGCTAGCGAGACGAAGTCAATGGCAAATACCCAAGATGGCGTTGATGCACTTTGGAGTGGGCAAATACGGCTTTCTTCCGTCAGAACCAAGGTCTCCAAAATGGGGTGAAGGAGGCACTTCTAGCTACAGCTGGTTAGCAGTGGGTTATCCTAGTCTCTTAACAGCTGGCCGAGTTGACCATGTGGGCCTAAAAGCGCGAAAAGCTTGACAAGGCTCAGCGCAACTGAGAAAACCAGGCCGATGGATGGCGGAGCATTTTTTGGCCCTTAACGAAGCAGAAGCCCAGACGATAGTGTCCAGCTGCTACCAGGGCAAAGAAGAATTCCCTGACCGGGAATCGAACCCGGGCCGCGGCGGTGAGAGCGCTGAATCCTAGCCACTAGACCACCAGGGAGAGGTGTGCCCCGTTTTTCCCAGGCTAGCGAGACGAAGTCAATGGCAAATACCCAAGATGGCGTTGATGCACTTTGGAGTGGGCAAATACGGCTTTCTTCCGTCAGAACCAAGGTCTCCAAAATGGGGTGAAGGAGGCACTTCTAGCTACAGCTGGTTAGCAGTGGGTTATCCTAGTCTCTTAACAGCTGGCCGAGTTGGCCATGTGGGCCTAAAAGCGCGAAAAGCTTGACAAGGCTCAGCGGAACTGAGAAAACCAGGCCGATGGATGGCGGAGCATTTTTTGGCCCTTAACGAAGCAGAAGCCCAGACGATAGTGTCCAGCTGCTACCAGGGCAAAGAAGAATTCCCTGACCGGGAATCGAACCCGGGCTGCGGCGGTGAGAGCGCCGAATCCTAGCCACTAGACCACCAGGGAGAGGTGTGCCCTGTTCTTCCCAGGCTAGCGAGACGAAGTCAATGGCAAATACCCAAGATGGCGTTGATGCACTTTGGAGTGGGCAAATACGGCTTTCTTCCGTCAGAACCAAGGTCTCCAAAATGGGGTGAAGGAGGCACTTCTAGCTACAGCTGGTTAGCAGTGGGTTATCCTAGTCTCTTAACAGCTGGCCGAGTTGACCATGTGGGCCTAAAAGCGCGAAAAGCTTGACAAGGCTCAGCGCAACTGAGAAAACCAGGCCGATGGATGGCGGAGCATTTTTTGGCCCTTAACGAAGCAGAAGCCCAGACGATAGTGTCCAGCTGCTACCAGGGCAAAGAAGAATTCCCTGACCGGGAATCGAACCCGGGCCGCGGCGGTGAGAGCGCCGAATCCTAGCCACTAGACCACCAGGGAGAGGTGTGCCCCGTTCTTCCCAGGCTAGCGAGACGAAGTCAATGGCAAATACCCAAGATGGCGTTGATGCACTTTGGAGTGGGCAAATACGGCTTTCTTCCGTCAGAACCAAGGTCTCCAAAATGGGGTGAAGGAGGCACTTCTAGCTACAGCTGGTTAGCAGTGGGTTATCCTAGTCTCTTAACAGCTGGCCGAGTTGACCATGTGGGCCTAAAAGCGCGAAAAGCTTGACAAGGCTCAGCGCAACTGAGAAAACCAGGCCGATGGATGGCGGAGCATTTTTTGGCCCTTAACGAAGCAGAAGCCCAGACGATAGTGTCCAGCTGCTACCAGGGCAAAGAAGAATTCCCTGACCGGGAATCGAACCCGGGCCGCGGCGGTGAGAGCGCCGAATCCTAGCCACTAGACCACCAGGGAGAGGTGTGCCCCGTTTTTCCCAGGCTAGCGAGACGAAGTCAATGGCAAATACCCAAGATGGCGTTGATGCACTTTGGAGTGGGCAAATACGGCTTTCTTCCGTCAGAACCAAGGTCTCCAAAATGGGGTGAAGGAGGCACTTCTAGCTACAGCTGGTTAGCAGTGGGTTATCCTAGTCTCTTAACAGCTGGCCGAGTTGGCCATGTGGGCCTAAAAGCGCGAAAAGCTTGACAAGGCTCAGCGGAACTGAGAAAACCAGGCCGATGGATGGCGGAGCATTTTTTGGCCCTTAACGAAGCAGAAGCCCAGACGATAGTGTCCAGCTGCTACCAGGGCAAAGAAGAATTCCCTGACCGGGAATCGAACCCGGGCTGCGGCGGTGAGAGCGCCGAATCCTAGCCACTAGACCACCAGGGAGAGGTGTGCCCTGTTCTTCCCAGGCTAGCGAGACGAAGTCAATGGCAAATACCCAAGATGGCGTTGATGCACTTTGGAGTGGGCAAATACGGCTTTCTTCCGTCAGAACCAAGGTCTCCAAAATGGGGTGAAGGAGGCACTTCTAGCTACAGCTGGTTAGCAGTGGGTTATCCTAGTCTCTTAACAGCTGGCCGAGTTGACCATGTGGGCCTAAAAGCGCGAAAAGCTTGACAAGGCTCAGCGCAACTGAGAAAACCAGGCCGATGGATGGCGGAGCATTTTTTGGCCCTTAACGAAGCAGAAGCCCAGACGATAGTGTCCAGCTGCTACCAGGGCAAAGAAGAATTCCCTGACCGGGAATCGAACCCGGGCCGCGGCGGTGAGAGCGCCGAATCCTAGCCACTAGACCACCAGGGAGAGGTGTGCCCCGTTCTTCCCAGGCTAGCGAGATGAAGTCAATGGCAAATACCCAAGATGGCGTTGATGCACTTTGGAGTGGGCAAATACGGCTTTCTTCCGTCAGAACCAAGGTCTCCAAAATGGGGTGAAGGAGGCACTTCTAGCTACAGCTGGTTAGCAGTGGGTTATCCTAGTCTCTTAACAGCTGGCCGAGTTGACCATGTGGGCCTAAAAGCGCGAAAAGCTTGACAAGGCTCAGCGCAACTGAGAAAACCAGGCCGATGGATGGCGGAGCATTTTTTGGCCCTTAACGAAGCAGAAGCCCAGACGATAGTGTCCAGCTGCTACCAGGGCAAAGAAGAATTCCCTGACCGGGAATCGAACCCGGGCCGCGGCGGTGAGAGCGCCGAATCCTAGCCACTAGACCACCAGGGAGAGGTGTGCCCCGTTTTTCCCAGGCTAGCGAGACGAAGTCAATGGCAAATACCCAAGATGGCGTTGATGCACTTTGGAGTGGGCAAATACGGCTTTCTTCCGTCAGAACCAAGGTCTCCAAAATGGGGTGAAGGAGGCACTTCTAGCTACAGCTGGTTAGCAGTGGGTTATCCTAGTCTCTTAACAGCTGGCCGAGTTGGCCATGTGGGCCTAAAAGCGCGAAAAGCTTGACAAGGCTCAGCGGAACTGAGAAAACCAGGCCGATGGATGGCGGAGCATTTTTTGGCCCTTAACGAAGCAGAAGCCCAGATGATAGTGTCCAGCTGCTACCAGGGCAAAGAAGAATTCCCTGACCGGGAATCGAACCCGGGCTGCGGCGGTGAGAGCGCCGAATCCTAGCCACTAGACCACCAGGGAGAGGTGTGCCCTGTTCTTCCCAGGCTAGCGAGACGAAGTCAATGGCAAATACCCAAGATGGCGTTGATGCACTTTGGAGTGGGCAAATACGGCTTTCTTCCGTCAGAACCAAGGTCTCCAAAATGGGGTGAAGGAGGCACTTCTAGCTACAGCTGGTTAGCAGTGGGTTATCCTAGTCTCTTAACAGCTGGCCGAGTTGACCATGTGGGCCTAAAAGCGCGAAAAGCTTGACAAGGCTCAGCGCAACTGAGAAAACCAGGCCGATGGATGGCGGAGCATTTTTTGGCCCTTAACGAAGCAGAAGCCCAGACGATAGTGTCCAGCTGCTACCAGGGCAAAGAAGAATTCCCTGACCGGGAATCGAACCGGGGCTGCGGCGGTGAGAGCGCCGAATCCTAGCCACTAGACCACCAGGGAGAGGTGTGCCCTGCTCTTCCCAGGCTAGCGAGACGAAGTCAATGGCAAATACCCAAGATGGCGTTGATGCACTTTGGAGTGGGCAAATACGGCTTTCTTCCGTCAGAACCAAGGTCTCCAAAATGGGGTGAAGTAGGCACTTCTAGCTACAGCTGGTTAGCAGTGGGTTATCCTAGTCTCTTAACAGCTGGCCGAGTTGACCATGTGGGCCTAAAAGCGCGAAAAGCTTGACAAGGCTCAGCGCAACTGAGAAAACCAGGCCGATGGATGGCGGAGCATTTTTTGGCCCTTAACGAAGCAGAAGCCCAGACGATAGTGTCCAGCTGCTACCAGGGCAAAGAAGAATTCCCTGACCGGGAATCGAACCCGGGCCGCGGCGGTGAGAGCGCCGAATCCTAGCCACTAGACCACCAGGGAGAGGTGTGCCCCGTTCTTCCCAGGCTAGCGAGACGAAGTCAATGGCAAATACCCAAGATGGCGTTGATGCACTTTGGAGTGGGCAAATACGGCTTTCTTCCGTCAGAACCAAGGTCTCCAAAATGGGGTGAAGGAGGCACTTCTAGCTACAGCTGGTTAGCAGTGGGTTATCCTAGTCTCTTAACAGCTGGCCGAGTTGACCATGTGGGCCTAAAAGCGCGAAAAGCTTGACAAGGCTCAGCGCAACTGAGAAAACCAGGCCGATGGATGGCGGAGCATTTTTTGGCCCTTAACGAAGCAGAAGCCCAGACGATAGTGTCCAGCTGCTACCAGGGCAAAGAAGAATTCCCTGACCGGGAATCGAACCCGGGCCGCGGCGGTGAGAGCGCCGAATCCTAGCCACTAGACCACCAGGGAGAGGTGTGCCCCGTTCTTCCCAGGCTAGCGAGACGAAGTCAATGGCAAATACCCAAGATGGCGTTGATGCACTTTGGAGTGGGCAAATACGGCTTTCTTCCGTCAGAACCAAGGTCTCCAAAATGGGGTGAAGGAGGCACTTCTAGCTACAGCTGGTTAGCAGTGGGTTATCCTAGTCTCTTAACAGCTGGCCGAGTTGGCCATGTGGGCCTAAAAGCGCGAAAAGCTTGACAAGGCTCAGCGCAACTGAGAAAACCAGGCCGATGGATGGCGGAGCATTTTTTGGCCCTTAACGAAGCAGAAGCCCAGACGATAGTGTCCAGCTGCTACCAGGGCAAAGAAGAATTCCCTGACCGGGAATCGAACCCGGGCCGCGGCGGTGAGAGCGCCGAATCCTAGCCACTAGACCACCAGGGAGAGGTGTGCCCCGTTCTTCCCAGGCTAGCGAGACGAAGTCAATGGCAAATACCCAAGATGGCGTTGATGCACTTTGGAGTGGGCAAATACGGCTTTCTTCCGTCAGAACCAAGGTCTCCAAAATGGGGTGAAGGAGGCACTTCTAGCTACAGCTGGTTAGCAGTGGGTTATCCTAGTCTCTTAACAGCTGGCCGAGTTGACCATGTGGGCCTAAAAGCGCGAAAAGCTTGACAAGGCTCAGCGCAACTGAGAAAACCAGGCCGATGGATGGCGGAGCATTTTTTGGCCCTTAACGAAGCAGAAGCCCAGACGATAGTGTCCAGCTGCTACCAGGGCAAAGAAGAATTCCCTGACCGGGAATCGAACCCGGGCCGCGACGGTGAGAGCGCCGAATCCTAGCCACTAGACCACCAGGGAGAGGTGTGCCCCGTTTTTCCCAGGCTAGCGAGACGAAGTCAATGGCAAATACCCAAGATGGCGTTGATGCACTTTGGAGTGGGCAAATACGGCTTTCTTCCGTCAGAACCAAGGTCTCCAAAATGGGGTGAAGGAGGCACTTCTAGCTACAGCTGGTTAGCAGTGGGTTATCCTAGTCTCTTAACAGCTGGCCGAGTTGGCCATGTGGGCCTAAAAGCGCGAAAAGCTTGACAAGGCTCAGCGGAACTGAGAAAACCAGGCCGATGGATGGCGGAGCATTTTTTGGCCCTTAACGAAGCAGAAGCCCAGACGATAGTGTCCAGCTGCTACCAGGGCAAAGAAGAATTCCCTGACCGGGAATCGAACCCGGGCTGCAGCGGTGAGAGCGCCGAATCCTAGCCACTAGACCACCAGGGAGAGGTGTGCCCTGTTCTTCCCAGGCTAGCGAGACGAAGTCAATGGCAAATACCCAAGATGGCGTTGATGCACTTTGGAGTGGGCAAATACGGCTTTCTTCCGTCAGAACCAAGGTCTCCAAAATGGGGTGAAGGAGGCACTTCTAGCTACAGCTGGTTAGCAGTGGGTTATCCTAGTCTCTTAACAGCTGGCCGAGTTGACCATGTGGGCCTAAAAGCGCGAAAAGCTTGACAAGGCTCAGCGCAACTGAGAAAACCAGGCCGATGGATGGCGGAGCATTTTTTGGCCCTTAACGAAGCAGAAGCCCAGACGATAGTGTCCAGCTGCTACCAGGGCAAAGAAGAATTCCCTGACCGGGGATCGAACCCGGGCCGCGGCGGTGAGAGCGCCGAATCCTAGCCACTAGACCACCAGGGAGAGGTGTGCCCCATTTTTCCCAGGCTAGCGAGACGAAGTCAATGGCAAATACCCAAGATGGCGTTGATGCACTTTGGAGTGGGCAAATACGGCTTTCTTCCGTCAGAACCAAGGTCTCCAAAATGGGGTGAAGGAGGCACTTCTAGCTACAGCTGGTTAGCAGTGGGTTATCCTAGTCTCTTAACAGCTGGCCGAGTTGACCATGTGGGCCTAAAAGCGCGAAAAGCTTGACAAGGCTCAGCGCAACTGAGAAAACCAGGCCGATGGATGGCGGAGCATTTTTTGGCCCTTAACGAAGCAGAAGCCCAGACGATAGTGTCCAGCTGCTACCAGGGCAAAGAAGAATTCCCTGACCGGGAATCGAACCCGGGCCGCGGCGGTGAGAGCGCCGAATCCTAGCCACTAGACCACCAGGGAGAGGTGTGCCCCGTTCTTCCCAGGCTAGCGAGACGAAGTCAATGGCAAATACCCAAGATGGCGTTGATGCACTTTGGAGTGGGCAAATACGGCTTTCTTCCGTCAGAACCAAGGTCTCCAAAATGGGGTGAAGGAGGCACTTCTAGCTACAGCTGGTTAGCAGTGGGTTATCCTAGTCTCTTAACAGCTGGCCGAGTTGGCCATGTGGGCCTAAAAGCGCGAAAAGCTTGACAAGGCTCAGCGCAACTGAGAAAACCAGGCCGATGGATGGCGGAGCATTTTTTGGCCCTTAACGAAGCAGAAGCCCAGACGATAGTGTCCAGCTGCTACCAGGGCAAAGAAGAATTCCCTGACCGGGAATCGAACCCGGGCCGCGGCGGTGAGAGCGCCGAATCCTAGCCACTAGACCACCAGGGAGAGGTGTGCCCCGTTCTTCCCAGGCTAGCGAGACGAAGTCAATGGCAAATACCCAAGATGGCGTTGATGCACTTTGGAGTGGGCAAATACGGCTTTCTTCCGTCAGAACCAAGGTCTCCAAAATGGGGTGAAGGAGGCACTTCTAGCTACAGCTGGTTAGCAGTGGGTTATCCTAGTCTCTTAACAGCTGGCCGAGTTGACCATGTGGGCCTAAAAGCGCGAAAAGCTTGACAAGGCTCAGCGCAACTGAGAAAACCAGGCCGATGGATGGCGGAGCATTTTTTGGCCCTTAACGAAGCAGAAGCCCAGACGATAGTGTCCAGCTGCTACCAGGGCAAAGAAGAATTCCCTGACCGGGAATCGAACCCGGGCCGCGACGGTGAGAGCGCCGAATCCTAGCCACTAGACCACCAGGGAGAGGTGTGCCCCGTTTTTCCCAGGCTAGCGAGACGAAGTCAATGGCAAATACCCAAGATGGCGTTGATGCACTTTGGAGTGGGCAAATACGGCTTTCTTCCGTCAGAACCAAGGTCTCCAAAATGGGGTGAAGGAGGCACTTCTAGCTACAGCTGGTTAGCAGTGGGTTATCCTAGTCTCTTAACAGCTGGCCGAGTTGGCCATGTGGGCCTAAAAGCGCGAAAAGCTTGACAAGGCTCAGCGGAACTGAGAAAACCAGGCCGATGGATGGCGGAGCATTTTTTGGCCCTTAACGAAGCAGAAGCCCAGACGATAGTGTCCAGCTGCTACCAGGGCAAAGAAGAATTCCCTGACCGGGAATCGAACCCGGGCTGCAGCGGTGAGAGCGCCGAATCCTAGCCACTAGACCACCAGGGAGAGGTGTGCCCTGTTCTTCCCAGGCTAGCGAGACGAAGTCAATGGCAAATACCCAAGATGGCGTTGATGCACTTTGGAGTGGGCAAATACGGCTTTCTTCCGTCAGAACCAAGGTCTCCAAAATGGGGTGAAGGAGGCACTTCTAGCTACAGCTGGTTAGCAGTGGGTTATCCTAGTCTCTTAACAGCTGGCCGAGTTGACCATGTGGGCCTAAAAGCGCGAAAAGCTTGACAAGGCTCAGCGCAACTGAGAAAACCAGGCCGATGGATGGCGGAGCATTTTTTGGCCCTTAACGAAGCAGAAGCCCAGACGATAGTGTCCAGCTGCTACCAGGGCAAAGAAGAATTCCCTGACCGGGGATCGAACCCGGGCCGCGGCGGTGAGAGCGCCGAATCCTAGCCACTAGACCACCAGGGAGAGGTGTGCCCCATTTTTCCCAGGCTAGCGAGACGAAGTCAATGGCAAATACCCAAGATGGCGTTGATGCACTTTGGAGTGGGCAAATACGGCTTTCTTCCGTCAGAACCAAGGTCTCCAAAATGGGGTGAAGGAGGCACTTCTAGCTACAGCTGGTTAGCAGTGGGTTATCCTAGTCTCTTAACAGCTGGCCGAGTTGACCATGTGGGCCTAAAAGCGCGAAAAGCTTGACAAGGCTCAGCGCAACTGAGAAAACCAGGCCGATGGATGGCGGAGCATTTTTTGGCCCTTAACGAAGCAGAAGCCCAGACGATAGTGTCCAGCTGCTACCAGGGCAAAGAAGAATTCCCTGACCGGGAATCGAACCCGGGCCGCGGCGGTGAGAGCGCCGAATCCTAGCCACTAGACCACCAGGGAGAGGTGTGCCCCGTTCTTCCCAGGCTAGCGAGACGAAGTCAATGGCAAATACCCAAGATGGCGTTGATGCACTTTGGAGTGGGCAAATACGGCTTTCTTCCGTCAGAACCAAGGTCTCCAAAATGGGGTGAAGGAGGCACTTCTAGCTACAGCTGGTTAGCAGTGGGTTATCCTAGTCTCTTAACAGCTGGCCGAGTTGACCATGTGGGCCTAAAAGCGCGAAAAGCTTGACAAGGCTCAGCGCAACTGAGAAAACCAGGCCGATGGATGGCGGAGCATTTTTTGGCCCTTAACGAAGCAGAAGCCCAGACGATAGTGTCCAGCTGCTACCAGGGCAAAGAAGAATTCCCTGACCGGGAATCGAACCCGGGCCGCGGCGGTGAGAGCGCCGAATCCTAGCCACTAGACCAGCAGGGAGAGGTGTGCCCCGTTTTTCCCAGGCTAGCGAGACGAAGTCAATGGCAAATACCCAAGATGGCGTTGATGCACTTTGGAGTGGGCAAATACGGCTTTCTTCCGTCAGAACCAAGGTCTCCAAAATGGGGTGAAGGAGGCACTTCTAGCTACAGCTGGTTAGCAGTGGGTTATCCTAGTCTCTTAACAGCTGGCCGAGTTGGCCATGTGGGACTAAAAGCGCGAAAAGCTTGACAAGGCTCAGCGGAACTGAGAAAACCAGGCCGATGGATGGCGGAGCATTTTTTGGCCCTTAACGAAGCAGAAGCCCAGACGATAGTGTCCAGCTGCTACCAGGGCAAAGAAGAATTCCCTGACCGGGAATCGAACCCGGGCTGCGGCGGTGAGAGCGCCGAATCCTAGCCACTAGACCACCAGGGAGAGGTGTGCCCTGTTCTTCCCAGGCTAGCGAGACGAAGTCAATGGCAAATACCCAAGATGGCGTTGATGCACTTTGGAGTGGGCAAATACGGCTTTCTTCCGTCAGAACCAAGGTCTCCAAAATGGGGTGAAGGAGGCACTTCTAGCTACAGCTGGTTAGCAGTGGGTTATCCTAGTCTCTTAACAGCTGGCCGAGTTGACCATGTGGGCCTAAAAGCGCGAAAAGCTTGACAAGGCTCAGCGCAACTGAGAAAACCAGGCCGATGGATGGCGGAGCATTTTTTGGCCCTTAACGAAGCAGAAGCCCAGACGATAGTGTCCAGCTGCTACCAGGGCAAAGAAGAATTCCCTGACCGGGAATCGAACCCGGGCCGCGGCGGTGAGAGCGCCGAATCCTAGCCACTAGACCACCAGGGAGAGGTGTGCCCCGTTCTTCCCAGGCTAGCGAGACGAAGTCAATGGCAAATACCCAAGATGGCGTTGATGCACTTTGGAGTGGGCAAATACGGCTTTCTTCCGTCAGAACCAAGGTCTCCAAAATGGGGTGAAGGAGGCACTTCTAGCTACAGCTGGTTAGCAGTGGGTTATCCTAGTCTCTTAACAGCTGGCCGAGTTGACCATGTGGGCCTAAAAGCGCGAAAAGCTTGACAAGGCTCAGCGCAACTGAGAAAACCAGGCCGATGGATGGCGGAGCATTTTTTGGCCCTTAACGAAGCAGAAGCCCAGACGATAGTGTCCAGCTGCTACCAGGGCAAAGAAGAATTCCCTGACCGGGAATCGAACCCGGGCCGCGGCGGTGAGAGCGCCGAATCCTAGCCACTAGACCACCAGGGAGAGGTGTGCCCCGTTTTTCCCAGGCTAGCGAGACGAAGTCAATGGCAAATACCCAAGATGGCGTTGATGCACTTTGGAGTGGGCAAATACGGCTTTCTTCCGTCAGAACCAAGGTCTCCAAAATGGGGTGAAGGAGGCACTTCTAGCTACAGCTGGTTAGCAGTGGGTTATCCTAGTCTCTTAACAGCTGGCCGAGTTGGCCATGTGGGCCTAAAAGCGCGAAAAGCTTGACAAGGCTCAGCGGAACTGAGAAAACCAGGCCGATGGATGGCGGAGCATTTTTTGGCCCTTAACGAAGCAGAAGCCCAGACGATAGTGTCCAGCTGCTACCAGGGCAAAGAAGAATTCCCTGACCGGGAATCGAACCCGGGCTGCGGCGGTGAGAGCGCCGAATCCTAGCCACTAGACCACCAGGGAGAGGTGTGCCCTGTTCTTCCCAGGCTAGCGAGACGAAGTCAATGGCAAATACCCAAGATGGCGTTGATGCACTTTGGAGTGGGCAAATACGGCTTTCTTCCGTCAGAACCAAGGTCTCCAAAATGGGGTGAAGGAGGCACTTCTAGCTACAGCTGGTTAGCAGTGGGTTATCCTAGTCTCTTAACAGCTGGCCGAGTTGACCATGTGGGCCTAAAAGCGCGAAAAGCTTGACAAGGCTCAGCGCAACTGAGAAAACCAGGCCGATGGATGGCGGAGCATTTTTTGGCCCTTAACGAAGCAGAAGCCCAGACGATAGTGTCCAGCTGCTACCAGGGCAAAGAAGAATTCCCTGACCGGGAATCGAACCCGGGCCGCGGCGGTGAGAGCGCCGAATCCTAGCCACTAGACCACCAGGGAGAGGTGTGCCCCGTTCTTCCCAGGCTAGCGAGACGAAGTCAATGGCAAATACCCAAGATGGCGTTGATGCACTTTGGAGTGGGCAAATACGGCTTTCTTCCGTCAGAACCAAGGTCTCCAAAATGGGGTGAAGGAGGCACTTCTAGCTACAGCTGGTTAGCAGTGGGTTATCCTAGTCTCTTAACAGCTGGCCGAGTTGGCCATGTGGGACTAAAAGCGCGAAAAGCTTGACAAGGCTCAGCGGAACTGAGAAAACCAGGCCGATGGATGGCGGAGCATTTTTTGGCCCTTAACGAAGCAGAAGCCCAGACGATAGTGTCCAGCTGCTACCAGGGCAAAGAAGAATTCCCTGACCGGGAATCGAACCCGGGCTGCGGCGGTGAGAGCGCCGAATCCTAGCCACTAGACCACCAGGGAGAGGTGTGCCCTGTTCTTCCCAGGCTAGCGAGACGAAGTCAATGGCAAATACCCAAGATGGCGTTGATGCACTTTGGAGTGGGCAAATACGGCTTTCTTCCGTCAGAACCAAGGTCTCCAAAATGGGGTGAAGGAGGCACTTCTAGCTACAGCTGGTTAGCAGTGGGTTATCCTAGTCTCTTAACAGCTGGCCGAGTTGACCATGTGGGCCTAAAAGCGCGAAAAGCTTGACAAGGCTCAGCGCAACTGAGAAAACCAGGCCGATGGATGGCGGAGCATTTTTTGGCCCTTAACGAAGCAGAAGCCCAGACGATAGTGTCCAGCTGCTACCAGGGCAAAGAAGAATTCCCTGACCGGGAATCGAACCCGGGCCGCGGCGGTGAGAGCGCCGAATCCTAGCCACTAGACCACCAGGGAGAGGTGTGCCCCGTTCTTCCCAGGCTAGCGAGACGAAGTCAATGGCAAATACCCAAGATGGCGTTGATGCACTTTGGAGTGGGCAAATACGGCTTTCTTCCGTCAGAACCAAGGTCTCCAAAATGGGGTGAAGGAGGCACTTCTAGCTACAGCTGGTTAGCAGTGGGTTATCCTAGTCTCTTAACAGCTGGCCGAGTTGACCATGTGGGCCTAAAAGCGCGAAAAGCTTGACAAGGCTCAGCGGAACTGAGAAAACCAGGCCGATGGATGGCGGAGCATTTTTTGGCCCTTAACGAAGCAGAAGCCCAGACGATAGTGTCCAGCTGCTACCAGGGCAAAGAAGAATTCCCTGACCGGGAATCGAACCCGGGCTGCGGCGGTGAGAGCGCCGAATCCTAGCCACTAGACCACCAGGGAGAGGTGTGCCCTGTTCTTCCCAGGCTAGCGAGACGAAGTCAATGGCAAATACCCAAGATGGCGTTGATGCACTTTGGAGTGGGCAAATACGGCTTTCTTCCGTCAGAACCAAGGTCTCCAAAATGGGGTGAAGGAGGCACTTCTAGCTACAGCTGGTTAGCAGTGGGTTATCCTAGTCTCTTAACAGCTGGCCGAGTTGACCATGTGGGCCTAAAAGCGCGAAAAGCTTGACAAGGCTCAGCGCAACTGAGAAAACCAGGCCGATGGATGGCGGAGCATTTTTTGGCCCTTAACGAAGCAGAAGCCCAGACGATAGTGTCCAACTGCTACCAGGGCAAAGAAGAATTCCCTGACCGGGAATCGAACCCGGGCCGCGGCGGTGAGAGCGCCGAATCCTAGCCACTAGACCACCAGGGAGAGGTGTGCCCCGTTCTTCCCAGGCTAGCGAGACGAAGTCAATGGCAAATACCCAAGATGGCGTTGATGCACTTTGGAGTGGGCAAATACGGCTTTCTTCCGTCAGAACCAAGGTCTCCAAAATGGGGTGAAGGAGGCACTTCTAGCTACAGCTGGTTAGCAGTGGGTTATCCTAGTCTCTTAACAGCTGGCCGAGTTGACCATGTGGGCCTAAAAGCGCGAAAAGCTTGACAAGGCTCAGCGCAACTGAGAAAACCAGGCCGATGGATGGCGGAGCATTTTTTGGCCCTTAACGAAGCAGAAGCCCAGACGATAGTGTCCAGCTGCTACCAGGGCAAAGAAGAATTCCCTGACCGGGAATCGAACCCGGGCCGCGGCGGTGAGAGCGCCGAATCCTAGCCACTAGACCACCAGGGAGAGGTGTGCCCCGTTTTTCCCAGGCTAGCGAGACGAAGTCAATGGCAAATACCCAAGATGGCGTTGATGCACTTTGGAGTGGGCAAATACGGCTTTCTTCCGTCAGAACCAAGGTCTCCAAAATGGGGTGAAGGAGGCACTTCTAGCTACAGCTGGTTAGCAGTGGGTTATCCTAGTCTCTTAACAGCTGGCCGAGTTGGCCATGTGGGCCTAAAAGCGCGAAAAGCTTGACAAGGCTCAGCGGAACTGAGAAAACCAGGCCGATGGATGGCGGAGCATTTTTTGGCCCTTAACGAAGCAGAAGCCCAGACGATAGTGTCCAGCTGCTACCAGGGCAAAGAAGAATTCCCTGACCGGGAATCGAACCCGGGCTGCGGCGGTGAGAGCGCCGAATCCTAGCCACTAGACCACCAGGGAGAGGTGTGCCCTGTTCTTCCCAGGCTAGCGAGACGAAGTCAATGGCAAATACCCAAGATGGCGTTGATGCACTTTGGAGTGGGCAAATACGGCTTTCTTCCGTCAGAACCAAGGTCTCCAAAATGGGGTGAAGGAGGCACTTCTAGCTACAGCTGGTTAGCAGTGGGTTATCCTAGTCTCTTAACAGCTGGCCGAGTTGACCATGTGGGCCTAAAAGCGCGAAAAGCTTGACAAGGCTCAGCGCAACTGAGAAAACCAGGCCGATGGATGGCGGAGCATTTTTTGGCCCTTAACGAAGCAGAAGCCCAGACGATAGTGTCCAGCTGCTACCAGGGCAAAGAAGAATTCCCTGACCGGGAATCGAACCCGGGCCGCGGCGGTGAGAGCGCCGAATCCTAGCCACTAGACCACCAGGGAGAGGTGTGCCCCGTTCTTCCCAGGCTAGCGAGACGAAGTCAATGGCAAATACCCAAGATGGCGTTGATGCACTTTGGAGTGGGCAAATACGGCTTTCTTCCGTCAGAACCAAGGTCTCCAAAATGGGGTGAAGGAGGCACTTCTAGCTACAGCTGGTTAGCAGTGGGTTATCCTAGTCTCTTAACAGCTGGCCGAGTTGGCCATGTGGGACTAAAAGCGCGAAAAGCTTGACAAGGCTCAGCGGAACTGAGAAAACCAGGCCGATGGATGGCGGAGCATTTTTTGGCCCTTAACGAAGCAGAAGCCCAGACGATAGTGTCCAGCTGCTACCAGGGCAAAGAAGAATTCCCTGACCGGGAATCGAACCCGGGCTGCGGCGGTGAGAGCGCCGAATCCTAGCCACTAGACCACCAGGGAGAGGTGTGCCCTGTTCTTCCCAGGCTAGCGAGACGAAGTCAATGGCAAATACCCAAGATGGCGTTGATGCACTTTGGAGTGGGCAAATACGGCTTTCTTCCGTCAGAACCAAGGTCTCCAAAATGGGGTGAAGGAGGCACTTCTAGCTACAGCTGGTTAGCAGTGGGTTATCCTAGTCTCTTAACAGCTGGCCGAGTTGACCATGTGGGCCTAAAAGCGCGAAAAGCTTGACAAGGCTCAGCGCAACTGAGAAAACCAGGCCGATGGATGGCGGAGCATTTTTTGGCCCTTAACGAAGCAGAAGCCCAGACGATAGTGTCCAGCTGCTACCAGGGCAAAGAAGAATTCCCTGACCGGGAATCGAACCCGGGCCGCGGCGGTGAGAGCGCCGAATCCTAGCCACTAGACCACCAGGGAGAGGTGTGCCCCGTTCTTCCCAGGCTAGCGAGACGAAGTCAATGGCAAATACCCAAGATGGCGTTGATGCACTTTGGAGTGGGCAAATACGGCTTTCTTCCGTCAGAACCAAGGTCTCCAAAATGGGGTGAAGGAGGCACTTCTAGCTACAGCTGGTTAGCAGTGGGTTATCCTAGTCTCTTAACAGCTGGCCGAGTTGACCATGTGGGCCTAAAAGCGCGAAAAGCTTGACAAGGCTCAGCGCAACTGAGAAAACCAGGCCGATGGATGGCGGAGCATTTTTTGGCCCTTAACGAAGCAGAAGCCCAGACGATAGTGTCCAGCTGCTACCAGGGCAAAGAAGAATTCCCTGACCGGGAATCGAACCCGGGCCGCGGCGGTGAGAGCGCCGAATCCTAGCCACTAGACCACCAGGGAGAGGTGTGCCCCGTTTTTCCCAGGCTAGCGAGACGAAGTCAATGGCAAATACCCAAGATGGCGTTGATGCACTTTGGAGTGGGCAAATACGGCTTTCTTCCGTCAGAACCAAGGTCTCCAAAATGGGGTGAAGGAGGCACTTCTAGCTACAGCTGGTTAGCAGTGGGTTATCCTAGTCTCTTAACAGCTGGCCGAGTTGGCCATGTGGGCCTAAAAGCGCGAAAAGCTTGACAAGGCTCAGCGGAACTGAGAAAACCAGGCCGATGGATGGCGGAGCATTTTTTGGCCCTTAACGAAGCAGAAGCCCAGACGATAGTGTCCAGCTGCTACCAGGGCAAAGAAGAATTCCCTGACCGGGAATCGAACCCGGGCTGCGGCGGTGAGAGCGCCGAATCCTAGCCACTAGACCACCAGGGAGAGGTGTGCCCTGTTCTTCCCAGGCTAGCGAGACGAAGTCAATGGCAAATACCCAAGATGGCGTTGATGCACTTTGGAGTGGGCAAATACGGCTTTCTTCCGTCAGAACCAAGGTCTCCAAAATGGGGTGAAGGAGGCACTTCTAGCTACAGCTGGTTAGCAGTGGGTTATCCTAGTCTCTTAACAGCTGGCCGAGTTGACCATGTGGGCCTAAAAGCGCGAAAAGCTTGACAAGGCTCAGCGCAACTGAGAAAACCAGGCCGATGGATGGCGGAGCATTTTTTGGCCCTTAACGAAGCAGAAGCCCAGACGATAGTGTCCAGCTGCTACCAGGGCAAAGAAGAATTCCCTGACCGGGAATCGAACCCGGGCCGCGGCGGTGAGAGCGCCGAATCCTAGCCACTAGACCACCAGGGAGAGGTGTGCCCCGTTCTTCCCAGGCTAGCGAGACGAAGTCAATGGCAAATACCCAAGATGGCGTTGATGCACTTTGGAGTGGGCAAATACGGCTTTCTTCCGTCAGAACCAAGGTCTCCAAAATGGGGTGAAGGAGGCACTTCTAGCTACAGCTGGTTAGCAGTGGGTTATCCTAGTCTCTTAACAGCTGGCCGAGTTGGCCATGTGGGCCTAAAAGCGCGAAAAGCTTGACAAGGCTCAGCGGAACTGAGAAAACCAGGCCGATGGATGGCGGAGCATTTTTTGGCCCTTAACGAAGCAGAAGCCCAGACGATAGTGTCCAGCTGCTACCAGGGCAAAGAAGAATTCCCTGACCGGGAATCGAACCCGGGCCGCGGCGGTGAGAGCGCCGAATCCTAGCCACTAGACCACCAGGGAGAGGTGTGCCCCGTTCTTCCCAGGCTAGCGAGATGAAGTCAATGGCAAATACCCAAGATGGCGTTGATGCACTTTGGAGTGGGCAAATACGGCTTTCTTCCGTCAGAACCAAGGTCTCCAAAATGGGGTGAAGGAGGCACTTCTAGCTACAGCTGGTTAGCAGTGGGTTATCCTAGTCTCTTAACAGCTGGCCGAGTTGACCATGTGGGCCTAAAAGCGCGAAAAGCTTGACAAGGCTCAGCGGAACTGAGAAAACCAGGCCGATGGATGGCGGAGCATTTTTTGGCCCTTAACGAAGCAGAAGCCCAGACGATAGTGTCCAGCTGCTACCAGGGCAAAGAAGAATTCCCTGACCGGGAATCGAACCCGGGCTGCGGCGGTGAGAGCGCCGAATCCTAGCCACTAGACCACCAGGGAGAGGTGTGCCCTGTTCTTCCCAGGCTAGCGAGACGAAGTCAATGGCAAATACCCAAGATGGCGTTGATGCACTTTGGAGTGGGCAAATACGGCTTTCTTCCGTCAGAACCAAGGTCTCCAAAATGGGGTGAAGGAGGCACTTCTAGCTACAGCTGGTTAGCAGTGGGTTATCCTAGTCTCTTAACAGCTGGCCGAGTTGACCATGTGGGCCTAAAAGCGCGAAAAGCTTGACAAGGCTCAGCGCAACTGAGAAAACCAGGCCGATGGATGGCGGAGCATTTTTTGGCCCTTAACGAAGCAGAAGCCCAGACGATAGTGTCCAGCTGCTACCAGGGCAAAGAAGAATTCCCTGACCGGGAATCGAACCCGGGCCGCGGCGGTGAGAGCGCCGAATCCTAGCCACTAGACCACCAGGGAGAGGTGTGCCCCGTTCTTCCCAGGCTAGCGAGATGAAGTCAATGGCAAATACCCAAGATGGCGTTGATGCACTTTGGAGTGGGCAAATACGGCTTTCTTCCGTCAGAACCAAGGTCTCCAAAATGGGGTGAAGGAGGCACTTCTAGCTACAGCTGGTTAGCAGTGGGTTATCCTAGTCTCTTAACAGCTGGCCGAGTTGACCATGTGGGCCTAAAAGCGCGAAAAGCTTGACAAGGCTCAGCGCAACTGAGAAAACCAGGCCGATGGATGGCGGAGCATTTTTTGGCCCTTAACGAAGCAGAAGCCCAGACGATAGTGTCCAGCTGCTACCAGGGCAAAGAAGAATTCCCTGACCGGGAATCGAACCCGGGCCGCGGCGGTGAGAGCGCCGAATCCTAGCCACTAGACCACCAGGGAGAGGTGTGCCCCGTTTTTCCCAGGCTAGCGAGACGAAGTCAATGGCAAATACCCAAGATGGCGTTGATGCACTTTGGAGTGGGCAAATACGGCTTTCTTCCGTCAGAACCAAGGTCTCCAAAATGGGGTGAAGGAGGCACTTCTAGCTACAGCTGGTTAGCAGTGGGTTATCCTAGTCTCTTAACAGCTGGCCGAGTTGGCCATGTGGGCCTAAAAGCGCGAAAAGCTTGACAAGGCTCAGCGGAACTGAGAAAACCAGGCCGATGGATGGCGGAGCATTTTTTGGCCCTTAACGAAGCAGAAGCCCAGATGATAGTGTCCAGCTGCTACCAGGGCAAAGAAGAATTCCCTGACCGGGAATCGAACCCGGGCTGCGGCGGTGAGAGCGCCGAATCCTAGCCACTAGACCACCAGGGAGAGGTGTGCCCTGTTCTTCCCAGGCTAGCGAGACGAAGTCAATGGCAAATACCCAAGATGGCGTTGATGCACTTTGGAGTGGGCAAATACGGCTTTCTTCCGTCAGAACCAAGGTCTCCAAAATGGGGTGAAGGAGGCACTTCTAGCTACAGCTGGTTAGCAGTGGGTTATCCTAGTCTCTTAACAGCTGGCCGAGTTGACCATGTGGGCCTAAAAGCGCGAAAAGCTTGACAAGGCTCAGCGCAACTGAGAAAACCAGGCTGATGGATGGCGGAGCATTTTTTGGCCCTTAACGAAGCAGAAGCCCAGACGATAGTGTCCAGCTGCTACCAGGGCAAAGAAGAATTCCCTGACCGGGAATCGAACCGGGGCTGCGGCGGTGAGAGCGCCGAATCCTAGCCACTAGACCACCAGGGAGAGGTGTGCCCTGCTCTTCCCAGGCTAGCGAGACGAAGTCAATGGCAAATACCCAAGATGGCGTTGATGCACTTTGGAGTGGGCAAATACGGCTTTCTTCCGTCAGAACCAAGGTCTCCAAAATGGGGTGAAGTAGGCACTTCTAGCTACAGCTGGTTAGCAGTGGGTTATCCTAGTCTCTTAACAGCTGGCCGAGTTGACCATGTGGGCCTAAAAGCGCGAAAAGCTTGACAAGGCTCAGCGCAACTGAGAAAACCAGGCCGATGGATGGCGGAGCATTTTTTGGCCCTTAACGAAGCAGAAGCCCAGACGATAGTGTCCAGCTGCTACCAGGGCAAAGAAGAATTCCCTGACCGGGAATCGAACCCGGGCCGCGGCGGTGAGAGCGCCGAATCCTAGCCACTAGACCACCAGGGAGAGGTGTGCCCCGTTCTTCCCAGGCTAGCGAGACGAAGTCAATGGCAAATACCCAAGATGGCGTTGATGCACTTTGGAGTGGGCAAATACGGCTTTCTTCCGTCAGAACCAAGGTCTCCAAAATGGGGTGAAGGAGGCACTTCTAGCTACAGCTGGTTAGCAGTGGGTTATCCTAGTCTCTTAACAGCTGGCCGAGTTGACCATGTGGGCCTAAAAGCGCGAAAAGCTTGACAAGGCTCAGCGCAACTGAGAAAACCAGGCCGATGGATGGCGGAGCATTTTTTGGCCCTTAACGAAGCAGAAGCCCAGACGATAGTGTCCAGCTGCTACCAGGGCAAAGAAGAATTCCCTGACCGGGAATCGAACCCGGGCCGCGGCGGTGAGAGCGCCGAATCCTAGCCACTAGACCACCAGGGAGAGGTGTGCCCCGTTCTTCCCAGGCTAGCGAGACGAAGTCAATGGCAAATACCCAAGATGGCGTTGATGCACTTTGGAGTGGGCAAATACGGCTTTCTTCCGTCAGAACCAAGGTCTCCAAAATGGGGTGAAGGAGGCACTTCTAGCTACAGCTGGTTAGCAGTGGGTTATCCTAGTCTCTTAACAGCTGGCCGAGTTGGCCATGTGGGCCTAAAAGCGCGAAAAGCTTGACAAGGCTCAGCGCAACTGAGAAAACCAGGCCGATGGATGGCGGAGCATTTTTTGGCCCTTAACGAAGCAGAAGCCCAGACGATAGTGTCCAGCTGCTACCAGGGCAAAGAAGAATTCCCTGACCGGGAATCGAACCCGGGCCGCGGCGGTGAGAGCGCCGAATCCTAGCCACTAGACCACCAGGGAGAGGTGTGCCCCGTTCTTCCCAGGCTAGCGAGACGAAGTCAATGGCAAATACCCAAGATGGCGTTGATGCACTTTGGAGTGGGCAAATACGGCTTTCTTCCGTCAGAACCAAGGTCTCCAAAATGGGGTGAAGGAGGCACTTCTAGCTACAGCTGGTTAGCAGTGGGTTATCCTAGTCTCTTAACAGCTGGCCGAGTTGACCATGTGGGCCTAAAAGCGCGAAAAGCTTGACAAGGCTCAGCGCAACTGAGAAAACCAGGCCGATGGATGGCGGAGCATTTTTTGGCCCTTAACGAAGCAGAAGCCCAGACGATAGTGTCCAGCTGCTACCAGGGCAAAGAAGAATTCCCTGACCGGGAATCGAACCCGGGCCGCGACGGTGAGAGCGCCGAATCCTAGCCACTAGACCACCAGGGAGAGGTGTGCCCCGTTTTTCCCAGGCTAGCGAGACGAAGTCAATGGCAAATACCCAAGATGGCGTTGATGCACTTTGGAGTGGGCAAATACGGCTTTCTTCCGTCAGAACCAAGGTCTCCAAAATGGGGTGAAGGAGGCACTTCTAGCTACAGCTGGTTAGCAGTGGGTTATCCTAGTCTCTTAACAGCTGGCCGAGTTGGCCATGTGGGCCTAAAAGCGCGAAAAGCTTGACAAGGCTCAGCGGAACTGAGAAAACCAGGCCGATGGATGGCGGAGCATTTTTTGGCCCTTAACGAAGCAGAAGCCCAGACGATAGTGTCCAGCTGCTACCAGGGCAAAGAAGAATTCCCTGACCGGGAATCGAACCCGGGCTGCAGCGGTGAGAGCGCCGAATCCTAGCCACTAGACCACCAGGGAGAGGTGTGCCCTGTTCTTCCCAGGCTAGCGAGACGAAGTCAATGGCAAATACCCAAGATGGCGTTGATGCACTTTGGAGTGGGCAAATACGGCTTTCTTCCGTCAGAACCAAGGTCTCCAAAATGGGGTGAAGGAGGCACTTCTAGCTACAGCTGGTTAGCAGTGGGTTATCCTAGTCTCTTAACAGCTGGCCGAGTTGACCATGTGGGCCTAAAAGCGCGAAAAGCTTGACAAGGCTCAGCGCAACTGAGAAAACCAGGCCGATGGATGGCGGAGCATTTTTTGGCCCTTAACGAAGCAGAAGCCCAGACGATAGTGTCCAGCTGCTACCAGGGCAAAGAAGAATTCCCTGACCGGGGATCGAACCCGGGCCGCGGCGGTGAGAGCGCCGAATCCTAGCCACTAGACCACCAGGGAGAGGTGTGCCCCATTTTTCCCAGGCTAGCGAGACGAAGTCAATGGCAAATACCCAAGATGGCGTTGATGCACTTTGGAGTGGGCAAATACGGCTTTCTTCCGTCAGAACCAAGGTCTCCAAAATGGGGTGAAGGAGGCACTTCTAGCTACAGCTGGTTAGCAGTGGGTTATCCTAGTCTCTTAACAGCTGGCCGAGTTGACCATGTGGGCCTAAAAGCGCGAAAAGCTTGACAAGGCTCAGCGCAACTGAGAAAACCAGGCCGATGGATGGTGGAGCATTTTTTGGCCCTTAACGAAGCAGAAGCCCAGACGATAGTGTCCAGCTGCTACCAGGGCAAAGAAGAATTCCCTGACCGGGAATCGAACCCGGGCCGCGGCGGTGAGAGCGCCGAATCCTAGCCACTAGACCACCAGGGAGAGGTGTGCCCCGTTCTTCCCAGGCTAGCGAGACGAAGTCAATGGCAAATACCCAAGATGGCGTTGATGCACTTTGGAGTGGGCAAATACGGCTTTCTTCCGTCAGAACCAAGGTCTCCAAAATGGGGTGAAGGAGGCACTTCTAGCTACAGCTGGTTAGCAGTGGGTTATCCTAGTCTCTTAACAGCTGGCCGAGTTGACCATGTGGGCCTAAAAGCGCGAAAAGCTTGACAAGGCTCAGCGCAACTGAGAAAACCAGGCCGATGGATGGCGGAGCATTTTTTGGCCCTTAACGAAGCAGAAGCCCAGACGATAGTGTCCAGCTGCTACCAGGGCAAAGAAGAATTCCCTGACCGGGAATTGAACCCGGGCCGCGGCGGTGAGAGCGCCGAATCCTAGCCACTAGACCACCAGGGAGAGGTGTGCCCCGTTTTTCCCAGGCTAGCGAGACGAAGTCAATGGCAAATACCCAAGATGGCGTTGATGCACTTTGGAGTGGGCAAATTACGGCTTTCTTCCGTCAGAACCAAGGTCTCCAAAATGGGGTGAAGGAGGCACTTCTAGCTACAGCTGGTTAGCAGTGGGTTATCCTAGTCTCTTAACAGCTGGCCGAGTTGGCCATGTGGGCCTAAAAGCGCGAAAAGCTTGACAAGGCTCAGCGGAACTGAGAAAACCAGGCCGATGGATGGCGGAGCATTTTTTGGCCCTTAACGAAGCAGAAGCCCAGACGATAGTGTCCAGCTGCTACCAGGGCAAAGAAGAATTCCCTGACCGGGAATCGAACCCGGGCTGCGGCGGTGAGAGCGCCGAATCCTAGCCACTAGACCACCAGGGAGAGGTGTGCCCTGTTCTTCCCAGGCTAGCGAGACGAAGTCAATGGCAAATACCCAAGATGGCGTTGATGCACTTTGGAGTGGGCAAATACGGCTTTCTTCCGTCAGAACCAAGGTCTCCAAAATGGGGTGAAGGAGGCACTTCTAGCTACAGCTGGTTAGCAGTGGGTTATCCTAGTCTCTTAACAGCTGGCCGAGTTGACCATGTGGGCCTAAAAGCGCGAAAAGCTTGACAAGGCTCAGCGCAACTGAGAAAACCAGGCCGATGGATGGCGGAGCATTTTTTGGCCCTTATGAAGCAGAAGCCCAGACGATAGTGTCCAGCTGCTACCAGGGCAAAGAAGAATTCCCTGACCGGGAATCGAACCCGGGCCGCGGCGGTGAGAGCGCCGAATCCTAGCCACTAGACCACCAGGGAGAGGTGTGCCCCGTTCTTCCCAGGCTAGCGAGACGAAGTCAATGGCAAATACCCAAGATGGCGTTGATGCACTTTGGAGTGGGCAAATACGGCTTTCTTCCGTCAGAACCAAGGTCTCCAAAATGGGGTGAAGGAGGCACTTCTAGCTACAGCTGGTTAGCAGTGGGTTATCCTAGTCTCTTAACAGCTGGCCGAGTTGACCATGTGGGCCTAAAAGCGCGAAAAGCTTGACAAGGCTCAGCGCAACTGAGAAAACCAGGCCGATGGATGGCGGAGCATTTTTTGGCCCTTAACGAAGCAGAAGCCCAGACGATAGTGTCCAGCTGCTACCAGGGCAAAGAAGAATTCCCTGACCGGGGATCGAACCCGGGCCGCGGCGGTGAGAGCGCCGAATCCTAGCCACTAGACCACCAGGGAGAGGTGTGCCCCGTTCTTCCCAGGCTAGCGAGACGAAGTCAATGGCAAATACCCAAGATGGCGTTGATGCACTTTGGAGTGGGCAAATACGGCTTTCTTCCGTCAGAACCAAGGTCTCCAAAATGGGGTGAAGGAGGCACTTCTAGCTACAGCTGGTTAGCAGTGGGTTATCCTAGTCTCTTAACAGCTGGCCGAGTTGACCATGTGGGCCTAAAAGCGCGAAAAGCTTGACAAGGCTCAGCGCAACTGAGAAAACCAGGCCGATGGATGGCGGAGCATTTTTTGGCCCTTAACGAAGCAGAAGCCCAGACGATAGTGTCCAGCTGCTACCAGGGCAAAGAAGAATTCCCTGACCGGGAATCGAACCCCGGCCGCGGCGGTGAGAGCGCCGAATCCTAGCCACTAGACCACCAGGGAGAGGTGTGCCCCGTTCTTCCCAGGCTAGCGAGACGAAGTCAATGGCAAATACCCAAGATGGCGTTGATGCACTTTGGAGTGGGCAAATACGGCTTTCTTCCGTCAGAACCAAGGTCTCCAAAATGGGGTGAAGGAGGCACTTCTAGCTACAGCTGGTTAGCAGTGGGTTATCCTAGTCTCTTAACAGCTGGCCGAGTTGACCATGTGGGCCTAAAAGCGCGAAAAGCTTGACAAGGCTCAGCGCAACTGAGAAAACCAGGCCGATGGATGGCGGAGCATTTTTTGGCCCTTAACGAAGCAGAAGCCCAGACGATAGTGTCCAGCTGCTACCAGGGCAAAGAAGAATTCCCTGACCGGGAATTGAACCCGGGCCGCGGCGGTGAGAGCGCCGAATCCTAGCCACTAGACCACCAGGGAGAGGTGTGCCCCGTTTTTCCCAGGCTAGCGAGACGAAGTCAATGGCAAATACCCAAGATGGCGTTGATGCACTTTGGAGTGGGCAAATTACGGCTTTCTTCCGTCAGAACCAAGGTCTCCAAAATGGGGTGAAGGAGGCACTTCTAGCTACAGCTGGTTAGCAGTGGGTTATCCTAGTCTCTTAACAGCTGGCCGAGTTGGCCATGTGGGCCTAAAAGCGCGAAAAGCTTGACAAGGCTCAGCGGAACTGAGAAAACCAGGCCGATGGATGGCGGAGCATTTTTTGGCCCTTAACGAAGCAGAAGCCCAGACGATAGTGTCCAGCTGCTACCAGGGCAAAGAAGAATTCCCTGACCGGGAATCGAACCCGGGCTGCGGCGGTGAGAGCGCCAAATCCTAGCCACTAGACCACCAGGGAGAGGTGTGCCCTGTTCTTCCCAGGCTAGCGAGACGAAGTCAATGGCAAATACCCAAGATGGCGTTGATGAACTTTGGAGTGGGCAAATACGGCTTTCTTCCGTCAGAACCAAGGTCTCCAAAATGGGGTGAAGGAGGCACTTCTAGCTACAGCTGGTTAGCAGTGGGTTATCCTAGTCTCTTAACAGCTGGCCGAGTTGACCATGTGGGCCTAAAAGCGCGAAAAGCTTGACAAGGCTCAGCGCAACTGAGAAAACCAGGCCGATGGATGGCGGAGCATTTTTTGGCCCTTATGAAGCAGAAGCCCAGACGATAGTGTCCAGCTGCTACCAGGGCAAAGAAGAATTCCCTGACCGGGAATCGAACCCGGGCCGCGGCGGTGAGAGCGCCGAATCCTAGCCACTAGACCACCAGGGAGAGGTGTGCCCCGTTCTTCCCAGGCTAGCGAGACGAAGTCAATGGCAAATACCCAAGATGGCGTTGATGCACTTTGGAGTGGGCAAATACGGCTTTCTTCCGTCAGAACCAAGGTCTCCAAAATGGGGTGAAGGAGGCACTTCTAGCTACAGCTGGTTAGCAGTGGGTTATCCTAGTCTCTTAACAGCTGGCCGAGTTGACCATGTGGGCCTAAAAGCGCGAAAAGCTTGACAAGGCTCAGCGCAACTGAGAAAACCAGGCCGATGGATGGCGGAGCATTTTTTGGCCCTTAACGAAGCAGAAGCCCAGACGATAGTGTCCAGCTGCTACCAGGGCAAAGAAGAATTCCCTGACCGGGAATCGAACCCGGGCCGCGGCGGTGAGAGCGCCGAATCCTAGCCACTAGACCACCAGGGAGAGGTGTGCCCCGTTCTTCCCAGGCTAGCGAGACGAAGTCAATGGCAAATACCCAAGATGGCGTTGATGCACTTTGGAGTGGGCAAATACGGCTTTCTTCCGTCAGAACCAAGGTCTCCAAAATGGGGTGAAGGAGGCACTTCTAGCTACAGCTGGTTAGCAGTGGGTTATCCTAGTCTCTTAACAGCTGGCCGAGTTGGCCATGTGGGCCTAAAAGCTTGACAAGGCTCAGCGCAACTGAGAAAACCAGGCCGATGGATGGCGGAGCATTTTTTGGCCCTTAACGAAGCAGAAGCCCAGACGATAGTGTCCAGCTGCTACCAGGGCAAAGAAGAATTCCCTGACCGGGAATCGAACCCGGGCCGCGGCGGTGAGAGCGCCGAATCCTAGCCACTAGACCACCAGGGAGAGGTGTGCCCTGTTCTTCCCAGGCTAGCAAGACGAAGTCAATGGCAAATACCCAAGATGGCGTTGATGCACTTTGGAGTGGGCAAATACGGCTTTCTTCCGTCAGAACCAAGGTCTCCAAAATGGGGTGAAGGAGGCACTTCTAGCTACAGCTGGTTAGCAGTGGGTTATCCTAGTCTCTTAACAGCTGGCTGAGTTGGCCATGTGGGTGTAAAAGCGCGAAAAGCTTGACAAGGCTCAGCGGAACTGAGAAAACCAGGCCGATGGATGGCGGAGCATTTTTTGGCCCTTAATGAAGCAGAAGCCCAGACGATAGTGTCCAGCTGCTACCAGGGCAAAGAAGAATTCCCTGACCGGGAATCGAACCCGGGCCGCGGCGGTGAGAGCGCCGAATCCTAGCCACTAGACCACCAGGGAGAGGTGTGCCCCGTTCTTCCCAGGCTAGCGAGACGAAGTCAATGGCAAATACCCAAGATGGCGTTGATGCACTTTGGAGTGGGCAAATACGGCTTTCTTCCGTCAGAACCAAGGTCTCCAAAATGGGGTGAAGGAGGCACTTCTAGCTACAGCTGGTTAGCAGTGGGTTATCCTAGTCTCTTAACAGCTGGCCGAGTTGACCATGTGGGCCTAAAAGCGCGAAAAGCTTGACAAGGCTCAGCGCAACTGAGAAAACCAGGCCGATGGATGGCGGAGCATTTTTTGGCCCTTAACGAAGCAGAAGCCCAGACGATAGTGTCCAGCTGCTACCAGGGCAAAGAAGAATTCCCTGACCGGGAATCGAACCCGGGCCGCGGCGGTGAGAGCACCGAATCCTAGCCACTAGACCACCAGGGAGAGGTGTGCCTTGTTTTTCCCAGGCTAGCGAGACGAAGTCAATGGCAAATACCCAAGATGGCGTTGATGCACTTTGGAGTGGGCAAATACGGCTTTCTTCCGTCAGAACCAAGGTCTCCAAAATGGGGTGAAGGAGGCACTTCTAGCTACAGCTGGTTAGCAGTGGGTTATCCTAGTCTCTTAACAGCTGGCCGAGTTGGCCATGTGGGCCTAAAAGCGCGAAAAGCTTGACAAGGCTCAGCGGAACTGAGAAAACCAGGCCGATGGATGGCGGAGCATTTTTTGGCCCTTAACGAAGCAGAAGCCCAGACGATAGTGTCCAGCTGCTACCAGGGCAAAGAAGAATTCCCTGACCGGGAATCGAACCCGGGCCGCGGCGGTGAGAGCGCCGAATCCTAGCCACTAGACCACCAGGGAGAGGTGTGCCCTGTTCTTCCCAGGCTAGCGAGACGAAGTCAATGGCAAATACCCAAGATGGCGTTGATGCACTTTGGAGTGGGCAAATACGGCTTTCTTCCGTCAGAACCAAGGTCTCCAAAATGGGGTGAAGGAGGCACTTCTAGCTACAGCTGGTTAGCAGTGGGTTATCCTAGTCTCTTAACAGCTGGCCGAGTTGACCATGTGGGCCTAAAAGCGCGAAAAGCTTGACAAGGCTCAGCGCAACTGAGAAAACCAGGCCGATGGATGGCGGAGCATTTTTTGGCCCTTAACGAAGCAGAAGCCCAGACGATAGTGTCCAGCTGCTACCAGGGCAAAGAAGAATTCCCTGACCGGGAATCGAACCCGGGCCGCGGCGGTGAGAGCGCCGAATCCTAGCCACTAGACCACCAGGGAGAGGTGTGCCCCGTTCTTCCCAGGCTAGCGAGACGAAGTCAATGGCAAATACCCAAGATGGCGTTGATGCACTTTGGAGTGGGCAAATACGGCTTTCTTCCGTCAGAACCAAGGTCTCCAAAATGGGGTGAAGGAGGCACTTCTAGCTACAGCTGGTTAGCAGTGGGTTATCCTAGTCTCTTAACAGCTGGCCGAGTTGACCATGTGGGCCTAAAAGCGCGAAAAGCTTGACAAGGCTCAGCGCAACTGAGAAAACCAGGCCGATGGATGGCGGAGCATTTTTTGGCCCTTAACGAAGCAGAAGCCCAGACGATAGTGTCCAGCTGCTACCAAGGCAAAGAAGAATTCCCTGACCGGGAATCGAACCCGGGCCGCGGCGGTGAGAGCGCCGAATCCTAGCCACTAGACCACCAGGGAGAGGTGTGCCCCGTTCTTCCCAGGCTAGCGAGACGAAGTCAATGGCAAATACCCAAGATGGCGTTGATGCACTTTGGAGTGGGCAAATACGGCTTTCTTCCGTCAGAACCAAGGTCTCCAAAATGGGGTGAAGGAGGCACTTCTAGCTACAGCTGGTTAGCAGTGGGTTATCCTAGTCTCTTAACAGCTGGCCGAGTTGGCCATGTGGGCCTAAAAGCGCGAAAAGCTTGACAAGGCTCAGCGCAACTGAGAAAACCAGGCCGATGGATGGCGGAGCATTTTTTGGCCCTTAACGAAGCAGAAGCCCAGACGATAGTGTCCAGCTGCTACCAGGGCAAAGAAGAATTCCCTGACCGGGAATCGAACCCGGGCCGCGGCGGTGAGAGCGCCGAATCCTAGCCACTAGACCACCAGGGAGAGGTGTGCCCCGTTCTTCCCAGGCTAGCGAGACGAAGTCAATGGCAAATACCCAAGATGGCGTTGATGCACTTTGGAGTGGGCAAATACGGCTTTCTTCCGTCAGAACCAAGGTCTCCAAAATGGGGTGAAGGAGGCACTTCTAGCTACAGCTGGTTAGCAGTGGGTTATCCTAGTCTCTTAACAGCTGGCCGAGTTGACCATGTGGGCCTAAAAGCGCGAAAAGCTTGACAAGGCTCAGCGCAACTGAGAAAACCAGGCCGATGGATGGCGGAGCATTTTTTGGCCCTTAACGAAGCAGAAGCCCAGACGATAGTGTCCAGCTGCTACCAGGGCAAAGAAGAATTCCCTGACCGGGAATCGAACCCGGGCCGCGGCGGTGAGAGCGCCGAATCCTAGCCACTAGACCACCAGGGAGAGGTGTGCCCCGTTTTTCCCAGGCTAGCGAGACGAAGTCAATGGCAAATACCCAAGATGGCGTTGATGCACTTTGGAGTGGGCAAATACGGCTTTCTTCCGTCAGAACCAAGGTCTCCAAAATGGGGTGAAGGAGGCACTTCTAGCTACAGCTGGTTAGCAGTGGGTTATCCTAGTCTCTTAACAGCTGGCCGAGTTGGCCATGTGGGCCTAAAAGCGCGAAAAGCTTGACAAGGCTCAGCGGAACTGAGAAAACCAGGCCGATGGATGGCGGAGCATTTTTTGGCCCTTAAC
The DNA here is from genome assembly GCF_037356315.1 of Lithobates pipiens. Classification (NCBI taxonomy): domain Eukaryota; kingdom Metazoa; phylum Chordata; class Amphibia; order Anura; family Ranidae; genus Lithobates; species Lithobates pipiens. The sequence goes on from NW_027507685.1 coordinate 242,134,220, forward strand.
GAAGCAGAAGCCCAGACGATAGTGTCCAGCTGCTACCAGGGCAAAGAAGAATTCCCTGACCGGGAATCGAACCCGGGCTGCGGCGGTGAGAGCGCCGAATCCTAGCCACTAGACCACCAGGGAGAGGTGTGCCCTGTTCTTCCCAGGCTAGCGAGACGAAGTCAATGGCAAATACCCAAGATGGCGTTGATGCACTTTGGAGTGGGCAAATACGGCTTTCTTCCGTCAGAACCAAGGTCTCCAAAATGGGGTGAAGGAGGCACTTCTAGCTACAGCTGGTTAGCAGTGGGTTATCCTAGTCTCTTAACAGCTGGCCGAGTTGACCATGTGGGCCTAAAAGCGCGAAAAGCTTGACAAGGCTCAGCGCAACTGAGAAAACCAGGCCGATGGATGGCGGAGCATTTTTTGGCCCTTAACGAAGCAGAAGCCCAGACGATAGTGTCCAGCTGCTACCAGGGCAAAGAAGAATTCCCTGACCGGGAATCGAACCCGGGCCGCGGCGGTGAGAGCGCCGAATCCTAGCCACTAGACCACCAGGGAGAGGTGTGCCCCGTTCTTCCCAGGCTAGCGAGACGAAGTCAATGGCAAATACCCAAGATGGCGTTGATGCACTTTGGAGTGGGCAAATACGGCTTTCTTCCGTCAGAACCAAGGTCTCCAAAATGGGGTGAAGGAGGCACTTCTAGCTACAGCTGGTTAGCAGTGGGTTATCCTAGTCTCTTAACAGCTGGCCGAGTTGACCATGTGGGCCTAAAAGCGCGAAAAGCTTGACAAGGCTCAGCGCAACTGAGAAAACCAGGCCGATGGATGGCGGAGCATTTTTTGGCCCTTAACGAAGCAGAAGCCCAGACGATAGTGTCCAGCTGCTACCAGGGCAAAGAAGAATTCCCTGACCGGGAATCGAACCCGGGCCGCGGCGGTGAGAGCGCCGAATCCTAGCCACTAGACCACCAGGGAGAGGTGTGCCCCGTTCTTCCCAGGCTAGCGAGACGAAGTCAATGGCAAATACCCAAGATGGCGTTGATGCACTTTGGAGTGGGCAAATACGGCTTTCTTCCGTCAGAACCAAGGTCTCCAAAATGGGGTGAAGGAGGCACTTCTAGCTACAGCTGGTTAGCAGTGGGTTATCCTAGTCTCTTAACAGCTGGCCGAGTTGACCACGTGGGCCTAAAAGCGCGAAAAGCTTGACAAGGCTCAGCGCAACTGAGAAAACCAGGCCGATGGATGGCGGAGCATTTTTTGGCCCTTAACGAAGCAGAAGCCCAGACGATAGTGTCCAGCTGCTACCAGGGCAAAGAAGAATTCCCTGACCGGGGATCGAACCCGGGCCGCGGCGGTGAGAGCGCCGAATCCTAGCCACTAGACCACCAGGGAGAGGTGTGCCCCGTTTTTCCCAGGCTAGCGAGACGAAGTCAATGGCAAATACCCAAGATGGCGTTGATGCACTTTGGAGTGGGCAAATACGGCTTTCTTCCGTCAGAACCAAGGTCTCCAAAATGGGGTGAAGGAGGCACTTCTAGCTACAGCTGGTTAGCAGTGGGTTATCCTAGTCTCTTAACAGCTGGCCGAGTTGACCATGTGGGCCTAAAAGCGCGAAAAGCTTGACAAGGCTCAGCGCAACTGAGAAAACCAGGCCGATGGATGGCGGAGCATTTTTTGGCCCTTAACGAAGCAGAAGCCCAGACGATAGTGTCCAGCTGCTACCAGGGCAAAGAAGAATTCCCTGACCGGGAATCGAACCCGGGCCGCGGCGGTGAGAGCGCCGAATCCTAGCCACTAGACCACCAGGGAGAGGTGTGCCCCGTTCTTCCCAGGCTAGCGAGACGAAGTCAATGGCAAATACCCAAGATGGCGTTGATGCACTTTGGAGTGGGCAAATACGGCTTTCTTCCGTCAGAACCAAGGTCTCCAAAATGGGGTGAAGGAGGCACTTCTAGCTACAGCTGGTTAGCAGTGGGTTATCCTAGTCTCTTAACAGCTGGCCGAGTTGACCATGTGGGCCTAAAAGCGCGAAAAGCTTGACAAGGCTCAGCGCAACTGAGAAAACCAGGCCGATGGATGGCGGAGCATTTTTTGGCCCTTAACGAAGCAGAAGCCCAGACGATAGTGTCCAGCTGCTACCAGGGCAAAGAAGAATTCCCTGACCGGGAATTGAACCCGGGCCGCGGCGGTGAGAGCGCCGAATCCTAGCCACTAGACCACCAGGGAGAGGTGTGCCCCGTTTTTCCCAGGCTAGCGAGACGAAGTCAATGGCAAATACCCAAGATGGCGTTGATGCACTTTGGAGTGGGCAAATTACGGCTTTCTTCCGTCAGAACCAAGGTCTCCAAAATGGGGTGAAGGAGGCACTTCTAGCTACAGCTGGTTAGCAGTGGGTTATCCTAGTCTCTTAACAGCTGGCCGAGTTGGCCATGTGGGCCTAAAAGCGCGAAAAGCTTGACAAGGCTCAGCGGAACTGAGAAAACCAGGCCGATGGATGGCGGAGCATTTTTTGGCCCTTAACGAAGCAGAAGCCCAGACGATAGTGTCCAGCTGCTACCAGGGCAAAGAAGAATTCCCTGACCGGGAATCGAACCCGGGCTGCGGCGGTGAGAGCGCCGAATCCTAGCCACTAGACCACCAGGGAGAGGTGTGCCCTGTTCTTCCCAGGCTAGCGAGACGAAGTCAATGGCAAATACCCAAGATGGCGTTGATGCACTTTGGAGTGGGCAAATACGGCTTTCTTCCGTCAGAACCAAGGTCTCCAAAATGGGGTGAAGGAGGCACTTCTAGCTACAGCTGGTTAGCAGTGGGTTATCCTAGTCTCTTAACAGCTGGCCGAGTTGACCATGTGGGCCTAAAAGCGCGAAAAGCTTGACAAGGCTCAGCGCAACTGAGAAAACCAGGCCGATGGATGGCGGAGCATTTTTTGGCCCTTATGAAGCAGAAGCCCAGACGATAGTGTCCAGCTGCTACCAGGGCAAAGAAGAATTCCCTGACCGGGAATCGAACCCGGGCCGCGGCGGTGAGAGCGCCGAATCCTAGCCACTAGACCACCAGGGAGAGGTGTGCCCCGTTCTTCCCAGGCTAGCGAGACGAAGTCAATGGCAAATACCCAAGATGGCGTTGATGCACTTTGGAGTGGGCAAATACGGCTTTCTTCCGTCAGAACCAAGGTCTCCAAAATGGGGTGAAGGAGGCACTTCTAGCTACAGCTGGTTAGCAGTGGGTTATCCTAGTCTCTTAACAGCTGGCCGAGTTGACCATGTGGGCCTAAAAGCGCGAAAAGCTTGACAAGGCTCAGCGCAACTGAGAAAACCAGGCCGATGGATGGCGGAGCATTTTTTGGCCCTTAACGAAGCAGAAGCCCAGACGATAGTGTCCAGCTGCTACCAGGGCAAAGAAGAATTCCCTGACCGGGGATCGAACCCGGGCCGCGGCGGTGAGAGCGCCGAATCCTAGCCACTAGACCACCAGGGAGAGGTGTGCCCCGTTCTTCCCAGGCTAGCGAGACGAAGTCAATGGAAAATACCCAAGATGGCGTTGATGCACTTTGGAGTGGGCAAATACGGCTTTCTTCCGTCAGAACCAAGGTCTCCAAAATGGGGTGAAGGAGGCACTTCTAGCTACAGCTGGTTAGCAGTGGGTTATCCTAGTCTCTTAACAGCTGGCCGAGTTGACCATGTGGGCCTAAAAGCGCGAAAAGCTTGACAAGGCTCAGCGCAACTGAGAAAACCAGGCCGATGGATGGCGGAGCATTTTTTGGCCCTTAACGAAGCAGAAGCCCAGACGATAGTGTCCAGCTGCTACCAGGGCAAAGAAGAATTCCCTGACCGGGAATCGAACCCCGGCCGCGGCGGTGAGAGCGCCGAATCCTAGCCACTAGACCACCAGGGAGAGGTGTGCCCCGTTCTTCCCAGGCTAGCGAGACGAAGTCAATGGCAAATACCCAAGATGGCGTTGATGCACTTTGGAGTGGGCAAATACGGCTTTCTTCCGTCAGAACCAAGGTCTCCAAAATGGGGTGAAGGAGGCACTTCTAGCTACAGCTGGTTAGCAGTGGGTTATCCTAGTCTCTTAACAGCTGGCCGAGTTGACCATGTGGGCCTAAAAGCGCGAAAAGCTTGACAAGGCTCAGCGCAACTGAGAAAACCAGGCCGATGGATGGCGGAGCATTTTTTGGCCCTTAACGAAGCAGAAGCCCAGACGATAGTGTCCAGCTGCTACCAGGGCAAAGAAGAATTCCCTGACCGGGAATTGAACCCGGGCCGCGGCGGTGAGAGCGCCGAATCCTAGCCACTAGACCACCAGGGAGAGGTGTGCCCCGTTTTTCCCAGGCTAGCGAGACGAAGTCAATGGCAAATACCCAAGATGGCGTTGATGCACTTTGGAGTGGGCAAATTACGGCTTTCTTCCGTCAGAACCAAGGTCTCCAAAATGGGGTGAAGGAGGCACTTCTAGCTACAGCTGGTTAGCAGTGGGTTATCCTAGTCTCTTAACAGCTGGCCGAGTTGGCCATGTGGGCCTAAAAGCGCGAAAAGCTTGACAAGGCTCAGCGGAACTGAGAAAACCAGGCCGATGGATGGCGGAGCATTTTTTGGCCCTTAACGAAGCAGAAGCCCAGACGATAGTGTCCAGCTGCTACCAGGGCAAAGAAGAATTCCCTGACCGGGAATCGAACCCGGGCTGCGGCGGTGAGAGCGCCAAATCCTAGCCACTAGACCACCAGGGAGAGGTGTGCCCTGTTCTTCCCAGGCTAGCGAGACGAAGTCAATGGCAAATACCCAAGATGGCGTTGATGCACTTTGGAGTGGGCAAATACGGCTTTCTTCCGTCAGAACCAAGGTCTCCAAAATGGGGTGAAGGAGGCACTTCTAGCTACAGCTGGTTAGCAGTGGGTTATCCTAGTCTCTTAACAGCTGGCCGAGTTGACCATGTGGGCCTAAAAGCGCGAAAAGCTTGACAAGGCTCAGCGCAACTGAGAAAACCAGGCCGATGGATGGCGGAGCATTTTTTGGCCCTTATGAAGCAGAAGCCCAGACGATAGTGTCCAGCTGCTACCAGGGCAAAGAAGAATTCCCTGACCGGGAATCGAACCCGGGCCGCGGCGGTGAGAGCGCCGAATCCTAGCCACTAGACCACCAGGGAGAGGTGTGCCCCGTTCTTCCCAGGCTAGCGAGACGAAGTCAATGGCAAATACCCAAGATGGCGTTGATGCACTTTGGAGTGGGCAAATACGGCTTTCTTCCGTCAGAACCAAGGTCTCCAAAATGGGGTGAAGGAGGCACTTCTAGCTACAGCTGGTTAGCAGTGGGTTATCCTAGTCTCTTAACAGCTGGCCGAGTTGACCATGTGGGCCTAAAAGCGCGAAAAGCTTGACAAGGCTCAGCGCAACTGAGAAAACCAGGCCGATGGATGGCGGAGCATTTTTTGGCCCTTAACGAAGCAGAAGCCCAGACGATAGTGTCCAGCTGCTACCAGGGCAAAGAAGAATTCCCTGACCGGGAATCGAACCCGGGCCGCGGCGGTGAGAGCGCCGAATCCTAGCCACTAGACCACCAGGGAGAGGTGTGCCCCGTTCTTCCCAGGCTAGCGAGACGAAGTCAATGGCAAATACCCAAGATGGCGTTGATGCACTTTGGAGTGGGCAAATACGGCTTTCTTCCGTCAGAACCAAGGTCTCCAAAATGGGGTGAAGGAGGCACTTCTAGCTACAGCTGGTTAGCAGTGGGTTATCCTAGTCTCTTAACAGCTGGCCGAGTTGGCCATGTGGGCCTAAAAGCTTGACAAGGCTCAGCGCAACTGAGAAAACCAGGCCGATGGATGGCGGAGCATTTTTTGGCCCTTAACGAAGCAGAAGCCCAGACGATAGTGTCCAGCTGCTACCAGGGCAAAGAAGAATTCCCTGACCGGGAATCGAACCCGGGCCGCGGCGGTGAGAGCGCCGAATCCTAGCCACTAGACCACCAGGGAGAGGTGTGCCCTGTTCTTCCCAGGCTAGCAAGACGAAGTCAATGGCAAATACCCAAGATGGCGTTGATGCACTTTGGAGTGGGCAAATACGGCTTTCTTCCGTCAGAACCAAGGTCTCCAAAATGGGGTGAAGGAGGCACTTCTAGCTACAGCTGGTTAGCAGTGGGTTATCCTAGTCTCTTAACAGCTGGCTGAGTTGGCCATGTGGGTGTAAAAGCGCGAAAAGCTTGACAAGGCTCAGCGGAACTGAGAAAACCAGGCCGATGGATGGCGGAGCATTTTTTGGCCCTTAACGAAGCAGAAGCCCAGACGATAGTGTCCAGCTGCTACCAGGGCAAAGAAGAATTCCCTGACCGGGAATCGAACCCGGGCCGCGGCGGTGAGAGCGCCGAATCCTAGCCACTAGACCACCAGGGAGAGGTGTGCCCCGTTCTTCCCAGGCTAGCGAGACGAAGTCAATGGCAAATACCCAAGATGGCGTTGATGCACTTTGGAGTGGGCAAATACGGCTTTCTTCCGTCAGAACCAAGGTCTCCAAAATGGGGTGAAGGAGGCACTTCTAGCTACAGCTGGTTAGCAGTGGGTTATCCTAGTCTCTTAACAGCTGGCCGAGTTGACCATGTGGGCCTAAAAGCGCGAAAAGCTTGACAAGGCTCAGCGCAACTGAGAAAACCAGGCCGATGGATGGCGGAGCATTTTTTGGCCCTTAACGAAGCAGAAGCCCAGACGATAGTGTCCAGCTGCTACCAGGGCAAAGAAGAATTCCCTGACCGGGAATCGAACCCGGGCCGCGGCGGTGAGAGCGCCGAATCCTAGCCACTAGACCACCAGGGAGAGGTGTGCCTTGTTTTTCCCAGGCTAGCGAGACGAAGTCAATGGCAAATACCCAAGATGGCGTTGATGCACTTTGGAGTGGGCAAATACGGCTTTCTTCCGTCAGAACCAAGGTCTCCAAAATGGGGTGAAGGAGGCACTTCTAGCTACAGCTGGTTAGCAGTGGGTTATCCTAGTCTCTTAACAGCTGGCCGAGTTGGCCATGTGGGCCTAAAAGCGCGAAAAGCTTGACAAGGCTCAGCGGAACTGAGAAAACCAGGCCGATGGATGGCGGAGCATTTTTTGGCCCTTAACGAAGCAGAAGCCCAGACGATAGTGTCCAGCTGCTACCAGGGCAAAGAAGAATTCCCTGACCGGGAATCGAACCCGGGCCGCGGCGGTGAGAGCGCCGAATCCTAGCCACTAGACCACCAGGGAGAGGTGTGCCCTGTTCTTCCCAGGCTAGCGAGACGAAGTCAATGGCAAATACCCAAGATGGCGTTGATGCACTTTGGAGTGGGCAAATACGGCTTTCTTCCGTCAGAACCAAGGTCTCCAAAATGGGGTGAAGGAGGCACTTCTAGCTACAGCTGGTTAGCAGTGGGTTATCCTAGTCTCTTAACAGCTGGCCGAGTTGACCATGTGGGCCTAAAAGCGCGAAAAGCTTGACAAGGCTCAGCGCAACTGAGAAAACCAGGCCGATGGATGGCGGAGCATTTTTTGGCCCTTAACGAAGCAGAAGCCCAGACGATAGTGTCCAGCTGCTACCAGGGCAAAGAAGAATTCCCTGACCGGGAATCGAACCCGGGCCGCGGCGGTGAGAGCGCCGAATCCTAGCCACTAGACCACCAGGGAGAGGTGTGCCCCGTTCTTCCCAGGCTAGCGAGACGAAGTCAATGGCAAATACCCAAGATGGCGTTGATGCACTTTGGAGTGGGCAAATACGGCTTTCTTCCGTCAGAACCAAGGTCTCCAAAATGGGGTGAAGGAGGCACTTCTAGCTACAGCTGGTTAGCAGTGGGTTATCCTAGTCTCTTAACAGCTGGCCGAGTTGACCATGTGGGCCTAAAAGCGCGAAAAGCTTGACAAGGCTCAGCGCAACTGAGAAAACCAGGCCGATGGATGGCGGAGCATTTTTTGGCCCTTAACGAAGCAGAAGCCCAGACGATAGTGTCCAGCTGCTACCAGGGCAAAGAAGAATTCCCTGACCGGGAATCGAACCCGGGCCGCGGCGGTGAGAGCGCCGAATCCTAGCCACTAGACCACCAGGGAGAGGTGTGCCCCGTTCTTCCCAGGCTAGCGAGACGAAGTCAATGGCAAATACCCAAGATGGCGTTGATGCACTTTGGAGTGGGCAAATACGGCTTTCTTCCGTCAGAACCAAGGTCTCCAAAATGGGGTGAAGGAGGCACTTCTAGCTACAGCTGGTTAGCAGTGGGTTATCCTAGTCTCTTAACAGCTGGCCGAGTTGGCCATGTGGGCCTAAAAGCGCGAAAAGCTTGACAAGGCTCAGCGCAACTGAGAAAACCAGGCCGATGGATGGCGGAGCATTTTTTGGCCCTTAACGAAGCAGAAGCCCAGACGATAGTGTCCAGCTGCTACCAGGGCAAAGAAGAATTCCCTGACCGGGAATCGAACCCGGGCCGCGGCGGTGAGAGCGCCGAATCCTAGCCACTAGACCACCAGGGAGAGGTGTGCCCCGTTCTTCCCAGGCTAGCGAGACGAAGTCAATGGCAAATACCCAAGATGGCGTTGATGCACTTTGGAGTGGGCAAATACGGCTTTCTTCCGTCAGAACCAAGGTCTCCAAAATGGGGTGAAGGAGGCACTTCTAGCTACAGCTGGTTAGCAGTGGGTTATCCTAGTCTCTTAACAGCTGGCCGAGTTGACCATGTGGGCCTAAAAGCGCGAAAAGCTTGACAAGGCTCAGCGCAACTGAGAAAACCAGGCCGATGGATGGCGGAGCATTTTTTGGCCCTTAACGAAGCAGAAGCCCAGACGATAGTGTCCAGCTGCTACCAGGGCAAAGAAGAATTCCCTGACCGGGAATCGAACCCGGGCCGCGGCGGTGAGAGCGCCGAATCCTAGCCACTAGACCACCAGGGAGAGGTGTGCCCCGTTTTTCCCAGGCTAGCGAGACGAAGTCAATGGCAAATACCCAAGATGGCGTTGATGCACTTTGGAGTGGGCAAATACGGCTTTCTTCCGTCAGAACCAAGGTCTCCAAAATGGGGTGAAGGAGGCACTTCTAGCTACAGCTGGTTAGCAGTGGGTTATCCTAGTCTCTTAACAGCTGGCCGAGTTGGCCATGTGGGCCTAAAAGCGCGAAAAGCTTGACAAGGCTCAGCGGAACTGAGAAAACCAGGCCGATGGATGGCGGAGCATTTTTTGGCCCTTAACGAAGCAGAAGCCCAGACGATAGTGTCCAGCTGCTACCAGGGCAAAGAAGAATTCCCTGACCGGGAATCGAACCCGGGCTGCGGCGGTGAGAGCGCCGAATCCTAGCCACTAGACCACCAGGGAGAGGTGTGCCCTGTTCTTCCCAGGCTAGCGAGACGAAGTCAATGGCAAATACCCAAGATGGCGTTGATGCACTTTGGAGTGGGCAAATACGGCTTTCTTCCGTCAGAACCAAGGTCTCCAAAATGGGGTGAAGGAGGCACTTCTAGCTACAGCTGGTTAGCAGTGGGTTATCCTAGTCTCTTAACAGCTGGCCGAGTTGACCATGTGGGCCTAAAAGCGCGAAAAGCTTGACAAGGCTCAGCGCAACTGAGAAAACCAGGCCGATGGATGGCGGAGCATTTTTTGGCCCTTAACGAAGCAGAAGCCCAGACGATAGTGTCCAGCTGCTACCAGGGCAAAGAAGAATTCCCTGACCGGGAATCGAACCCGGGCCGCGGCGGTGAGAGCGCCGAATCCTAGCCACTAGACCACCAGGGAGAGGTGTGCCCCGTTCTTCCCAGGCTAGCGAGACGAAGTCAATGGCAAATACCCAAGATGGCGTTGATGCACTTTGGAGTGGGCAAATACGGCTTTCTTCCGTCAGAACCAAGGTCTCCAAAATGGGGTGAAGGAGGCACTTCTAGCTACAGCTGGTTAGCAGTGGGTTATCCTAGTCTCTTAACAGCTGGCCGAGTTGACCATGTGGGCCTAAAAGCGCGAAAAGCTTGACAAGGCTCAGCGCAACTGAGAAAACCAGGCCGATGGATGGCGGAGCATTTTTTGGCCCTTAACGAAGCAGAAGCCCAGACGATAGTGTCCAGCTGCTACCAGGGCAAAGAAGAATTCCCTGACCGGGAATCGAACCCGGGCCGCGGCGGTGAGAGCGCCGAATCCTAGCCACTAGACCACCAGGGAGAGGTGTGCCCCGTTCTTCCCAGGCTAGCGAGACGAAGTCAATGGCAAATACCCAAGATGGCGTTGATGCACTTTGGAGTGGGCAAATACGGCTTTCTTCCGTCAGAACCAAGGTCTCCAAAATGGGGTGAAGGAGGCACTTCTAGCTACAGCTGGTTAGCAGTGGGTTATCCTAGTCTCTTAACAGCTGGCCGAGTTGACCACGTGGGCCTAAAAGCGCGAAAAGCTTGACAAGGCTCAGCGCAACTGAGAAAACCAGGCCGATGGATGGCGGAGCATTTTTTGGCCCTTAACGAAGCAGAAGCCCAGACGATAGTGTCCAGCTGCTACCAGGGCAAAGAAGAATTCCCTGACCGGGAATTGAACCCGGGCCGCGGCGGTGAGAGCGCCGAATCCTAGGCACTAGACCACCAGGGAGAGGTGTGCCCCGTTTTTCCCAGGCTAGCGAGACGAAGTCAATGGCAAATACCCAAGATGGCGTTGATGCACTTTGGAGTGGGCAAATACGGCTTTCTTCCGTCAGAACCAAGGTCTCCAAAATGGGGTGAAGGAGGCACTTCTAGCTACAGCTGGTTAGCAGTGGGTTATCCTAGTCTCTTAACAGCTGGCCGAGTTGGCCATGTGGGCCTAAAAGCGCGAAAAGCTTGACAAGGCTCAGCGGAACTGAGAAAACCAGGCCGATGGATGGCGGAGCATTTTTTGGCCCTTAACGAAGCAGAAGCCCAGACGATAGTGTCCAGCTGCTACCAGGGCAAAGAAGAATTCCCTGACCGGGAATCGAACCCGGGCTGCGGCGGTGAGAGCGCCGAATCCTAGCCACTAGACCACCAGGGAGAGGTGTGCCCTGTTCTTCCCAGGCTAGCGAGACGAAGTCAATGGCAAATACCCAAGATGGCGTTGATGCACTTTGGAGTGGGCAAATACGGCTTTCTTCCGTCAGAACCAAGGTCTCCAAAATGGGGTGAAGGAGGCACTTCTAGCTACAGCTGGTTAGCAGTGGGTTATCCTAGTCTCTTAACAGCTGGCCGAGTTGACCATGTGGGCCTAAAAGCGCGAAAAGCTTGACAAGGCTCAGCGCAACTGAGAAAACCAGGCCGATGGATGGCGGAGCATTTTTTGGCCCTTAACGAAGCAGAAGCCCAGACGATAGTGTCCAGCTGCTACCAGGGCAAAGAAGAATTCCCTGACCGGGAATCGAACCCGGGCCGCGGCGGTGAGAGCGCCGAATCCTAGCCACTAGACCACCAGGGAGAGGTGTGCCCTGTTCTTCCCAGGCTAGCGAGACGAAGTCAATGGCAAATACCCAAGATGGCGTTGATGCACTTTGGAGTGGGCAAATACGGCTTTCTTCCGTCAGAACCAAGGTCTCCAAAATGGGGTGAAGGAGGCACTTCTAGCTACAGCTGGTTAGCAGTGGGTTATCCTAGTCTCTTAACAGCTGGCCGAGTTGACCATGTGGGCCTAAAAGCGCGAAAAGCTTGACAAGGCTCAGCGCAACTGAGAAAACCAGGCCGATGGATGGCGGAGCATTTTTTGGCCCTTAACGAAGCAGAAGCCAAGACGATAGTGTCCAGCTGCTACCAGGGCAAAGAAGAATTCCCTGACCGGGAATCGAACCCGGGCCGCGGCGGTGAGAGCGCCGAATCCTAGCCACTAGACCACCAGGGAGAGGTGTGCCCCGTTTTTCCCAGGCTAGCGAGACGAAGTCAATGGCAAATACCCAAGATGGCGTTGATGCACTTTGGAGTGGGCAAATACGGCTTTCTTCCGTCAGAACCAAGGTCTCCAAAATGGGGTGAAGGAGGCACTTCTAGCTACAGCTGGTTAGCAGTGGGTTATCCTAGTCTCTTAACAGCTGGCCGAGTTGGCCATGTGGGCCTAAAAGCGCGAAAAGCTTGACAAGGCTCAGCGGAACTGAGAAAACCAGGCCGATGGATGGCGGAGCATTTTTTGGCCCTTAACGAAGCAGAAGCCCAGACGATAGTGTCCAGCTGCTACCAGGGCAAAGAAGAACTCCCTGACCGGGAATCGAACCCGGGCCGCGGCGGTGAGAGCGCCGAATCCTAGCCACTAGACCACCAGGGAGAGGTGTGCCCTGTTCTTCCCAGGCTAGCGAGACGAAGTCAATGGCAAATACCCAAGATGGCGTTGATGCACTTTGGAGTGGGCAAATACGGCTTTCTTCCGTCAGAACCAAGGTCTCCAAAATGGGGTGAAGGAGGCACTTCTAGCTACAGCTGGTTAGCAGTGGGTTATCCTAGTCTCTTAACAGCTGGCCGAGTTGACCATGTGGGCCTAAAAGCGCGAAAAGCTTGACAAGGCTCAGCGGAACTGAGAAAACCAGGCCGATGGATGGCGGAGCATTTTTTGGCCCTTAACGAAGCAGAAGCCCAGACGATAGTGTCCAGCTGCTACCAGGGCAAAGAAGAACTCCCTGACCGGGAATCGAACCCGGGCCGCGGCGGTGAGAGCGCCGAATCCTAGCCACTAGACCACCAGGGAGAGGTGTGCCCTGTTCTTCCCAGGCTAGCGAGACGAAGTCAATGGCAAATACCCAAGATGGCGTTGATGCACTTTGGAGTGGGCAAATACGGCTTTCTTCCGTCAGAACCAAGGTCTCCAAAATGGGGTGAAGGAGGCACTTCTAGCTACAGCTGGTTAGCAGTGGGTTATCCTAGTCTCTTAACAGCTGGCCGAGTTGACCATGTGGGCCTAAAAGCGCGAAAAGCTTGACAAGGCTCAGCGCAACTGAGAAAACCAGGCCGATGGATGGCGGAGCATTTTTTGGCCCTTAACGAAGCAGAAGCCCAGACGATAGTGTCCAGCTGCTACCAGGGCAAAGAAGAATTCCCTGACCGGGAATCGAACCCGGGCCGCGGCGGTGAGAGCGCCGAATCCTAGCCACTAGACCACCAGGGAGAGGTGTGCCCCGTTCTTCCCAGGCTAGCGAGACGAAGTCAATGGCAAATACCCAAGATGGCGTTGATGCACTTTGGAGTGGGCAAATACGGCTTTCTTCCGTCAGAACCAAGGTCTCCAAAATGGGGTGAAGGAGGCACTTCTAGCTACAGCTGGTTAGCAGTGGGTTATCCTAGTCTCTTAACAGCTGGCCGAGTTGGCCATGTGGGCCTAAAAGCGCGAAAAGCTTGACAAGGCTCAGCGCAACTGAGAAAACCAGGCCGATGGATGGCGGAGCATTTTTTGGCCCTTAACGAAGCAGAAGCCCAGACGATAGTGTCCAGCTGCTACCAGGGCAAAGAAGAATTCCCTGACCGGGAATCGAACCCGGGCCGCGGCGGTGAGAGCGCCGAATCCTAGCCACTAGACCACCAGGGAGAGGTGTGCCCCGTTCTTCCCAGGCTAGCGAGACGAAGTCAATGGCAAATACCCAAGATGGCGTTGATGCACTTTGGAGTGGGCAAATACGGCTTTCTTCCGTCAGAACCAAGGTCTCCAAAATGGGGTGAAGGAGGCACTTCTAGCTACAGCTGGTTAGCAGTGGGTTATCCTAGTCTCTTAACAGCTGGCCGAGTTGACCATGTGGGCCTAAAAGCGCGAAAAGCTTGACAAGGCTCAGCGCAACTGAGAAAACCAGGCCGATGGATGGCGGAGCATTTTTTGGCCCTTAACGAAGCAGAAGCCCAGACGATAGTGTCCAGCTGCTACCAGGGCAAAGAAGAATTCCCTGACCGGGAATCGAACCCGGGCCGCGGCGGTGAGAGGGCCGAATCCTAGCCACTAGACCACCAGGGAGAGGTGTGCCCCGTTTTTCCCAGGCTAGCGAGACGAAGTCAATGGCAAATACCCAAGATGGCGTTGATGCACTTTGGAGTGGGCAAATGCGGCTTTCTTCCGTCAGAACCAAGGTCTCCAAAATGGGGTGAAGGAGGCACTTCTAGCTACAGCTGGTTAGCAGTGGGTTATCCTAGTCTCTTAACAGCTGGCCGAGTTGGCCATGTGGGCCTAAAAGCGCGAAAAGCTTGACAAGGCTCAGCGGAACTGAGAAAACCAGGCCGATGGATGGCGGAGCATTTTTTGGCCCTTAACGAAGCAGAAGCCCAGACGATAGTGTCCAGCTGCTACCAGGGCAAAGAAGAATTCCCTGACCGGGAATCGAACCCGGGCTGCGGCGGTGAGAGCGCCGAATCCTAGCCACTAGACCACCAGGGAGAGGTGTGCCCTGTTCTTCCCAGGCTAGCGAGACGAAGTCAATGGCAAATACCCAAGATGGCGTTGATGCACTTTGGAGTGGGCAAATACGGCTTTCTTCTGTCAGAACCAAGGTCTCCAAAATGGGGTGAAGGAGGCACTTCTAGCTACAGCTGGTTAGCAGTGGGTTATCCTAGTCTCTTAACAGCTGGCCGAGATGACCATGTGGGCCTAAAAGCGCGAAAAGCTTGACAAGGCTCAGCGCAACTGAGAAAACCAGGCCGATGGATGGCGGAGCATTTTTTGGCCCTTAACGAAGCAGAAGCCCAGACGATAGTGTCCAGCTGCTACCAGGGCAAAGAAGAATTCCCTGACCGGGAATCGAACCCGGGCCGCGGCGGTGAGAGCACCGAATCCTAGCCACTAGACCACCAGGGAGAGGTGTGCCCCGTTCTTCCCAGGCTAGCGAGACGAAGTCAATGGCAAATACCCAAGATGGCGTTGATGCACTTTGGAGTGGGCAAATACGGCTTTCTTCCGTCAGAACCAAGGTCTCCAAAATGGGGTGAAGGAGGCACTTCTAGCTACAGCTGGTTAGCAGTGGGTTATCCTAGTCTCTTAACAGCTGGCCGAGTTGACCATGTGGGCCTAAAAGCGCGAAAAGCTTGACAAGGCTCAGCGCAACTGAGAAAACCAGGCCGATGGATGGCGGAGCATTTTTTGGCCCTTAACGAAGCAGAAGCCCAGACGATAGTGTCCAGCTGCTACCAGGGCAAAGAAGAATTCCCTGACCGGGAATCGAACCCGGGCCGCGGCGGTGAGAGCGCCGAATCCTAGCCACTAGACCACCAGGGAGAGGTGTGCCCCGTTCTTCCCAGGCTAGCGAGACGAAGTCAATGGCAAATACCCAAGATGGCGTTGATGCACTTTGGAGTGGGCAAATACGGCTTTCTTCCGTCAGAACCAAGGTCTCCAAAATGGGGTGAAGGAGGCACTTCTAGCTACAGCTGGTTAGCAGTGGGTTATCCTAGTCTCTTAACAGCTGGCCGAGTTGACCATGTGGGCCTAAAAGCGCGAAAAGCTTGACAAGGCTCAGCGCAACTGAGAAAACCAGGCCGATGGATGGCGGAGCATTTTTTGGCCCTTAACGAAGCAGAAGCCCAGACGATAGTGTCCAGCTGCTACCAGGGCAAAGAAGAATTCCCTGACCGGGAATTGAACCCGGGCCGCGGCGGTGAGAGCGCCGAATCCTAGCCACTAGACCACCAGGGAGAGGTGTGCCCTGTTTTTCCCAGGCTAGCGAGACGAAGTCAATGGCAAATACCCAAGATGGCGTTGATGCACTTTGGAGTGGGCAAATACGGCTTTCTTCCGTCAGAACCAAGGTCTCCAAAATGGGGTGAAGGAGGCACTTCTAGCTACAGCTGGTTAGCAGTGGGTTATCCTAGTCTCTTAACAGCTGGCCGAGTTGGCCATGTGGGCCTAAAAGCGCGAAAAGCTTGACAAGGCTCAGCGGAACTGAGAAAACCAGGCCGATGGATGGCGGAGCATTTTTTGGCCCTTAACGAAGCAGAAGCCCAGACGATAGTGTCCAGCTGCTACCAGGGCAAAGAAGAATTCCCTGACCGGGAATCGAACCCGGGCCGCGGCGGTGAGAGCGCCGAATCCTAGCCACTAGACCACCAGGGAGAGGTGTGCCCCGTTCTTCCCAGGCTAGCGAGACGAAGTCAATGGCAAATACCCAAGATGGCGTTGATGCACTTTGGAGTGGGCAAATACGGCTTTCTTCCGTCAGAACCAAGGTCTCCAAAATGGGGTGAAGGAGGCACTTCTAGCTACAGCTGGTTAGCAGTGGGTTATCCTAGTCTCTTAACAGCTGGCCGAGTTGACCATGTGGGCCTAAAAGCGCGAAAAGCTTGACAAGGCTCAGCGCAACTGAGAAAACCAGGCCGATGGATGGCGGAGCATTTTTTGGCCCTTAACGAAGCAGAAGCCCAGACGATAGTGTCCAGCTGCTACCAGGGCAAAGAAGAATTCCCTGACCGGGAATCGAACCCGGGCCGCGGCGGTGAGAGCGCCGAATCCTAGCCACTAGACCACCAGGGAGAGGTGTGCCCTGTTTTTCCCAGGCTAGCGAGACGAAGTCAATGGCAAATACCCAAGATGGCGTTGATGCACTTTGGAGTGGGCAAATACGGCTTTCTTCCGTCAGAACCAAGGTCTCCAAAATGGGGTGAAGGAGGCACTTCTAGCTACAGCTGGTTAGCAGTGGGTTATCCTAGTCTCTTAACAGCTGGCCGAGTTGGCCATGTGGGCCTAAAAGCGCGAAAAGCTTGACAAGGCTCAGCGGAACTGAGAAAACCAGGCCGATGGATGGCGGAGCATTTTTTGGCCCTTAACGAAGCAGAAGCCCAGACGATAGTGTCCAGCTGCTACCAGGGCAAAGAAGAATTCCCTGACCGGGAATCGAACCCGGGCTGCGGCGGTGAGAGCGCCGAATCCTAGCCACTAGACCACCAGGGAGAGGTGTGCCCTGTTCTTCCCAGGCTAGCGAGACGAAGTCAATGGCAAATACCCAAGATGGCGTTGATGCACTTTGGAGTGGGCAAATACGGCTTTCTTCCGTCAGAACCAAGGTCTCCAAAATGGGGTGAAGGAGGCACTTCTAGCTACAGCTGGTTAGCAGTGGGTTATCCTAGTCTCTTAACAGCTGGCCGAGTTGACCATGTGGGCCTAAAAGCGCGAAAAGCTTGACAAGGCTCAGCGCAACTGAGAAAACCAGGCCGATGGATGGCGGAGCATTTTTTGGCCCTTAACGAAGCAGAAGCCCAGACGATAGTGTCCAGCTGCTACCAGGGCAAAGAAGAATTCCCTGACCGGGAATCGAACCCGGGCCGCGGCGGTGAGAGCGCCGAATCCTAGCCACTAGACCACCAGGGAGAGGTGTGCCCCGTTCTTCCCAGGCTAGCGAGACGAAGTCAATGGCAAATACCCAAGATGGCGTTGATGCACTTTGGAGTGGGCAAATACGGCTTTCTTCCGTCAGAACCAAGGTCTCCAAAATGGGGTGAAGGAGGCACTTCTAGCTACAGCTGGTTAGCAGTGGGTTATCCTAGTCTCTTAACAGCTGGCCGAGTTGACCATGTGGGCCTAAAAGCGCGAAAAGCTTGACAAGGCTCAGCGCAACTGAGAAAACCAGGCCGATGGATGGCGGAGCATTTTTTGGCCCTTAACGAAGCAGAAGCCCAGACGATAGTGTCCAGCTGCTACCAGGGCAAAGAAGAATTCCCTGACCGGGAATTGAACCCGGGCCGCGGCGGTGAGAGCACCGAATCCTAGCCACTAGACCACCAGGGAGAGGTGTGCCCCGTTTTTCCCAGGCTAGCGAGACGAAGTCAATGGCAAATACCCAAGATGGCGTTGATGCACTTTGGAGTGGGCAAATACGGCTTTCTTCCGTCAGAACCAAGGTCTCCAAAATGGGGTGAAGGAGGCACTTCTAGCTACAGCTGGTTAGCAGTGGGTTATCCTAGTCTCTTAACAGCTGGCCGAGTTGGCCATGTGGGCCTAAAAGCGCGAAAAGCTTGACAAGGCTCAGCGGAACTGAGAAAACCAGGCCGATGGATGGCGGAGCATTTTTTGGCCCTTAACGAAGCAGAAGCCCAGACGATAGTGTCCAGCTGCTACCAGGGCAAAGAAGAATTCCCTGACCGGGAATCGAACCCGGGCTGCGGCGGTGAGAGCGCCGAATCCTAGCCACTAGACCACCAGGGAGAGGTGTGCCCTGCTCTTCCCAGGCTAGCGAGACGAAGTCAATGGCAAATACCCAAGATGGCGTTGATGCACTTTGGAGTGGGCAAATACGGCTTTCTTCCGTCAGAACCAAGGTCTCCAAAATGGGGTGAAGGAGGCACTTCTAGCTACAGCTGGTTAGCAGTGGGTTATCCTAGTCTCTTAACAGCTGGCCGAGTTGACCATGTGGGCCTAAAAGCGCGAAAAGCTTGACAAGGCTCAGCGCAACTGAGAAAACCAGGCCGATGGATGGCGGAGCATTTTTTGGCCCTTAACGAAGCAGAAGCCCAGACGATAGTGTCCAGCTGCTACCAGGGCAAAGAAGAATTCCCTGACCGGGAATCGAACCCGGGCCGCGGCGGTGAGAGCGCCGAATCCTAGCCACTAGACCACCAGGGAGAGGTGTGCCCCGTTCTTCCCAGGCTAGCGAGACGAAGTCAATGGCAAATACCCAAGATGGCGTTGATGCACTTTGGAGTGGGCAAATACGGCTTTCTTCCGTCAGAACCAAGGTCTCCAAAATGGGGTGAAGGAGGCACTTCTAGCTACAGCTGGTTAGCAGTGGGTTATCCTAGTCTCTTAACAGCTGGCCGAGTTGACCATGTGGGCCTAAAAGCGCGAAAAGCTTGACAAGGCTCAGCGCAACTGAGAAAACCAGGCCGATGGATGGCGGAGCATTTTTTGGCCCTTAACGAAGCAGAAGCCCAGACGATAGTGTCCAGCTGCTACCAGGGCAAAGAAGAATTCCCTGACCGGGAATCGAACCCGGGCTGCGGCGGTGAGAGCGCCGAATCCTAGCCACTAGACCACCAGGGAGAGGTGTGCCCTGTTCTTCCCAGGCTAGCGAGACGAAGTCAATGGCAAATACCCAAGATGGCGTTGATGCACTTTGGAGTGGGCAAATACGGCTTTCTTCCGTCAGAACCAAGGTCTCCAAAATGGGGTGAAGGAGGCACTTCTAGCTACAGCTGGTTAGCAGTGGGTTATCCTAGTCTCTTAACAGCTGGCCGAGTTGGCCATGTGGGCCTAAAAGCGCGAAAAGCTTGACAAGGCTCAGCGGAACTGAGAAAACCAGGCCGATGGATGGCGGAGCATTTTTTGGCCCTTAACGAAGCAGAAGCCCAGACGATAGTGTCCAGCTGCTACCAGGGCAAAGAAGAATTCCCTGACCGGGAATCGAACCCGGGCCGCGGCGGTGAGAGCGCCGAATCCTAGCCACTAGACCACCAGGGAGAGGTGTGCCCCGTTCTTCCCAGGCTAGCGAGACGAAGTCAATGGCAAATACCCAAGATGGCGTTGATGCACTTTGGAGTGGGCAAATACGGCTTTCTTCCGTCAGAACCAAGGTCTCCAAAATGGGGTGAAGGAGGCACTTCTAGCTACAGCTGGTTAGCAGTGGGTTATCCTAGTCTCTTAACAGCTGGCCGAGTTGGCCATGTGGGCCTAAAAGCGCGAAAAGCTTGACAAGGCTCAGCGGAACTGAGAAAACCAGGCCGATGGATGGCGGAGCATTTTTTGGCCCTTAACGAAGCAGAAGCCCAGACGATAGTGTCCAGCTGCTACCAGGGCAAAGAAGAATTCCCTGACCGGGAATCGAACCCGGGCTGCGGCGGTGAGAGCGCCGAATCCTAGCCACTAGACCACCAGGGAGAGGTGTGCCCTGCTCTTCCCAGGCTAGCGAGACGAAGTCAATGGCAAATACCCAAGATGGCGTTGATGCACTTTGGAGTGGGCAAATACGGCTTTCTTCCGTCAGAACCAAGGTCTCCAAAATGGGGTGAAGGAGGCACTTCTAGCTACAGCTGGTTAGCAGTGGGTTATCCTAGTCTCTTAACAGCTGGCCGAGTTGACCATGTGGGCCTAAAAGCGCGAAAAGCTTGACAAGGCTCAGCGCAACTGAGAAAACCAGGCCGATGGATGGCGGAGCATTTTTTGGCCCTTAACGAAGCAGAAGCCCAGACGATAGTGTCCAGCTGCTACCAGGGCAAAGAAGAATTCCCTGACCGGGAATCGAACCCGGGCCGCGGCGGTGAGAGCGCCGAATCCTAGCCACTAGACCACCAGGGAGAGGTGTGCCCCGTTCTTCCCAGGCTAGCGAGACGAAGTCAATGGCAAATACCCAAGATGGCGTTGATGCACTTTGGAGTGGGCAAATACGGCTTTCTTCCGTCAGAACCAAGGTCTCCAAAATGGGGTGAAGGAGGCACTTCTAGCTACAGCTGGTTAGCAGTGGGTTATCCTAGTCTCTTAACAGCTGGCCGAGTTGACCATGTGGGCCTAAAAGCGCGAAAAGCTTGACAAGGCTCAGCGCAACTGAGAAAACCAGGCCGATGGATGGCGGAGCATTTTTTGGCCCTTAACGAAGCAGAAGCCCAGACGATAGTGTCCAGCTGCTACCAGGGCAAAGAAGAATTCCCTGACCGGGAATCGAACCCGGGCTGCGGCGGTGAGAGCGCCGAATCCTAGCCACTAGACCACCAGGGAGAGGTGTGCCCTGTTCTTCCCAGGCTAGCGAGACGAAGTCAATGGCAAATACCCAAGATGGCGTTGATGCACTTTGGAGTGGGCAAATACGGCTTTCTTCCGTCAGAACCAAGGTCTCCAAAATGGGGTGAAGGAGGCACTTCTAGCTACAGCTGGTTAGCAGTGGGTTATCCTAGTCTCTTAACAGCTGGCCGAGTTGGCCATGTGGGCCTAAAAGCGCGAAAAGCTTGACAAGGCTCAGCGGAACTGAGAAAACCAGGCCGATGGATGGCGGAGCATTTTTTGGCCCTTAACGAAGCAGAAGCCCAGACGATAGTGTCCAGCTGCTACCAGGGCAAAGAAGAATTCCCTGACCGGGAATCGAACCCGGGCCGCGGCGGTGAGAGCGCCGAATCCTAGCCACTAGACCACCAGGGAGAGGTGTGCCCCGTTCTTCCCAGGCTAGCGAGACGAAGTCAATGGCAAATACCCAAGATGGCGTTGATGCACTTTGGAGTGGGCAAATACGGCTTTCTTCCGTCAGAACCAAGGTCTCCAAAATGGGGTGAAGGAGGCACTTCTAGCTACAGCTGGTTAGCAGTGGGTTATCCTAGTCTCTTAACAGCTGGCCGAGTTGACCATGTGGGCCTAAAAGCGCGAAAAGCTTGACAAGGCTCAGCGCAACTGAGAAAACCAGGCCGATGGATGGCGGAGCATTTTTTGGCCCTTAACGAAGCAGAAGCCCAGACGATAGTGTCCAGCTGCTACCAGGGCAAAGAAGAATTCCCTGACCGGGAATCGAACCCGGGCCGCGGCGGTGAGAGCGCCGAATCCTAGCCACTAGACCACCAGGGAGAGGTGTGCCCCGTTTTTCCCAGGCTAGCGAGACGAAGTCAATGGCAAATACCCAAGATGGCGTTGATGCACTTTGGAGTGGGCAAATACGGCTTTCTTCCGTCAGAACCAAGGTCTCCAAAATGGGGTGAAGGAGGCACTTCTAGCTACAGCTGGTTAGCAGTGGGTTATCCTAGTCTCTTAACAGCTGGCCGAGTTGGCCATGTGGGCCTAAAAGCGCGAAAAGCTTGACAAGGCTCAGCGGAACTGAGAAAACCAGGCCGATGGATGGCGGAGCATTTTTTGGCCCTTAACGAAGCAGAAGCCCAGACGATAGTGTCCAGCTGCTACCAGGGCAAAGAAGAATTCCCTGACCGGGAATCGAACCCGGGCTGCGGCGGTGAGAGCGCCGAATCCTAGCCACTAGACCACCAGGGAGAGGTGTGCCCTGTTCTTCCCAGGCTAGCGAGACGAAGTCAATGGCAAATACCCAAGATGGCGTTGATGCACTTTGGAGTGGGCAAATACGGCTTTCTTCCGTCAGAACCAAGGTCTCCAAAATGGGGTGAAGGAGGCACTTCTAGCTACAGCTGGTTAGCAGTGGGTTATCCTAGTCTCTTAACAGCTGGCCGAGTTGACCATGTGGGCCTAAAAGCGCGAAAAGCTTGACAAGGCTCAGCGCAACTGAGAAAACCAGGCCGATGGATGGCGGAGCATTTTTTGGCCCTTAACGAAGCAGAAGCCCAGACGATAGTGTCCAGCTGCTACCAGGGCAAAGAAGAATTCCCTGACCGGGAATCGAACCCGGGCCGCGGCGGTGAGAGCGCCGAATCCTAGCCACTAGACCACCAGGGAGAGGTGTGCCCCGTTCTTCCCAGGCTAGCGAGACGAAGTCAATGGCAAATACCCAAGATGGCGTTGATGCACTTTGGAGTGGGCAAATACGGCTTTCTTCCGTCAGAACCAAGGTCTCCAAAATGGGGTGAAGGAGGCACTTCTAGCTACAGCTGGTTAGCAGTGGGTTATCCTAGTCTCTTAACAGCTGGCCGAGTTGACCATGTGGGCCTAAAAGCGCGAAAAGCTTGACAAGGCTCAGCGCAACTGAGAAAACCAGGCTGATGGATGGCGGAGCATTTTTTGGCCCTTAACGAAGCAGAAGCCCAGACGATAGTGTCCAGCTGCTACCAGGGCAAAGAAGAATTCCCTGACCGGGAATTGAACCCGGGCCGCGGCGGTGAGAGCGCCGAATCCTAGCCACTAGACCACCAGGGAGAGGTGTGCCCCGTTTTTCCCAGGCTAGCGAGACGAAGTCAATGGCAAATACCCAAGATGGCGTTGATGCACTTTGGAGTGGGCAAATACGGCTTTCTTCCGTCAGAACCAAGGTCTCCAAAATGGGGTGAAGGAGGCACTTCTAGCTACAGCTGGTTAGCAGTGGGTTATCCTAGTCTCTTAACAGCTGGCCGAGTTGGCCATGTGGGCCTAAAAGCGCGAAAAGCTTGACAAGGCTCAGCGGAACTGAGAAAACCAGGCCGATGGATGGCGGAGCATTTTTTGGCCCTTAACGAAGCAGAAGCCCAGACGATAGTGTCCAGCTGCTACCAGGGCAAAGAAGAATTCCCTGACCGGGAATCGAACCCGGGCTGCGGCGGTGAGAGCGCCGAATCCTAGCCACTAGACCACCAGGGAGAGGTGTGCCCTGCTCTTCCCAGGCTAGCGAGACGAAGTCAATGGCAAATACCCAAGATGGCGTTGATGCACTTTGGAGTGGGCAAATACGGCTTTCTTCCGTCAGAACCAAGGTCTCCAAAATGGGGTGAAGGAGGCACTTCTAGCTACAGCTGGTTAGCAGTGGGTTATCCTAGTCTCTTAACAGCTGGCCGAGTTGACCATGTGGGCCTAAAAGCGCGAAAAGCTTGACAAGGCTCAGCGCAACTGAGAAAACCAGGCCGATGGATGGCGGAGCATTTTTTGGCCCTTAACGAAGCAGAAGCCCAGACGATAGTGTCCAGCTGCTACCAGGGCAAAGAAGAATTCCCTGACCGGGAATCGAACCCGGGCCGCGGCGGTGAGAGCGCCGAATCCTAGCCACTAGACCACCAGGGAGAGGTGTGCCCCGTTCTTCCCAGGCTAGCGAGACGAAGTCAATGGCAAATACCCAAGATGGCGTTGATGCACTTTGGAGTGGGCAAATACGGCTTTCTTCCGTCAGAACCAAGGTCTCCAAAATGGGGTGAAGGAGGCACTTCTAGCTACAGCTGGTTAGCAGTGGGTTATCCTAGTCTCTTAACAGCTGGCCGAGTTGACCATGTGGGCCTAAAAGCGCGAAAAGCTTGACAAGGCTCAGCGCAACTGAGAAAACCAGGCCGATGGATGGCGGAGCATTTTTTGGCCCTTAACGAAGCAGAAGCCCAGACGATAGTGTCCAGCTGCTACCAGGGCAAAGAAGAATTCCCTGACCGGGAATCGAACCCGGGCCGCGGCGGTGAGAGCGCCGAATCCTAGCCACTAGACCACCAGGGAGAGGTGTGCCCCGTTTTTCCCAGGCTAGCGAGACGAAGTCAATGGCAAATACCCAAGATGGCGTTGATGCACTTTGGAGTGGGCAAATACGGCTTTCTTCCGTCAGAACCAAGGTCTCCAAAATGGGGTGAAGGAGGCACTTCTAGCTACAGCTGGTTAGCAGTGGGTTATCCTAGTCTCTTAACAGCTGGCCGAGTTGGCCATGTGGGCCTAAAAGCGCGAAAAGCTTGACAAGGCTCAGCGCAACTGAGAAAACCAGGCCGATGGATGGCGGAGCATTTTTTGGCCCTTAACGAAGCAGAAGCCCAGACGATAGTGTCCAGCTGCTACCAGGGCAAAGAAGAATTCCCTGACCGGGAATCGAACCCGGGCCGCGGCGGTGAGAGCGCCGAATCCTAGCCACTAGACCACCAGGGAGAGGTGTGCCCTGTTCTTCCCAGGCTAGCAAGACGAAGTCAATGGCAAATACCCAAGATGGCGTTGATGCACTTTGGAGTGGGCAAATACGGCTTTCTTCCGTCAGAACCAAGGTCTCCAAAATGGGGTGAAGGAGGCACTTCTAGCTACAGCTGGTTAGCAGTGGGTTATCCTAGTCTCTTAACAGCTGGCTGAGTTGGCCATGTGGGCCTAAAAGCGCGAAAAGCTTGACAAGGCTCAGCGGAACTGAGAAAACCAGGCCGATGGATGGCGGAGCATTTTTTGGCCCTTAACGAAGCAGAAGCCCAGACGATAGTGTCCAGCTGCTACCAGGGCAAAGAAGAATTCCCTGACCGGGAATCGAACCCGGACCGCGGCGGTGAGAGCGCCGAATCCTAGCCACTAGACCACCAGGGAGAGGTGTGCCCCGTTCTTCCCAGGCTAGCGAGACGAAGTCAATGGCAAATACCCAAGATGGCGTTGATGCACTTTGGAGTGGGCAAATACGGCTTTCTTCCGTCAGAACCAAGGTCTCCAAAATGGGGTGAAGGAGGCACTTCTAGCTACAGCTGGTTAGCAGTGGGTTATCCTAGTCTCTTAACAGCTGGCCGAGTTGACCATGTGGGCCTAAAAGCGCGAAAAGCTTGACAAGGCTCAGCGCAACTGAGAAAACCAGGCCGATGGATGGCGGAGCATTTTTTGGCCCTTAACGAAGCAGAAGCCCAGACGATAGTGTCCAGCTGCTACCAGGGCAAAGAAGAATTCCCTGACCGGGAATCGAACCCGGGCCGCGGCGGTGAGAGCGCCGAATCCTAGCCACTAGACCACCAGGGAGAGGTGTGCCCCGTTTTTCCCAGGCTAGCGAGACGAAGTCAATGGCAAATACCCAAGATGGCGTTGATGCACTTTGGAGTGGGCAAATACGGCTTTCTTCCGTCAGAACCAAGGTCTCCAAAATGGGGTGAAGGAGGCACTTCTAGCTACAGCTGGTTAGCAGTGGGTTATCCTAGTCTCTTAACAGCTGGCCGAGTTGGCCATGTGGGCCTAAAAGCGCGAAAAGCTTGACAAGGCTCAGCGGAACTGAGAAAACCAGGCCGATGGATGGCGGAGCATTTTTTGGCCCTTAACGAAGCAGAAGCCCAGACGATAGTGTCCAGCTGCTACCAGGGCAAAGAAGAATTCCCTGACCGGGAATCGAACCCGGGCTGCGGCGGTGAGAGCGCCGAATCCTAGCCACTAGACCACCAGGGAGAGGTGTGCCCTGTTCTTCCCAGGCTAGCGAGACGAAGTCAATGGCAAATACCCAAGATGGCGTTGATGCACTTTGGAGTGGGCAAATACGGCTTTCTTCCGTCAGAACCAAGGTCTCCAAAATGGGGTGAAGGAGGCACTTCTAGCTACAGCTGGTTAGCAGTGGGTTATCCTAGTCTCTTAACAGCTGGCCGAGTTGACCATGTGGGCCTAAAAGCGCGAAAAGCTTGACAAGGCTCAGCGCAACTGAGAAAACCAGGCCGATGGATGGCGGAGCATTTTTTGGCCCTTAACGAAGCAGAAGCCCAGACGATAGTGTCCAGCTGCTACCAGGGCAAAGAAGAATTCCCTGACCGGGAATCGAACCCGGGCCGCGGCGGTGAGAGCGCCGAATCCTAGCCACTAGACCACCAGGGAGAGGTGTGCCCCGTTCTTCCCAGGCTAGCGAGACGAAGTCAATGGCAAATACCCAAGATGGCGTTGATGCACTTTGGAGTGGGCAAATACGGCTTTCTTCCGTCAGAACCAAGGTCTCCAAAATGGGGTGAAGGAGGCACTTCTAGCTACAGCTGGTTAGCAGTGGGTTATCCTAGTCTCTTAACAGCTGGCCGAGTTGACCATGTGGGCCTAAAAGCGCGAAAAGCTTGACAAGGCTCAGCGCAACTGAGAAAACCAGGCCGATGGATGGCGGAGCATTTTTTGGCCCTTAACGAAGCAGAAGCCCAGACGATAGTGTCCAGCTGCTACCAGGGCAAAGAAGAATTCCCTGACCGGGAATCGAACCCGGGCCGCGGCGGTGAGAGCGCCGAATCCTAGCCACTAGACCACCAGGGAGAGGTGTGCCCCATTCTTCCCAGGCTAGCGAGACGAAGTCAATGGCAAATACCCAAGATGGCGTTGATGCACTTTGGAGTGGGCAAATACGGCTTTCTTCCGTCAGAACCAAGGTCTCCAAAATGGGGTGAAGGAGGCACTTCTAGCTACAGCTGGTTAGCAGTGGGTTATCCTAGTCTCTTAACAGCTGGCCGAGTTGACCATGTGGGCCTAAAAGCGCGAAAAGCTTGACAAGGCTCAGCGCAACTGAGAAAACCAGGCCGATGGATGGCGGAGCATTTTTTGGCCCTTAACGAAGCAGAAGCCCAGACGATAGTGTCCAGCTGCTACCAGGGCAAAGAAGAATTCCCTGACCGGGAATTGAACCCGGGCCGCGGCGGTGAGAGCGCCGAATCCTAGCCACTAGACCACCAGGGAGAGGTGTGCCCTGTTTTTCCCAGGCTAGCGAGATGAAGTCAATGGCAAATACCCAAGATGGCGTTGATGCACTTTGGAGTGGGCAAATACGGCTTTCTTCCGTCAGAACCAAGGTCTCCAAAATGGGGTGAAGGAGGCACTTCTAGCTACAGCTGGTTAGCAGTGGGTTATCCTAGTCTCTTAACAGCTGGCCGAGTTGGCCATGTGGGCCTAAAAGCGCGAAAAGCTTGACAAGGCTCAGCGGAACTGAGAAAACCAGGCCGATGGATGGCAGAGCATTTTTTGGCCCTTAACGAAGCAGAAGCCCAGACGATAGTGTCCAGCTGCTACCAGGGCAAAGAAGAATTCCCTGACCGGGAATCGAACCCGGGCTGCGGCGGTGAGAGCGCCGAATCCTAGCCACTAGACCACCAGGGAGAGGTGTGCCCTGTTCTTCCCAGGCTAGCGAGACGAAGTCAATGGCAAATACCCAAGATGGCGTTGATGCACTTTGGAGTGGGCAAATACGGCTTTCTTCCGTCAGAACCAAGGTCTCCAAAATGGGGTGAAGGAGGCACTTCTAGCTACAGCTGGTTAGCAGTGGGTTATCCTAGTCTCTTAACAGCTGGCCGAGTTGACCATGTGGGCCTAAAAGCGCGAAAAGCTTGACAAGGCTCAGCGCAACTGAGAAAACCAGGCCGATGGATGGCGGAGCATTTTTTGGCCCTTAACGAAGCAGAAGCCCAGACGATAGTGTCCAGCTGCTACCAGGGCAAAGAAGAATTCCCTGACCGGGAATCGAACCCGGGCCGCGGCGGTGAGAGCGCCGAATCCTAGCCACTAGACCACCAGGGAGAGGTGTGCCCCGTTCTTCCCAGGCTAGCGAGACGAAGTCAATGGCAAATACCCAAGATGGCGTTGATGCACTTTGGAGTGGGCAAATACGGCTTTCTTCCGTCAGAACCAAGGTCTCCAAAATGGGGTGAAGGAGGCACTTCTAGCTACAGCTGGTTAGCAGTGGGTTATCCTAGTCTCTTAACAGCTGGCCGAGTTGACCATGTGGGCCTAAAAGCGCGAAAAGCTTGACAAGGCTCAGCGCAACTGAGAAAACCAGGCCGATGGATGGCGGAGCATTTTTTGGCCCTTAACGAAGCAGAAGCCCAGACGATAGTGTCCAGCTGCTACCAGGGCAAAGAAGAATTCCCTGACCGGGAATCGAACCCGGGCCGCGGCGGTGAGAGCGCCGAATCCTAGCCACTAGACCACCAGGGAGAGGTGTGCCCCGTTCTTCCCAGGCTAGCGAGACGAAGTCAATGGCAAATACCCAAGATGGCGTTGATGCACTTTGGAGTGGGCAAATACGGCTTTCTTCCGTCAGAACCAAGGTCTCCAAAATGGGGTGAAGGAGGCACTTCTAGCTACAGCTGGTTAGCAGTGGGTTATCCTAGTCTCTTAACAGCTGGCCGAGTTGGCCATGTGGGCCTAAAAGCGCGAAAAGCTTGACAAGGCTCAGCGCAACTGAGAAAACCAGGCCGATGGATGGCGGAGCATTTTTTGGCCCTTAACGAAGCAGAAGCCCAGACGATAGTGTCCAGCTGCTACCAGGGCAAAGAAGAATTCCCTGACCGGGAATCGAACCCGGGCCGCGGCGGTGAGAGCGCCGAATCCTAGCCACTAGACCACCAGGGAGAGGTGTGCCCTGTTCTTCCCAGGCTAGCAAGACGAAGTCAATGGCAAATACCCAAGATGGCGTTGATGCACTTTGGAGTGGGCAAATACGGCTTTCTTCCGTCAGAACCAAGGTCTCCAAAATGGGGTGAAGGAGGCACTTCTAGCTACAGCTGGTTAGCAGTGGGTTATCCTAGTCTCTTAACAGCTGGCTGAGTTGGCCATGTGGGTGTAAAAGCGCGAAAAGCTTGACAAGGCTCAGCGGAACTGAGAAAACCAGGCCGATGGATGGCGGAGCATTTTTTGGCCCTTAACGAAGCAGAAGCCCAGACGATAGTGTCCAGCTGCTACCAGGGCAAAGAAGAATTCCCTGACCGGGAATCGAACCCGGGCCGCGGCGGTGAGAGCGCCGAATCCTAGCCACTAGACCACCAGGGAGAGGTGTGCCCCGTTCTTCCCAGGCTAGCGAGACGAAGTCAATGGCAAATACCCAAGATGGCGTTGATGCACTTTGGAGTGGGCAAATACGGCTTTCTTCCGTCAGAACCAAGGTCTCCAAAATGGGGTGAAGGAGGCACTTCTAGCTACAGCTGGTTAGCAGTGGGTTATCCTAGTCTCTTAACAGCTGGCCGAGTTGACCATGTGGGCCTAAAAGCGCGAAAAGCTTGACAAGGCTCAGCGCAACTGAGAAAACCAGGCCGATGGATGGCGGAGCATTTTTTGGCCCTTAACGAAGCAGAAGCCCAGACGATAGTGTCCAGCTGCTACCAGGGCAAAGAAGAATTCCCTGACCGGGAATCGAACCCGGGCCGCGGCGGTGAGAGCGCCGAATCCTAGCCACTAGACCACCAGGGAGAGGTGTGCCCCGTTTTTCCCAGGCTAGCGATACGAAGTCAATGGCAAATACCCAAGATGGCGTTGATGCACTTTGGAGTGGGCAAATACGGCTTTCTTCCGTCAGAACCAAGGTCTCCAAAATGGGGTGAAGGAGGCACTTCTAGCTACAGCTGGTTAGCAGTGGGTTATCCTAGTCTCTTAACAGCTGGCCGAGTTGGCCATGTGGGCCTAAAAGCGCGAAAAGCTTGACAAGGCTCAGCGGAACTGAGAAAACCAGGCCGATGGATGGCGGAGCATTTTTTGGCCCTTAACGAAGCAGAAGCCCAGACGATAGTGTCCAGCTGCTACCAGGGCAAAGAAGAATTCCCTGACCGGGAATCGAACCCGGGCCGCGGCGGTGAGAGCGCCGAATCCTAGCCACTAGACCACCAGGGAGAGGTGTGCCCTGTTCTTCCCAGGCTAGCGAGACGAAGTCAATGGCAAATACCCAAGATGGCGTTGATGCACTTTGGAGTGGGCAAATACGGCTTTCTTCCGTCAGAACCAAGGTCTCCAAAATGGGGTGAAGGAGGCACTTCTAGCTACAGCTGGTTAGCAGTGGGTTATCCTAGTCTCTTAACAGCTGGCCGAGTTGACCATGTGGGCCTAAAAGCGCGAAAAGCTTGACAAGGCTCAGCGCAACTGAGAAAACCAGGCCGATGGATGGCGGAGCATTTTTTGGCCCTTAACGAAGCAGAAGCCCAGACGATAGTGTCCAGCTGCTACCAGGGCAAAGAAGAATTCCCTGACCGGGAATCGAACCCGGGCCGCGGCGGTGAGAGCGCCGAATCCTAGCCACTAGACCACCAGGGAGAGGTGTGCCCCGTTCTTCCCAGGCTAGCGAGACGAAGTCAATGGCAAATACCCAAGATGGCGTTGATGCACTTTGGAGTGGGCAAATACGGCTTTCTTCCGTCAGAACCAAGGTCTCCAAAATGGGGTGAAGGAGGCACTTCTAGCTACAGCTGGTTAGCAGTGGGTTATCCTAGTCTCTTAACAGCTGGCCGAGTTGACCATGTGGGCCTAAAAGCGCGAAAAGCTTGACAAGGCTCAGCGCAACTGAGAAAACCAGGCCGATGGACGGCGGAGCATTTTTTGGCCCTTAACGAAGCAGAAGCCCAGACGAT
The DNA here is from genome assembly GCF_037356315.1 of Lithobates pipiens. Lineage (NCBI taxonomy): Eukaryota > Metazoa > Chordata > Amphibia > Anura > Ranidae > Lithobates > Lithobates pipiens. Next base: position 242,164,672 of record NW_027507685.1, read on the forward strand.
AGTGTCCAGCTGCTACCAGGGCAAAGAAGAATTCCCTGACCGGGAATCGAACCCGGGCCGCGGCGGTGAGAGCGCCGAATCCTAGCCACTAGACCACCAGGGAGAGGTGTGCCCCGTTCTTCCCAGGCTAGCGAGACGAAGTCAATGGCAAATACCCAAGATGGCGTTGATGCACTTTGGAGTGGGCAAATACGGCTTTCTTCCGTCAGAACCAAGGTCTCCAAAATGGGGTGAAGGAGGCACTTCTAGCTACAGCTGGTTAGCAGTGGGTTATCCTAGTCTCTTAACAGCTGGCCGAGTTGGCCATGTGGGCCTAAAAGCGCGAAAAGCTTGACAAGGCTCAGCGCAACTGAGAAAACCAGGCCGATGGATGGCGGAGCATTTTTTGGCCCTTAACGAAGCAGAAGCCCAGACGATAGTGTCCAGCTGCTACCAGGGCAAAGAAGAATTCCCTGACCGGGAATCGAACCCGGGCCGCGGCGGTGAGAGCGCCGAATCCTAGCCACTAGACCACCAGGGAGAGGTGTGCCCCGTTCTTCCCAGGCTAGCGAGACGAAGTCAATGGCAAATACCCAAGATGGCGTTGATGCACTTTGGAGTGGGCAAATACGGCTTTCTTCCGTCAGAACCAAGGTCTCCAAAATGGGGTGAAGGAGGCACTTCTAGCTACAGCTGGTTAGCAGTGGGTTATCCTAGTCTCTTAACAGCTGGCTGAGTTGACCATGTGGGCCTAAAAGCGCGAAAAGCTTGACAAGGCTCAGCGCAACTGAGAAAACCAGGCCGATGGATGGCGGAGCATTTTTTGGCCCTTAACGAAGCAGAAGCCCAGACGATAGTGTCCAGCTGCTACCAGGGCAAAGAAGAATTCCCTGACCGGGAATCGAACCCGGGCCGCGGCGGTGAGAGCGCCGAATCCTAGCCACTAGACCACCAGGGAGAGGTGTGCCCCGTTTTTCCCAGGCTAGCGAGACGAAGTCAATGGCAAATACCCAAGATGGCGTTGATGCACTTTGGAGTGGGCAAATACGGCTTTCTTCCGTCAGAACCAAGGTCTCCAAAATGGGGTGAAGGAGGCACTTCTAGCTACAGCTGGTTAGCAGTGGGTTATCCTAGTCTCTTAACAGCTGGCCGAGTTGGCCATGTGGGCCTAAAAGCGCGAAAAGCTTGACAAGGCTCAGCGGAACTGAGAAAACCAGGCCGATGGATGGCGGAGCATTTTTTGGCCCTTAACGAAGCAGAAGCCCAGACGATAGTGTCCAGCTGCTACCAGGGCAAAGAAGAATTCCCTGACCGGGAATCGAACCCGGGCTGCGGCGGTGAGAGCGCCGAATCCTAGCCACTAGACCACCAGGGAGAGGTGTGCCCTGTTCTTCCCAGGCTAGCGAGACGAAGTCAATGGCAAATACCCAAGATGGCGTTGATGCACTTTGGAGTGGGCAAATACGGCTTTCTTCCGTCAGAACCAAGGTCTCCAAAATGGGGTGAAGGAGGCACTTCTAGCTACAGCTGGTTAGCAGTGGGTTATCCTAGTCTCTTAACAGCTGGCCGAGATGACCATGTGGGCCTAAAAGCGCGAAAAGCTTGACAAGGCTCAGCGCAACTGAGAAAACCAGGCCGATGGATGGCGGAGCATTTTTTGGCCCTTAACGAAGCAGAAGCCCAGACGATAGTGTCCAGCTGCTACCAGGGCAAAGAAGAATTCCCTGACCGGGAATCGAACCCGGGCCGCGGCGGTGAGAGCGCCGAATCCTAGCCACTAGACCACCAGGGAGAGGTGTGCCCCGTTTTTCCCAGGCTAGCGAGACGAAGTCAATGGCAAATACCCAAGATGGCGTTGATGCACTTTGGAGTGGGCAAATACGGCTTTCTTCCGTCAGAACCAAGGTCTCCAAAATGGGGTGAAGGAGGCACTTCTAGCTACAGCTGGTTAGCAGTGGGTTATCCTAGTCTCTTAACAGCTGGCCGAGTTGGCCATGTGGGCCTAAAAGCGCGAAAAGCTTGACAAGGCTCAGCGGAACTGAGAAAACCAGGCCGATGGATGGCGGAGCATTTTTTGGCCCTTAACGAAGCAGAAGCCCAGACGATAGTGTCCAGCTGCTACCAGGGCAAAGAAGAATTCCCTGACCGGGAATCGAACCCGGGCTGCGGCGGTGAGAGCGCCGAATCCTAGCCACTAGACCACCAGGGAAAGGTGTGCCCCGTTCTTCCCAGGCTAGCGAGATGAAGTCAATGGCAAATACCCAAGATGGCGTTGATGCACTTTGGAGTGGGCAAATACGGCTTTCTTCCGTCAGAACCAAGGTCTCCAAAATGGGGTGAAGGAGGCACTTCTAGCTACAGCTGGTTAGCAGTGGGTTATCCTAGTCTCTTAACAGCTGGCCGAGTTGGCCATGTGGGCCTAAAAGCGCGAAAAGCTTGACAAGGCTCAGCGCAACTGAGAAAACCAGGCCGATGGATGGCGGAGCATTTTTTGGCCCTTAACGAAGCAGAAGCCCAGACGATAGTGTCCAGCTGCTACCAGGGCAAAGAAGAATTCCCTGACCGGGAATCGAACCCGGGCCGCGGCGGTGAGAGCGCCGAATCCTAGCCACTAGACCACCAGGGAGAGGTGTGCCCCGTTCTTCCCAGGCTAGCGAGACGAAGTCAATGGCAAATACCCAAGATGGCGTTGATGCACTTTGGAGTGGGCAAATACGGCTTTCTTCCGTCAGAACCAAGGTCTCCAAAATGGGGTGAAGGAGGCACTTCTAGCTACAGCTGGTTAGCAGTGGGTTATCCTAGTCTCTTAACAGCTGGCCGAGTTGACCATGTGGGCCTAAAAGCGCGAAAAGCTTGACAAGGCTCAGCGCAACTGAGAAAACCAGGCCGATGGATGGCGGAGCATTTTTTGGCCCTTAACGAAGCAGAAGCCCAGACGATAGTGTCCAGCTGCTACCAGGGCAAAGAAGAATTCCCTGACCGGGAATCGAACCCGGGCCGCGGCGGTGAGAGCGCCGAATCCTAGCCACTAGACCACCAGGGAGAGGTGTGCCCCGTTCTTCCCAGGCTAGCGAGACGAAGTCAATGGCAAATACCCAAGATGGCGTTGATGCACTTTGGAGTGGGCAAATACGGCTTTCTTCCGTCAGAACCAAGGTCTCCAAAATGGGGTGAAGGAGGCACTTCTAGCTACAGCTGGTTAGCAGTGGGTTATCCTAGTCTCTTAACAGCTGGCCGAGTTGACCATGTGGGCCTAAAAGCGCGAAAAGCTTGACAAGGCTCAGCGCAACTGAGAAAACCAGGCCGATGGATGGCGGAGCATTTTTTGGCCCTTAACGAAGCAGAAGCCCAGACGATAGTGTCCAGCTGCTACCAGGGCAAAGAAGAATTCCCTGACCGGGAATCGAACCCGGGCCGCGGCGGTGAGAGCGCCGAATCCTAGCCACTAGACCACCAGGGAGAGGTGTGCCCAGTTCTTCCCAGGCTAGCGAGACGAAGTCAATGGCAAATACCCAAGATGGCGTTGATGCACTTTGGAGTGGGCAAATACGGCTTTCTTCCGTCAGAACCAAGGTCTCCAAAATGGGGTGAAGGAGGCACTTCTAGCTACAGCTGGTTAGCAGTGGGTTATCCTAGTCTCTTAACAGCTGGCCGAGTTGGCCATGTGGGCCTAAAAGCGCGAAAAGCTTGACAAGGCTCAGCGCAACTGAGAAAACCAGGCCGATGGATGGCGGAGCATTTTTTGGCCCTTAACGAAGCAGAAGCCCAGACGATAGTGTCCAGCTGCTACCAGGGCAAAGAAGAATTCCCTGACCGGGAATCGAACCCGGGCCGCGGCGGTGAGAGCACCGAATCCTAGCCACTAGACCACCAGGGAGAGGTGTGCCCTGTTCTTCCCAGGCTAGCAAGACGAAGTCAATGGCAAATACCCAAGATGGCGTTGATGCACTTTGGAGTGGGCAAATACGGCTTTCTTCCGTCAGAACCAAGGTCTCCAAAATGGGGTGAAGGAGGCACTTCTAGCTACAGCTGGTTAGCAGTGGGTTATCCTAGTCTCTTAACAGCTGGCCGAGTTGGCCATGTGGGTGTAAAAGCGCGAAAAGCTTGACAAGGCTCAGCGGAACTGAGAAAACCAGGCCGATGGATGGCGGAGCATTTTTTGGCCCTTAACGAAGCAGAAGCCCAGACGATAGTGTCCAGCTGCTACCAGGGCAAAGAAGAATTCCCTGACCGGGAATCGAACCCGGGCCGCGGCGGTGAGAGCGCCGAATCCTAGCCACTAGACCACCAGGGAGAGGTGTGCCCTGTTCTTCCCAGGCTAGCAAGACGAAGTCAATGGCAAATACCCAAGATGGCGTTGATGCACTTTGGAGTGGGCAAATACGGCTTTCTTCCGTCAGAACCAAGGTCTCCAAAATGGGGTGAAGGAGGCACTTCTAGCTACAGCTGGTTAGCAGTGGGTTATCCTAGTCTCTTAACAGCTGGCCGAGTTGGCCATGTGGGCCTAAAAGCGCGAAAAGCTTGACAAGGCTCAGCGGAACTGAGAAAACCAGGCCGATGGATGGCGGAGCATTTTTTGGCCCTTAACGAAGCAGAAGCCCAGACGATAGTGTCCAGCTGCTACCAGGGCAAAGAAGAATTCCCTGACCGGGAATCGAACCCGGGCTGCGGCGGTGAGAGCGCCGAATCCTAGCCACTAGACCACCAGGGAGAGGTGTGCCCCGTTCTTCCCAGGCTAGCGAGACGAAGTCAATGGCAAATACCCAAGATGGCGTTGATGCACTTTGGAGTGGGCAAATACGGCTTTCTTCCGTCAGAACCAAGGTCTCCAAAATGGGGTGAAGGAGGCACTTCTAGCTACAGCTGGTTAGCAGTGGGTTATCCTAGTCTCTTAACAGCTGGCCGAGTTGACCATGTGGGCCTAAAAGCGCGAAAAGCTTGACAAGGCTCAGCGCAACTGAGAAAACCAGGCCGATGGATGGCGGAGCATTTTTTGGCCCTTAACGAAGCAGAAGCCCAGACGATAGTGTCCAGCTGCTACCAGGGCAAAGAAGAATTCCCTGACCGGGAATCGAACCCGGGCCGCGGCGGTGAGAGCGCCGAATCCTAGCCACTAGACCACCAGGGAGAGGTGTGCCCCGTTTTTCCCAGGCTAGCGAGACGAAGTCAATGGCAAATACCCAAGATGGCGTTGATGCACTTTGGAGTGGGCAAATACGGCTTTCTTCCGTCAGAACCAAGGTCTCCAAAATGGGGTGAAGGAGGCACTTCTAGCTACAGCTGGTTAGCAGTGGGTTATCCTAGTCTCTTAACAGCTGGCCGAGTTGGCCATGTGGGCCTAAAAGCGCGAAAAGCTTGACAAGGCTCAGCGCAACTGAGAAAACCAGGCCGATGGATGGCGGAGCATTTTTTGGCCCTTAACGAAGCAGAAGCCCAGACGATAGTGTCCAGCTGCTACCAGGGCAAAGAAGAATTCCCTGACCGGGAATCGAACCCGGGCTGCGGCGGTGAGAGCGCCGAATCCTAGCCACTAGACCACCAGGGAGAGGTGTGCCCTGTTCTTCCCAGGCTAGCGAGACGAAGTCAATGGCAAATACCCAAGATGGCGTTGATGCACTTTGGAGTGGGCAAATACGGCTTTCTTCCGTCAGAACCAAGGTCTCCAAAATGGGGTGAAGGAGGCACTTCTAGCTACAGCTGGTTAGCAGTGGGTTATCCTAGTCTCTTAACAGCTGGCCGAGTTGACCATGTGGGCCTAAAAGCGCGAAAAGCTTGACAAGGCTCAGCGCAACTGAGAAAACCAGGCCGATGGATGGCGGAGCATTTTTTGGCCCTTAACGAAGCAGAAGCCCAGACGATAGTGTCCAGCTGCTACCAGGGCAAAGAAGAATTCCCTGACCGGGAATCGAACCCGGGCCGCGGCGGTGAGAGCGCCGAATCCTAGCCACTAGACCACCAGGGAGAGGTGTGCCCCGTTCTTCCCAGGCTAGCGAGACGAAGTCAATGGCAAATACCCAAGATGGCGTTGATGCACTTTGGAGTGGGCAAATACGGCTTTCTTCCGTCAGAACCAAGGTCTCCAAAATGGGGTGAAGGAGGCACTTCTAGCTACAGCTGGTTAGCAGTGGGTTATCCTAGTCTCTTAACAGCTGGCCGAGTTGACCATGTGGGCCTAAAAGCGCGAAAAGCTTGACAAGGCTCAGCGCAACTGAGAAAACCAGGCCGATGGATGGCGGAGCATTTTTTGGCCCTTAACGAAGCAGAAGCCCAGACGATAGTGTCCAGCTGCTACCAGGGCAAAGAAGAATTCCCTGACCGGGAATCGAACCCGGGCCGCGGCGGTGAGAGCACCGAATCCTAGCCACTAGACCACCAGGGAGAGGTGTGCCCTGTTCTTCCCAGGCTAGCAAGACGAAGTCAATGGCAAATACCCAAGATGGCGTTGATGCACTTTGGAGTGGGCAAATACGGCTTTCTTCCGTCAGAACCAAGGTCTCCAAAATGGGGTGAAGGAGGCACTTCTAGCTACAGCTGGTTAGCAGTGGGTTATCCTAGTCTCTTAACAGCTGGCCGAGTTGGCCATGTGGGTGTAAAAGCGCGAAAAGCTTGACAAGGCTCAGCGGAACTGAGAAAACCAGGCCGATGGATGGCGGAGCATTTTTTGGCCCTTAACGAAGCAGAAGCCCAGACGATAGTGTCCAGCTGCTACCAGGGCAAAGAAGAATTCCCTGACCGGGAATCGAACCCGGGCCGCGGCGGTGAGAGCGCCGAATCCTAGCCACTAGACCACCAGGGAGAGGTGTGCCCCGTTCTTCCCAGGCTAGCGAGACGAAGTCAATGGCAAATACCCAAGATGGCGTTGATGCACTTTGGAGTGGGCAAATACGGCTTTCTTCCGTCAGAACCAAGGTCTCCAAAATGGGGTGAAGGAGGCACTTCTAGCTACAGCTGGTTAGCAGTGGGTTATCCTAGTCTCTTAACAGCTGGCCGAGTTGACCATGTGGGCCTAAAAGCGCGAAAAGCTTGACAAGGCTCAGCGCAACTGAGAAAACCAGGCCGATGGATGGCGGAGCATTTTTTGGCCCTTAACGAAGCAGAAGCCCAGACGATAGTGTCCAGCTGCTACCAGGGCAAAGAAGAATTCCCTGACCGGGAATCGAACCCGGGCCGCGGCGGTGAGAGCGCCGAATCCTAGCCACTAGACCACCAGGGAGAGGTGTGCCCCGTTCTTCCCAGGCTAGCGAGACGAAGTCAATGGCAAATACCCAAGATGGCGTTGATGCACTTTGGAGTGGGCAAATACGGCTTTCTTCCGTCAGAACCAAGGTCTCCAAAATGGGGTGAAGGAGGCACTTCTAGCTACAGCTGGTTAGCAGTGGGTTATCCTAGTCTCTTAACAGCTGGCCGAGTTGACCATGTGGGCCTAAAAGCGCGAAAAGCTTGACAAGGCTCAGCGCAACTGAGAAAACCAGGCCGATGGATGGCGGAGCATTTTTTGGCCCTTAACGAAGCAGAAGCCCAGACGATAGTGTCCAGCTGCTACCAGGGCAAAGAAGAATTCCCTGACCGGGAATCGAACCCGGGCCGCGGCAGTGAGAGCGCCGAATCCTAGCCACTAGACCACCAGGGAGAGGTGTGCCCCGTTCTTCCCAGGCTAGCGAGACGAAGTCAATGGCAAATACCCAAGATGGCGTTGATGCACTTTGGAGTGGGCAAATACGGCTTTCTTCCGTCAGAACCAAGGTCTCCAAAATGGGGTGAAGGAGGCACTTCTAGCTACAGCTGGTTAGCAGTGGGTTATCCTAGTCTCTTAACAGCTGGCCGAGTTGGCCATGTGGGCCTAAAAGCGCGAAAAGCTTGACAAGGCTCAGCGGAACTGAGAAAACCAGGCCGATGGATGGCGGAGCATTTTTTGGCCCTTAACGAAGCAGAAGCCCAGACGATAGTGTCCAGCTGCTACCAGGGCAAAGAAGAATTCCCTGACCGGGAATCAAACCCGGGCCGCGGCGGTGAGAGCGCTGAATCCTAGCCACTAGACCACCAGGGAGAGGTGTGCCCTGTTCTTCCCAGGCTAGCGAGACGAAGTCAATGGCAAATACCCAAGATGGCGTTGATGCACTTTGGAGTGGGCAAATACGGCTTTCTTCCGTCAGAACCAAGGTCTCCAAAATGGGGTGAAGGAGGCACTTCTAGCTACAGCTGGTTAGCAGTGGGTTATCCTAGTCTCTTAACAGCTGGCCGAGTTGGCCATGTGGGTGTAAAAGCGCGAAAAGCTTGACAAGGCTCAGCGGAACTGAGAAAACCAGGCCGATGGATGGCGGAGCATTTTTTGGCCCTTAACGAAGCAGAAGCCCAGACGATAGTGTCCAGCTGCTACCAGGGCAAAGAAGAATTCCCTGACCGGGAATCGAACCCGGGCCGCGGCGGTGAGAGCGCCGAATCCTAGCCACTAGACCACCAGGGAGAGGTGTGCCCCGTTCTTCCCAGGCTAGCGAGACGAAGTCAATGGCAAATACCCAAGATGGCGTTGATGCACTTTGGAGTGGGCAAATACGGCTTTCTTCCGTCAGAACCAAGGTCTCCAAAATGGGGTGAAGGAGGCACTTCTAGCTACAGCTGGTTAGCAGTGGGTTATCCTAGTCTCTTAACAGCTGGCCGAGTTGACCATGTGGGCCTAAAAGCGCGAAAAGCTTGACAAGGCTCAGCGCAACTGAGAAAACCAGGCCGATGGATGGCGGAGCATTTTTTGGCCCTTAACGAAGCAGAAGCCCAGACGATAGTGTCCAGCTGCTACCAGGGCAAAGAAGAATTCCCTGACCGGGAATCGAACCCGGGCCGCGGCGGTGAGAGCACCGAATCCTAGCCACTAGACCACCAGGGAGAGGTGTGCCCCGTTCTTCCCAGGCTAGCGAGACGAAGTCAATGGCAAATACCCAAGATGGCGTTGATGCACTTTGGAGTGGGCAAATACGGCTTTCTTCCGTCAGAACCAAGGTCTCCAAAATGGGGTGAAGGAGGCACTTCTAGCTACAGCTGGTTAGCAGTGGGTTATCCTAGTCTCTTAACAGCTGGCCGAGTTGGCCATGTGGGCCTAAAAGCGCGAAAAGCTTGACAAGGCTCAGCGCAACTGAGAAAACCAGGCCGATGGATGGCGGAGCATTTTTTGGCCCTTAACGAAGCAGAAGCCCAGACGATAGTGTCCAGCTGCTACCAGGGCAAAGAAGAATTCCCTGACCGGGAATCGAACCCGGGCCGCGGCGGTGAGAGCGCCGAATCCTAGCCACTAGACCACCAGGGAGAGGTGTGCCCCGTTCTTCCCAGGCTAGCGAGACGAAGTCAATGGCAAATACCCAAGATGGCGTTGATGCACTTTGGAGTGGGCAAATACGGCTTTCTTCCGTCAGAACCAAGGTCTCCAAAATGGGGTGAAGGAGGCACTTCTAGCTACAGCTGGTTAGCAGTGGGTTATCCTAGTCTCTTAACAGCTGGCCGAGTTGACCATGTGGGCCTAAAAGCGCGAAAAGCTTGACAAGGCTCAGCGCAACTGAGAAAACCAGGCCGATGGATGGCGGAGCATTTTTTGGCCCTTAACGAAGCAGAAGCCCAGACGATAGTGTCCAGCTGCTACCAGGGCAAAGAAGAATTCCCTGACCGGGAATCGAACCCGGGCCGCGGCGGTGAGAGCGCCGAATCCTAGCCACTAGACCACCAGGGAGAGGTGTGCCCAGTTCTTCCCAGGCTAGCGAGACGAAGTCAATGGCAAATACCCAAGATGGCGTTGATGCACTTTGGAGTGGGCAAATACGGCTTTCTTCCGTCAGAACCAAGGTCTCCAAAATGGGGTGAAGGAGGCACTTCTAGCTACAGCTGGTTAGCAGTGGGTTATCCTAGTCTCTTAACAGCTGGCCGAGTTGGCCATGTGGGCCTAAAAGCGCGAAAAGCTTGACAAGGCTCAGCGCAACTGAGAAAACCAGGCCGATGGATGGCGGAGCATTTTTTGGCCCTTAACGAAGCAGAAGCCCAGACGATAGTGTCCAGCTGCTACCAGGGCAAAGAAGAATTCCCTGACCGGGAATCGAACCCGGGCCGCGGCGGTGAGAGCACCGAATCCTAGCCACTAGACCACCAGGGAGAGGTGTGCCCTGTTCTTCCCAGGCTAGCAAGACGAAGTCAATGGCAAATACCCAAGATGGCGTTGATGCACTTTGGAGTGGGCAAATACGGCTTTCTTCCGTCAGAACCAAGGTCTCCAAAATGGGGTGAAGGAGGCACTTCTAGCTACAGCTGGTTAGCAGTGGGTTATCCTAGTCTCTTAACAGCTGGCCGAGTTGGCCATGTGGGTGTAAAAGCGCGAAAAGCTTGACAAGGCTCAGCGGAACTGAGAAAACCAGGCCGATGGATGGCGGAGCATTTTTTGGCCCTTAACGAAGCAGAAGCCCAGACGATAGTGTCCAGCTGCTACCAGGGCAAAGAAGAATTCCCTGACCGGGAATCGAACCCGGGCCGCGGCGGTGAGAGCGCCGAATCCTAGCCACTAGACCACCAGGGAGAGGTGTGCCCCGTTCTTCCCAGGCTAGCGAGACGAAGTCAATGGCAAATACCCAAGATGGCGTTGATGCACTTTGGAGTGGGCAAATACGGCTTTCTTCCGTCAGAACCAAGGTCTCCAAAATGGGGTGAAGGAGGCACTTCTAGCTACAGCTGGTTAGCAGTGGGTTATCCTAGTCTCTTAACAGCTGGCCGAGTTGACCATGTGGGCCTAAAAGCGCGAAAAGCTTGACAAGGCTCAGCGCAACTGAGAAAACCAGGCCGATGGATGGCGGAGCATTTTTTGGCCCTTAACGAAGCAGAAGCCCAGACGATAGTGTCCAGCTGCTACCAGGGCAAAGAAGAATTCCCTGACCGGGAATCGAACCCGGGCCGCGGCAGTGAGAGCGCCGAATCCTAGCCACTAGACCACCAGGGAGAGGTGTGCCCCGTTCTTCCCAGGCTAGCGAGACGAAGTCAATGGCAAATACCCAAGATGGCGTTGATGCACTTTGGAGTGGGCAAATACGGCTTTCTTCCGTCAGAACCAAGGTCTCCAAAATGGGGTGAAGGAGGCACTTCTAGCTACAGCTGGTTAGCAGTGGGTTATCCTAGTCTCTTAACAGCTGGCCGAGTTGGCCATGTGGGCCTAAAAGCGCGAAAAGCTTGACAAGGCTCAGCGCAACTGAGAAAACCAGGCCGATGGATGGCGGAGCATTTTTTGGCCCTTAACGAAGCAGAAGCCCAGACGATAGTGTCCAGCTGCTACCAGGGCAAAGAAGAATTCCCTGACCGGGAATCGAACCCGGGCCGCGGCGGTGAGAGCGCTGAATCCTAGCCACTAGACCACCAGGGAGAGGTGTGCCCTGTTCTTCCCAGGCTAGCGAGACGAAGTCAATGGCAAATACCCAAGATGGCGTTGATGCACTTTGGAGTGGGCAAATACGGCTTTCTTCCGTCAGAACCAAGGTCTCCAAAATGGGGTGAAGGAGGCACTTCTAGCTACAGCTGGTTAGCAGTGGGTTATCCTAGTCTCTTAACAGCTGGCCGAGTTGGCCATGTGGGTGTAAAAGCGCGAAAAGCTTGACAAGGCTCAGCGGAACTGAGAAAACCAGGCCGATGGATGGCGGAGCATTTTTTGGCCCTTAACGAAGCAGAAGCCCAGACGATAGTGTCCAGCTGCTACCAGGGCAAAGAAGAATTCCCTGACCGGGAATCGAACCCGGGCCGCGGCGGTGAGAGCGCCGAATCCTAGCCACTAGACCACCAGGGAGAGGTGTGCCCCGTTCTTCCCAGGCTAGCGAGACGAAGTCAATGGCAAATACCCAAGATGGCGTTGATGCACTTTGGAGTGGGCAAATACGGCTTTCTTCCGTCAGAACCAAGGTCTCCAAAATGGGGTGAAGGAGGCACTTCTAGCTACAGCTGGTTAGCAGTGGGTTATCCTAGTCTCTTAACAGCTGGCCGAGTTGACCATGTGGGCCTAAAAGCGCGAAAAGCTTGACAAGGCTCAGCGCAACTGAGAAAACCAGGCCGATGGATGGCGGAGCATTTTTTGGCCCTTAACGAAGCAGAAGCCCAGACGATAGTGTCCAGCTGCTACCAGGGCAAAGAAGAATTCCCTGACCGGGAATCGAACCCAGGCCGCGGCGGTGAGAGCGCCGAATCCTAGCCACTAGACCACCAGGGAGAGGTGTGCCCTGTTTTTCCCAGGCTAGCGAGACGAAGTCAATGGCAAATACCCAAGATGGCGTTGATGCACTTTGGAGTGGGCAAATACGGCTTTCTTCCGTCAGAACCAAGGTCTCCAAAATGGGGTGAAGGAGGCACTTCTAGCTACAGCTGGTTAGCAGTGGGTTATCCTAGTCTCTTAACAGCTGGCCGAGTTGGCCATGTGGGCCTAAAAGCGCGAAAAGCTTGACAAGGCTCAGCGGAACTGAGAAAACCAGGCCGATGGATGGCGGAGCATTTTTTGGCCCTTAACGAAGCAGAAGCCCAGACGATAGTGTCCAGCTGCTACCAGGGCAAAGAAGAATTCCCTGACCGGGAATCGAACCCGGGCCGCGGCGGTGAGAGCGCCGAATCCTAGCCACTAGACCACCAGGGAGAGGTGTGCCCCGTTTTTCCCAGGCTAGCGAGACGAAGTCAATGGCAAATACCCAAGATGGCGTTGATGCACTTTGGAGTGGGCAAATACGGCTTTCTTCCGTCAGAACCAAGGTCTCCAAAATGGGGTGAAGGAGGCACTTCTAGCTACAGCTGGTTAGCAGTGGGTTATCCTAGTCTCTTAACAGCTGGCCGAGTTGGCCATGTGGGCCTAAAAGCGCGAAAAGCTTGACAAGGCTCAGCGGAACTGAGAAAACCAGGCCGATGGATGGCGGAGCATTTTTTGGCCCTTAACGAAGCAGAAGCCCAGACGATAGTGTCCAGCTGCTACCAGGGCAAAGAAGAATTCCCTGACCGGAAATCGAACCCGGGCTGCGGCGGTGAGAGCGCCGAATCCTAGCCACTAGACCACCAGGGAGAGGTGTGCCCTGTTCTTCCCAGGCTAGCGAGACGAAGTCAATGGCAAATACCCAAGATGGCGTTGATGCACTTTGGAGTGGGCAAATACGGCTTTCTTCCGTCAGAACCAAGGTCTCCAAAATGGGGTGAAGGAGGCACTTCTAGCTACAGCTGGTTAGCAGTGGGTTATCCTAGTCTCTTAACAGCTGGCCGAGTTGACCATGTGGGCCTAAAAGCGCAAAAAGGTTGACAAGGCTCAGCGCAACTGAGAAAACCAGGCCGATGGATGGCGGAGCATTTTTTGGCCCTTAACGAAGCAGAAGCCCAGACGATAGTGTCCAGCTGCTACCAGGGCAAAGAAGAATTCCCTGACCGGGAATCGAACCCGGGCCGCGGCGGTGAGAGCGCCGAATCCTAGCCACTAGACCACCAGGGAGAGGTGTGCCCTGTTCTTCCCAGGCTAGCGAGACGAAGTCAATGGCAAATACCCAAGATGGCGTTGATGCACTTTGGAGTGGGCAAATACGGCTTTCTTCCGTCAGAACCAAGGTCTCCAAAATGGGGTGAAGGAGGCACTTCTAGCTACAGCTGGTTAGCAGTGGGTTATCCTAGTCTCTTAACAGCTGGCCGAGTTGACCATGTGGGCCTAAAAGCGCGAAAAGCTTGACAAGGCTCAGCGCAACTGAGAAAACCAGGCCGATGGATGGCGGAGCATTTTTTGGCCCTTAACGAAGCAGAAGCCCAGACGATAGTGTCCAGCTGCTACCAGGGCAAAGAAGAATTCCCTGACCGGGAATCGAACCCGGGCCGCGGCGGTGAGAGCGCCGAATCCTAGCCACTAGACCACCAGGGAGAGGTGTGCCCTGTTCTTCCCAGGCTAGCGAGACGAAGTCAATGGCAAATACCCAAGATGGCGTTGATGCACTTTGGAGTGGGCAAATACGGCTTTCTTCCGTCAGAACCAAGGTCTCCAAAATGGGGTGAAGGAGGCACTTCTAGCTACAGCTGGTTAGCAGTGGGTTATCCTAGTCTCTTAACAGCTGGCCGAGTTGGCCATGTGGGCCTAAAAGCACGAAAAGCTTGACAAGGCTCAGCGCAACTGAGAAAACCAGGCCGATGGATGGCGGAGCATTTTTTGGCCCTTAACGAAGCAGAAGCCCAGACGATAGTGTCCAGCTGCTACCAGGGCAAAGAAGAATTCCCTGACCGGGAATCGAACCCGGGCCGCGGCGGTGAGAGCGCCGAATCCTAGCCACTAGACCACCAGGGAGAGGTGTGCCCTGTTCTTCCCAGGCTAGCAAGACGAAGTCAATGGCAAATACCCAAGATGGCGTTGATGCACTTTGGAGTGGGCAAATACGGCTTTCTTCCGTCAGAACCAAGGTCTCCAAAATGGGGTGAAGGAGGCACTTCTAGCTACAGCTGGTTAGCAGTGGGTTATCCTAGTCTCTTAACAGCTGGCCGAGTTGGCCATGTGGGTGTAAAAGCGCGAAAAGCTTGACAAGGCTCAGCGGAACTGAGAAAACCAGGCCGATGGATGGCGGAGCATTTTTTGGCCCTTAACGAAGCAGAAGCCCAGACGATAGTGTCCAGCTGCTACCAGGGCAAAGAAGAATTCCCTGACCGGGAATCGAACCCGGGCCGCGGCGGTGAGAGCGCCGAATCCTAGCCACTAGACCACCAGGGAGAGGTGTGCCCCGTTCTTCCCAGGCTAGCGAGACGAAGTCAATGGCAAATACCCAAGATGGCGTTGATGCACTTTGGAGTGGGCAAATACGGCTTTCTTCCGTCAGAACCAAGGTCTCCAAAATGGGGTGAAGGAGGCACTTCTAGCTACAGCTGGTTAGCAGTGGGTTATCCTAGTCTCTTAACAGCTGGCCGAGTTGACCATGTGGGCCTAAAAGCGCGAAAAGCTTGACAAGGCTCAGCGCAACTGAGAAAACCAGGCCGATGGATGGCGGAGCATTTTTTGGCCCTTAACGAAGCAGAAGCCCAGACGATAGTGTCCAGCTGCTACCAGGGCAAAGAAGAATTCCCTGACCGGGAATCGAACCCGGGCCGCGGCGGTGAGAGCGCCGAATCCTAGCCACTAGACCACCCGGGAGAGGTGTGCCCCGTTTTTCCCAGGCTAGCGAGACGAAGTCAATGGCAAATACCCAAGATGGCGTTGATGCACTTTGGAGTGGGCAAATACGGCTTTCTTCCGTCAGAACCAAGGTCTCCAAAATGGGGTGAAGGAGGCACTTCTAGCTACAGCTGGTTAGCAGTGGGTTATCCTAGTCTCTTAACAGCTGGCCGAGTTGGCCATGTGGGCCTAAAAGCGCGAAAAGCTTGACAAGGCTCAGCGGAACTGAGAAAACCAGGCCGATGGATGGCGGAGCATTTTTTGGCCCTTAACGAAGCAGAAGCCCAGACGATAGTGTCCAGCTGCTACCAGGGCAAAGAAGAATTCCCTGACCGGGAATCGAACCCGGGCCGCGGCGGTGAGAGCGCCGAATCCTAGCCACTAGACCACCAGGGAGAGGTGTGCCCTGTTCTTCCCAGGCTAGCGAGACGAAGTCAATGGCAAATACCCAAGATGGCGTTGATGCACTTTGGAGTGGGCAAATACGGCTTTCTTCCGTCAGAACCAAGGTCTCCAAAATGGGGTGAAGGAGGCACTTCTAGCTACAGCTGGTTAGCAGTGGGTTATCCTAGTCTCTTAACAGCTGGCCGAGTTGACCATGTGGGCCTAAAAGCGCGAAAAGCTTGACAAGGCTCAGCGCAACTGAGAAAACCAGGCCGATGGATGGCGGAGCATTTTTTGGCCCTTAACGAAGCAGAAGCCCAGACGATAGTGTCCAGCTGCTACCAGGGCAAAGAAGAATTCCCTGACCGGGAATCGAACCCGGGCCGCGGCGGTGAGAGCGCCGAATCCTAGCCACTAGACCACCAGGGAGAGGTGTGCCCCGTTCTTCCCAGGCTAGCGAGACGAAGTCAATGGCAAATACCCAAGATGGCGTTGATGCACTTTGGAGTGGGCAAATACGGCTTTCTTCCGTCAGAACCAAGGTCTCCAAAATGGGGTGAAGGAGGCACTTCTAGCTACAGCTGGTTAGCAGTGGGTTATCCTAGTCTCTTAACAGCTGGCCGAGTTGACCATGTGGGCCTAAAAGCGCGAAAAGCTTGACAAGGCTCAGCGCAACTGAGAAAACCAGGCCGATGGATGGCGGAGCATTTTTTGGCCCTTAACGAAGCAGAAGCCCAGACGATAGTGTCCAGCTGCTACCAGGGCAAAGAAGAATTCCCTGACCGGGAATCGAACCCGGGCCGCGGCGGTGAGAGCGCCGAATCCTAGCCACTAGACCACCAGGGAGAGGTGTGCCCCGTTTTTCCCAGGCTAGCGAGACGAAGTCAATGGCAAATACCCAAGATGGCGTTGATGCACTTTGGAGTGGGCAAATACGGCTTTCTTCCGTCAGAACCAAGGTCTCCAAAATGGGGTGAAGGAGGCACTTCTAGCTACAGCTGGTTAGCAGTGGGTTATCCTAGTCTCTTAACAGCTGGCCGAGTTGGCCATGTGGGCCTAAAAGCGCGAAAAGCTTGACAAGGCTCAGCGGAACTGAGAAAACCAGGCCGATGGACGGCGGAGCATTTTTTGGCCCTTAACGAAGCAGAAGTCCAGACGATAGTGTCCAGCTGCTACCAGGGCAAAGAAGAATTCCCTGACCGGGAATCGAACCCGGGCCGCGGCGGTGAGAGCGCCGAATCCTAGCCACTAGACCACCAGGGAGAGGTGTGCCCCGTTCTTCCCAGGCTAGCGAGACGAAGTCAATGGCAAATACCCAAGATGGCGTTGATGCACTTTGGAGTGGGCAAATACGGCTTTCTTCCGTCAGAACCAAGGTCTCCAAAATGGGGTGAAGGAGGCACTTCTAGCTACAGCTGGTTAGCAGTGGGTTATCCTAGTCTCTTAACAGCTGGCCGAGTTGACCATGTGGGCCTAAAAGCGCGAAAAGCTTGACAAGGCTCAGCGCAACTGAGAAAACCAGGCCGATGGATGGCGGAGCATTTTTTGGCCCTTAACGAAGCAGAAGCCCAGACGATAGTGTCCAGCTGCTACCAGGGCAAAGAAGAATTCCCTGACCGGGAATCGAACCCGGGCCGCGGCGGTGAGAGCGCCGAATCCTAGCCACTAGACCACCAGGGAGAGGTGTGCCCCGTTCTTCCCAGGCTAGCGAGACGAAGTCAATGGCAAATACCCAAGATGGCGTTGATGCACTTTGGAGTGGGCAAATACGGCTTTCTTCCGTCAGAACCAAGGTCTCCAAAATGGGGTGAAGGAGGCACTTCTAGCTACAGCTGGTTAGCAGTGGGTTATCCTAGTCTCTTAACAGCTGGCCGAGTTGGCCATGTGGGCCTAAAAGCGCGAAAAGCTTGACAAGGCTCAGCGCAACTGAGAAAACCAGGCCGATGGATGGCGGAGCATTTTTTGGCCCTTAACGAAGCAGAAGCCCAGACGATAGTGTCCAGCTGCTACCAGGGCAAAGAAGAATTCCCTGACCGGGAATCGAACCCGGGCCGCGGCGGTGAGAGCGCCGAATCCTAGCCACTAGACCACCAGGGAGAGGTGTGCCCTGTTCTTCCCAGGCTAGCAAGACGAAGTCAATGGCAAATACCCAAGATGGCGTTGATGCACTTTGGAGTGGGCAAATACGGCTTTCTTCCGTCAGAACCAAGGTCTCCAAAATGGGGTGAAGGAGGCACTTCTAGCTACAGCTGGTTAGCAGTGGGTTATCCTAGTCTCTTAACAGCTGGCCGAGTTGGCCATGTGGGTGTAAAAGCGCGAAAAGCTTGACAAGGCTCAGCGGAACTGAGAAAACCAGGCCGATGGATGGCGGAGCATTTTTTGGCCCTTAACGAAGCAGAAGCCCAGACGATAGTGTCCAGCTGCTACCAGGGCAAAGAAGAATTCCCTGACCGGGAATCAAACCCGGGCCGCGGCGGTGAGAGCGCCGAATCCTAGCCACTAGACCACCAGGGAGAGGTGTGCCCCGTTCTTCCCAGGCTAGCGAGACGAAGTCAATGGCAAATACCCAAGATGGCGTTGATGCACTTTGGAGTGGGCAAATACGGCTTTCTTCCGTCAGAACCAAGGTCTCCAAAATGGGGTGAAGGAGGCACTTCTAGCTACAGCTGGTTAGCAGTGGGTTATCCTAGTCTCTTAACAGCTGGCCGAGTTGACCATGTGGGCCTAAAAGCGCGAAAAGCTTGACAAGGCTCAGCGCAACTGAGAAAACCAGGCCGATGGATGGCGGAGCATTTTTTGGCCCTTAACGAAGCAGAAGCCCAGACGATAGTGTCCAGCTGCTACCAGGGCAAAGAAGAATTCCCTGACCGGGAATCGAACCCGGGCCGCGGCGGTGAGAGCGCCGAATCCTAGCCACTAGACCACCAGGGAGAGGTGTGCCTCGTTCTTCCCAGGCTAGCGAGACGAAGTCAATGGCAAATACCCAAGATGGCGTTGATGCCCTTTGGAGTGGGCAAATACGGCTTTCTTCCGTCAGAACCAAGGTCTCCAAAATGGGGTGAAGGAGGCACTTCTAGCTACAGCTGGTTAGCAGTGGGTTATCCTAGTCTCTTAACAGCTGGCCGAGTTGGCCATGTGGGCCTAAAAGCGCGAAAAGCTTGACAAGGCTCAGCGCAACTGAGAAAACCAGGCCGATGGATGGCGGAGCATTTTTTGGCCCTTAACGAAGCAGAAGCCCAGACGATAGTGTCCAGCTGCTACCAGGGCAAAGAAGAATTCCCTGACCGGGAATCGAACCCGGGCCGCGGCGCTGAGAGCGCCGAATCCTAGCCACTAGACCACCAGGGAGAAGTGTGCCCTGTTCTTCCCAGGCTAGCAAGACGAAGTCAATGGCAAATACCCAAGATGGCGTTGATGCACTTTGGAGTGGGCAAATACGGCTTTCTTCCGTCAGAACCAAGGTCTCCAAAATGGGGTGAAGGAGGCACTTCTAGCTACAGCTGGTTAGCAGTGGGTTATCCTAGTCTCTTAACAGCTGGCCGAGTTGGCCATGTGGGTGTAAAAGCGCGAAAAGCTTGACAAGGCTCAGCGGAACTGAGAAAACCAGGCCGATGGATGGCGGAGCATTTTTTGGCCCTTAACGAAGCAGAAGCCCAGACGATAGTGTCCAGCTGCCACCAGGGCAAAGAAGAATTCCCTGACCGGGAATCGAACCCGGGCCGCGGCGGTGAGAGCGCCGAATCCTAGCCACTAGACCACCAGGGAGAGGTGTGCCCCGTTCTTCCCAGGCTAGCGAGATGAAGTCAATGGCAAATACCCAAGATGGCGTTGATGCACTTTGGAGTGGGCAAATACGGCTTTCTTCCGTCAGAACCAAGGTCTCCAAAATGGGGTGAAGGAGGCACTTCTAGCTACAGCTGGTTAGCAGTGGGTTATCCTAGTCTCTTAACAGCTGGCCGAGTTGACCATGTGGGCCTAAAAGCGCGAAAAGCTTGACAAGGCTCAGCGCAACTGAGAAAACCAGGCCGATGGATGGCGGAGCATTTTTTGGCCCTTAACGAAGCAGAAGCCCAGACGATAGTGTCCAGCTGCTACCAGGGCAAAGAAGAATTCCCTGACCGGGAATCGAACCCGGGCCGCGGCGGTGAGAGCGCCGAATCCTAGCCACTAGACCACCAGGGAGAGGTGTGCCCCGTTTTTCCCAGGCTAGCGAGACGAAGTCAATGGCAAATACCCAAGATGGCGTTGATGCACTTTGGAGTGGGCAAATACGGCTTTCTTCCGTCAGAACCAAGGTCTCCAAAATGGGGTGAAGGAGGCACTTCTAGCTACAGCTGGTTAGCAGTGGGTTATCCTAGTCTCTTAACAGCTGGCCGAGTTGGCCATGTGGGCCTAAAAGCGCGAAAAGCTTGACAAGGCTCAGCGGAACTGAGAAAACCAGGCCGATGGATGGCGGAGCATTTTTTGGCCCTTAACGAAGCAGAAGCCCAGACGATAGTGTCCAGCTGCTACCAGGGCAAAGAAGAATTCCCTGACCGGGAATCGAACCCGGGCCGCGGCGGTGAGAGCGCCGAATCCTAGCCACTAGACCACCAGGGAGAGGTGTGCCCTGTTCTTCCCAGGCTAGCGAGACGAAGTCAATGGCAAATACCCAAGATGGCGTTGATGCACTTTGGAGTGGGCAAATACGGCTTTCTTCCGTCAGAACCAAGGTCTCCAAAATGGGGTGAAGGAGGCACTTCTAGCTACAGCTGGTTAGCAGTGGGTTATCCTAGTCTCTTAACAGCTGGCCGAGTTGACCATGTGGGCCTAAAAGCGCGAAAAGCTTGACAAGGCTCAGCGCAACTGAGAAAACCAGGCCGATGGATGGCGGAGCATTTTTTGGCCCTTAACGAAGCAGAAGCCCAGACGATAGTGTCCAGCTGCTACCAGGGCAAAGAAGAATTCCCTGACCGGGAATCGAACCCGGGCCGCGGCGGTGAGAGCGCCGAATCCTAGCCACTAGACCACCAGGGAGAGGTGTGCCCCGTTCTTCCCAGGCTAGCGAGACGAAGTCAATGGCAAATACCCAAGATGGCGTTGATGCACTTTGGAGTGGGCAAATACGGCTTTCTTCCGTCAGAACCAAGGTCTCCAAAATGGGGTGAAGGAGGCACTTCTAGCTACAGCTGGTTAGCAGTGGGTTATCCTAGTCTCTTAACAGCTGGCCGAGTTGACCATGTGGGCCTAAAAGCGCGAAAAGCTTGACAAGGCTCAGCGCAACTGAGAAAACCAGGCCGATGGATGGCGGAGCATTTTTTGGCCCTTAACGAAGCAGAAGCCCAGACGATAGTGTCCAGCTGCTACCAGGGCAAAGAAGAATTCCCTGACCGGGAATCGAACCCGGGCCGCGGCGGTGAGAGCGCCGAATCCTAGCCACTAGACCACCAGGGAGAGGTGTGCCCCGTTTTTCCCAGGCTAGCGAGACGAAGTCAATGGCAAATACCCAAGATGGCGTTGATGCACTTTGGAGTGGGCAAATACGGCTTTCTTCCGTCAGAACCAAGGTCTCCAAAATGGGGTGAAGGAGGCACTTCTAGCTACAGCTGGTTAGCAGTGGGTTATCCTAGTCTCTTAACAGCTGGCCGAGTTGGCCATGTGGGCCTAAAAGCGCGAAAAGCTTGACAAGGCTCAGCGGAACTGAGAAAACCAGGCCGATGGACGGCGGAGCATTTTTTGGCCCTTAACGAAGCAGAAGCCCAGACGATAGTGTCCAGCTGCTACCAGGGCAAAGAAGAATTCCCTGACCGGGAATCGAACCCGGGCCGCGGCGGTGAGAGCGCCGAATCCTAGCCACTAGACCACCAGGGAGAGGTGTGCCCCGTTCTTCCCAGGCTAGCGAGACAAAGTCAATGGCAAATACCCAAGATGGCGTTGATGCACTTTGGAGTGGGCAAATACGGCTTTCTTCCGTCAGAACCAAGGTCTCCAAAATGGGGTGAAGGAGGCACTTCTAGCTACAGCTGGTTAGCAGTGGGTTATCCTAGTCTCTTAACAGCTGGCCGAGTTGACCATGTGGGCCTAAAAGCGCGAAAAGCTTGACAAGGCTCAGCGCAACTGAGAAAACCAGGCCGATGGATGGCGGAGCATTTTTTGGCCCTTAACGAAGCAGAAGCCCAGACGATAGTGTCCAGCTGCTACCAGGGCAAAGAAGAATTCCCTGACCGGGAATCGAACCCGGGCCGGGGCGGTGAGAGCGCCGAATCCTAGCCACTAGACCACCAGGGAGAGGTGTGCCCCGTTCTTCCCAGGCTAGCGAGACGAAGTCAATGGCAAATACCCAAGATGGCGTTGATGCACTTTGGAGTGGGCAAATACGGCTTTCTTCCGTCAGAACCAAGGTCTCCAAAATGGGGTGAAGGAGGCACTTCTAGCTACAGCTGGTTAGCAGTGGGTTATCCTAGTCTCTTAACAGCTGGCCGAGTTGACCATGTGGGCCTAAAAGCGCGAAAAGCTTGACAAGGCTCAGCGCAACTGAGAAAACCAGGCCGATGGATGGCGGAGCATTTTTTGGCCCTTAACGAAGCAGAAGCCCAGACGATAGTGTCCAGCTGCTACCAGGGCAAAGAAGAATTCCCTGACCGGGAATCGAACCCGGGCCGCGGCGGTGAGAGCGCCGAATCCTAGCCACTAGACCACCAGGGAGAGGTGTGCCCCGTTTTTCCCAGGCTAGCGAGACGAAGTCAATGGCAAATACCCAAGATGGCGTTGATGCACTTTGGAGTGGGCAAATACGGCTTTCTTCCGTCAGAACCAAGGTCTCCAAAATGGGGTGAAGGAGGCACTTCTAGCTACAGCTGGTTAGCAGTGGGTTATCCTAGTCTCTTAACAGCTGGCCGAGTTGGCCATGTGGGCCTAAAAGCGCGAAAAGCTTGACAAGGCTCAGCGCAACTGAGAAAACCAGGCCGATGGATGGCGGAGCATTTTTTGGCCCTTAACGAAGCAGAAGCCCAGACGATAGTGTCCAGCTGCTACCAGGGCAAAGAAGAATTCCCTGACCGGGAATCGAACCCGGGCCGGGGCGGTGAGAGCGCCGAATCCTAGCCACTAGACCACCAGGGAGAGGTGTGCCCCGTTCTTCCCAGGCTAGCGAGACGAAGTCAATGGCAAATACCCAAGATGGCGTTGATGCACTTTGGAGTGGGCAAATACGGCTTTCTTCCGTCAGAACCAAGGTCTCCAAAATGGGGTGAAGGAGGCACTTCTAGCTACAGCTGGTTAGCAGTGGGTTATCCTAGTCTCTTAACAGCTGGCCGAGTTGGCCATGTGGGTGTAAAAGCGCGAAAAGCTTGACAAGGCTCAGCGGAACTGAGAAAACCAGGCCGATGGATGGCGGAGCATTTTTTGGCCCTTAACGAAGCAGAAGCCCAGACGATAGTGTCCAGCTGCTACCAGGGCAAAGAAGAATTCCCTGACCGGGAATCGAACCCGGGCCGCGGCGGTGAGAGCGCCGAATCCTAGCCACTAGACCACCAGGGAGAGGTGTGCCCCGTTCTTCCCAGGCTAGCGAGACGAAGTCAATGGCAAATACCCAAGATGGCGTTGATGCACTTTGGAGTGGGCAAATACGGCTTTCTTCCGTCAGAACCAAGGTCTCCAAAATGGGGTGAAGGAGGCACTTCTAGCTACAGCTGGTTAGCAGTGGGTTATCCTAGTCTCTTAACAGCTGGCCGAGTTGACCATGTGGGCCTAAAAGCGCGAAAAGCTTGACAAGGCTCAGCGCAACTGAGAAAACCAGGCCGATGGATGGCGGAGCATTTTTTGGCCCTTAACGAAGCAGAAGCCCAGACGATAGTGTCCAGCTGCTACCAGGGCAAAGAAGAATTCCCTGACCGGGAATCGAACCCGGGCCGCGGCGGTGAGAGCGCCGAATCCTAGCCACTAGACCACCAGGGAGAGGTGTGCCCCGTTTTTCCCAGGCTAGCGAGACGAAGTCAATGGCAAATACCCAAGATGGCGTTGATGCACTTTGGAGTGGGCAAATACGGCTTTCTTCCGTCAGAACCAAGGTCTCCAAAATGGGGTGAAGGAGGCACTTCTAGCTACAGCTGGTTAGCAGTGGGTTATCCTAGTCTCTTAACAGCTGGCCGAGTTGGCCATGTGGGCCTAAAAGCGCGAAAAGCTTGACAAGGCTCAGCGGAACTGAGAAAACCAGGCCGATGGATGGCGGAGCATTTTTTGGCCCTTAACGAAGCAGAAGCCCAGACGATAGTGTCCAGCTGCTACCAGGGCAAAGAAGAATTCCCTGACCGGGAATCGAACCCGGGCTGCGGCGGTGAGTGCGCCGAATCCTAGCCACTAGACCACCAGGGAGAGGTGTGCCCTGTTCTTCCCAGGCTAGCGAGACGAAGTCAATGGCAAATACCCAAGATGGCGTTGATGCACTTTGGAGTGGGCAAATACGGCTTTCTTCCGTCAGAACCAAGGTCTCCAAAATGGGGTGAAGGAGGCACTTCTAGCTACAGCTGGTTAGCAGTGGGTTATCCTAGTCTCTTAACAGCTGCCCGAGTTGACCATGTGGGCCTAAAAGCGCGAAAAGCTTGACAAGGCTCAGCGCAACTGAGAAAACCAGGCCGATGGATGGCGGAGCATTTTTTGGCCCTTAACGAAGCAGAAGCCCAGACGATAGTGTCCAGCTGCTACCAGGGCAAAGAAGAATTCCCTGACCGGGAATCGACCCCGGGCCGGGGCGGTGAGAGCGCCGAATCCTAGCCACTAGACCACCAGGGAGAGGTGTGCCCCGTTCTTCCCAGGCTAGCGAGACGAAGTCAATGGCAAATACCCAAGATGGCGTTGATGCACTTTGGAGTGGGCAAATACGGCTTTCTTCCGTCAGAACCAAGGTCTCCAAAATGGGGTGAAGGAGGCACTTCTAGCTACAGCTGGTTAGCAGTGGGTTATCCTAGTCTCTTAACAGCTGGCCGAGTTGACCATGTGGGCCTAAAAGCGCGAAAAGCTTGACAAGGCTCAGCGCAACTGAGAAAACCAGGCCGATGGATGGCGGAGCATTTTTTGGCCCTTAACGAAGCAGAAGCCCAGACGATAGTGTCCAGCTGCTACCAGGGCAAAGAAGAATTCCCTGACCGGGAATCGAACCCGGGCCGCGGCGGTGAGAGCGCCGAATCCTAGCCACTAGACCACCAGGGAGAGGTGTGCCCCGTTCTTCCCAGGCTAGCGAGACGAAGTCAATGGCAAATACCCAAGATGGCGTTGATGCACTTTGGAGTGGGCAAATACGGCTTTCTTCCGTCAGAACCAAGGTCTCCAAAATGGGGTGAAGGAGGCACTTCTAGCTACAGCTGGTTAGCAGTGGGTTATCCTAGTCTCTTAACAGCTGGCCGAGTTGGCCATGTGGGCCTAAAAGCGCGAAAAGCTTGACAAGGCTCAGCGCAACTGAGAAAACCAGGCCGATGGATGGCGGAGCATTTTTTGGCCCTTAACGAAGCAGAAGCCCAGACGATAGTGTCCAGCTGCTACCAGGGCAAAGAAGAATTCCCTGACCGGGAATCGAACCCGGGCCGCGGCGGTGAGAGCGCCGAATCCTAGCCACTAGACCACCAGGGAGAGGTGTGCCCTGTTCTTCCCAGGCTAGCAAGACGAAGTCAATGGCAAATACCCAAGATGGCGTTGATGCACTTTGGAGTGGGCAAATACGGCTTTCTTCCGTCAGAACCAAGGTCTCCAAAATGGGGTGAAGGAGGCACTTCTAGCTACAGCTGGTTAGCAGTGGGTTATCCTAGTCTCTTAACAGCTGGCCGAGTTGGCCATGTGGGTGTAAAAGCGCGAAAAGCTTGACAAGGCTCAGCGGAACTGAGAAAACCAGGCCGATGGATGGCGGAGCATTTTTTGGCCCTTAACGAAGCAGAAGCCCAGACGATAGTGTCCAGCTGCTACCAGGGCAAAGAAGAATTCCCTGACCGGGAATCGAACCCGGGCCGGGGCGGTGAGAGCGCCGAATCCTAGCCACTAGACCACCAGGGAGAGGTGTGCCCCGTTCTTCCCAGGCTAGCGAGACGAAGTCAATGGCAAATACCCAAGATGGCGTTGATGCACTTTGGAGTGGGCAAATACGGCTTTCTTCCGTCAGAACCAAGGTCTCCAAAATGGGGTGAAGGAGGCACTTCTAGCTACAGCTGGTTAGCAGTGGGTTATCCTAGTCTCTTAACAGCTGGCCGAGTTGGCCATGTGGGTGTAAAAGCGCGAAAAGCTTGACAAGGCTCAGCGGAACTGAGAAAACCAGGCCGATGGATGGCGGAGCATTTTTTGGCCCTTAACGAAGCAGAAGCCCAGACGATAGTGTCCAGCTGCTACCAGGGCAAAGAAGAATTCCCTGACCGGGAATCGAACCCGGGCCGCGGCGGTGAGAGCGCCGAATCCTAGCCACTAGACCACCAGGGAGAGGTGTGCCCCGTTCTTCCCAGGCTAGCGAGACGAAGTCAATGGCAAATACCCAAGATGGCGTTGATGCACTTTGGAGTGGGCAAATACGGCTTTCTTCCGTCAGAACCAAGGTCTCCAAAATGGGGTGAAGGAGGCACTTCTAGCTACAGCTGGTTAGCAGTGGGTTATCCTAGTCTCTTAACAGCTGGCCGAGTTGACCATGTGGGCCTAAAAGCGCGAAAAGCTTGACAAGGCTCAGCGCAACTGAGAAAACCAGGCCGATGGATGGCGGAGCATTTTTTGGCCCTTAACGAAGCAGAAGCCCAGACGATAGTGTCCAGCTGCTACCAGGGCAAAGAAGAATTCCCTGACCGGGAATCGAACCCGGGCCGCGGCGGTGAGAGCGCCGAATCCTAGCCACTAGACCACCAGGGAGAGGTGTGCCCCGTTTTTCCCAGGCTAGCGAGACGAAGTCAATGGCAAATACCCAAGATGGCGTTGATGCACTTTGGAGTGGGCAAATACGGCTTTCTTCCGTCAGAACCAAGGTCTCCAAAATGGGGTGAAGGAGGCACTTCTAGCTACAGCTGGTTAGCAGTGGGTTATCCTAGTCTCTTAACAGCTGGCCGAGTTGGCCATGTGGGCCTAAAAGCGCGAAAAGCTTGACAAGGCTCAGCGGAACTGAGAAAACCAGGCCGATGGATGGCGGAGCATTTTTTGGCCCTTAACGAAGCAGAAGCCCAGACGATAGTGTCCAGCTGCTACCAGGGCAAAGAAGAATTCCCTGACCGGGAATCGAACCCGGGCTGCGGCGGTGAGAGCGCCGAATCCTAGCCACTAGACCACCAGGGAGAGGTGTGCCCTGTTCTTCCCAGGCTAGCGAGACGAAGTCAATGGCAAATACCCAAGATGGCGTTGATGCACTTTGGAGTGGGCAAATACGGCTTTCTTCCGTCAGAACCAAGGTCTCCAAAATGGGGTGAAGGAGGCACTTCTAGCTACAGCTGGTTAGCAGTGGGTTATCCTAGTCTCTTAACAGCTGGCCGAGTTGACCATGTGGGCCTAAAAGCGCGAAAAGCTTGACAAGGCTCAGCGCAACTGAGAAAACCAGGCCGATGGATGGCGGAGCATTTTTTGGCCCTTAACGAAGCAGAAGCCCAGACGATAGTGTCCAGCTGCTACCAGGGCAAAGAAGAATTCCCTGACCGGGAATCGACCCCGGGCCGGGGCGGTGAGAGCGCCGAATCCTAGCCACTAGACCACCAGGGAGAGGTGTGCCCCGTTCTTCCCAGGCTAGCGAGACGAAGTCAATGGCAAATACCCAAGATGGCGTTGATGCACTTTGGAGTGGGCAAATACGGCTTTCTTCCGTCAGAACCAAGGTCTCCAAAATGGGGTGAAGGAGGCACTTCTAGCTACAGCTGGTTAGCAGTGGGTTATCCTAGTCTCTTAACAGCTGGCCGAGTTGACCATGTGGGCCTAAAAGCGCGAAAAGCTTGACAAGGCTCAGCGCAACTGAGAAAACCAGGCCGATGGATGGCGGAGCATTTTTTGGCCCTTAACGAAGCAGAAGCCCAGACGATAGTGTCCAGCTGCTACCAGGGCAAAGAAGAATTCCCTGACCGGGAATCGAACCCGGGCCGCGGCGGTGAGAGCGCCGAATCCTAGCCACTAGACCACCAGGGAGAGGTGTGCCCCGTTCTTCCCAGGCTAGCGAGACGAAGTCAATGGCAAATACCCAAGATGGCGTTGATGCACTTTGGAGTGGGCAAATACGGCTTTCTTCCGTCAGAACCAAGGTCTCCAAAATGGGGTGAAGGAGGCACTTCTAGCTACAGCTGGTTAGCAGTGGGTTATCCTAGTCTCTTAACAGCTGGCCGAGTTGGCCATGTGGGCCTAAAAGCGCGAAAAGCTTGACAAGGCTCAGCGCAACTGAGAAAACCAGGCCGATGGATGGCGGAGCATTTTTTGGCCCTTAACGAAGCAGAAGCCCAGACGATAGTGTCCAGCTGCTACCAGGGCAAAGAAGAATTCCCTGACCGGGAATCGAACCCGGGCCGCGGCGGTGAGAGCGCCGAATCCTAGCCACTAGACCACCAGGGAGAGGTGTGCCCTGTTCTTCCCAGGCTAGCAAGACGAAGTCAATGGCAAATACCCAAGATGGCGTTGATGCACTTTGGAGTGGGCAAATACGGCTTTCTTCCGTCAGAACCAAGGTCTCCAAAATGGGGTGAAGGAGGCACTTCTAGCTACAGCTGGTTAGCAGTGGGTTATCCTAGTCTCTTAACAGCTGGCCGAGTTGGCCATGTGGGTGTAAAAGCGCGAAAAGCTTGACAAGGCTCAGCGGAACTGAGAAAACCAGGCCGATGGATGGCGGAGCATTTTTTGGCCCTTAACGAAGCAGAAGCCCAGACGATAGTGTCCAGCTGCTACCAGGGCAAAGAAGAATTCCCTGACCGGGAATCGAACCCGGGCCGCGGCGGTGAGAGCGCCGAATCCTAGCCACTAGACCACCAGGGAGAGGTGTGCCCCGTTCTTCCCAGGCTAGCGAGACGAAGTCAATGGCAAATACCCAAGATGGCGTTGATGCACTTTGGAGTGGGCAAATACGGCTTTCTTCCGTCAGAACCAAGGTCTCCAAAATGGGGTGAAGGAGGCACTTCTAGCTACAGCTGGTTAGCAGTGGGTTATCCTAGTCTCTTAACAGCTGGCCGAGTTGACCATGTGGGCCTAAAAGCGCGAAAAGCTTGACAAGGCTCAGCGCAACTGAGAAAACCAGGCCGATGGATGGCGGAGCATTTTTTGGCCCTTAACGAAGCAGAAGCCCAGACGATAGTGTCCAGCTGCTACCAGGGCAAAGAAGAATTCCCTGACCGGGAATCGAACCCGGGCCGCGGCGGTGAGAGCGCCGAATCCTAGCCACTAGACCACCAGGGAGAGGTGTGCCCCGTTTTTCCCAGGCTAGCGAGACGAAGTCAATGGCAAATACCCAAGATGGCGTTGATGCACTTTGGAGTGGGCAAATACGGCTTTCTTCCGTCAGAACCAAGGTCTCCAAAATGGGGTGAAGGAGGCACTTCTAGCTACAGCTGGTTAGCAGTGGGTTATCCTAGTCTCTTAACAGCTGGCCGAGTTGGCCATGTGGGCCTAAAAGCGCGAAAAGCTTGACAAGGCTCAGCGGAACTGAGAAAACCAGGCCGATGGATGGCGGAGCATTTTTTGGCCCTTAACGAAGCAGAAGCCCAGACGATAGTGTCCAGCTGCTACCAGGGCAAAGAAGAATTCCCTGACCGGGAATCGAACCCGGGCTGCGGCGGTGAGAGCGCCGAATCCTAGCCACTAGACCACCAGGGAGAGGTGTGCCCTGTTCTTCCCAGGCTAGCGAGACGAAGTCAATGGCAAATACCCAAGATGGCGTTGATGCACTTTGGAGTGGGCAAATACGGCTTTCTTCCGTCAGAACCAAGGTCTCCAAAATGGGGTGAAGGAGGCACTTCTAGCTACAGCTGGTTAGCAGTGGGTTATCCTAGTCTCTTAACAGCTGGCCGAGTTGACCATGTGGGCCTAAAAGCGCGAAAAGCTTGACAAGGCTCAGCGCAACTGAGAAAACCAGGCCGATGGATGGCGGAGCATTTTTTGGCCCTTAACGAAGCAGAAGCCCAGACGATAGTGTCCAGCTGCTACCAGGGCAAAGAAGAATTCCCTGACCGGGAATCGAACCCGGGCCGCGGCGGTGAGAGCGCCGAATCCTAGCCACTAGACCACCAGGGAGAGGTGTGCCCCGTTCTTCCCAGGCTAGCGAGACGAAGTCAATGGCAAATACCCAAGATGGCGTTGATGCACTTTGGAGTGGGCAAATACGGCTTTCTTCCGTCAGAACCAAGGTCTCCAAAATGGGGTGAAGGAGGCACTTCTAGCTACAGCTGGTTAGCAGTGGGTTATCCTAGTCTCTTAACAGCTGGCCGAGTTGGCCATGTGGGCCTAAAAGCGCGAAAAGCTTGACAAGGCTCAGCGCAACTGAGAAAACCAGGCCGATGGATGGCGGAGCATTTTTTGGCCCTTAACGAAGCAGAAGCCCAGACGATAGTGTCCAGCTGCTACCAGGGCAAAGAAGAATTCCCTGACCGGGAATCGAACCCGGGCCGCGGCGGTGAGAGCGCCGAATCCTAGCCACTAGACCACCAGGGAGAGGTGTGCCCTGTTCTTCCCAGGCTAGCAAGACGAAGTCAATGGCAAATACCCAAGATGGCGTTGATGCACTTTGGAGTGGGCAAATACGGCTTTCTTCCGTCAGAACCAAGGTCTCCAAAATGGGGTGAAGGAGGCACTTCTAGCTACAGCTGGTTAGCAGTGGGTTATCCTAGTCTCTTAACAGCTGGCCGAGTTGGCCATGTGGGTGTAAAAGCGCGAAAAGCTTGACAAGGCTCAGCGGAACTGAGAAAACCAGGCCGATGGATGGCGGAGCATTTTTTGGCCCTTAACGAAGCAGAAGCCCAGACGATAGTGTCCAGCTGCTACCAGGGCAAAGAAGAATTCCCTGACCGGGAATCGAACCCGGGCAGTGGCGGTGAGAGCGCCGAATCCTAGCCACTAGACCACCAGGGAGAGGTGTGCCCCGTTCTTCCCAGGCTAGCGAGACGAAGTCAATGGCAAATACCCAAGATGGCGTTGATGCACTTTGGAGTGGGCAAATACGGCTTTCTTCCGTCAGAACCAAGGTCTCCAAAATGGGGTGAAGGAGGCACTTCTAGCTACAGCTGGTTAGCAGTGGGTTATCCTAGTCTCTTAACAGCTGGCCGAGTTGACCATGTGGGCCTAAAAGCGCGAAAAGCTTGACAAGGCTCAGCGCAACTGAGAAAACCAGGCCGATGGATGGCGGAGCATTTTTTGGCCCTTAACGAAGCAGAAGCCCAGACGATAGTGTCCAGCTGCTACCAGGGCAAAGAAGAATTCCCTGACCGGGAATCGAACCCGGGCCGCGGCGGTGAGAGCGCCGAATCCTAGCCACTAGACCACCAGGGAGTAGTGATGGACGAACTTCCGACGGGACGTTTCGCGAACGCGAAACGCGAACGGGCACAAACGTTCGCGAAAACGACCGTTCGCCGCGGGCTCCATTGACTTCAATGGGAGGCGAATTTCGCAAACCTTTAGGTCGAATTTGCGGCCACGGGGTAATTATTAGGGGGTAGCACGTAGTCCCACCACCTGGACAATAGCATAATACATGTATGAGGTGAATTTGGGATCGATAACTACAAGCATTTTTTTTTTATTTGGGAAATTGTTCTGACAATTCAGGACTATGGAGCTAATGAAGGCAATGGAGGAGAGGGAAGGTCAGGGACCAGGGTAGGCAAACAAGAGGGTGCAGGAGATACAGAGCACTGACAGCAGCACCGTAATACAGAGCACTGACATCAGCACCGTGACATACAGCGCTGACAGCAGCTCCGTGACATACAGCGCTGACAGCAGCTCCGTGACATACAGCGCTGACAGCAGCTCCGTGACATACAGCGCTGACAGCAGCTCCGTGACATACAGCGCTGACAGCAGCTCCGTGACATACAGCGCTGACAGCAGCACCGTGACATACAGCGCTGACAGCAGCTCCGTGACATACAGCGCTGACAGCAGCTCCGTGACATACAGCGCTGACAGCAGCTCCGTGACATACAGCACTGACAGCAGCTCCGTGACATACAGCGCTGACAGCAGCTCCGTGACATACAGCGCTGACAGCAGCACCGTGACATACAGCGCTGACAGCAGCTCCGTGACATACAGCGCTGACAGCAGCTCCGTGACATACAGCGCTGACAGCAGCTCCGTGACATACAGCACTGACAGCAGCTCCGTGACATACAGCGCTGACAGCAGCTCCGTGACATACAGCGCTGACAGCAGCACCGTGACATACAGCGCTGACAGCAGCTCCGTGACATACAGCGCTGACAGCAGCTCCGTGACATACAGCGCTGACAGCAGCTCCGTGACATACAGCGCTGACAGCAGCTCCGTGACATACAGCGCTGACAGCAGCTCCGTGACATACAGCGCTGACAGCAGCTCCGTGACATACAGCGCTGACAGCAGCTCCGTGACATACAGCGCTGACAGCAGCTCCGTGACATACAGCGCTGACAGCAGCTCCGTGACATACAGCGCTGACAGCAGCACCGTAAGCAGCCCCAGGAGGAGGTCAGCACAGCACAGGGATGGTGTGATCCCCTCATAATAAGAACCCCCAGGAGGAAGTCAGCACAGCACAGGGATGGTGGGAGCCCCTCATAATAAGAACCCCCAGGAGGAAGTCAGCACAGCACAGGGATGGTGGGAGCCCCTCATAATAAGAACACCCAGGAGGAAGTCAGCACAGCACAGGGATGGTGGGAACCCCTCATAATAAGCAGCCCCAGTAGAAATATGACACCGCTCAACCTCTTCAAAGAGGAGGGTAGGGGCATATAGTACGGTGTGCTTTTTTGGGTCAGGGAAGTGAGCCAAATGAATTAAGAAGGTCTGTGTGCTTGATTCCAAAAATTGTTTATAGACATATACATGGTCTACTGATCACATGTGTTGAATTCCTCCGAGATCCATGCCTCATTCATTTTTAGAAATGTGAGGTAGTTAACACTGTCGTGAGCTAGGCGAGTACGCTTATCGGTCACAATCCCCCCTGCTGCGCTGAACGTCCTTTCGGACAGGACACTGGATGAGGGGCAAGCCAACAGTTCGATTGCAAATTGGGCAAGCTCTGGCCAGAGGTCAAGCCTGCCCACCCAGTAGTCTAGGGGTTCATCACTCCTCAGAGCGTCCACATCGGCCGTTAACCCAATGTAGTCGGACACCTGACGGTCTAGGCGTTCCCTGATGCTGGATCCGGATGACACCTGTCGATGGGTCGGCTGAAAGAATGACCTCATATCCGAAGTCACCAACACATCTTCAAACCGGCCTCTTCTTGCAGGCGCTGTTGGATTGGTACCCGCAAATCCTTCTCTGGGAGTGGGAATTGCTCCTCTGCCAGCGCACGCAAAAGCAGAATGCAGCATTTCTCGAAGCAAGGCCTGGAAGTGCTGCATTCTGACAGCCCTCTGCGACGGCGGTAACATTTCCGCCATTTTGTGTTTGTACCGGGGATCTAAGTACGTTGCCACCCAGTACTGGTCCTTGACCCTCATGCTTTTTATACGGGGGTCCCTATTAAAACACTGGAGCATGAAGGCCCCCATTTGCACTCAAGCGGAAGGTATGTGGTGGTGGTGGTGTTGTTGGTGGTAGTGTCTTTGGGGGTGCACATAGCAGAGAGTGAAGAAGAGGGTGCAGATCGAGAGGATGAGGAGGGTGCAGAAGAATAAGGCTGAGTGAGCCACTCAACCAAGTCTGGTGCGTCCTTTAAAGTAATTGAACGCACCTTCTGCAACTTCCCACTTTGGCTCAAGGCTGTTGCTCCTGCCCTACCCCTACCACCCCTGCGGAAGGGCCTGCCTCTTCCTCTGCCTGTCATTTTTTAAATCACCCTGTGACAAAACTCTTAGTCCCTATACCGCTGAAGGACTGCTGCAGTATAGGGCAGCGGTCAGCAGTAGTGCACGTCAACCCTATGTATTGTGGACCGATAGCGGTCCTTACAGAACAGCAGACTGTACTGCACTCAGGCCTATGTACCGTAGCACCCTATACCAAGTTACCAGTCCTTATAAAAACTTTTGTGGACCAAGCAGGTTGTGTGTTAGTGATTAGCAGACTGTACGTCAGTCCCTATACCAATGAAGGACTGCTGCAGTATAGGGCAGCGGTCAGCAGTAGTGCACGGCAACCCTATGTATTGTGGACCGATAGCGGTCCTTACAGAACAGCAGACTGTACTGCACTCAGGCCTATGTACCGTAGCACCCTATACCAAGTTACCAGTCCTTATAAGAACTTTTGTGGACCAAGCAGGTTGTGTGTTAGTGATTAGCAGACTGTACGTCAGTCCCTATACCAATGAAGGACTGCTACAGTATAGGGCAGCGGTCAGCAGTAGTGCACGTCAACCCTATGTATTGTGGACCGATAGCGGTCCTTACAGAACAGCAGACTGTACTGCACTCAGGCCTATGTACCGTAGCACCCTATACCAAGTTACCAGTCCTTATAAAAACTTTTGTGGACCAAGCAGGTTGTGTGTTAGTGATTAGCAGACTGTACGTCAGTCCCTATACCAATGAAGGACTGCTGCAGTATAGGGCAGCGGTCAGCAGTAGTGCACGGCAACCCTATGTATTGTGGACCGATAGCGGTCCTTACAGAACAGCAGACTGTACTGCACTCAGGCCTATGTACCGTAGCACCCTATACCAAGTTACCAGTCCTTATAAGAACTTTTGTGGACCAAGCAGGTTGTGTGTTAGTGATTAGCAGACTGTACGTCAGTCCCTATACCAATGAAGGACTGCTGCAGTATAGGGCAGCGGTCAGCAGTAGTGCACGTCAACCCTATGTATTGTGGACCGATAGCGGTCCTTACAGAACAGCAGACTGTACTGCACTCAGGCCTATGTACCGTAGCACCCTATACCAAGTTACCAGTCCTTATAAAAACTTTTGTGGACCAAGCAGGTTGTGTGTTAGTGATTAGCAGACTGTACGTCAGTCCCTATACCAATGAAGGACTGCTGCAGTATAGGGCAGCGGTCAGCAGTAGTGCACGGCAACCCTATGTATTGTGGACCGATAGCGGTCCTTACAGAACAGCAGACTGTAACGCACTCAGGCCTATGTACCGTAGCACCCTATACCAAGTTACCAGTCCTTATAAGAACTTTTGTGGACCAAGCAGGTTGTGTGTTAGTGATTAGCAGACTGTACGTCAGTCCCTATACCAATGAAGGACTGCTGCAGTATAGGGCAGCGGTCAGCAGTAGTGCACGGCAACCCTATGTATTGTGGACCGATAGCGGTCCTTACAGAACAGCAGACTGTACTGCACTCAGGCCTATGTACCGTAGCACCCTATACCAAGTTACCAGTCCTTATAAGAACTTTTGTGGACCAAGCAGGTTGTGTGTTAGTGTTTAGCAGACTGTGCGTCAGTCCCTATACCGCTGAAGGACTGCTGCAGTATAGGGCAGCGGTCAGCAGTAGTGCACGGCAACCCTATGTATTGTGGACCGATAGCGGTCCTTACAGAACAGCAGACTGTAACGCACTCAGGCCTATGTACCGTAGCACCCTATACCAAGTTACCAGTCCTTATAAGAACTTTTGTGGACCAAGCAGGTTGTGTGTTAGTGATTAGCAGACTGTACGTCAGTCCCTATACCAATGAAGGACTGCTGCAGTATAGGGCAGCGGTCAGCAGTAGTGCACGGCAACCCTATGTATTGTGGACCGATAGCGGTCCTTACAGAACAGCAGACTGTAACGCACTCAGGCCTATGTACCGTAGCACCCTATACCAAGTTACCAGTCCTTATAAGAACTTTTGTGGACCAAGCAGGTTGTGTGTTAGTGATTAGCAGACTGTACGTCAGTCCCTATACCAATGAAGGACTGCTGCAGTATAGGGCAGCGGTCAGCAGTAGTGCACGGCAACCCTATGTATTGTGGACCGATAGCGGTCCTTACAGAACAGCAGACTGTACTGCACTCAGGCCTATGTACCGTAGCACCCTATACCAAGTTACCAGTCCTTATAAGAACTTTTGTGGACCAAGCAGGTTGTGTGTTAGTGTTTAGCAGACTGTGCGTCAGTCCCTATACCGCTGAAGGACTGCTGCAGTATAGGGCAGCGGTCAGCAGTAGTGCACGGCAACCCTATGTATTGTGGACCGATAGCGGTCCTTACAGAACAGCAGACTGTAACGCACTCAGGCCTATGTACCGTAGCACCCTATACCAAGTTACCAGTCCTTATAAGAACTTTTGTGGACCAAGCAGGTTGTGTGTTAGTGATTAGCAGACTGTACGTCAGTCCCTATACCAATGAAGGACTGCTGCAGTATAGGGCAGCGGTCAGCAGTAGTGCACGGCAACCCTATGTATTGTGGACCGATAGCGGTCCTTACAGAACAGCAGACTGTAACGCACTCAGGCCTATGTACCGTAGCACCCTATACCAAGTTACCAGTCCTTATAAGAACTTTTGTGGACCAAGCAGGTTGTGTGTTAGTGATTAGCAGACTGTACGTCAGTCCCTATACCAATGAAGGACTGCTGCAGTATAGGGCAGCGGTCAGCAGTAGTGCACGGCAACCCTATGTATTGTGGACCGATAGCGGTCCTTACAGAACAGCAGACTGTAACGCACTCAGGCCTATGTACCGTAGCACCCTATACCAAGTTACCAGTCCTTATAAGAACTTTTGTGGACCAAGCAGGTTGTGTGTTAGTGATTAGCAGACTGTACGTCAGTCCCTATACCAATGAAGGACTGCTGCAGTATAGGGCAGCGGTCAGCAGTAGTGCACGGCAACCCTATGTATTGTGGACCGATAGCGGTCCTTACAGAACAGCAGACTGTAACGCACTCAGGCCTATGTACCGTAGCACCCTATACCAAGTTACCAGTCCTTATAAGAACTTTTGTGGACCAAGCAGGTTGTGTGTTAGTGATTAGCAGACTGTACGTCAGTCCCTATACCAATGAAGGACTGCTGCAGTATAGGGCAGCGGTCAGCAGTAGTGCACGGCAACCCTATGTATTGTGGACCGATAGCGGTCCTTACAGAACAGCAGACTGTAACGCACTCAGGCCTATGTACCGTAGCACCCTATACCAAGTTACCAGTCCTTATAAGAACTTTTGTGGACCAAGCAGGTTGTGTGTTAGTGTTTAGCAGACTGTGCGTCAGTCCCTATACCGCTGAAGGACTGCTGCAGTATAGGGCAGCGGTCAGCAGTAGTGCACGGCAACCCTATGTATTGTGGACCGATAGCGGTCCTTACAGAACAGCAGACTGTACTGCACTCAGGCCTATGTACCGTAGCACCCTATACCAAGTTACCAGTCCTTATAAGAACTTTTGTGGACCAAGCAGGTTGTGTGTTAGTGTTTAGCAGACTGTGCGTCAGTCCCTATACCGCTGAAGGACTGCTGCAGTATAGGGCAGCGGTCAGCAGTAGTGCACGGCAACCCTATGTATTGTGGACCGATAGCGGTCCTTACAGAACAGCAGACTGTAACGCACTCAGGCCTATGTACCGTAGCACCCTATACCAAGTTACCAGTCCTTATAAGAACTTTTGTGGACCAAGCAGGTTGTGTGTTAGTGATTAGCAGACTGTACGTCAGTCCCTATACCAATGAAGGACTGCTGCAGTATAGGGCAGCGGTCAGCAGTAGTGCACGGCAACCCTATGTATTGTGGACCGATAGCGGTCCTTACAGAACAGCAGACTGTAACGCACTCAGGCCTATGTACCGTAGCACCCTATACCAAGTTACCAGTCCTTATAAGAACTTTTGTGGACCAAGCAGGTTGTGTGTTAGTGATTAGCAGACTGTACGTCAGTCCCTATACCAATGAAGGACTGCTGCAGTATAGGGCAGCGGTCAGCAGTAGTGCACGGCAACCCTATGTATTGTGGACCGATAGCGGTCCTTACAGAACAGCAGACTGTACTGCACTCAGGCCTATGTACCGTAGCACCCTATACCAAGTTACCAGTCCTTATAAGAACTTTTGTGGACCAAGCAGGTTGTGTGTTAGTGTTTAGCAGACTGTGCGTCAGTCCCTATACCGCTGAAGGACTGCTGCAGTATAGGGCAGCGGTCAGCAGTAGTGCACGGCAACCCTATGTATTGTGGACCGATAGCGGTCCTTACAGAACAGCAGACTGTAACGCACTCAGGCCTATGTACCGTAGCACCCTATACCAAGTTACCAGTCCTTATAAGAACTTTTGTGGACCAAGCAGGTTGTGTGTTAGTGTTTAGCAGACTGTGCGTCAGTCCCTATACCGCTGAAGGACTGCTGCAGTATAGGGCAGCGGTCAGCAGTAGTGCACGTCAACCCTATGTATTGTGGACCGATAGCGGTCCTTACAGAACAGCAGACTGTAACGCACTCAGGCCTATGTACCGTAGCACCCTATACCAAGTTACCAGTCCTTATAAGAACTTTTGTGGACCAAGCAGGTTGTGTATTAGTGTTTAGCAGACTGTGCGTCAGTCCCTATACCGCTGAAGGACTGCTGCAGTATAGGGCAGCGGTCAGCAGTAGTGCACGGCAACCCTATCTATTGTGGACCGATAGCGGTCCTTACAGAACAGCAGACTGTACCGCACCCAAGCCTATGTACCGTAGCACCCTAGACAGACCAAGTTACCAGTCCTTATAAGAACTTTTGTGGAACAAGTGAGTTGTGAATGATTAGCAGACTGCAGCAGAAGGGCAGCAGTCAAGTATAATATTCTTTCTATATTTGGAAGAAAGAATATTATACGTGTACAAGCCTATTACCGTACCACTGATACCAGTCCTGAAAAGAACCTTTGTGGAACTAATAGTAACAGCAAGTCTTTAAAATTATCCTCACTGCCTGACACACTGCTTCCTGCCTGTCCCTATACAAATTGGCAAAAAAGAGTAGGCTGGAACGATTAGCTGGAACAGCTCTTTTGTGGACCTGATAGTAACAGCTAATGATGATGATGATGATGATGATGAAGAAAGACTAATCTGGCTGAGCTGTCCCTAAAATAGCAGCATACAGCGCTCTGTCCCTTTATCTAAACTGACAAAAGAAACTCAGGCTGCTGACCTAACACCTATACCAGTCCTGAAAAGAACTTTTGTGTACCAAATAGCTAGCGTTTTCTCTGTCCCTACTCCACACAGGATCCTTTCCCTACAGTGACAGAAGAAAGAATGTAAAATGGCCACCGGATCGGGTGTATTTATAGGTTAGGGGGAATGTCCAAGTGTCCATGAGCTGTCATGTCTCAATTGGTTGTCCTGTAACACATGATAAACGTGTCACGAAAGGTTAAAGTTCTTGTATACATTAAACACGTAAGTCCGCCGGGGCGAACGACGGAAAAAGGCGTTCGAACCCGCGGACGGCGAAAGTCGGAAATTCGCCGCGAAACGACCGCCGGGCGAACCGTTCGGCCATCACTACCAGGGAGAGGTGTGCCCCGTTTTTCCCAGGCTAGCGAGACGAAGTCAATGGCAAATACCCAAGATGGCGTTGATGCACTTTGGAGTGGGCAAATACGGCTTTCTTCCGTCAGAACCAAGGTCTCCAAAATGGGGTGAAGGAGGCACTTCTAGCTACAGCTGGTTAGCTGTGGGTTATCCTAGTCTCTTAACAGCTGGCCGAGTTGGCCATGTGGGCCTAAAAGCGCGAAAAGCTTGACAAGGCTCAGCGGAACTGAGAAAACCAGGCCGATGGATGGCGGAGCATTTTTTGGCCCTTAACGAAGCAGAAGCCCAGACGATAGTGTCCAGCTGCTACCAGGGCAAAGAAGAATTCCCTGACCGGGAATCGAACCCGGGCTGCGGCGGTGAGAGCGCCGAATCCTAGCCACTAGACCACCAGGGAGAGGTGTGCCCTGTTCTTCCCAGGCTAGCGAGACGAAGTCAATGGCAAATACCCAAGATGGCGTTGATGCACTTTGGAGTGGGCAAATACGGCTTTCTTCCGTCAGAACCAAGGTCTCCAAAATGGGGTGAAGGAGGCACTTCTAGCTACAGCTGGTTAGCAGTGGGTTATCCTAGTCTCTTAACAGCTGGCCGAGTTGACCATGTGGGCCTAAAAGCGCGAAAAGCTTGACAAGGCTCAGCGCAACTGAGAAAACCAGGCCGATGGATGGCGGAGCATTTTTTGGCCCTTAACGAAGCAGAAGCCCAGACGATAGTGTCCAGCTGCTACCAGGGCAAAGAAGAATTCCCTGACCGGGAATCGAACCCGGGCCGCGGCGGTGAGAGCGCCGAATCCTAGCCACTAGACCACCAGGGAGAGGTGTGCCCCGTTCTTCCCAGGCTAGCGAGACGAAGTCAATGGCAAATACCCAAGATGGCGTTGATGCACTTTGGAGTGGGCAAATACGGCTTTCTTCCGTCAGAACCAAGGTCTCCAAAATGGGGTGAAGGAGGCACTTCTAGCTACAGCTGGTTAGCAGTGGGTTATCCTAGTCTCTTAACAGCTGGCCGAGTTGACCATGTGGGCCTAAAAGCGCGAAAAGCTTGACAAGGCTCAGCGCAACTGAGAAAACCAGGCCGATGGATGGCGGAGCATTTTTTGGCCCTTAACGAAGCAGAAGCCCAGACGATAGTGTCCAGCTGCTACCAGGGCAAAGAAGAATTCCCTGACCGGGAATCGAACCCGGGCCGCGGCGGTGAGAGCGCCGAATCCTAGCCACTAGACCACCAGGGAGAGGTGTGCCCCGTTTTTCCCAGGCTAGCGAGACGAAGTCAATGGCAAATACCCAAGATGGCGTTGATGCACTTTGGAGTGGGCAAATACGGCTTTCTTCCGTCAGAACCAAGGTCTCCAAAATGGGGTGAAGGAGGCACTTCTAGCTACAGCTGGTTAGCAGTGGGTTATCCTAGTCTCTTAACAGCTGGCCGAGTTGGCCATGTGGGCCTAAAAGCGCGAAAAGCTTGACAAGGCTCAGCGGAACTGAGAAAACCAGGCCGATGGATGGCGGAGCATTTTTTGGCCCTTAACGAAGCAGAAGCCCAGACGATAGTGTCCAGCTGCTACCAGGGCAAAGAAGAATTCCCTGACCGGGAATCGAACCCGGGCTGCGGCGGTGAGAGCGCCGAATCCTAGCCACTAGACCACCAGGGAGAGGTGTGCCCTGTTCTTCCCAGGCTAGCGAGACGAAGTCAATGGCAAATACCCAAGATGGCGTTGATGCACTTTGGAGTGGGCAAATACGGCTTTCTTCCGTCAGAACCAAGGTCTCCAAAATGGGGTGAAGGAGGCACTTCTAGCTACAGCTGGTTAGCAGTGGGTTATCCTAGTCTCTTAACAGCTGGCCGAGTTGACCATGTGGGCCTAAAAGCGCGAAAAGCTTGACAAGGCTCAGCGCAACTGAGAAAACCAGGCCGATGGATGGCGGAGCATTTTTTGGCCCTTAACGAAGCAGAAGCCCAGACGATAGTGTCCAGCTGCTACCAGGGCAAAGAAGAATTCCCTGACCGGGAATCGAACCCGGGCCGCGGCGGTGAGAGCGCCGAATCCTAGCCACTAGACCACCAGGGAGAGGTGTGCCCCGTTCTTCCCAGGCTAGCGAGACGAAGTCAATGGCAAATACCCAAGATGGCGTTGATGCACTTTGGAGTGGGCAAATACGGCTTTCTTCCGTCAGAACCAAGGTCTCCAAAATGGGGTGAAGGAGGCACTTCTAGCTACAGCTGGTTAGCAGTGGGTTATCCTAGTCTCTTAACAGCTGGCCGAGTTGGCCATGTGGGCCTAAAAGCGCGAAAAGCTTGACAAGGCTCAGCGCAACTGAGAAAACCAGGCCGATGGATGGCGGAGCATTTTTTGGCCCTTAACGAAGCAGAAGCCCAGACGATAGTGTCCAGCTGCTACCAGGGCAAAGAAGAATTCCCTGACCGGGAATCGAACCCGGGCCGCGGCGGTGAGAGCGCCGAATCCTAGCCACTAGACCACCAGGGAGAGGTGTGCCCTGTTCTTCCCAGGCTAGCAAGACGAAGTCAATGGCAAATACCCAAGATGGCGTTGATGCACTTTGGAGTGGGCAAATACGGCTTTCTTCCGTCAGAACCAAGGTCTCCAAAATGGGGTGAAGGAGGCACTTCTAGCTACAGCTGGTTAGCAGTGGGTTATCCTAGTCTCTTAACAGCTGGCTGAGTTGGCCATGTGGGTGTAAAAGCGCGAAAAGCTTGACAAGGCTCAGCGGAACTGAGAAAACCAGGCCGATGGATGGCGGAGCATTTTTTGGCCCTTAACGAAGCAGAAGCCCAGACGATAGTGTCCAGCTGCTACCAGGGCAAAGAAGAATTCCCTGACCGGGAATCGAACCCGGGCCGCGGCGGTGAGAGCGCCGAATCTTAGCCACTAGACCACCAGGGAGAGGTGTGCCCCGTTCTTCCCAGGCTAGCGAGACGAAGTCAATGGCAAATACCCAAGATGGCGTTGATGCACTTTGGAGTGGGCAAATACGGCTTTCTTCCGTCAGAACCAAGGTCTCCAAAATGGGGTGAAGGAGGCACTTCTAGCTACAGCTGGTTAGCAGTGGGTTATCCTAGTCTCTTAACAGCTGGCCGAGTTGACCATGTGGGCCTAAAAGCGCGAAAAGCTTGACAAGGCTCAGCGCAACTGAGAAAACCAGGCCGATGGATGGCGGAGCATTTTTTGGCCCTTAACGAAGCAGAAGCCCAGACGATAGTGTCCAGCTGCTACCAGGGCAAAGAAGAATTCCCTGACCGGGAATCGAACCCGGGCCGCGGCGGTGAGAACTCCGAATCCTAGCCACTAGACCACCAGGGAGAGGTGTGCCCTGTTCTTCCCAGGCTAGCAAGACGAAGTCAATGGCAAATACCCAAGATGGCGTTGATGCACTTTGGAGTGGGCAAATACGGCTTTCTTCCGTCAGAACCAAGGTCTCCAAAATGGGGTGAAGGAGGCACTTCTAGCTACAGCTGGTTAGCAGTGGGTTATCCTAGTCTCTTAACAGCTGGCCGAGTTGGCCATGTGGGTGTAAAAGCGCGAAAAGCTTGACAAGGCTCAGCGGAACTGAGAAAACCAGGCCGATGGATGGCGGAGCATTTTTTGGCCCTTAACGAAGCAGAAGCCCAGACGATAGTGTCCAGCTGCTACCAGGGCAAAGAAGAATTCCCTGACCGGGAATCGAACCCGGGCCGCGGCGGTGAGAGCGCCGAATCCTAGCCACTAGACCACCAGGGAGAGGTGTGCCCCGTTCTTCCCAGGCTAGCGA
The DNA here is from genome assembly GCF_037356315.1 of Lithobates pipiens. Lineage (NCBI taxonomy): Eukaryota > Metazoa > Chordata > Amphibia > Anura > Ranidae > Lithobates > Lithobates pipiens. Next base: position 242,207,520 of record NW_027507685.1, read on the forward strand.
GACGAAGTCGATGGCAAATACCCAAGATGGCGTTGATGCACTTTGGAGTGGGCAAATACGGCTTTCTTCCGTCAGAACCAAGGTCTCCAAAATGGGGTGAAGGAGGCACTTCTAGCTACAGCTGGTTAGCAGTGGGTTATCCTAGTCTCTTAACAGCTGGCCGAGTTGACCATGTGGGCCTAAAAGCGCGAAAAGCTTGACAAGGCTCAGCGCAACTGAGAAAACCAGGCCGATGGATGGCGGAGCATTTTTTGGCCCTTAACGAAGCAGAAGCCCAGACGATAGTGTCCAGCTGCTACCAGGGCAAAGAAGAATTCCCTGACCGGGAATCGAACCCGGGCCGCGGCGGTGAGAGCGCCGAATCCTAGCCACTAGACCACCAGGGAGAGGTGTGCCCCGTTTTTCCCAGGCTAGCGAGACGAAGTCAATGGCAAATACCCAAGATGGCGTTGATGCACTTTGGAGTGGGCAAATACAGCTTTCTTCCGTCAGAACCAAGGTCTCCAAAATGGGGTGAAGGAGGCACTTCTAGCTACAGCTGGTTAGCAGTGGGTTATCCTAGTCTCTTAACAGCTGGCCGAGTTGGCCATGTGGGCCTAAAAGCGCGAAAAGCTTGACAAGGCTCAGCGGAACTGAGAAAACCAGGCCGATGGATGGCGGAGCATTTTTTGGCCCTTAACGAAGCAGAAGCCCAGACGATAGTGTCCAGCTGCTACCAGGGCAAAGAAGAATTCCCTGACCGGGAATCGAACCCGGGCCGCGGCGGTGAGAGCGCCGAATCCTAGCCACTAGACCACCAGGGAGAGGTGTGCCCTGTTCTTCCCAGGCTAGCGAGACGAAGTCAATGGCAAATACCCAAGATGGCGTTGATGCACTTTGGAGTGGGCAAATACGGCTTTCTTCCGTCAGAACCAAGGTCTCCAAAATGGGGTGAAGGAGGCACTTCTAGCTACAGCTGGTTAGCAGTGGGTTATCCTAGTCTCTTAACAGCTGGCCGAGTTGACCATGTGGGCCTAAAAGCGCGAAAAGCTTGACAAGGCTCAGCGCAACTGAGAAAACCAGGCCGATGGATGGCGGAGCATTTTTTGGCCCTTAACGAAGCAGAAGCCCAGACGATAGTGTCCAGCTGCTACCAGGGCAAAGAAGAATTCCCTGACCGGGAATCGAACCCGGGCCGCGGCGGTGAGAGCGCCGAATCCTAGCCACTAGACCACCAGGGAGAGGTGTGCCCCGTTCTTCCCAGGCTAGCGAGACGAAGTCAATGGCAAATACCCAAGATGGCGTTGATGCACTTTGGAGTGGGCAAATACGGCTTTCTTCCGTCAGAACCAAGGTCTCCAAAATGGGGTGAAGGAGGCACTTCTAGCTACAGCTGGTTAGCAGTGGGTTATCCTAGTCTCTTAACAGCTGGCCGAGTTGACCATGTGGGCCTAAAAGCGCGAAAAGCTTGACAAGGCTCAGCGCAACTGAGAAAACCAGGCCGATGGATGGCGGAGCATTTTTTGGCCCTTAACGAAGCAGAAGCCCAGACGATAGTGTCCAGCTGCTACCAGGGCAAAGAAGAATTCCCTGACCGGGAATCGAACCCGGGCCGCGGCGGTGAGAGCGCCGAATCCTAGCCACTAGACCACCAGGGAGAGGTGTGCCCCGTTTTTCCCAGGCTAGCGAGACGAAGTCAATGGCAAATACCCAAGATGGCGTTGATGCACTTTGGAGTGGGCAAATACGGCTTTCTTCCGTCAGAACCAAGGTCTCCAAAATGGGGTGAAGGAGGCACTTCTAGCTACAGCTGGTTAGCAGTGGGTTATCCTAGTCTCTTAACAGCTGGCCGAGTTGGCCATGTGGGCCTAAAAGCGCGAAAAGCTTGACAAGGCTCAGCGGAACTGAGAAAACCAGGCCGATGGACGGCGGAGCATTTTTTGGCCCTTAACGAAGCAGAAGCCCAGACGATAGTGTCCAGCTGCTACCAGGGCAAAGAAGAATTCCCTGACCGGGAATCGAACCCGGGCCGCGGCGGTGAGAGCGCCGAATCCTAGCCACTAGACCACCAGGGAGAGGTGTGCCCCGTTCTTCCCAGGCTAGCGAGACGAAGTCAATGGCAAATACCCAAGATGGCGTTGATGCACTTTGGAGTGGGCAAATACGGCTTTCTTCCGTCAGAACCAAGGTCTCCAAAATGGGGTGAAGGAGGCACTTCTAGCTACAGCTGGTTAGCAGTGGGTTATCCTAGTCTCTTAACAGCTGGCCGAGTTGACCATGTGGGCCTAAAAGCGCGAAAAGCTTGACAAGGCTCAGCGCAACTGAGAAAACCAGGCCGATGGATGGCGGAGCATTTTTTGGCCCTTAACGAAGCAGAAGCCCAGACGATAGTGTCCAGCTGCTACCAGGGCAAAGAAGAATTCCCTGACCGGGAATCGAACCCGGGCCGCGGCGGTGAGAGCGCCGAATCCTAGCCACTAGACCACCAGGGAGAGGTGTGCCCTGTTCTTCCCAGGCTAGCGAGACGAAGTCAATGGCAAATACCCAAGATGGCGTTGATGCACTTTGGAGTGGGCAAATACGGCTTTCTTCCGTCAGAACCAAGGTCTCCAAAATGGGGTGAAGGAGGCACTTCTAGCTACAGCTGGTTAGCAGTGGGTTATCCTAGTCTCTTAACAGCTGGCCGAGTTGACCATGTGGGCCTAAAAGCGCGAAAAGCTTGACAAGGCTCAGCGCAACTGAGAAAACCAGGCCGATGGATGGCGGAGCATTTTTTGGCCCTTAACGAAGCAGAAGCCCAGACGATAGTGTCCAGCTGCTACCAGGGCAAAGAAGAATTCCCTGACCGGGAATCGAACCCGGGCCGCGGCGGTGAGAGCGCCGAATCCTAGCCACTAGACCACCAGGGAGAGGTGTGCCCCGTTCTTCCCAGGCTAGCGAGACGAAGTCAATGGCAAATACCCAAGATGGCGTTGATGCACTTTGGAGTGGGCAAATACGGCTTTCTTCCGTCAGAACCAAGGTCTCCAAAATGGGGTGAAGGAGGCACTTCTAGCTACAGCTGGTTAGCAGTGGGTTATCCTAGTCTCTTAACAGCTGGCCGAGTTGGCCATGTGGGCCTAAAAGCGCGAAAAGCTTGACAAGGCTCAGCGCAACTGAGAAAACCAGGCCGATGGATGGCGGAGCATTTTTTGGCCCTTAACGAAGCAGAAGCCCAGACGATAGTGTCCAGCTGCTACCAGGGCAAAGAAGAATTCCCTGACCGGGAATCGAAACCGGGCCGCGGCGGTGAGAGCGCCGAATCCTAGCCACTAGACCACCAGGGAGAGGTTTGCCCTGTTCTTCCCAGGCTAGCAAGACGAAGTCAATGGCAAATACCCAAGATGGCGTTGATGCACTTTGGAGTGGGCAAATACGGCTTTCTTCCGTCAGAACCAAGGTCTCCAAAATGGGGTGAAGGAGGCACTTCTAGCTACAGCTGGTTAGCAGTGGGTTATCCTAGTCTCTTAACAGCTGGCCGAGTTGGCCATGTGGGTGTAAAAGCGCGAAAAGCTTGACAAGGCTCAGCGGAACTGAGAAAACCAGGCCGATGGATGGCGGAGCATTTTTTGGCCCTTAACGAAGCAGAAGCCCAGACGATAGTGTCCAGCTGCTACCAGGGCAAAGAAGAATTCCCTGACCGGGAATCGAACCCGGGCCGCGGCGGTGAGAGCGCCGAATCCTAGCCACTAGACCACCAGGGAGAGGTGTGCCCCGTTCTTCCCAGGCTAGCGAGACGAAGTCAATGGCAAATACCCAAGATGGCGTTGATGCACTTTGGAGTGGGCAAATACGGCTTTCTTCCGTCAGAACCAAGGTCTCCAAAATGGGGTGAAGGAGGCACTTCTAGCTACAGCTGGTTAGCAGTGGGTTATCCTAGTCTCTTAACAGCTGGCCGAGTTGACCATGTGGGCCTAAAAGCGCGAAAAGCTTGACAAGGCTCAGCGCAACTGAGAAAACCAGGCCGATGGATGGCGGAGCATTTTTTGGCCCTTAACGAAGCAGAAGCCAAGACGATAGTGTCCAGCTGCTACCAGGGCAAAGAAGAATTCCCTGACCGGGAATCGAACCCGGGCCGCGGCGGTGAGAGCGCCGAATCCTAGCCACTAGACCACCAGGGAGAGGTGTGCCCCGTTCTTCCCAGGCTAGCAAGACGAAGTCAATGGCAAATACCCAAGATGGCGTTGATGCACTTTGGAGTGGGCAAATACGGCTTTCTTCCGTCAGAACCAAGGTCTCCAAAATGGGGTGAAGGAGGCACTTCTAGCTACAGCTGGTTAGCAGTGGGTTATCCTAGTCTCTTAACAGCTGGCCGAGTTGGCCATGTGGGTGTAAAAGCGCGAAAAGCTTGACAAGGCTCAGCGGAACTGAGAAAACCAGGCCGATGGATGGCGGAGCATTTTTTGGCCCTTAACGAAGCAGAAGCCCAGACGATAGTGTCCAGCTGCTACCAGGGCAAAGAAGAATTCCCTGACCGGGAATCGAACCCGGGCCGCGGCGGTGAGAGCGCCGAATCCTAGCCACTAGACCACCAGGGAGAGGTGTGCCCCGTTCTTCCCAGGCTAGCGAGACGAAGTCAATGGCAAATACCCAAGATGGCGTTGATGCACTTTGGAGTGGGCAAATACGGCTTTCTTCCGTCAGAACCAAGGTCTCCAAAATGGGGTGAAGGAGGCACTTCTAGCTACAGCTGGTTAGCAGTGGGTTATCCTAGTCTCTTAACAGCTGGCCGAGTTGACCATGTGGGCCTAAAAGCGCGAAAAGCTTGACAAGGCTCAGCGCAACTGAGAAAACCAGGCCGATGGATGGCGGAGCATTTTTTGGCCATTAACGAAGCAGAAGCCCAGACGATAGTGTCCAGCTGCTACCAGGGCAAAGAAGAATTCCCTGACCGGGAATCGAACCCGGGCCGCGGCGGTGAGAGCGCCGAATCCTAGCCACTAGACCACCAGGGAGAGGTGTGCCCCGTTTTTCCCAGGCTAGCGAGACGAAGTCAATGGCAAATACCCAAGATGGCGTTGATGCACTTTGGAGTGGGCAAATACGGCTTTCTTCCGTCAGAACCAAGGTCTCCAAAATGGGGTGAAGGAGGCACTTCTAGCTACAGCTGGTTAGCAGTGGGTTATCCTAGTCTCTTAACAGCTGGCCGAGTTGGCCATGTGGGCCTAAAAGCGCGAAAAGCTTGACAAGGCTCAGCGCAACTGAGAAAACCAGGCCGATGGATGGCGGAGCATTTTTTGGCCCTTAACGAAGCAGAAGCCCAGACGATAGTGTCCAGCTGCTACCAGGGCAAAGAAGAATTCCCTGACCGGGAATCGAACCCGGGCCGCGGCGGTGAGAGCGCCGAATCCTAGCCACTAGACCACCAGGGAGAGGTGTGCCCCGTTCTTCCCAGGCTAGCGAGACGAAGTCAATGGCAAATACCCAAGATGGCGTTGATGCACTTTGGAGTGGGCAAATACGGCTTTCTTCCGTCAGAACCAAGGTCTCCAAAATGGGGTGAAGGAGGCACTTCTAGCTACAGCTGGTTAGCAGTGGGTTATCCTAGTCTCTTAACAGCTGGCCGAGTTGACCATGTGGGCCTAAAAGCGCGAAAAGCTTGACAAGGCTCAGCGCAACTGAGAAAACCAGGCCGATGGATGGCGGAGCATTTTTTGGCCCTTAACGAAGCAGAAGCCCAGACGATAGTGTCCAGCTGCTACCAGGGCAAAGAAGAATTCCCTGACCGGGAATCGAACCCGGGCCGCGGCGGTGAGAGCGCCGAATCCTAGCCACTAGACCACCAGGGAGAGGTGTGCCCCGTTCTTCCCAGGCTAGCGAGACGAAGTCAATGGCAAATACCCAAGATGGCGTTGATGCACTTTGGAGTGGGCAAATACGGCTTTCTTCCGTCAGAACCAAGGTCTCCAAAATGGGGTGAAGGAGGCACTTCTAGCTACAGCTGGTTAGCAGTGGGTTATCCTAGTCTCTTAACAGCTGGCCGAGTTGACCATGTGGGCCTAAAAGCGCGAAAAGCTTGACAAGGCTCAGCGCAACTGAGAAAACCAGGCCGATGGATGGCGGAGCATTTTTTGGCCATTAACGAAGCAGAAGCCCAGACGATAGTGTCCAGCTGCTACCAGGGCAAAGAAGAATTCCCTGACCGGGAATCGAACCCGGGCCGCGGCGGTGAGAGCGCCGAATCCTAGCCACTAGACCACCAGGGAGAGGTGTGCCCCGTTTTTCCCAGGCTAGCGAGACGAAGTCAATGGCAAATACCCAAGATGGCGTTGATGCACTTTGGAGTGGGCAAATACGGCTTTCTTCCGTCAGAACCAAGGTCTCCAAAATGGGGTGAAGGAGGCACTTCTAGCTACAGCTGGTTAGCAGTGGGTTATCCTAGTCTCTTAACAGCTGGCCGAGTTGGCCATGTGGGCCTAAAAGCGCGAAAAGCTTGACAAGGCTCAGCGCAACTGAGAAAACCAGGCCGATGGATGGCGGAGCATTTTTTGGCCCTTAACGAAGCAGAAGCCCAGACGATAGTGTCCAGCTGCTACCAGGGCAAAGAAGAATTCCCTGACCGGGAATCGAACCCAGGCCGCGGCGGTGAGAGCGCCGAATCCTAGCCACTAGACCACCAGGGAGAGGTGTGCCCCGTTCTTCCCAGGCTAGCGAGACGAAGTCAATGGCAAATACCCAAGATGGCGTTGATGCACTTTGGAGTGGGCAAATACGGCTTTCTTCCGTCAGAACCAAGGTCTCCAAAATGGGGTGAAGGAGGCACTTCTAGCTACAGCTGGTTAGCAGTGGGTTATCCTAGTCTCTTAACAGCTGGCCGAGTTGACCATGTGGGCCTAAAAGCGCGAAAAGCTTGACAAGGCTCAGCGCAACTGAGAAAACCAGGCCGATGGATGGCGGAGCATTTTTTGGCCCTTAACGAAGCAGAAGCCCAGACGATAGTGTCCAGCTGCTACCAGGGCAAAGAAGAATTCCCTGACCGGGAATCGAACCCGGGCCGCGGCGGTGAGAGCGCCGAATCCTAGCCACTAGACCACCAGGGAGAGGTGTGCCCCGTTCTTCCCAGGCTAGCGAGACGAAGTCAATGGCAAATACCCAAGATGGCGTTGATGCACTTTGGAGTGGGCAAATACGGCTTTCTTCCGTCAGAACCAAGGTCTCCAAAATGGGGTGAAGGAGGCACTTCTAGCTACAGCTGGTTAGCAGTGGGTTATCCTAGTCTCTTAACAGCTGGCCGAGTTGACCATGTGGGCCTAAAAGCGCGAAAAGCTTGACAAGGCTCAGCGGAACTGAGAAAACCAGGCCGATGGATGGCGGAGCATTTTTTGGCCCTTAACGAAGCAGAAGCCCAGACGATAGTGTCCAGCTGCTACCAGGGCAAAGAAGAATTCCCTGACCGGGAATCGAACCCGGGCCGCGGCGGTGAGAGCGCCGAATCCTAGCCACTAGACCACCAGGGAGAGGTGTGCCCTGTTCTTCCCAGGCTAGCGAGACGAAGTCAATGGCAAATACCCAAGATGGCGTTGATGCACTTTGGAGTGGGCAAATACGGCTTTCTTCCGTCAGAACCAAGGTCTCCAAAATGGGGTGAAGGAGGCACTTCTAGCTACAGCTGGTTAGCAGTGGGTTATCCTAGTCTCTTAACAGCTGGCCGAGTTGACCATGTGGGCCTAAAAGCGCGAAAAGCTTGACAAGGCTCAGCGCAACTGAGAAAACCAGGCCGATGGATGGCGGAGCATTTTTTGGCCCTTAACGAAGCAGAAGCCCAGACGATAGTGTCCAGCTGCTACCAGGGCAAAGAAGAATTCCCTGACCGGGAATCGAACCCGGGCCGCGGCGGTGAGAGCGCCGAATCCTAGCCACTAGACCACCAGGGAGAGGTGTGCCCCGTTCTTCCCAGGCTAGCGAGACGAAGTCAATGGCAAATACCCAAGATGGCGTTGATGCACTTTGGAGTGGGCAAATACGGCTTTCTTCCGTCAGAACCAAGGTCTCCAAAATGGGGTGAAGGAGGCACTTCTAGCTACAGCTGGTTAGCAGTGGGTTATCCTAGTCTCTTAACAGCTGGCCGAGTTGACCATGTGGGCCTAAAAGCGCGAAGAGCTTGACAAGGCTCAGCGCAACTGAGAAAACCAGGCCGATGGATGGCGGAGCATTTTTTGGCCCTTAACGAAGCAGAAGCCCAGACGATAGTGTCCAGCTGCTACCAGGGCAAAGAAGAATTCCCTGACCGGGAATCGAACGCGGGCCGCGGCGGTGAGAGCGCCGAATCCTAGCCACTAGACCACCAGGGAGAGGTGTGCCCCGTTCTTCCCAGGCTAGCGAGACGAAGTCAATGGCAAATACCCAAGATGGCGTTGATGCACTTTGGAGTGGGCAAATACGGCTTTCTTCCGTCAGAACCAAGGTCTCCAAAATGGGGTGAAGGAGGCACTTCTAGCTACAGCTGGTTAGCAGTGGGTTATCCTAGTCTCTTAACAGCTGGCTGAGTTGGCCATGTGGGTGTAAAAGCGCAAAAAGCTTGACAAGGCTCAGCGGAACTGAGAAAACCAGGCCGATGGATGGCGGAGCATTTTTTGGCCCTTAACGAAGCAGAAGCCCAGACGATAGTGTCCAGCTGCTACCAGGGCAAAGAAGAATTCCCTGACCGGGAATCGAACACGGGCCGCGGCGGTGAGAGCGCCGAATCCTAGCCACTAGACCACCAGGGAGAGGTGTGCCCCGTTCTTCCCAGGCTAGCGAGACGAAGTCAATGGCAAATACCCAAGATGGCGTTGATGCACTTTGGAGTGGGCAAATACGGCTTTCTTCCGTCAGAACCAAGGTCTCCAAAATGGGGTGAAGGAGGCACTTCTAGCTACAGCTGGTTAGCAGTGGGTTATCCTAGTCTCTTAACAGCTGGCTGAGTTGGCCATGTGGGTGTAAAAGCGCAAAAAGCTTGACAAGGCTCAGCGGAACTGAGAAAACCAGGCCGATGGATGGCGGAGCATTTTTTGGCCCTTAACGAAGCAGAAGCCCAGACGATAGTGTCCAGCTGCTACCAGGGCAAAGAAGAATTCCCTGACCGGGAATCGAACCCGGGCCGCGGCGGTGAGAGCGCCGAATCCTAGCCACTAGACCACCAGGGAGAGGTGTGCCCCGTTCTTCCCAGGCTAGCGAGACGAAGTCAATGGCAAATACCCAAGATGGCGTTGATGCACTTTGGAGTGGGCAAATACGGCTTTCTTCCGTCAGAACCAAGGTCTCCAAAATGGGGTGAAGGAGGCACTTCTAGCTACAGCTGGTTAGCAGTGGGTTATCCTAGTCTCTTAACAGCTGGCCGAGTTGACCATGTGGGCCTAAAAGCGCGAAAAGCTTGACAAGGCTCAGCGCAACTGAGAAAACCAGGCCGATGGATGGCGGAGCATTTTTTGGCCCTTAACGAAGCAGAAGCCCAGACGATAGTGTCCAGCTGCTACCAGGGCAAAGAAGAATTCCCTGACCGGGAATCGAACCCGGGCCGCGGCGGTGAGAGCGCCGAATCCTAGCCACTAGACCACCAGGGAGAGGTGTGCCCCGTTTTTCCCAGGCTAGCGAGACGAAGTCAATGGCAAATACCCAAGATGGCGTTGATGCACTTTGGAGTGGGCAAATACGGCTTTCTTCCGTCAGAACCAAGGTCTCCAAAATGGGGTGAAGGAGGCACTTCTAGCTACAGCTGGTTAGCAGTGGGTTATCCTAGTCTCTTAACAGCTGGCCGAGTTGGCCATGTGGGCCTAAAAGCGCGAAAAGCTTGACAAGGCTCAGCGGAACTGAGAAAACCAGGCCGATGGATGGCGGAGCATTTTTTGGCCCTTAACGAAGCAGAAGCCCAGACGATAGTGTCCAGCTGCTACCAGGGCAAAGAAGAATTCCCTGACCGGGAATCGAACCCGGGCTGCGGCGGTGAGAGCGCCGAATCCTAGCCACTAGACCACCAGGGAGAGGTGTGCCCTGTTCTTCCCAGGCTAGCGAGACGAAGTCAATGGCAAATACCCAAGATGGCGTTGATGCACTTTGGAGTGGGCAAATACGGCTTTCTTCCGTCAGAACCAAGGTCTCCAAAATGGGGTGAAGGAGGCACTTCTAGCTACAGCTGGTTAGCAGTGGGTTATCCTAGTCTCTTAACAGCTGGCCGAGTTGACCATGTGGGCCTAAAAGCTTGACAAGGCTCAGCGCAACTGAGAAAACCAGGCCGATGGATGGCGGAGCATTTTTTGGCCCTTAACGAAGCAGAAGCCCAGACGATAGTGTCCAGCTGCTACCAGGGCAAAGAAGAATTCCCTGACCGGGAATCGAACCCGGGCCGCGGCGGTGAGAGCGCCGAATCCTAGCCACTAGACCACCAGGGAGAGGTGTGCCCCGTTCTTCCCAGGCTAGCGAGACGAAGTCAATGGCAAATACCCAAGATGGCGTTGATGCACTTTGGAGTGGGCAAATACGGCTTTCTTCCGTCAGAACCAAGGTCTCCAAAATGGGGTGAAGGAGGCACTTCTAGCTACAGCTGGTTAGCAGTGGGTTATCCTAGTCTCTTAACAGCTGGCCGAGTTGACCATGTGGGCCTAAAAGCGCGAAAAGCTTGACAAGGCTCAGCGCAACTGAGAAAACCAGGCCGATGGATGGCGGAGCATTTTTTGGCCCTTAACGAAGCAGAAGCCCAGACGATAGTGTCCAGCTGCTACCAGGGCAAAGAAGAATTCCCTGACCGGGAATCGAACCCGGGCCGCGGCGGTGAGAGTGCCGAATCCTAGCCACTAGACCACCAGGGAGAGGTGTGCCCCGTTCTTCCCAGGCTAGCGAGACGAAGTCAATGGCAAATACCCAAGATGGCGTTGATGCACTTTGGAGTGGGCAAATACGGCTTTCTTCCGTCAGAACCAAGGTCTCCAAAATGGGGTGAAGGAGGCACTTCTAGCTACAGCTGGTTAGCAGTGGGTTATCCTAGTCTCTTAACAGCTGGCCGAGTTGACCATGTGGGCCTAAAAGCGCGAAAAGCTTGACAAGGCTCAGCGCAACTGAGAAAACCAGGCCGATGGATGGCGGAGCATTTTTTGGCCCTTAACGAAGCAGAAGCCCAGACGATAGTGTCCAGCTGCTACCAGGGCAAAGAAGAATTCCCTGACCGGGAATCGAACCCGGGCCGCGGCGGTGAGAGCGCCGAATCCTAGCCACTAGACCACCAGGGAGAGGTGTGCCCCGTTCTTCCCAGGCTAGCGAGACGAAGTCAATGGCAAATACCCAAGATGGCGTTGATGCACTTTGGAGTGGGCAAATACGGCTTTCTTCCGTCAGAACCAAGGTCTCCAAAATGGGGTGAAGGAGGCACTTCTAGCTACAGCTGGTTAGCAGTGGGTTATCCTAGTCTCTTAACAGCTGGCCGAGTTGACCATGTGGGCCTAAAAGCGCGAAAAGCTTGACAAGGCTCAGCGCAACTGAGAAAACCAGGCCGATGGATGGCGGAGCATTTTTTGGCCCTTAACGAAGCAGAAGCCCAGACGATAGTGTCCAGCTGCTACCAGGGCAAAGAAGAATTCCCTGACCGGGAATCGAACCCGGGCCGCGGCGGTGAGAGCGCCGAATCCTAGCCACTAGACCACCAGGGAGAGGTGTGCCCCGTTCTTCCCAGGCTAGCGAGACGAAGTCAATGGCAAATACCCAAGATGGCGTTGATGCACTTTGGAGTGGGCAAATACGGCTTTCTTCCGTCAGAACCAAGGTCTCCAAAATGGGGTGAAGGAGGCACTTCTAGCTACAGCTGGTTAGCAGTGGGTTATCCTAGTCTCTTAACAGCTGGCCGAGTTGGCCATGTGGGCCTAAAAGCGCGAAAAGCTTGACAAGGCTCAGCGCAACTGAGAAAACCAGGCCGATGGATGGCGGAGCATTTTTTGGCCCTTAACGAAGCAGAAGCCCAGACGATAGTGTCCAGCTGCTACCAGGGCAAAGAAGAATTCCCTGACCGGGAATCGAACCCGGGCCGCGGCGGTGAGAGCGCCGAATCCTAGCCACTAGACCACCAGGGAGAGGTGTGCCCTGTTCTTCCCAGGCTAGCAAGACGAAGTCAATGGCAAATACCCAAGATGGCGTTGATGCACTTTGGAGTGGGCAAATACGGCTTTCTTCCGTCAGAACCAAGGTCTCCAAAATGGGGTGAAGGAGGCACTTCTAGCTACAGCTGGTTAGCAGTGGGTTATCCTAGTCTCTTAACAGCTGGCCGAGTTGACCATGTGGGCCTAAAAGCGCGAAAAGCTTGACAAGGCTCAGCGCAACTGAGAAAACCAGGCCGATGGATGGCGGAGCATTTTTTGGCCCTTAACGAAGCAGAAGCCCAGACGATAGTGTCCAGCTGCTACCAGGGCAAAGAAGAATTCCCTGACCGGGAATCGAACGCGGGCCGCGGCGGTGAGAGCGCCGAATCCTAGCCACTAGACCACCAGGGAGAGGTGTGCCCCGTTTTTCCCAGGCTAGCGAGACGAAGTCAATGGCAAATACCCAAGATGGCGTTGATGCACTTTGGAGTGGGCAAATACGGCTTTCTTCCGTCAGAACCAAGGTCTCCAAAATGGGGTGAAGGAGGCACTTCTAGCTACAGCTGGTTAGCAGTGGGTTATCCTAGTCTCTTAACAGCTGGCCGAGTTGGCCATGTGGGCCTAAAAGCGCGAAAAGCTTGACAAGGCTCAGCGGAACTGAGAAAACCAGGCCGATGGATGGCGGAGCATTTTTTGGCCCTTAACGAAGCAGAAGCCCAGACGATAGTGTCCAGCTGCTACCAGGGCAAAGAAGAATTCCCTGACCGGGAATCGAACCCGGGCCGCGGCGGTGAGAGCGCCGAATCCTAGCCACTAGACCACCAGGGAGAGGTGTGCCCCGTTCTTCCCAGGCTAGCGAGACGAAGTCAATGGCAAATACCCAAGATGGCGTTGATGCACTTTGGAGTGGGCAAATACGGCTTTCTTCCGTCAGAACCAAGGTCTCCAAAATGGGGTGAAGGAGGCACTTCTAGCTACAGCTGGTTAGCAGTGGGTTATCCTAGTCTCTTAACAGCTGGCCGAGTTGACCATGTGGGCCTAAAAGCGCGAAAAGCTTGACAAGGCTCAGCGCAACTGAGAAAACCAGGCCGATGGATGGCGGAGCATTTTTTGGCCCTTAACGAAGCAGAAGCCCAGACGATAGTGTCCAGCTGCTACCAGGGCAAAGAAGAATTCCCTGACCGGGAATCGAACCCGGGCCGCGGCGGTGAGAGCGCCGAATCCTAGCCACTAGACCACCAGGGAGAGGTGTGCCCCGTTCTTCCCAGGCTAGCGAGACGAAGTCAATGGCAAATACCCAAGATGGCGTTGATGCACTTTGGAGTGGGCAAATACGGCTTTCTTCCGTCAGAACCAAGGTCTCCAAAATGGGGTGAAGGAGGCACTTCTAGCTACAGCTGGTTAGCAGTGGGTTATCCTAGTCTCTTAACAGCTGGCCGAGTTGACCATGTGGGCCTAAAAGCGCGAAAAGCTTGACAAGGCTCAGCGCAACTGAGAAAACCAGGCCGATGGATGGCGGAGCATTTTTTGGCCCTTAACGAAGCAGAAGCCCAGACGATAGTGTCCAGCTGCTACCAGGGCAAAGAAGAATTCCCTGACCGGGAATCGAACCCGGGCCGCGGCGGTGAGAGCGCCGAATCCTAGCCACTAGACCACCGGGGAGAGGTGTGCCCCGTTCTTCCCAGGCTAGCGAGACGAAGTCAATGGCAAATACCCAAGATGGCGTTGATGCACTTTGGAGTGGGCAAATACGGCTTTCTTCCGTCAGAACCAAGGTCTCCAAAATGGGGTGAAGGAGGCACTTCTAGCTACAGCTGGTTAGCAGTGGGTTATCCTAGTCTCTTAACAGCTGGCCGAGTTGGCCATGTGGGCCTAAAAGCGCGAAAAGCTTGACAAGGCTCAGCGCAACTGAGAAAACCAGGCCGATGGATGGCGGAGCATTTTTTGGCCCTTAACGAAGCAGAAGCCCAGACGATAGTGTCCAGCTGCTACCAGGGCAAAGAAGAATTCCCTGACCGGGAATCGAACCCGGGCCGCGGCGGTGAGAGCGCCGAATCCTAGCCACTAGACCACCAGGGAGAGGTGTGCCCTGTTCTTCCCAGGCTAGCAAGACGAAGTCAATGGCAAATACCCAAGATGGCGTTGATGCACTTTGGAGTGGGCAAATACGGCTTTCTTCCGTCAGAACCAAGGTCTCCAAAATGGGGTGAAGGAGGCACTTCTAGCTACAGCTGGTTAGCAGTGGGTTATCCTAGTCTCTTAACAGCTGGCCGAGTTGGCCATGTGGGTGTAAAAGCGCGAAAAGCTTGACAAGGCTCAGCGGAACTGAGAAAACCAGGCCGATGGATGGCGGAGCATTTTTTGGCCCTTAACGAAGCAGAAGCCCAGACGATAGTGTCCAGCTGCTACCAGGGCAAAGAAGAATTCCCTGACCGGGAATCGAACCCGGGCCGCGGCGGTGAGAGCGCCGAATCCTAGCCACTAGACCACCAGGGAGAGGTGTGCCCCGTTCTTCCCAGGCTAGCGAGACGAAGTCAATGGCAAATACCCAAGATGGCGTTGATGCACTTTGGAGTGGGCAAATACGGCTTTCTTCCGTCAGAACCAAGGTCTCCAAAATGGGGTGAAGGAGGCACTTCTAGCTACAGCTGGTTAGCAGTGGGTTATCCTAGTCTCTTAACAGCTGGCCGAGTTGACCATGTGGGCCTAAAAGCGCGAAAAGCTTGACAAGGCTCAGCGCAACTGAGAAAACCAGGCCGATGGATGGCGGAGCATTTTTTGGCCCTTAACGAAGCAGAAGCCCAGACGATAGTGTCCAGCTGCTACCAGGGCAAAGAAGAATTCCCTGACCGGGAATCGAACCCGGGCCGCGGCGGTGAGAGCGCCGAATCCTAGCCACTAGACCACCAGGGAGAGGTGTGCCCCGTTTTTCCCAGGCTAGCGAGACGAAGTCAATGGCAAATACCCAAGATGGCGTTGATGCACTTTGGAGTGGGCAAATACGGCTTTCTTCCGTCAGAACCAAGGTCTCCAAAATGGGGTGAAGGAGGCACTTCTAGCTACAGCTGGTTAGCAGTGGGTTATCCTAGTCTCTTAACAGCTGGCCGAGTTGGCCATGTGGGCCTAAAAGCGCGAAAAGCTTGACAAGGCTCAGCGGAACTGAGAAAACCAGGCCGATGGATGGCGGAGCATTTTTTGGCCCTTAACGAAGCAGAAGCCCAGACGATAGTGTCCAGCTGCTACCAGGGCAAAGAAGAATTCCCTGACCGGGAATCGAACCCGGGCTGCGGCGGTGAGAGCGCCGAATCCTAGCCACTAGACCACCAGGGAGAGGTGTGCCCTGTTCTTCCCAGGCTAGCGAGACGAAGTCAATGGCAAATACCCAAGATGGCGTTGATGCACTTTGGAGTGGGCAAATACGGCTTTCTTCCGTCAGAACCAAGGTCTCCAAAATGGGGTGAAGGAGGCACTTCTAGCTACAGCTGGTTAGCAGTGGGTTATCCTAGTCTCTTAACAGCTGGCCGAGTTGACCATGTGGGCCTAAAAGCGCGAAAAGCTTGACAAGGCTCAGCGCAACTGAGAAAACCAGGCCGATGGATGGCGGAGCATTTTTTGGCCCTTAACGAAGCAGAAGCCCAGACGATAGTGTCCAGCTGCTACCAGGGCAAAGAAGAATTCCCTGACCGGGAATCGAACCCGGGCCGCGGCGGTGAGAGCGCCGAATCCTAGCCACTAGACCACCAGGGAGAGGTGTGCCCTGTTCTTCCCAGGCTAGCGAGACGAAGTCAATGGCAAATACCCAAGATGGCGTTGATGCACTTTGGAGTGGGCAAATACGGCTTTCTTCCGTCAGAACCAAGGTCTCCAAAATGGGGTGAAGGAGGCACTTCTAGCTACAGCTGGTTAGCAGTGGGTTATCCTAGTCTCTTAACAGCTGGCCGAGTTGACCATGTGGGCCTAAAAGCGCGAAAAGCTTGACAAGGCTCAGCGCAACTGAGAAAACCAGGCCGATGGATGGCGGAGCATTTTTTGGCCCTTAACGAAGCAGAAGCCCAGACGATAGTGTCCAGCTGCTACCAGGGCAAAGAAGAATTCCCTGACCGGGAATCGAACCCGGGCCGCGGCGGTGAGAGCGCCGAATCCTAGCCACTAGACCACCAGGGAGAGGTGTGCCCTGTTCTTCCCAGGCTAGCAAGACGAAGTCAATGGCAAATACCCAAGATGGCGTTGATGCACTTTGGAGTGGGCAAATACGGCTTTCTTCCGTCAGAACCAAGGTCTCCAAAATGGGGTGAAGGAGGCACTTCTAGCTACAGCTGGTTAGCAGTGGGTTATCCTAGTCTCTTAACAGCTGGCCGAGTTGGCCATGTGGGTGTAAAAGCGCGAAAAGCTTGACAAGGCTCAGCGGAACTGAGAAAACCAGGCCGATGGATGGCGGAGCATTTTTTGGCCCTTAACGAAGCAGAAGCCCAGACGATAGTGTCCAGCTGCTACCAGGGCAAAGAAGAATTCCCTGACCGGGAATCGAACCCGGGCCGCGGCGGTGAGAGCGCCGAATCCTAGCCACTAGACCACCAGGGAGAGGTGTGCCCCGTTCTTCCCAGGCTAGCGAGACGAAGTCAATGGCAAATACCCAAGATGGCGTTGATGCACTTTGGAGTGGGCAAATACGGCTTTCTTCCGTCAGAACCAAGGTCTCCAAAATGGGGTGAAGGAGGCACTTCTAGCTACAGCTGGTTAGCAGTGGGTTATCCTAGTCTCTTAACAGCTGGCCGAGTTGACCATGTGGGCCTAAAAGCGCGAAAAGCTTGACAAGGCTCAGCGCAACTGAGAAAACCAGGCCGATGGATGGCGGAGCATTTTTTGGCCCTTAACGAAGCAGAAGCCCAGACGATAGTGTCCAGCTGCTACCAGGGCAAAGAAGAATTCCCTGACCGGGAATCGAACCCGGGCCGCGGCGGTGAGAGCGCCGAATCCTAGCCACTAGACCACCAGGGAGAGGTGTGCCCCGTTTTTCCCAGGCTAGCGAGACGAAGTCAATGGCAAATACCCAAGATGGCGTTGATGCACTTTGGAGTGGGCAAATACGGCTTTCTTCCGTCAGAACCAAGGTCTCCAAAATGGGGTGAAGGAGGCACTTCTAGCTACAGCTGGTTAGCAGTGGGTTATCCTAGTCTCTTAACAGCTGGCCGAGTTGGCCATGTGGGCCTAAAAGCGCGAAAAGCTTGACAAGGCTCAGCGGAACTGAGAAAACCAGGCCGATGGATGGCGGAGCATTTTTTGGCCCTTAACGAAGCAGAAGCCCAGACGATAGTGTCCAGCTGCTACCAGGGCAAAGAAGAATTCCCTGACCGGGAATCGAACCCGGGCTGCGGCGGTGAGAGCGCCGAATCCTAGCCACTAGACCACCAGGGAGAGGTGTGCCCTGTTCTTCCCAGGCTAGCGAGACGAAGTCAATGGCAAATACCCAAGATGGCGTTGATGCACTTTGGAGTGGGCAAATACGGCTTTCTTCCGTCAGAACCAAGGTCTCCAAAATGGGGTGAAGGAGGCACTTCTAGCTACAGCTGGTTAGCAGTGGGTTATCCTAGTCTCTTAACAGCTGGCCGAGTTGACCATGTGGGCCTAAAAGCGCGAAAAGCTTGACAAGGCTCAGCGCAACTGAGAAAACCAGGCCGATGGATGGCGGAGCATTTTTTGGCCCTTAACGAAGCAGAAGCCCAGACGATAGTGTCCAGCTGCTACCAGGGCAAAGAAGAATTCCCTGACCGGGAATCGAACCCGGGCCGCGGCGGTGAGAGCGCCGAATCCTAGCCACTAGACCACCAGGGAGAGGTGTGCCCTGTTCTTCCCAGGCTAGCGAGACGAAGTCAATGGCAAATACCCAAGATGGCGTTGATGCACTTTGGAGTGGGCAAATACGGCTTTCTTCCGTCAGAACCAAGGTCTCCAAAATGGGGTGAAGGAGGCACTTCTAGCTACAGCTGGTTAGCAGTGGGTTATCCTAGTCTCTTAACAGCTGGCCGAGTTGACCATGTGGGCCTAAAAGCGCGAAAAGCTTGACAAGGCTCAGCGCAACTGAGAAAACCAGGCCGATGGATGGCGGAGCATTTTTTGGCCCTTAACGAAGCAGAAGCCCAGACGATAGTGTCCAGCTGCTACCAGGGCAAAGAAGAATTCCCTGACCGGGAATCGAACCCGGGCCGCGGCGGTGAGAGCGCCGAATCCTAGCCACTAGACCACCAGGGAGAGGTGTGCCCCGTTCTTCCCAGGCTAGCGAGACGAAGTCAATGGCAAATACCCAAGATGGCGTTGATGCACTTTGGAGTGGGCAAATACGGCTTTCTTCCGTCAGAACCAAGGTCTCCAAAATGGGGTGAAGGAGGCACTTCTAGCTACAGCTGGTTAGCAGTGGGTTATCCTAGTCTCTTAACAGCTGGCCGAGTTGACCATGTGGGCCTAAAAGCGCGAAAAGCTTGACAAGGCTCAGCGCAACTGAGAAAACCAGGCCGATGGATGGCGGAGCATTTTTTGGCCCTTAACGAAGCAGAAGCCCAGACGATAGTGTCCAGCTGCTACCAGGGCAAAGAAGAATTCCCTGACCGGGAATCGAACCCGGGCCGCGGCGGTGAGAGCGCCGAATCCTAGCCACTAGACCACCAGGGAGAGGTGTGCCCCGTTCTTCCCAGGCTAGCGAGACGAAGTCAATGGCAAATACCCAAGATGGCGTTGATGCACTTTGGAGTGGGCAAATACGGCTTTCTTCCGTCAGAACCAAGGTCTCCAAAATGGGGTGAAGGAGGCACTTCTAGCTACAGCTGGTTAGCAGTGGGTTATCCTAGTCTCTTAACAGCTGGCCGAGTTGACCATGTGGGCCTAAAAGCGCGAAAAGCTTGACAAGGCTCAGCGCAACTGAGAAAACCAGGCCGATGGATGGCGGAGCATTTTTTGGCCCTTAACGAAGCAGAAGCCCAGACGATAGTGTCCAGCTGCTACCAGGGCAAAGAAGAATTCCCTGACCGGGAATCGAACCCGGGCCGCGGCGGTGAGAGCGCCGAATCCTTGCCACTAGACCACCAGGGAGAGGTGTGCCCCGTTTTTCCCAGGCTAGCGAGACGAAGTCAATGGCAAATACCCAAGATGGCGTTGATGCACTTTGGAGTGGGCAAATACGGCTTTCTTCCGTCAGAACCAAGGTCTCCAAAATGGGGTGAAGGAGGCACTTCTAGCTACAGCTGGTTAGCAGTGGGTTATCCTAGTCTCTTAACAGCTGGCCGAGTTGGCCATGTGGGCCTAAAAGCGCGAAAAGCTTGACAAGGCTCAGCGGAACTGAGAAAACCAGGCCGATGGATGGCGGAGCATTTTTTGGCCCTTAACGAAGCAGAAGCCCAGACGATAGTGTCCAGCTGCTACCAGGGCAAAGAAGAATTCCCTGACCGGGAATCGAACCCGGGCTGCGGCGGTGAGAGCGCCGAATCCTAGCCACTAGACCACCAGGGAGAGGTGTGCCCTGTTCTTCCCAGGCTAGCGAGACGAAGTCAATGGCAAATACCCAAGATGGCGTTGATGCACTTTGGAGTGGGCAAATACGGCTTTCTTCCGTCAGAACCAAGGTCTCCAAAATGGGGTGAAGGAGGCACTTCTAGCTACAGCTGGTTAGCAGTGGGTTATCCTAGTCTCTTAACAGCTGGCCGAGTTGACCATGTGGGCCTAAAAGCGCGAAAAGCTTGACAAGGCTCAGCGCAACTGAGAAAACCAGGCCGATGGATGGCGGAGCATTTTTTGGCCCTTAACGAAGCAGAAGCCCAGACGATAGTGTCCAGCTGCTACCAGGGCAAAGAAGAATTCCCTGACCGGGAATCGAACCCGGGCCGCGGCGGTGAGAGCGCCGAATCCTAGCCACTAGACCACCAGGGAGAGGTGTGCCCCGTTCTTCCCAGGCTAGCGAGACGAAGTCAATGGCAAATACCCAAGATGGCGTTGATGCACTTTGGAGTGGGCAAATACGGCTTTCTTCCGTCAGAACCAAGGTCTCCAAAATGGGGTGAAGGAGGCACTTCTAGCTACAGCTGGTTAGCAGTGGGTTATCCTAGTCTCTTAACAGCTGGCCGAGTTGACCATGTGGGCCTAAAAGCGCGAAAAGCTTGACAAGGCTCAGCGCAACTGAGAAAACCAGGCCGATGGATGGCGGAGCATTTTTTGGCCCTTAACGAAGCAGAAGCCCAGACGATAGTGTCCAGCTGCTACCAGGGCAAAGAAGAATTCCCTGACCGGGAATCGAACCCGGGCCGCGGCGGTGAGAGCGCCGAATCCTAGCCACTAGACCACCAGGGAGAGGTGTGCCCCGTTCTTCCCAGGCTAGCGAGACGAAGTCAATGGCAAATACCCAAGATGGCGTTGATGCACTTTGGAGTGGGCAAATACGGCTTTCTTCCGTCAGAACCAAGGTCTCCAAAATGGGGTGAAGGAGGCACTTCTAGCTACAGCTGGTTAGCAGTGGGTTATCCTAGTCTCTTAACAGCTGGCCGAGTTGGCCATGTGGGCCTAAAAGCGCGAAAAGCTTGACAAGGCTCAGCGCAACTGAGAAAACCAGGCCGATGGATGGCGGAGCATTTTTTGGCCCTTAACGAAGCAGAAGCCCAGACGATAGTGTCCAGCTGCTACCAGGGCAAAGAAGAATTCCCTGACCGGGAATCGAACCCGGGCCGCGGCGGTGAGAGCGCCGAATCCTAGCCACTAGACCACCAGGGAGAGGTGTGCCCTGTTCTTCCCAGGCTAGCAAGACGAAGTCAATGGCAAATACCCAAGATGGCGTTGATGCACTTTGGAGTGGGCAAATACGGCTTTCTTCCGTCAGAACCAAGGTCTCCAAAATGGGGTGAAGGAGGCACTTCTAGCTACAGCTGGTTAGCAGTGGGTTATCCTAGTCTCTTAACAGCTGGCCGAGTTGACCATGTGGGCCTAAAAGCGCGAAAAGCTTGACAAGGCTCAGCGCAACTGAGAAAACCAGGCCGATGGATGGCGGAGCATTTTTTGGCCCTTAACGAAGCAGAAGCCCAGACGATAGTGTCCAGCTGCTACCAGGGCAAAGAAGAATTCCCTGACCGGGAATCGAACCCGGGCCGCGGCGGTGAGAGCGCCGAATCCTTGCCACTAGACCACCAGGGAGAGGTGTGCCCCGTTTTTCCCAGGCTAGCGAGACGAAGTCAATGGCAAATACCCAAGATGGCGTTGATGCACTTTGGAGTGGGCAAATACGGCTTTCTTCCGTCAGAACCAAGGTCTCCAAAATGGGGTGAAGGAGGCACTTCTAGCTACAGCTGGTTAGCAGTGGGTTATCCTAGTCTCTTAACAGCTGGCCGAGTTGGCCATGTGGGCCTAAAAGCGCGAAAAGCTTGACAAGGCTCAGCGGAACTGAGAAAACCAGGCCGATGGATGGCGGAGCATTTTTTGGCCCTTAACGAAGCAGAAGCCCAGACGATAGTGTCCAGCTGCTACCAGGGCAAAGAAGAATTCCCTGACCGGGAATCGAACCCGGGCCGCGGCGGTGAGAGCTCCGAATCCTAGCCACTAGACCACCAGGGAGAGGTGTGCCCTGTTCTTCCCAGGCTAGCAAGACGAAGTCAATGGCAAATACCCAAGATGGCGTTGATGCACTTTGGAGTGGGCAAATACGGCTTTCTTCCGTCAGAACCAAGGTCTCCAAAATGGGGTGAAGGAGGCACTTCTAGCTACAGCTGGTTAGCAGTGGGTTATCCTAGTCTCTTAACAGCTGGCCGAGTTGGCCATGTGGGTGTAAAAGCGCGAAAAGCTTGACAAGGCTCAGCGGAACTGAGAAAACCAGGCCGATGGATGGCGGAGCATTTTTTGGCCCTTAACGAAGCAGAAGCCCAGACGATAGTGTCCAGCTGCTACCAGGGCAAAGAAGAATTCCCTGACCGGGAATCGAACCCGGGCCGCGGCGGTGAGAGCGCCGAATCCTAGCCACTAGACCACCAGGGAGAGGTGTGCCTCGTTCTTCCCAGGCTAGCGAGACGAAGTCAATGGCAAATACCCAAGATGGCGTTGATGCACTTTGGAGTGGGCAAATACGGCTTTCTTCCGTCAGAACCAAGGTCTCCAAAATGGGGTGAAGGAGGCACTTCTAGCTACAGCTGGTTAGCAGTGGGTTATCCTAGTCTCTTAACAGCTGGCCGAGTTGACCATGTGGGCCTAAAAGCGCGAAAAGCTTGACAAGGCTCAGCGCAACTGAGAAAACCAGGCCGATGGATGGCGGAGCATTTTTTGGCCCTTAACGAAGCAGAAGCCCAGACGATAGTGTCCAGCTGCTACCAGGGCAAAGAAGAATTCCCTGACCGGGAATCGAACCCGGGCCGCGGCGGTGAGAGCGCCGAATCCTAGCCACTAGACCACCAGGGAGAGGTGTGCCCCGTTTTTCCCAGGCTAGCGAGACGAAGTCAATGGCAAATACCCAAGATGGCGTTGATGCACTTTGGAGTGGGCAAATACAGCTTTCTTCCGTCAGAACCAAGGTCTCCAAAATGGGGTGAAGGAGGCACTTCTAGCTACAGCTGGTTAGCAGTGGGTTATCCTAGTCTCTTAACAGCTGGCCGAGTTGGCCATGTGGGCCTAAAAGCGCGAAAAGCTTGACAAGGCTCAGCGGAACTGAGAAAACCAGGCCGATGGATGGCGGAGCATTTTTTGGCCCTTAACGAAGCAGAAGCCCAGACGATAGTGTCCAGCTGCTACCAGGGCAAAGAAGAATTCCCTGACCGGGAATCGAACCCGGGCCGCGGCGGTGAGAGCGCCGAATCCTAGCCACTAGACCACCAGGGAGAGGTGTGCCCTGTTCTTCCCAGGCTAGCGAGACGAAGTCAATGGCAAATACCCAAGATGGCGTTGATGCACTTTGGAGTGGGCAAATACGGCTTTCTTCCGTCAGAACCAAGGTCTCCAAAATGGGGTGAAGGAGGCACTTCTAGCTACAGCTGGTTAGCAGTGGGTTATCCTAGTCTCTTAACAGCTGGCCGAGTTGACCATGTGGGCCTAAAAGCGCGAAAAGCTTGACAAGGCTCAGCGCAACTGAGAAAACCAGGCCGATGGATGGCGGAGCATTTTTTGGCCCTTAACGAAGCAGAAGCCCAGACGATAGTGTCCAGCTGCTACCAGGGCAAAGAAGAATTCCCTGACCGGGAATCGAACCCGGGCCGCGGCGGTGAGAGCGCCGAATCCTAGCCACTAGACCACCAGGGAGAGGTGTGCCCCGTTCTTCCCAGGCTAGCGAGACGAAGTCAATGGCAAATACCCAAGATGGCGTTGATGTACTTTGGAGTGGGCAAATACGGCTTTCTTCCGTCAGAACCAAGGTCTCCAAAATGGGGTGAAGGAGGCACTTCTAGCTACAGCTGGTTAGCAGTGGGTTATCCTAGTCTCTTAACAGCTGGCCGAGTTGACCATGTGGGCCTAAAAGCGCGAAAAGCTTGACAAGGCTCAGCGCAACTGAGAAAACCAGGCCGATGGATGGCGGAGCATTTTTTGGCCCTTAACGAAGCAGAAGCCCAGACGATAGTGTCCAGCTGCTACCAGGGCAAAGAAGAATTCCCTGACCGGGAATCGAACCCGGGCCGCGGCGGTGAGAGCGCCGAATCCTAGCCACTAGACCACCAGGGAGAGGTGTGCCCCGTTTTTCCCAGGCTAGCGAGACGAAGTCAATGGCAAATACCCAAGATGGCGTTGATGCACTTTGGAGTGGGCAAATACGGCTTTCTTCCGTCAGAACCAAGGTCTCCAAAATGGGGTGAAGGAGGCACTTCTAGCTACAGCTGGTTAGCAGTGGGTTATCCTAGTCTCTTAACAGCTGGCCGAGTTGGCCATGTGGGCCTAAAAGCGCGAAAAGCTTGACAAGGCTCAGCGGAACTGAGAAAACCAGGCCGATGGACGGCGGAGCATTTTTTGGCCCTTAACGAAGCAGAAGCCCAGACGATAGTGTCCAGCTGCTACCAGGGCAAAGAAGAATTCCCTGACCGGGAATCGAACCCGGGCCGCGGCGGTGAGAGCGCCGAATCCTAGCCACTAGACCACCAGGGAGAGGTGTGCCCCGTTCTTCCCAGGCTAGCGAGACGAAGTCAATGGCAAATACCCAAGATGGCGTTGATGCACTTTGGAGTGGGCAAATACGGCTTTCTTCCGTCAGAACCAAGGTCTCCAAAATGGGGTGAAGGAGGCACTTCTAGCTACAGCTGGTTAGCAGTGGGTTATCCTAGTCTCTTAACAGCTGGCCGAGTTGACCATGTGGGCCTAAAAGCGCGAAAAGCTTGACAAGGCTCAGCGCAACTGAGAAAACCAGGCTGATGGATGGCGGAGCATTTTTTGGCCCTTAACGAAGCAGAAGCCCAGACGATAGTGTCCAGCTGCTACCAGGGCAAAGAAGAATTCCCTGACCGGGAATCGAACCCGGGCCGCGGCGGTGAGAGCGCCGAATCCTAGCCACTAGACCACCAGGGAGAGGTGTGCCCTGTTCTTCCCAGGCTAGCGAGACGAAGTCAATGGCAAATACCCAAGATGGCGTTGATGCACTTTGGAGTGGGCAAATACGGCTTTCTTCCGTCAGAACCAAGGTCTCCAAAATGGGGTGAAGGAGGCACTTCTAGCTACAGCTGGTTAGCAGTGGGTTATCCTAGTCTCTTAACAGCTGGCCGAGTTGACCATGTGGGCCTAAAAGCGCGAAAAGCTTGACAAGGCTCAGCGCAACTGAGAAAACCAGGCCGATGGATGGCGGAGCATTTTTTGGCCCTTAACGAAGCAGAAGCCCAGACGATAGTGTCCAGCTGCTACCAGGGCAAAGAAGAATTCCCTGACCGGGAATCGAACCCGGGCCGCGGCGGTGAGAGCGCCGAATCCTAGCCACTAGACCACCAGGGAGAGGTGTGCCCCGTTCTTCCCAGGCTAGCGAGACGAAGTCAATGGCAAATACCCAAGATGGCGTTGATGCACTTTGGAGTGGGCAAATACGGCTTTCTTCCGTCAGAACCAAGGTCTCCAAAATGGGGTGAAGGAGGCACTTCTAGCTACAGCTGGTTAGCAGTGGGTTATCCTAGTCTCTTAACAGCTGGCCGAGTTGGCCATGTGGGCCTAAAAGCGCGAAAAGCTTGACAAGGCTCAGCGCAACTGAGAAAACCAGGCCGATGGATGGCGGAGCATTTTTTGGCCCTTAACGAAGCAGAAGCCCAGACGATAGTGTCCAGCTGCTACCAGGGCAAAGAAGAATTCCCTGACCGGGAATCGAACCCGGGCCGCGGCGGTGAGAGCGCCGAATCCTAGCCACTAGACCACTAGGGAGAGGTTTGCCCTGTTCTTCCCAGGCTAGCAAGACGAAGTCAATGGCAAATACCCAAGATGGCGTTGATGCACTTTGGAGTGGGCAAATACGGCTTTCTTCCGTCAGAACCAAGGTCTCCAAAATGGGGTGAAGGAGGCACTTCTAGCTACAGCTGGTTAGCAGTGGGTTATCCTAGTCTCTTAACAGCTGGCCGAGTTGGCCATGTGGGTGTAAAAGCGCGAAAAGCTTGACAAGGCTCAGCGGAACTGAGAAAACCAGGCCGATGGATGGCGGAGCATTTTTTGGCCCTTAACGAAGCAGAAGCCCAGACGATAGTGTCCAGCTGCTACCAGGGCAAAGAAGAATTCCCTGACCGGGAATCGAACCCGGGCCGCGGCGGTGAGAGCGCCGAATCCTAGCCACTAGACCACCAGGGAGAGGTGTGCCCCGTTCTTCCCAGGCTAGCGAGACGAAGTCAATGGCAAATACCCAAGATGGCGTTGATGCACTTTGGAGTGGGCAAATACGGCTTTCTTCCGTCAGAACCAAGGTCTCCAAAATGGGGTGAAGGAGGCACTTCTAGCTACAGCTGGTTAGCAGTGGGTTATCCTAGTCTCTTAACAGCTGGCCGAGTTGACCATGTGGGCCTAAAAGCGCGAAAAGCTTGACAAGGCTCAGCGCAACTGAGAAAACCAGGCCGATGGATGGCGGAGCATTTTTTGGCCCTTAACGAAGCAGAAGCCCAGACGATAGTGTCCAGCTGCTACCAGGGCAAAGAAGAATTCCCTGACCGGGAATCGAACCCGGGCCGCGGCGGTGAGAGCGCCGAATCCTAGCCACTAGACCACCAGGGAGAGGTGTGCCCCGTTCTTCCCAGGCTAGCGAGACGAAGTCAATGGCAAATACCCAAGATGGCGTTGATGCACTTTGGAGTGGGCAAATACGGCTTTCTTCCGTCAGAACCAAGGTCTCCAAAATGGGGTGAAGGAGGCACTTCTAGCTACAGCTGGTTAGCAGTGGGTTATCCTAGTCTCTTAACAGCTGGCCGAGTTGACCATGTGGGCCTAAAAGCGCGAAAAGCTTGACAAGGCTCAGCGCAACTGAGAAAACCAGGCCGATGGATGGCGGA